>NC_053393.1:205481154-206681154 GCF_905171765.1 Bufo bufo
AGTAAAATGTTGCTTTAGCCCTAAATTTTTCATTTTCAAAAGGGATAAAAGGAAAAAAAAAAGCACCCCATAATTTGTTACCCAATTTCTCCTGAATACGGCAACACCCCATATGTTGTGGTAAACTGCTGTAGGGGCACATGGCAGGACTCAGAAATGAAGGAGCGCCAAATGGCTTTTGCAGTGCGGATGTTGGTGGATTGGTTTTCGGGTGCCATTGGTTTTTATTTTTTGAGCGATTGTCTTATGTGGGGGATCATTTTTTGCAGGATGAGGTGACGTGTTAATTGATACCATTTTGGGGTATATATGACTTTTTGAGCACTCGATATTATGCATTTTGTAAGGTGAGGTGACAATAAAATCACTGTTCTGGCACACTTTTTATTTATTTTTAAAACATTCACCTAAGGCCTCTTGCACACGGCCATATGGCTTTTTCAATATTTTGCGGTCCATAAAAAATACGGATGACGTCCGTGTGCATTCCGTTTTTTGCGGAACGGAACAGCTGGCCCCTGATAGAACAGGCCCATCCTTGTCCGTTATGCGGACAATAATAGAACATGTTCTATCTTTGAACGGAAATGAAAAGCATACGGAGTACCTTCCGTGTTTTTTTAGTTTTTTTTTTGCGGATCCTTTGAAATGAATACGTTCCGTTTTTTGCACTCCGTATACGGAACCAAGCGGAAAAAAAGGTCTGATGGGGTTTTTTATGTGATATTTGTATAAAGCAGGTTGTTATGGACGCGGTGATACCCAATATGTCTATATTATTTTTTTTTAAGTTTTACACGGTGAAAGAATTTTTGAACTGAACAAAATCTTGTTTTTGTGTTGCCATTTTCTGACAGCTATTTTATTTTTATTTTTTTTATGGCGATTTATGTTTGGTTGGGTCTCAATTTTTGCGGGATGAGATGACTGATTGGTACCATTTTGATTGCTTGGTACTTTTTGTGAGGCAAAGTGACAAAAACAAATTGCCATAGTTTTTAGTTTTTTTTACATCTTTTTTTTTACAACATTCACCTGTGGGGCCATATCATGTGTTATTTTTATAGAGCAGGTTGTTACGAAGGCGGCGATACCCAATATGTGTATAATTTTTATTTTTGTTAAGTTTTGCACAGTGAAAGCAATTTTGAATAGCATAATCTTTTTTTCATGTTGCCATATTTTGAGAGCCATTTTTATTTTATTTTTTGGTTATTGTCTTAGGTAGGGGCTCATATTTGGCAGGATGAGATGACTGGTACCATTTTGGGGTGCATACGACTTTTTGGATCACTTTTTATAAAAAAAATTTTTTTTAGGAGAGATGGGCAAAAATTTTAGTTCTGCAAATATTGTTTTTAACCACTTATTTTTTTACTCTATTTTGACCCAGACCCACTTGGTTCTTGAAGATCCAGTGTGTCTGATGCCTCTTCAATACATTGAAGTACACTGTATAGTCTACTGCAGTGTATTGGACTCACAGTAAGCCAGATATAACATGGCAAGCCAGATGCAAGGTGTCCGGTTGCCATGGTAACCATTGGGACGCTGCCACTGTAGCGCAGTGGCCCGATGGGGAGGGAGCTCCCTCTTTTTACCCGGGCTGCTTGGATGTGGAATGGGGCTGTGGGGGGGAAGGAGGGGGGGGGGGGAACGCTTGGCCATCCTGAATATGAATGTGGACGGGGGGGGGGGGGGGGGGGTAGTGCGCATGGACAGAAGGGATGTGGAGTTTGTGGGGGGGATGCTTGGCCATACTGAATATGAATGGGGACAGGGACCTTCACGGACAGAAGGGATGTGGAGTGGGGCTATGGGGGGGACGCTTGGCCATCCTGAATATAAATAGGGACGGGAACCGCTTGGCTATATAGATGCAGTGCGCTTGCGCTTACATTCCCTCTGATGCATGCGCACTGTGGATGGTGAGCAGGGGGCAGTCGTGTCATCAGTGCTTGATTGACACGTTTTTGGTAGGTGCTACTGAAGCTCCAGGATCACGTGCACGATGAACAGCACATGTTCTTGGAGCAAAGAGGAAGTACCAGGAGGGCACCACGTGACCAGGTTGCTGAGCTCAGCCCTGATAGGATATTTTTTATATAAGTGATTTTAAAATTTGCAGGGTGTGCTATTGTAACAAACAGCCTAGAAAAGTTTAATGTCGGAATAACCCTATAACTGACGACACTTTTTGGTTTATTCGGTTCAGTTTCTGGATGTTTTGGAATGTCAATTCAGAGATTGCAGCTGCACGCTAATCGTGCATCCGCTGAGCAGGGAGCCTGCTGTCAGTGACAGCAGGGCTCCCATAGAGAAGGCAAGTAGGTATATACAGATAGGAAGCACAATGCCACTTCCTGCTCCGGCTCGGTGTTCCGCAGGTGCTGGGAGACTCTTCCTGAGATCTCGGTCAGCCCTGCAGAGAGGCTGTACAGAATAGTATACTGCTGTACAGCCTTTCTGGGGGCTGTATTCCCCCTATAGCTGGGCTACCATGTCAGCCCCTGTTACAGGAGAAATCAATAGTAAAAAAAAGAAAAATTTAATGTCCCTCCATGTACCTTCAACTAAACATAACATCAATCAATTAAAAAGTCCTATGTACCCCAAAATGGTACCAATAAAAACATAATCTCATCCCACAAAAAACAAGACCTTAGCCATAATAAAAAAATATATATATGGCCCTAAAAAAAAATCGCAACACAAAAAACATTTTTTCCATTTCACCACCATGACTGCAACCAATCAGAGAGATTGACCCCTGACCTCTGTAGGGGCAGGAACAGAGAGAGGTTAAATTACCCCCTCCCACCATCGTTCACCAGTGTGTTCCTGCCCCTACAGTGGTCAGGACAGAGGAAGGCCTCTCTGCCAGTCAGGAAGGTGAAGACAACTGTTATATTTATTTCTTATTTTTTACCTGGGCACCACATCGGGAGTTTGCCCCTTCCCTTGCGGTAATCTGCTCCCAGGTACGTGACCTGGCCTCTGGTGTATTCCAATGCTGGCAGGGTTGATCAGGAGCCTACCCTAATGCCGCCATTGCCTCCTATCTCCTTGTCGCCGGTGTCTGACTTCACTTCCGGATTCGCAGTGCACGCACGCATACCCAGAAGTGCCGCTAAATTTGGCAGCAGGCAGGCACAGAACTGAGGGAAGTCTGGTGCCAGGAAGATGTCAGGCCCCAAGATGCAGCCGTCCAGGGAGCTGGAGGCTCCTTTACAACAAACCGTGAGTTCCCCGATGGGGGGATGTGTATGGCAGCAGACTCTGAATATATGGGGGGGGCCATGCATTATCAGAGTGATTGCCGCTTTCTCGGGGGGAGGGGGGGGGGAGATTTGCTTTCTCTCCCTCTCCCTTAATGGAGTGCTTTCCGGGCATGGCTCCTGCATATATTTTTAGCTGAGTCAGTATTCCCTGGGCATATACATGCAGATATATTTAAGGAATTCTGCACTGCTGGTCTTATTCTCCTGCTATAGGTCTCTAAAGTGGCTTTGAAGAAGCCCAAAAGAAGGATAAAATGCATTCAATGCTATGCAAGACTTCCTGAACAATATTCTAAAAAGCTCTGTAAAGAGTATATATCAGGAATTGTAAGAGAGGAACAGACATCTATTATGCTGGAATTCAGGTCTATGATCCAAGAGGAAGTTAAATCTTCTCTGGCATCATTCCGTGAGGAGACCATTGGCCTTCAGCCTCCCAAACGCCAAAGATTAGCAAAGTATTCCTCCTCAGACTTTGACGGTCTGGAAGACGATTGGGATAGAGGATATTCAGAGACCCCATTCTGTACAAGATGAAATGTTCGGTGGGCTAAAGGCCAAACGATAGTCTTTCCCATTAACGAAAACATCAAAGAGATGGTAATGGATGAATGGGCGAATCCAGAAAAGAGACTTGGAATCTCTAAAGAATTCAGGAGTAGGCTCTCATTTGATCCTACTGAGTCTAAAGTTTTCAATGAGATACCAAAAATCGATATACAGGCGGCGAAGATTAATAAAAAGACCTCGCTACATTTTTAGGAATCCACTCAGTTAAAAGACCTCATGGAGAGGAAAGATGATAGCCTCTTGCGTAAATCCTGGGAAGCAGCCATGTACAGTATAAAGACTAATATTGCAGCTACATCGGTGGCCAGGTAAATGTACCTTTGGCTAAATGAGCTAGAGAATCATCTAGCTAATAAAACTCCAAGGGAAGAAATAATAGAGTCTATTCCCTTACTAAAGTGTGCAACAGGGTTTTTAGCGGATGCTTCGGCTGAAACAGTCAAATTTTAGGCTAAAGACGCAGCGTTATCAAATGCCGCTAGGAGAGCTCTCTGGATGAAATCTTGGGAAGGAGATACCTTCATCTTAGAAGTTTTATATTCAATTCCTGTCTCCGGAGAGTATGTGTTTGGGCCAGTCCTGGACAAAAAACTAGAAAAGGCCACAGATCAGAAAAAAGGGTTCCCTGAGGAGAGACCCCCTAGGAGAAAATTGCCCTTTGGTTCCCAAAGTAACCAGGAAAGGTCTTATCGGGGGAAGGGCAAAATGGCACGCTGGAGTTACCCTCTACCACGCCCCCCTTTCTGGTATCTCCTCAATCCCCAAAATAAAAGTACAGACAGACAATGACGCCAGGATAGGGGGGAGACTAAAAGGGTTTGTTTCTCAGTGGGAATCAATAACGTCAAACCCCTGGGCCGCCAACACGTTTCCGCGTCACTTACCATTCCTCAAAGATACTCCTAAAAAATATCTGGCAGGTGTTCAGGAGCTCCTAAAATTAGAAGTAGTTGTTCAGGTGCCTCAGTCCCAACTGGGACAAGGCCATTACTCAAATCTGTTCCTTGTAAAAGAAAAAAACTGGGGGTTCTTACCGAACCATAATAAACTTAAAGGACCTGAACAGGCATATAACATACAGGAAGTTCAAAATGGAATCTCTGAGCACTGCCATCCCGCTGATGGGGAAGAACGCATTAATGTGTACGATCGATCTAAAAGATACATACTATCACGTCCCGATCCAAGCTCAATCACAGGAGAACCTAAGATGCTCCATAAAAGATCCTATGGGGAACATCGTCCATTTTCAGTTCGTCGCCCTCCCCTTTGGAATTTCATCTGCACCCAGGGTCTTCACCAAATTGATAGTGGAGATGGTGGCTTTCCTAAGAAAAGAGGGATTAACTAGAGTCCCTTATATGGACGATTTTCTAATAGCAGATTCAAAACATCAGATGGAAGCAATTCTAGGCAGATTTTGTCATCTTTTAGATGATCTAGGATGGGTAATAAAGTAAGAAAGGTCAGTCCTACTACTAAAGACGAGAATGAAATTCCTCGGCATACTCCTAGATTCAACAAAACAAGCATCCTTTCTTCCACTAGAAAGAATAGAATCCTTACAGAAAGCGACACAAGAATTCCTTAGAAGAAGATTCTACTCCATCAGAGAAGCCATGAGTCTGTTAGGATTAATGACAGCCTGCATCGTATGGCAGTTCCCTGGTGTCAAATCCACTATAGAACTCTCCAGGCCTGGTTATTGAAGAATTGGGACAAACGGCAGACCTCACAAGACCAGAAGTTTCTGATCCCGGGACATGTAAAAGATTCCATCCTATGGTGGCTAAATTCAAAAATAAAAAATAAGTAGTCGGGCAGAAAGCACCATCGATAGTAATCCCCACCGACACAAGCTGTATAGGATGGGGACCAAAGGTCGGCGAAAATCTCTATCAGGGAATCTGGTCTCCAGAGATAGCTGCCCAGTCATCAAATTATCGTGAACTCAGAGCAGTTTGGGAAACCTTAAAGGTTGCCAAGGAGAAATTGAAGGGCCAGCAGTTAAAGATATTCTCCGACAATGTGACGACTGTATCCTACCTAAGACATCAGGGGGGTACAAGGTCAGTGAAGCTAGGAAACCTGTCAGGGAAAATATTCTCCTGGGCGGAAAATACAGTAAAGTCTATTTCAGCCATACATCTAAAAGGAAGCAAAAAATATGTAGCAGATTTCCTAAGCAGGAAAAAAGTAGACCAGGGAGAATGGTCTTTAAACATAAAAATTTTCAACATGATTTCAAAAAGATAGGGTCGTCCATCCATAGACCTATTTGCCTCAAGGGACAACTCAAAGGCTCCATTCTTTTACTCTCTAAATCCCAGGGGCCAGCCCCTAGGCGATAGATGCGTTCTCTCAGACCTGGGATTGGGATCTTGCTTACGCTTTTCCTCCATTTCAGCTAATTCCCAGAGTTATACAGAAGGCCATTCAGGAAAGAGCCAATCTGATTCTGATAACGCCATTCTGGCACAAAAGGAGTTGGTTGTCCCTATTGAAGAGAGCACCACAACAACCATGGATCCTTTCCCCCAGGAAGGACATTCTGACGCAGGGCCCGATAACTTCAAGAATTCCGGACGAGGATGAGTGAACAGAATGGACCCTGAATCCGACATCTTGAAACGCAAGGGTCTATCAGAGGAAGTTATATCCACTCTGAAAGCAAGCAGGAAGAAGGTGACATCATCCATATATCTAACGATATGGAAAAAGTTCTGTTCCTTGGCAGGAGTAATCACACCCAATCACTCAGAACCTAATCTTTAGCAGATTCTTGAGTTTCTTCAGAAGGGCCTTGAATTTGGCCTTTAGACCCTCTATCCTGAAAGTTAAAATATCAGCTCTGAGCGTTTGCTTTGATACTGATCTGTCTAGCCATAGATGGATTAAAAGATTCTTCAAAGCTGCATCTAAATTAAAACCTTCATTTAGACCTGGAGCCCCTTCCTGGGACCTAACTGCTGTTAGGGCCTAAAAAGACAACCTTTGAAACCATTAGAGGGAAGTTCCATTAAGTTTCTATCTCACAAGACTGCTTTCCTCATAGCCATATCATTGGCCAGGAGACTGGGGGAAATACAAGCCCTCTCTATCGGAGAACCCTATCTTACCATACGGGATAACAGAATAGCCCTGAGGTTAGACCCAGGTTTTCTACCTAAGGTAGTATCTGATTTCCATAAAGAGCAAGAGATAGTACTACCTTCTTTTTGCATAGATCCTAAAAACTCTAAAGAGGAAGAATTTCATTCCCTGGATGTCAGGAGAACGGTCCTAAAATATTTAGAGGTCACAAAAGACTTCAGATTAGCAGACAACTTGTTAGTACAATTTTCAGGTACAAATAAGGCTACTTTCACACCTGCGTTCGGGTGTCCGCTCGTGAGCTCCGTTTGAAGGGGCTCACAAGCGGCCCCGAACGCAGCTGTCCGCCCCTAATGCATTCTCAGTGGAGGCGGATCCGCTGAGAATGCATCAGTCTGCCAGCGTTCAGCCTCCGCTCCGCTCAGTGAGCGGACACCTGAATGCTGCTTGCAGCGTTCGGGTGTCAGCCTGGCCGTGCGGAGGCAAGCGGATCCGTCCAGACTTACAATGTAAGTCAATGGGGACGGATCCGCTTGAAGATGACACTATATGGCTCAATCTTCAAACGGATCCGCCCCCATTGACTTTCAATGTAAAGTCTGGACGGATCCGCTCAGGCTACTTTCACACTTAGAAATTTTTCTAAGTTATAATGCAGACGGATCCGTTCTGAACAGATGCAAACGTCTGCATTATAGGAGCGGATCCGTCTGATGAAACATCAGACGGACCCGCTCCGAAAGCTAGTGTGAAAGTAGCCTAAAGGGAAAATGGTATCTAAGGCATTCATCACCAGATGGATTAAACAGTCCATTTCCGATTGCTACAAGATTCAGGACTCAATTGCCCAATCAATATAAAAGCTCATTCCACTAGAGCCATGTCATCTTTATATGCAGAAAAAGCTGGTGCTTCGCTGGAGCAGATTTGTAGGGCCGCAACCTGGTCCAGTAAGAACACGTTTGTAAAACATTACAGATTAGACTTGTCAGGGTCCTCTGAACTATCATTTGGACGGAAAGTACTTCAGGCCATAGCCCCCCTTAATTTAGAGTAATCAGTTAGATCTCCAATTGGTTGCCGTCATTGTGGTGAAATGGAAAGCCTGAATTAGACTTACCAGTAATTCAGTTTCCATGAATCCACCATGATGGCACGATAACCCCCCCCCCCCCCAAAAAAAAAAATATAATAAATATAATATATACATTTTTGTAAGAAATTAAAAAAAAAAAGAACATAAACATTTTTGGAAGAAATACAAAAAAAAATAAAAAAAGCTATCTTATATAGTTGAGTTATGGAGTACTGTAATCTAGTAACACACTGATGAACGGCGGTGGGAGGGGGTAATTTAACCTTTCTCTGTTCCTGCCCCTACAGAGGTCAGGGGTCAATCTATCTGGTTGCCATTATGGTGGATTTATGGAAACTGAATTATCGGTAAGTCTAATTCTGGCTTTTCTAAAAATACTCTAAAGGTGTAAAACTTATTTGTACATATTTGGTATCGCCACGTCCGTAATGACCGGCTCTGCAAAAATAACATATGATCTATCCCATCAAGTGAATGTGTAAAAAAATAAAATTACGCCACAACAGCTTTTTTGTGGCCTCACCTCCCAAAAATGGAAAACTCAAATGTACCCCAAAATGGTGCCAATAAAAATTACAGCTCGTCCCGCAAAAAATAAGCCCCCACACAGCTGAGCTGACGAAATAATAAGTTATGAGTCTTAAAAACTATTTCAGCAAATTCCATGTTAGAAAATCCAGATGCCGCTCCTTCCCTTCTGAGCCCTGGCACATCCCCAAACAACACGACCACAAGTGGGGTGTTACTGCATTCAGGAGAAAATGGGTAGCAAATTGTGAAGTGATATTTGTTAAATTGTGATTTCATACTTAAGCATATGTACACAGGAGTATACCCAATAAAGAAAAAAAAATTGCCTTTAAAAAATGCGCAGAGCTCAAAATATGATCAAACCATTGGTGTCGTACAACACCCCATGGTAATTACACCCCGGGTCATACCCCAAGCCACACCACCAAATAATCGTTCTATAATCGAAATCAAGGTTCCATGTTCAATTAATCACGATTTAACATTTGTCATAATCGACCCAGCCCTATTTGTTATTCATGAAAATTTCCATTCATTTTCTTCACACCAGCTGATATTTATTCCCCTTGGTAGAATAATTTTACAGTAAGTTCCCTTCTAAGGGAAAAAGCACAGTGGACTGCCACCTCACTCAGTCCGTTTTTTTCCCGCCAGCAGGATAGGGCATGGAGGGAGCCTTTCTAGATAGCTGTCAGACCTGAACCTATATCTTTCAGATATTTATGTCATAACCTGTGGACATGCCATAAATGTCTAGAGTGAGAAAATCCCTTTAAAGCTCCCTACAGTACTTGGATCTGTTCAGCATGACCAAATTTGGAAACGAGATGTCAGATTTTTTTATTCCTTTTTTGGATTCATTTGTTACTATTCGCAGTATACAGTGAGGAACAGAAGTATTTGAACACCCTGCGATTTTGCAAGTTCTCCCACTTAGAAATCATTGAGGGGTCTGAAATTCACATTGTAGGTGCATTCCCACTATGAGAGACAGAATTTATTTATTTTTTTAATTATCTTTATTAATTAATATATCAAAACAGATTGCAATAAACAAAAGGATTAAATAAATAATCCCCAACTTTAATATATTTTCCCCTTATCCCAATCCCAAGAGATAGAAAAAATTGTCACAACTAATTAAATCTTCCAACCGCCCCATATCGTAATCCACTTCTCATCCGCTTCCCTCTGCTTATACACGATTTGCTCGTAGTTTTTTACCTTGTTAACTAGGTTTATCTATGTATTTAGTTCTGGAGTATGTCGAGCAAACCAAGTCCGACTAACCAGAATTCTAGCTAACAGCAGTATCCTGCCTAGGAAGATCTTTTGATACTTGTGGCTATTTATTTTGGAAAACTCATTAAGCAAAAACACTTGTAGTTCAAAGGGTATTCGTATTTTTAGTTTATAGGTGATGAAGTTATTAATGCTATTCCAGTATTTTATAAGTTCTGGGCAGGTCCAGATCATATGGAGATAGTCCTCACCTGAGGTGTCGCATTTAGGGCACTTAGACGTATCTCTTAGCCCACATTTATTCAACCATATAGGGGTGACATATAGTCTGTGGCAAATGTTAAAATGTACTAGAACATGATTAAAGTTCTGGGATAGTAAACCTAGATTCACAAAGATATTCCCCCACCCTTCTGGTTGTATATTCGGACAATCCATCTCCCAGGCTCTTTGTCCTGGTGACTGTGTATCACTAAACCGTGCCTTAAGTAATAGTTTATATATATTTGAAATCTTCATTCTAGAAAGTGTCCTCCCTGTCCAATCATTCAAGAAGGATGAACTATCTATATCCAACACCAGTTTATCGTCCAGACTAGATAAGGCTGAACGCAATTGAAAGTACCTAAACCATGAAAGGTTTTCTACATTATGTGATAACTCTGTAAATGACTTAATCTCTCTATCCTTAATTACTTGTGAAATATACAAAATTCTATTATTTTGCCAAAATGTGTCCACTGCAATACCATCTAACATCTGTAAGTGTACATTATGCCAAAGAGGCGTGAATGTAAGTGAACCCTTTACCTTCAGCCATGTTCTAGTAATAGCCCACACTTTCAAAAGTAGTTTTATAGTCTCTCTGTAACCCCGCTCTTGGCTCCTCAGTAGCACGGATTCCAGCAGGGTAAATATATTATTATGAGCGTAACTCCCTACTAACCTCCCTAAAAGTGCACTGTTTTTTTATTCATAGCACATCAATAACTGGGCAGCCATAAAATACCCTTTAAGATAGGGGAGGTTTATAGATATTCCAATTTTATTCAAACTCGTTTTCTTCCCCACACTAAATCCTTAATTATTCTTTCCATGAGTTTAAAATATGTATCTTCTATCCAGGTAGGTGTATTCCTAAGCACATAAAGGAATTGTGGTAGTATCACCATTTTGACCAGTGAGACTCGGTCAGCTCTGGATAGGGGAAGTCTCAGCCAGATCCCTATTTTAGCTCTAGTTTTCGTTATTAGGGGGATCAAGTTAAGTTGTACAAAATTTTCAACCCTGGGCGATATAATCAAGCCCAAGTATTGAAAAGTGTCAACAATGTCCAACTGAGTCACAAGAACCTCTTTTTGTGGTAACGGGCCTATTGGCATCAAACTGGTCTTAGACCAGTTTATAAGAAGACCGGACACCTCACCAAATGATTTAACCATTTGAATAGTTCTGGGAAGAGTTGTTTCCGTGTGATCTATAAAAAAAAGAACATCATCCGCATATAAAGAGATACGGTCTTGCACTCCTAGTGTACCAAATCCTTTAACCTGATCCTCCTGCCTAATGGCCATAGCAAGGGGTTCAATGTAAATATCGAATAACAATGGGGATAGTGGGCAGCCCTGGCGCGTGCCTCTATTTAAATCAAAACTAATAGTCAGGATCCCATTAAGACTTAATTTTGCCGTGGGAGATCTATACAAAAGTTTGAGGATACCTATAAATCTTTCCCCAAAGCCCATCCTTGCCAGAACCCTCCAGAGGAAGCGCCACTGCACCCTGTCAAAGGCCTTAGAGGCATCCAATGACAGGATGGAGCGGGAAGTCCCCCCAGGGGCCTGTATGTTAGCAAGGAGCCGATGCAGATTGTGATGCGTACCCTTGTTTTGAATAAAGCCGTTCTGATCTGGATGGACAATGGAGGAAATAACCCTAGAAAGCCTTGTGGCCAAAATCCTTGCAAGAAGCTTTACATCTGCATTAAGCAGTGAGATTGGTCTATACGATTCTAAATCTGCAGGATCCTTGCCTTTTTTTGGAATTAATGTTATCACGGCTTCCATCATTGAATCTGGCAATTTCCCATCCTCCACCGATTCAGAAAAGACCCCCAGCAGTCTAGGGAGAATAAACTCCTTATATTTACTAGGGATGTCCCGATACCATTTTTTTAAGACTGAGTACGAGTACCGATACTTTTATTTAAGTACTCACCGATACCAATTACCGATACTAATTTTAACAATAAAATACACACACATGTATTTTCTGACCACTGACCAACCAAAAGGCCCAAAAACAGAACCAATAACATTCCAAGGAGACATTATACTGTATGGGGGCAGCCACAAGTAGACGTTACACTGTATGGGGCGGCCACAAGGAGACGTTACACTGTATGGGGCGGCCACAAGGAGACGTTATTGCAGGGACTCAGAGAATCGTCTGAGAGTTTATTAGTTAAAAGAATCTAATGAGTCAGAGACTGTGTCACCGAGTCCCTGCCAGACTTCCTGCTCTGCTATATGCACCCTGTACACACCCAGCTCCACTACATGCTATGCTAATAATGCCCCCCCCCTTCCCCCGGACGGACTTACAGGGAGCCGCAGAGCAGGAAGCCTGGCAGGGACTCGGTGACACAGTCTGTGACTCATTAGATTCTTTTAACTAATAAACTGTCAGACGATTCTCTGAGTCCCTGCACAACGCTCCCTGTGCTGTGAGTCTCTGATTGGTTGGAGGGCGGGGAGGGGCAGGGCGGAGCTAGCTTCCACTGTCTGCTCCTATTACACAGTGCCTGCTGCTGCCCTCTGAAGCTGTTACCTGTGCGAGGTGCAGGGGCAGGCTGCGGACTGACACAGACACAGACACATAGAAGCGGCGCACAGGTATCGGCAGTGGTATCGGGGACATTTGCACGAGTACATGTACTCGTGCAAATGCCCGGTATCGGTACCGATACTGGTATCGGTATCGGGACATCCCTAATATTTACTATAGAATTCGTATGGGAGTCCATCTGAACCGGGGGTGGAATTGGTCGAGCATAATTTAATAGCCCCCTCAAGTTCCTGAATTGAAAACTCTAGCTCAAGTGCTTTCTTTTGAGCCCCAGTAATAGTTGGAAAAACAATGCCATCAAGATAAGAATCCATCATATCATCTGTAATCTTGGATTCAGCTTTATAAAGATCTAGGAAGTAGTCCACAAAGGCCTTCTCTACAGGACCCTGTCCACTAACCGTCCTACCATTAGCCAATCGGACATTATCTATATATTTTTTGGATTCTTGACTCGAGATCACTCTGGACAGAAGTTTACCAGGTCGCCCTGACTCTGTAAAATATTTTTGCCCTTTGAAAAATAAGCTCTGTTGGGCCTTGTCCAACAAGAAGTTAGAGTATGCTTGTGTGGTCCTTTGCATACTTTCCCTATTCTCCTCCGTCTTATTTGTATAGAAGGATTGTGTCGCCAGAGATGCAAGTTCTTCTAGGTTTTTCTGTTTTTTCCCGTACTCCTTTCTGAGGTTCGCAATGTTACTGACCATCATTCCCCTCATATAGGCCTTAAAAGTGTCCCATACCACTTGAATTTTTGCTGAGCCATAGTTGTTATCCCAGAATCGGTTAATTTCATTCTGGATTATTTCATGTCTCTTTATTACTGATAACCAATAAGGGTTTAATTTAAATGGAGGTCTCTGTATGTGTCTTTCCTGGGTCAAACAAAGTTCAAGGAGTAGCGGCGAATGGTCCGAGATTGACCTTGTTTCGTACTTCATTCGCTTTACCAGTCTCACATATTTACTATTTATCAGTGCAAGATCTATTCTGGACATAGATTTACCTGCTTTACTAATGCATGAAAAAGCCCTTTTACCCTGTCCTAGGTATCCCCAAACATCTTCGAACCCAGCCTCAAAGCAAAACCGTGCCAAGGGGGACCCCTGAACTGGACTATCTCCCTTGACACTCGTAGAGACCCTATCCAATAGAGGATTAATGACACAGTTAAAATCACCAATAATCAATGTTGGACACTCTGGCCATTTATCCGTAAATAATAGCAAAGAATTAAGGACTGAAAAGGAGAATGGCGGTGGAATATAGACAAAAGCCAGGATATATGTCTTCCCCCTCAACCTGCAATATAGGAAGATAAATCTCCCTTGCTGGTCGACAGAGGATGCCTCGCACACGAAATCAATCATTCTATGTATCAAAACAGTAACACCTCTGGAGTAGCTGGAAAAAGTAGAATGATACGTGTGCGCAGCCCATCCCCTGCCGACCACCCTGGAGGTCTCCCCAGTAAGATGCGTTTCCAACAAGCATACTATTGCTGGGAGGTGGATCTGTGTCAAATCAAAGACCGCTTGTCTCTTTCCTCTATCCCCCAAACCGCGTACATTCCAAGCGAGAATTCTAATAGAGAGACAAAATTTTAAAAAAAAATATTCAGGAAATCACATTGTATGATTTTAAAAGAAAGTATTTGTCTTGCACTGCGGAACATAAGTATTTAAACACCTGAGAAAATCAGTGTTAATATTTGGTACAGAGCCCTTTGTTTGCAATTACAAAGGTCAAACGTTTCCTGTAGTTCTTGACCAGGTTTGTACACACTGCAACAGGGATTTTGGCCCACTCCTCCACACAGATCTCCTCTGTCAGGTTTCGGGGCTGTTGCTGAGGAACACTGAGTTTCAAGTTCAACTCCCTCCAAAGCTGTTCTATTGGATTTAGGTCTGGAGAATCCTGATATCCTTGGTTATCCTGGCTGTGTCCCACGGGTCGTTGTCATGTTGGAAGACCCAGCCACGACCCATCTTCAATGCTCTGACTGAGGGAAGTAGGTTGTTGCTCAAAATCTCACAATAAATGGCCCCATTCATCCTCTCCTTAATACAGTGCAGTCGTCCTGTCCCCTTCGCAGAAAAGCACCCCCAAAGCATGATGTTACCACCCCCATGCTTCACAGTAGGGATGGTGTTCTTGGGATGCAGCTCATCCTTATTTTTCCTCCGAACATGACGAGTGAAGTTTAGACCAAAAAGTTCTACTTTGGTCTCATCTGACCACATGACTTTCTCCCATGCCTCCTCTGGATCATCCAGATGGTCATTGGCAAACTTCAGACGGGCCTGGACATGTGATGACCAGGAGAACCTTCCGTTCAATGCATGATTTGAAACCATGACGGCGTAGTGTTCTACCGACCGTGACCTTTGAAACTGTGGTCCCAGCTCTCTTCATGTCATTGACCAGCTCTCCCTTGTAGTTCTGGGCTGATTCCTCACCTTTCTTATCAGTGATACCCCACAAGGTGAGATCTTGCATGGAGCCCCAGTCCGAGAGAGACTGACAGTTGTCTTTTCTAACAATTGCTCCAACAGTTGATCTATTTTCACCAAGCTTCTTGGCAGTTGCCTCCTAGCCCTTTCCAGCCTTGTGGAGGTCCACAATTTTGTCTCTCTTGTGTCTTTTGACAGCTCTTTGGTCTTGCCCATGGTAGTAGTTGGCGTCTGACTGACTGTGGGGTGGGGTGTCTTTTAAAGAGCTCAGTCGGGTGCTCCTAAGTTAGATTAATGAGTGGAGTAGAGGTGGACTTTTTAAAGGCACAGTAACAGGTCTTTGAGAGGCAGAATTCTTGCTGTTTCTCAAGTGTTCAAATACTTATGTTCAGCAATAAATTCTTTAAAAATCATACAATCTTATTTTTTTATTTTTTTTATTCTGTCTCTGAGTGTGAATGCACCTACAATGTGAATTTCAGACCCCTCCATGATTTCTAAGTGGGAGAACTTGCAAAATTACAGGGTGTTCAAATACTTCTGTTCCTAACTGTATATGGTGTATATAATTTGTGTTGACACATCAATACAATATTTGTTGACTGTTTTGTTATTCCACAGGTCAGAAATATGAGTGTGCTAGAAAATGGAATGTGCATTGTGTCTCAATCCAGTGGTTCTTTGACAGTATTGAGAGAGGTTTTTGTCAGGATGAGAGCATGTACACGATGGAACCCATGTTATCCACTAAGACTATGCCAGAGACTTCCACCCCAACAAGCAGCACTAACAAACTAGATAGTAAGTAAACTAAAGGGTAAGGCTTCCAGAAGTCACAAACAAAAATGTTGTGTAAATGCAGTGATATTGTCATGTTCACTTACATTATAAACATCTGGCTGCATGTATATCTGCATGAAAATATAATAACCCAACTTTTTTTCTGGTGCCTGCTTTTAATTGTATAGCAAACGACCACCTTGTATATTAATGAGCTTTTCTGTGTCCTACAGATCGGGCATTGTCTGATGTCAGCCATATTTCTAACATTAGTATTAACAGCTGTGTGAATGAATCTGCCTTTAATTCTGTGATGAATACAAGACTGGAGCCCCCACCAGATACTCTCGAAAACTTGGACATTAGTTCTTTACAGGCTCCAGAAGATCTGCTTGATGGCTGCAGGGTGGGTATTTGTTATCGTCATTTTCCAGACTTTTGTATTGATAGCCTCTACATACATGGCATAAGATAACATTTGTTTAATAAGTGTTAAATTAGAGGCATATAGAAAGTTGAGCAGTGGTGGGTATGTGTTTCTTATCCCGTTCAACTGTAACATCTGCAGAATTGATCCATGATGAATCTAAAATATGGTGTTTGGGCTAAGTTTTCGTGCAGATTTTTGCCATGCGTGTCTCGTTCATACATTGATTTATTTTTAATTCATGTGCGTTCATCCACAGATATATGTATGTGGTTTTGGAGGAAGAAAGCTAGATAAGCTGAGGAGGCTCATTAACAGTGGAGGAGGAGTACGATTTAATCAGCTCACTGGTGACGTTACCCATGTTATCATTGGAGAAAATGATGAGGAACTGAAAAAGTTTCTAAACAAGACTAATCACAGGTCTGGAGAGAAATGTCATCTTGCAACTTTAAGCCTCTGCCCGGGTTCTGGTACTTTTTTGTATCAAGAATAGATTAGTCTGCAAGCAAGAATAGTTGTCAGATAGTTAAAAATCTTCATGGACTGCATTATAAATCGATTCTGACTCTAATTCATTGGCCCAGATTTAATAATTGCACAGATTGATTCAATTTGGTGCATCTAGGTTTTCTACACTTTTTTTTCCGACATGCTTGACGAGGGATGAGGCTTAACAGAAGGGGTGGAGCTCACTGGAAAGGGAGTGGGCCTAAGATAAGCCAAAATTGCTCTTAATTCTGGCGAAAAAGCTGAGTAATCAAAACAATAGTTTGTATAGAAAAATGTCTATCCCTACACCCAATTTATCATACAGCCTGCCTTAGGGTCCATTCACACGTCCGCAGTGTATTGTGGATCCGCAATACACCCGACCGGCACCCCCATAGAATTGCCTATTATTGTCCGCAATTGCGGACAAGAATAGGACATGTTCTATTTTTTTCCTGAGCTGGGTACCGGAAGATCGGGGCCGCGCTCTGGAAATGCGATTGCAGAGACCACATAGTGTGCTCTCCGCATCCATTCCTGCCCCATTGAGAATAAGTGTTTGCACCCGTTCCGGATATTGCGGAACGGATGCGGACCCATTCCACGGACATGTGAATGTACCCTTACTGTGATAAATCTGATGCAAGTCTAAACAGTCGGTTTAAGCTTAAAGGAAATGTGTCAGAAAACCTATTCAAAAACGCCACACATATGTAATACAAAACACATCTTTATTAGGTGTCCACAATTAGACATACACTGATGATATCAAAGACAATCATAAAAACATTGCAGGTAGGTGCTATGATAGATGATATACCCCACCAGACTCTAAATCTACATCTGTGATATATTTGTGTAACACTTGTGCAATATTAATTGTACTAAATATAAAGGACTAGATCCGTAAGCATATCCTCTATAATGTATACCCAAACTGGTAGATGTCAAAGGCCAATCATCTGCCAGCAAAAATAGTAGGAAATAATCTCAATATAATATAGACAATTGATTAAACTCAGACATCAAAGTAATCAGTTTGGTATGAAAGGGGATCAGCCTTATTCGATCTGGTCCAAAACACCATGATCAAGCTAAAAAGGTACAAAGAGAAAAGCACATAACAAGTAAGCACATGCCAATTCAGAGCTGGAGAGGGCTAAGAAAACCCCCAACGTACCTTTCACCGCGCTTCTTTTGGGGGGCGTGTGTATCCAAGCCGATACTGTACCTTATAAAGCCCAAATTGATTGAGACCAACCCTCCCTCCCTGATACCATACAAACAATACACCTGTGTAGTCAGACCTCCTGCAGTTAGAGCTTTTATCATAGTGGAGTCCCGGCATGCCCGTACATAGTCTCGTGAGATCTGGCGAGACCGCCGGCAACACACTCAACACCCAGGTAGAACTCCAACCAAATATCGCCTGAGTGTATCTGCTTGTGCCTGCGCATGCGCACAGCCTAACGAAGAACGGCAGCAACCACGTAAGACACCAAACATCTATAGCGTGACGTCAACCTAATCGGGAGTGCGGCAGGCGCCATCTTAGTGCAGGGCAACAATGTCCGTTCTCAATTTAAATCAAAATACTTCTGCTCAAACACTGGAACCTCGATACCAGCAAAGTCAGGCACATGTATAATCCCCTCAGATTGACCACATGCATAGATAATAAATAAAAACCTAAATATCACAATATAATTTCATATAGAACCAAGTTCACAAATAGATCATAAATTTTTTTTTTATATATATATATATATATATATATATATATATATATATATATATAATACACACACACGAGTGATTTCAACCTCTCATCATACATTGAAATAGACAAATTCATTGGAATATATTTCATCAATTAAAAATAAATAGAAAAAAAAGTGAAAAATAAAAAATACAAAAAATGAGTTAATAAAAAAAGAATAAAAACCAAAGAAAGTGAAAAAGTGCTCTGGTGATAAAGTGCAAAGTGTGAAAGTGAGAGTGCACATGCAAAAGAGTTACATACATTGTTCTGTGAGTAATGACATGATTTTCTAAAGACCATACATTATTAATAAATCATGATTAGTGATAATGCTTATAATATATAAAATCAACCTTATGATGCACCAACTATTTCCCAGCTAATCAGTGTATTAAAACCCCTAGGGATTCAATAATCCCTACAGGATTATAGTGTAAACAATATATAATATCTTAATAGCAGCCTAATTAATATGATATTCTCAAAATACAATAATTACGGTTCCATTCATAATTAAATCAACAATAAATAATGACAATTCATAATGTCCCACAGAGGACCACCCAAGTAATGGTCATCCCTACTCCAAAGGTCTCCGATAAGCATGTGACCAACGTACATCTTGACTCTAAGTATCCCAAGTGTAAGGAGGTGATACAGGGAGCGATAATCTCTAAAAGGTTCAAAGATAAATCAGTTAGATAGACACCAAACATAATAACAGTTAAAAACTATTGACATTATTAAAAAGCGAAATCCAACCAGAGGAGCACACAGAGAGCTAAAGGAAAGGGGCAAAACTATTGCCTTCACTGAGACCATGTGTTATAGTAGTATGTAATAGATAAATCCATCTGGTCTCCTTTTAGCTCAGGGATTTTTTCCAATTCCCTCCTCTAGGGGAAACGATCACCCGATCGGTACCCCTAAAGCAGAAGAGTGAACTATCCGAGTTATGTTGATCCCTGAAATGTCTAGGAATCGTTTGTCGATTATCCAAATCCTGTGATTCCTGCTCTGCTTGTATTGCTAGTACATGTTCCCTGATACGTATATCTTCAGGGGGCGAGGTGTACTTACCACATATATCAATTTACATGGACAAATGGCCCAATAGATCACACCCAACGTTACACAAGTTATTGCATGTCTAATTACATACTGTTTGTTGTGTGAGGAATCCCAAAAGTACTCTGCCCTGTCCATGTTGACACAAGCAACACATTTGCCACATCCCTTGCTACCAAATAATCCTGGTTTAGACATGGTATAGTGGCTTCTAACCAAATGGTTAGAAGTTACTATACCATGTCTAAATGAGGATTATAACTGTAGTTATGTGTGGGGCTGTGTGAGGGCTCATATTTTGTGGGACGATCTGTTCTTTTCAGTGATACCAATTTGAAGTGTGTGCGACTTTTTGATCACTTTTGATAAAAAAAATTATTGGGTAGTTGAAGTGACAAAAAATGGCAAATTCGCTGCTTTAATTTTTTTCCCGTTACGTCATTTGCTGTATGCCATTAATATTGTTATATTTTAAAACTATCGACATTTTCCCATGCGGCGATGCCCATGATTATTTTTTTTTTTGTATTTTTACTTTACCTGTAAGAATATATATATATATATATAATGATATATAAAAAATGCTTTTTTTTTTTTTAGGAAAGCATGCTATCAGTGAGTTTATAGACCCCCCCCCCCCCCCCCCAGAAAAAAAATATAAAAAATTGTACAAATATTTCTGAAATTGAAAGACCAATATTTCCCTGTCAGTGAGCAGTGGTTTTGTAATGTGCCATCATGTTTTAGACTGATTTTGTAGCTGCAGTCCGGTGTCCCACAATGGTCCCCAGTGGTTTGGGCACTCCAGAAGTTGGCAGCTGTACTCTTGTGCGCAAGAGGCATCAGAGATGTCATTGCATTACCAGAACTTCGTATTGGTCATATCTTTATGCCAGTTAACATGTGTAAAGGCCATATCACTAAACCATATTTTCCAGCTCATCCCGCATTACAGCACCACAAGAGGATATCCCCTTTTGACCTTCTTGGGACAGGAAACAGGGAGGTTAAAAATGTCCCTACAGGGGATAGACGCAGAGAGGTTCCCTGCTCTAGGGTTGAAGAGATTCTACTAGAACTTTTAGGGCCTAAGGCTTGGACTTGGATCGGGGGGGGGGGGGGGGGGGTCTGGGCTCTCCTTTCAGTTTTCGAATAGCCTTGCTAACACCTCTCGAGGCAGAGGTCCCTTATTAGCCCGGAAGCCAACGGGTGGTGTTGGAGCCTATAGGTGGGTTCTCTGGCAGCCTAGTTTCGATCGTTGGGTTCATCCTCATCCTTCCTACCCTTTAAGTGGCCATGCTAGTACTTCCTAAGCTGGAGGTCCACTGGCTTGCTCCTAACCCCCATGAAGGGAGTAATGCAACTGGTGGTTACCTCACTATGGTGGCTATGGGGTCATGGAGCTTAGATCCGCTGTTCCTTGGTGGAGTTCAGCAGGATCACGCCTCAGTGCGCCTGAAACAGTCAGCAGCTGGAATGGGGCAATTTCTCTCCTTACCAACGCTCTGTTTATGCAAGTGTTGGCAGAAGCTGCATTACAATATTGGTGCTTTCTTTGGCAGCACATACTCCAGATTGGTAAGTAAACCATGCAAACTGTTTGTCAGGTAAGTAAACCATGCATGCGTTTAACCAGCTGGATTGCCCCAACAGTTCCAATTACTTAATTGAGAATCTGTGTGTTGATCTAAATGGGTACTCAGGCGTGCCTCTGCCGGAACTCTGCCCCCATTATAGTCAATGGGGACGGAGCGGCAGTCCGGGGGCACACTGTCACTAGCAGCAGGACTGATCCGACAGGCTGTTCACCCGACGGAACAGCCTGCCGGAGCTCCGTGCCGCTAGTGTGAAAGTAGCCTTACAGACATACCGAAAATAGTTATTTATCATATCATAGCAATTAACTTCTGGGGAATGAACTGCAATGGGGGTCTACAGTAAATTTTTACTCGGTGCAGTGATTATATATATTTTATCTGGGAACGGGTCAATTTTATGCAATGGTACTTATATAGTATAAGCTTAGAAGTAAAGTATCCTTTTCTCGCCCATATTCATTGGGGGACACAGAAACCGTGGGTATAACTATGTCCTCTAGGAGGCGTTGACACTAGGCAGAAGCTGTTAGCCCCTCCCACGGCAGCTATACCCCCTCCAACCTGGAGAGAGAGCTTCAGTTTTTTCTAGTGTTAATAGGAGGCAAGACCTCCCTGCTCCGCAGGGTGGCTTCCGTGAAGACTTTTTTATTTTTATTTTATTTTTTTCAGGTAGGAAATAGTGGTCGCCCAGCCACCCTGTTCTCCCGGGGGAGCATGCCAGCCTTGCTCCCCTGCATCCCGCCACCCGAAGGGTCACCTAACCAAGTCCCTCTTCCAGTGTCCTGCCACTACGGTGCCAGTAACTGAAGAGGTAACCCTGCTGGAGCAGAAGAAGGGTGAAGACGGTCAACAGGACAGATAAGTAATGGCTGCTCCAACCACTGAACATACCTCCCCCCCGGGCATTCTGGTTGGCTCTCTTGGGCGACCCAGTCCTGTCCGGTTCCCCCTTCCCGCCACAGTACGGGGGAGAGCACTCAGCCCTCCAGCGGGGGGGATCACATCGCATGGCTCCAGTAGGAAGAACAGTGGCAGGCCTCGCTGCAGGGCCTACTGGACGGACGGCCGCACGCTGAGGCATAAAATGGCCTGAGGTGGAGCTGGGATTTTCGCGTCACCTGAAGGGCCGGGACTTCTCTCTTCCCGCCACAGCGCTGAAAGGAAGCTCTTCTGAGGCAGGCATTCTCCCCCGGCGGCAGCTCGCTGTTTCTGGGATTTGGTAGGAACTCTTGTCACCTCTCTCCTTTAGGTCACTGTACCCTCTCCAGCCTTGTGGTGTTTGTTTTTTCTGTTGGTTAACCATCATGTCTGAGCCCACTGGCAGGATGACGATCAATCCGGGTGAGTGGTCCCTGTACCCGGAGGTGTTCGAGGCGATCTGTCTACGTTGGGGTCACCCGGACGTGGACTTGATGGCCTCGAGACTCACTCGAAAACTTCCCATCTTTCTCTCCCGAGCAAGAGATCCAGAAGCATGCGGCGTAGACGCCCTGATCTTCCCTTGGCAGGGGTTCTCCCTCCTTTACGTGTTTCCCTTCTTCCCCCTCCTACCCAGGGTTCTACGGAAGAACAGGATGGGAGGGCATTCCGACAATCCTAGTCGCTCCGTATTGGCCCCGTCGCGCATGGTACGCTGACCTCGTTCTCCTTCTAGGAGACGTTCCTTGGTCACTGCCACTCAGAGACTACCTTTTTTCACATCAGCATTTAAGGTCTCTTCGTTTGACGGCGTGGCTATTGAAACAGCCATTCTGACGCGAAGAGGGTTTTCGGCAGACGTCATCAGCACTATGATTCAGGCCAGGAAACCTGCATCGTCCAGGATCTATTGCAGGACCTGGAGGTCCTTCCTGGGCTTCTGTGAAAGCCGGAACATCCCCCCGCTCCGTTTTTCTCCTATCCTTTCTACAATCGGGGTTGGACCATGGTTTAGCCCTTAGTACCTTGAAGGGTCAGGTGTCGGCGCTTTCTCTCTGTTTCCAGCATCCTCTGGCCCCCTTGGGGCCCATAAAAACCTTCCTTCAGGGAGTGACACATACGGTCCCTCCGTACCGTCCTCCTCTTCCGCCTTGGGATTCGAATATAGTCCTCTCAGCGCTCCAGACTTCTCCCTTTGAGGCCTTGCAGGAGATTTCACTCCGACTCCTGTCCTGGAAGGTGTCCGAGTTGGCGGCGCTCTCTTGCAGAGAACCCTTCCTGGTCCTTCACAAGGATAAAGCGGTTTTCCGACCTGTTCCTTCCTTTTTACCGAAGGTGGTCTCTGACTTCCATATCAATGAAGAAATTGTCCTTCCCTCATTGTGTCCCTCTCCTTCACACCCTAGGGAAAGAGAGTTGCATCATTTGGACGTTGTCAGGGCTCTGAAGATTTACTTGGCAGCCTCCAGTTCCTTCCGGCGTACGGACTCCCTTTTTGTCATCCCGGAAGGTCCTCGCAAGGGATTGGCGGCCTCCAAGGTGGCAATTGCACGTTCGATTCGGTTTGCAATTGCTGAAGCATACCGCGCACGGGCAGGGTTCCGCCCTTAGGTGTCACAGCTCACTCCACCAGAGCGGTGGGCGCTTCGTGGGCTCGGAGGAATCTTGCTTCGGCCACGCAGCTGTGCAAGGCGGCTAAGTGGTCCTCCTTATACACATTCACAAAATTCTACCAGGTGCATACTTATGCATCAGCAGACGCTGCCTTGGGCCGCATGGTCTTGCAGGCGGCAGTTTCTTAGATGCCAGCAGGGACGCTTGCTTCCATGGGTCTGTGTTTTTTTCCCGCCCTGTGGACTGCTTTTGGACATCCAACGGTTTCTGTGTCCCCCAATGAATATGGGCGAGAAAACTAGATTTTTGTAAAACTTACCAGTAAAATCTCTTTCTTGCTCTTCATTTGGGGACACAGCACCCACCCAGTGGTGTTGTTCAGCCACAGTTGCGGTAGTTGCTGGTTAGAACCCCGTTGTGGGTCCTTTTGACATTGTTGGTGTTCCACGTTTTTTTTTCTGTTTTTTTTTCAATGAATACCTTGCTTTTCCAACTGCTTGTGCACAAACTGAAGCTCTCTCTAGGCTGGAGGGGGTATAGCTGCCGTGGGAGGGGCTAACAGCTTCTGCCTAGTGTCAACGCCTCCTAGAGGACATAGCTATACCCACGGTTTCTGTGTCCCCCAATGAAGAGCAAGAAAGAAATTTTACTGGTAAGTTTTACAAAAATCTCGTTTTTTTAAAGCCGATGTCTAATAAGATTTATTCTTCCTCTAATTAAGAATATAAGTCTATAAACAGAGGTAGGTCTGTTGGTCAAGGATGCAGATAAAGTGACATTTCAGAGTTAGGCCTGGGTTCACAAATTCTGTCATCAGGAGTTCTCTTTCAGAATCAAAAAGTTTCTGTCTCGGGTTTATTTCCTGATTCTATGAAATTGTGAAATGAATAAAATAAGCACTCACCACCTGGTATAATATCAATAGTTTATCTGTTCAGTTTTTAAAAAATGGTAACAACACATATAACATTAAAACATAATTACATAAATTCTTATATACTGGTGAATATATCTGATGAATATAGTTGATGAATATAGCTATTCTCTTGGTGTCTGGAATATATATCCTGGCTTAGATATACCTAGTACAATTGCACCATGTGTATCAGCTAACAAAATGATAAATAAATAAATAGATACAAAAATATCAAAAGGTATCAAAAATATACAATATATAAATCTCCGAAAGTGTCCGTCATGTGACAAGAATATTCAAGTGTTTCCAAAAAAATGCTGTTTCACAAAATCAAGTGTCAAGGTAAGAATACTGGAACAAAGTGTCAGGGTAATATTCAATGTGATAAGAATCCTCGTGCAGTATTCAATATCCAGACAAACAAATTGAGAACTTAGGATAGATGTTTAGATCTCCTAATATCCGTCAGTATTTCCAATAGACAATCAATATAGCTTGGAGGTTAGATGTTAGTATATGGGGTTAGGTATTAGTATATAGGGATTGCGTCTGGGGCGTCCCCCTGATGCTCACCCTCTTACCTTCCCCTGCGCGATGTTCGCTGCTTTTAGGTAGTCAGCTTCGGTGCGACTCGCTGTGTATCACCGCTGAATATGGTAAAAATCCGATAGTTGTTCACGGGATCTTTCGGCGTTGTTTGTTAATCTCGTGGCCTTCCTCTGACGTCATCAAACCTCGTCTGGTTTGCGTGTCATTCTCCCGGCAACTCTCGTATTAGCTCGCGATATATTCGAGCCCCGCTCCTGATTGTGGATAAGTGTATATGTCGGTCCGTATAAGGAACGATTTGCTCAAATACACTTTCTTTAAACTCTCTTTTTAGGTTTAGATGGGTAGTTGGTCCTCTCCAGATCAGGCCAGACGCGTTTCGAGGGTTAATCCTCTTCCTCAGTGGCTATCGTGTGGGATCCAACTACCTCCTCCCTATATAGTATATGGTTCCCAACCACCCACCTAAAACCTGGCATGGATTTATACTACACATATATTCATTTTGATACTTTTCTAAAAGTCCCAAGTTCTTCGGTTTATATATAACAATCAGAATAGTAAAACCTTATTTCTATTTTTATTTTTAAAAAAATTTGAAAAAATTATGTAATCGATAACACTCATCCCCTTATTTCATTTCATTTGATCATCTCTCCACCTTTTGGTTGTTTCCCAATGGATATTTTTCAAATAGGAGAAGTGAAATGGTCTCTCTCTGACAAGACATTCAATCATAATCAGTATTATATATATTTATTTATTCTTATTACTTTTCATCGGCCTCTTTATAGTGACACCTTCTTTACCATACACATATCAATTTTTATCTCTTTTTAAGGAAAACCGCATCTATTCCCCCAAAAAACGCACCTGCGTTTCTTGTGCGTTTTGGCTGCGTTTTTTCCGAAAATCACTCAGAAATCTTTCCCAAGGAATTTCACTTTGGTGGCACCCTCTCAATATGCTCCCCAATAGATTTAAATACCAACATTTATCAATATGTTTTTATTATTTTATTTTGATTTTATTTTTCGTTTTTATGGTTGAGGGCACAGAGATTTCATCCTCTATTGATCCTATAACTCCTCACCTGCTGTGTATTGGAATCTTTACTTAATAGTATTCTGTCTCGTTGTAAAATAATGTGGTATATCCCATTGTAGAGTATTGTATCGTAGGTTCAGTGTTGCGATGTTGTGTAAGGGAAGGGAGCCTCCCCCCGAGAGAGCGTCCCGGTACTGGTAAACAGCCTAACTTAGGACGCTCGATCAAAGGAAGGCACCCCCCCGGCTACAGAAAACCAAATAGCTCAAAATCAGAGTTTAGGCCATGGGGAAGGAGTGTTTCAAATTCAAAGATCCGTCTGGATTCTTGTCTCGACATCCTGGCGATATGGTCTCCTCCTCTCCAGTGTATATCCACTTTCTCAAAGGCTGCGAAGACCATACCCCCAGGATTTTTGTTATGATGTTGTTTGTAGTGCAGTGAGAGTGAATGCTTCTCATACCCATTTTTGATGTTGGTGATATGTTCGCTCAATCTTTTCTTGAGGGACCGTTTCGTTCTCCCCACATATTGTTTCTTGCACTGACATTCAATTATATATAAGATGTTCTTTGAACTACAGGTAAGAAAGTCTTTTATTTTCCATTTGAAGGAATTAACCCTTGATTGGATTTCTATAGTTTTTTGGGGGAATAATGTCTGTTTGCATACACCACAACTTCCGCACCTATAGAAGCTTTGCAAGTTCAACCAATTATGTATAGTTCGATTGTCTGTTTTGTTCTTAATTGTTGGAGCTACTTTTAAAGATAAGTTCTGGGCTCTTGTATAAGTTATCAAGGGACCCTTACTTACCATGGGACCTATTAGTTTGTCACCCAATAGATGGTGCCAATGTTTCTTCACAATTGCTTCAACTTGCTTGTGGTGTTTGTTGAAAGGCAGAATTATTCTCAAATTCTCTTCCTTTCCCCCCCCCCCCATATTTTGTGTGGTGTTTTCCCCAAAAAAGGACTCTCTTTGCATGTTTTTTACCTTTGTCAGTGCTTTCTCTAGTATATTGGTGGGATATTCTTTCTCTAGAAATTGTTCTTTCATAATTCTAGATTCCCTTTCGAAATCTTCCTCCTCTGTGCAATTTCTTTTTATACGCTTGAATTGTCCCGTAGGAACTTCAAGCAGCCACCTGGGTAGATGGCAGCTTGAAAAGATAATATAACTATTCCGAGAGACTTTTCTGGTATGTGCTGCAGACCAATTGATCATTCTTTACTTTAATCCGCAGATCTAAGAATTCAATCCTCTCTGTACTCACATTCGCTGAGAATTTCAAATTATATATGTTAGTATTAATGTCCTCCAAGAATATGTTTAGATCCTCTCTCGTACTTCTCCAGATAAACAAAATGTCATCAATGAACCTGTGCCAGAGTACCAGGCCCGCGCCCAGCATGGGCAAGATCTTCTCACATTCCCATTGTGCCATAAACAGATTGGCATAGCTGGGCGCAAACCTGGTACCCATGGCGGTTCCTCTGATCTGGAGATAGTAGTCGAGGTTATATGCAAAATAATTGTGGGTTAAGATGAATTTTACCCCTTCTGCTATAAATTCCACTTGGTCCTCAGGGAAACTGCTATGCATTTTTAGCTGAGTTTTTAATGCATTAATTCCTTGGTCATGATCTATGACCGTGTAAAGCGAACTCACATTAACCACCTCCGGACCGCTGTACGCACAGACGCGTCCTGGAGGTGGTTGATTGATTCCGAGTGGACGCGCCGGCGCGTCCTCTCGCGAGACGCGAGATTTCCTGTGAACGCGCGCGCGCTCACAGGAACGGAAGGTAAGAGAGTGGATCTCCAGCCTGCCAGCGGCGATCGTTCGCTGGCAGGCTGGAGATGTGATTTTTTTAACCCCTAACAGGTATATTAGACGCTGTTTTGATAACAGCGTCTAATATACCTGCTACCTGGTCCTCTGGTGGTCCCCTTTGTTTGGATCGACCACCAGAGGACACAGGTAGCTCAGTAATATGTTGCACCAAGCACCACACTACACTACACCCCCCCCCCCCCCCCCCGTCACTTATTAACCCCTTATTCACCCTTGATCACCCCTGATCACCCCATATAGACTCCCTGATCACCCCCCTGTCATTGATTACCCCCCTGTCATTGATCAACCCCCTGTAAAGCTCCATTCAGACGTCCGCATGATTTTTACGGATCCACTGATAGATGGATCGGATCCGCAAAACGCACACGGACGTCTGAATGGAGCCTTACAGGGGCATGATCAATGACTGTGGTGATCACCCCATATAGACTCCCTGATCACCCCCCTGTCATTGATTACCCCCCTGTCATTGATCACACCCCTGTAAAGCTCCATTCAGACGTCCGCATGATTTTTACGGATCCACTGATAGATGGATCGGATCCGCAAAACGCACACGGACGTCTGAATGGAGCCTTACAGGGGCATGATCAATGACTGTGGTGATCACCCCATATAGACTCCCTGATCACCCCCCTGTCATTGATTACCCCCCTGTCATTGATCACACCCTTGTAAAGCTCCATTCAGACGTCCGCATGATTTTTACGGATCCACTGATAGATGGATCGGATCCGCAAAACGCACATGGACGTCTGAATGGAGCCTTACAGGGGCGTGATCAATGACTGTGGTGATCACCCCATATAGACTCCCTGATCACCCCCCTGTCATTGATCACCCCCCTGTCATTGATCACACCCCTGTAAAGCTCTATTCAGACGTCCGCATGATTTTTACGGATCCACTGATAGATGGATCGGATCCGCAAAACGCACACGGACGTCTGAATGGAGCCTTACAGGGGCATGATCAATGACTGTGGTGATCACCCCATATAGACTCCCTGATCACCCCCCTGTCATTGATCACCCCTCTGTAAGGCTCCATTCAGACATTTTTTTGGCCCAAGTTAGCGAAAATTATTTTTTTTTTCTTACAAAGTCTCATAATCCACTAACTTGTGTCAAAAAATTAAATCTCACATGAACTCACCATACACCTCACGGAATCCAAATGCGTAAAATTTTTTAGACATTTATATTCCAGACTTCTTCTCACGCTTTAGGGCCCCTAGAATGCCAGGGCAGTATAAATACCTCACATGTGACCCCATTTCGGAAAGAAGACACCCCAAGGTATTCCGTGAGGGGCATATTGAGTCCATGAAAGATTGAAATTTTTGCCCCAAGTTAGCGGAAAGGGAGACTTTGTGAGAAAAAAATAAATAAAATCAATTTCCGCTAACTTGTGGCAAAAAAAAAAAAAATTTCTATGAACTCGCCATGCCCCTCATTGAATACCTTGGGGTGTTTTCTTTCCAAAATGGGGTCACATGTGGGGTATTTATACTGCCCTGGCATTCTAGGGGCCCTAAAGCGTGAGAAGAAGTCTGGGATCCAAATGTCTAAAAATGCCCTCATAAAAGGAATGTGGGCCCCTTTGCGCATTTAGGCTGCAAAAAAGTGTCACACATGTGGTATCGCCGTACTCAGGAGAAGTTGGGGAATGTGTTTTGGGGTGTCATTTTACATATACCCATGCTGGGTGAGAGAAATATCTTGGCAAAAGACAACTTTTCCCATTTTTTTATACAAAGTTGGCATTTGACCAAGATATTTATCTCACCCAGCATGGGTATATGTAAAATGACACCCCAAAACACATTCCCCAACTTCTCCCGAGTACGGCGATACCACATGTGTGGCACTTTTTTGCAGCCTAGGTGGGCAAAGGGGCTCACATTCCAAAGAGCACCTTTCGGATTTCACAGGTCATTTACCTACTTACCACACATTAGGGCCCCTGGAAAATGCCAGGGCAGTATAACTACCCAACAAGTGACCCCATTTTGGAAAGAAGACACCCCAAGGTATTCCGTGAGGGGCATGGCGAGTTCCTAGAATTTTTTATTTTTTGTCACAAGTTAGTGGAAAATGATGATTTTTTTTAAATTTTTTTTTTCCTTACAAAGTTTCATATTCCACTAACTTGTGACAAAAAATAAAAACTTCCATGAACTCACTATGCCCTTCAGCGAATACCTTGGGGTGTCTTCTTTCCAAAATGGGGTCACTTGTGGGGTAGTTATACTGCCCTGGCATTCTAGGGGCCCAAATGTGTGGTAAGGAGTTTGAAATCAAATTCTGTAAAAAATGACCAGTGAAATCCGAAAGGTGCTCTTTGGAATGTGGGCCCCTTTGCCCACCTAGGCTGCAAAAAAGTGTCACACATCTGGTATCTCCGTATTCAGGAGAAGTTGGGGAATGTGTTTTGGGGTGTCATTTTACATATACCCATGCTGGGTGAGAGAAATATCTTGGCAAATGACAACTTTTCCCATTTTTTTATACAAAGTTGGCATTTGGCCAAGATATTGGATTATTACTGATTGTTTCATAACGGTTTCTCACTGGGATATCATAGTCCATCTGGATATTATCTTCTCTTATATGTTCTATATTTGATTCTACAGTTGATATATATTGGTCTTTATGATGTTGGCTAATATCTCTTGGAGCATATTCACCGCTATCAATTCTAAAGGTTTTTTTAATCTTTTTACTCTTTTTGTTAATTATCTCTTGTTCTATGGCACCTAAATTCCTACAAATTCTTTGTTGCCAATTTGTAGTTTCCTCATTTGTGGGAGATTTCTGTATAATTTCCTTTATTTTTGTTATTTTATCCGTAGTATCCTCTAATATTTGTTTCCTTCTCTTAACAATCAATTCTATTAACAATATAGATTGTTTTATTAGGAGGTTATCCCATTCCTCTTTAAAGGAATCATTTATTAGGTCTTGAGCTGGGTTCTTTGAGAGCTATAATCCCTTTGGTATTATACCAAGTTCCAAATACCTATTTAGGGATTTAATTTCCCATTTTTGTTTTAATTGTCTTATGAGTAAGGTTTCCAACTCTCTAAAGGACTCAGCAATAGATCTCTCTCTAGGTCCATTTGTATCATACATATTTGAGTCATCAAAAGAAAATGTTTCCAATCGTGTGTTTTGATTTTCTCTAAATTTCCAGATGTCCATACTATCAGATACTGGGGAGCTCACCGATATCTAGGTGAATTAAATAATTAATGGAGGAGAGATGTGTATCGTGGCTCACCCGTATCTGATGTACGATGATGGTGCTATTTTATGGGTGGTTCACCTGTCCACCCAGTAAAATAATTAAAATTAAGAAATGAATAAAATAAGCACTCCCCACCTGGTATAATATCAATAGTTTATCTGTTCAGTTTTTAAAAAATGGTAACAACACATATAACATTAAAACATAATTACATAAATTCTTATATACTGGTGAATATATCTGATGAATATAGTTGATGAATATAGCTATTCTCTTGGTGTCTGGAATATATATCCTGCCTAGGATATACCTAGTACAATTGCACCATGTGTATCAGCTAACAAAATGATCCCACACGATAGCCACTGAGGAAGAGGATTAACCCTCGAAACGCGTCTGGCCTGATCTGGAGAGGACCAACTACCCATCTAAACCTAAAAAGAGAGTTTAAAGAAAGTGTATTTGAGCAAATCGTTCCTTATACGGACCGACATATACACTTATCCACAATCAGGAGCGGGGCTCGAATATATTGCGAGCTAATACGAGAGTTGCCGGGAGAATGACACGCAAACCAGACGAGGTTTGATGACGTCAGAGGAAGGCCACGAGATTAACAAACAACGCCGAAAGATCCCGTGAACAACTATCGGATTTTTACCATATTCAGCGGTGATACACAGCGAGTCGCACCGAAGCTGACTACCTAAAAGCAGCGAACATCGCGCAGGGGAAGGTATGAGGGTGAGCATCAGGGGGATGCCCCAGACGCAATCCCTATATACTAATACCTAACCCCATATACTAACATCTAACCTCCAAGCTATATTGATTGTCTATTGGAAATACTGACGGATATTGGGAGATCTAAACATCTATCCTAAGTTCTCAATTTGTTTGTCTGGATATTGAATACTGCACGAGGATTCTTATCACATTGAATATTACCCTGACACTTTGTTCCAGTATTCTTACCTTGACACTTGATTTTGTGAAACAGCATTTTTTTGGAAACACTTGAATATTCTTGTCACATGACGGACACTTTCGGAGATTTATATATTGTATATTTTTGATACCTTTTGATATTTTTGTATCTATTTATTTATTTATTTATCATTTTGTTAGCTGATACACATGGTGCAATTGTACTAGGTATATCTAAGCCAGGATATATATTCCAGACACCAAGAGAATAGCTATATTCATCAACTATATTCATCAGATATATTCACCAGTATATAAGAATTTATGTAATTATGTTTTAATGTTATATGTGTTGTTACCATTTTTTAAAAACTGAACAGATAAACTATTGATATTATATACCAGGTGGTGAGTGCTTATTTTATTCATTTCTTAATTTTAATTATTTTACTGGGTGGACAGGTGAACCACCCATAAAATATAGCACCATCATCGTACATCAGATACGGGTGAGCCACGATACACATCTCTCCTCTATGAAATTGTACTTTTATCTAATGAGAAATATCTGGGATATGTTGACTTGTTCCTGCTAAAATTATAATCTGGTCCTTTTCCTGCTGTGCTGTCATGAGGGATGAGCTGGAAAATAGAAATTAGATGTACCGGTAATTCAATTTCCAGGAATTCCCTCATGACGGCACCCGTACATTCCCTTCCTTACTAACTACTATGTAAATATAGCATATAAGATTTTCTTATGGTTTTTATAAATCTGTTGCATCCATCCTGGTGTAGTAATCCGGAAAAAACACTGGAGGGTGAAGGTGGGAGGGACCTTTTTAACCTGTTTCCTGTCCCAAGAAGGTGAAAGGGGAACATCCTTTTGTGGTGCTGTCATGAGGGAATCCCTGGAATCCCTGGTGCTGTCATGAGGGAATCCCTGGAAATCCCTGGTGCTGTCATGAGGGAATCCCTGGAAAGTCTCATTCCTATATTTAATAGGATTAATCACCTTTCCAGTGTGGCTTACCACCATCTGGCATATTTGGCCATATATGAAAGTGGTTTGAGACCTACAAAAGGCTGCTGTAGTATAATGTTCTATTACAGGCAGTAGGTATTACTGTTCTAGTTAATTTTTTTAAATTTATTTTTATTCTACTTTAGGCCTTACATTCTATCTGTAAAGTGGTTATTAGACAGTTTTTCAAAAGGGACTCTGCAACCTGAGGAAACTTACTTTCATTCCTCTTATAAACCTGCCGAGATCCAGGCACCAGCTCAACCAGTTCTCAGTTCGTCTATGCAGAAGACAAGCAGTAAAGTCCCAGTAAAAACAGACAACCTGGCTCAGAATCATCAGGCTGATGAAGACCTGCTATCTCAGTATACAGAAAATGATATAACCCTATGTAAGTTTTCTTAGCTGTGTCCTGCATTTTTGAAGATTCTTTTTTTTTTTTATCTGCCAGGAATGTAATACTACAATTACTTGTGTTTTTCCAGTAGGTCCAAAGAGCCATGAAACTTCAAACTTGAATTATTTATCCAACTCAAGTGTACAGGGTGATATGTCCTCTTACAGCAGCCAAATTGGTTTTGGAGAAACTTCTACGATAATTGAAGGAGGCTTGTTCAGTAAGAAAAGATTCTTGGTCTTGGGTTTTGTTGAGGAGGATGAAGCTTGCATAATAGACATAATAAAGAAGAATGCTGGTAAAGTATTATCTGCGCAGAAGAGAATCATTGCCCAATATGCTGTGGTGCCTTTACTGGGCTGTGAAGTGGAGGCTACAGTTGAAGAAGTTGTGACTAATGCCTGGCTAGTAAGCAAGAAATGTTTTGGGTTTTTCCCATTTTTCAAACAGTGATTTTAAAAATGAAATGCATTATTTTTCCCATGCAGTGTATTTGTATTTACGTTTGTACTACTGTAAATTATTAGAAAAGTAAAGTCACTGAGGACTTCAGCTGCCATACAGGTCACTAAATGCTAAGATGACTTCTAATATTAAATGATAATTAATGTTAAAGAGAAACTGTCACCTGGAATTTGGGTATAGAGCTGAGGACATGGGTTGCTAGACGGCCGCTAGCACATCCGCAATACCCACACCCCGTAGCTCTGTGTGCTTTTATTGTGTAAATAAAACGATTTGATACAAATAATATGCAAATTAACCTAAGATGAGTCCTGTCCCTGACTCCTCTCAGGGACAGGACTCCTCTCAGGTTAATTTGCATATGTATCAAATCGTTGTTTTTTTTTTTTACACAATCCCAGTGACAGGTTTCCTTTAAAGAGTTATTTATATCTTAGACATTTATGGCATCCACAATATATCTTATAAACATCTGTAAAAATACGAGCAAGTGTTGGTCATGTGGGAGGGAATATAACTTCAGTCAGACTACATCGGGTTTGTAGTCTGAAACCATAAATACAGATGTTAAAAATACTATTTGCAAGAAGGACAAATACCGTAAACAGTTGTTGCAGAGGTGTAACATTTTCATACATTTTAGTAAAGGATGGATTATTCTTTAGGGCTCATGCACACTACCGTATGTAGTTTGCGGTTTGCAAAACACGGATCTGCAAAAAATACGGATGACGTCCGTGTGTATTCCTTATTTTGCAGAACAGAACAGCTGGCCCCTAATAGAACAGTCCTATCCTTGTCCGTTATGCGTTTTGTGGAACGGACATATGGAAACTGAGTGCACATGGAGTTAATTCCTTTTTTTGCGGACCAATTGAAATAATTGGTTCTGCATACGGTCTGCAAAATAAAGCGGAACGGACACAGAAAGAAAATACATTCGTGTGCGTGAACCCTTAGGCCTTGTTTCTATGTTTTTTGATGCACTTTTTAAAACCAAAGTCAAGAGTAGATTGAAAAAAGATGAGAAGACTCAGTCTTTCCTTTATATCTGTCCTTTTTGATCTGCTTCTGGCTATTACTTCAATTACTGCATCAGAAAAACTAAAGGGCACATTTAGATGCTGGTCTCAATAACCCCTATAGCAGGCGGTGGATCCGCTGGAGTTTTGTAGAGGCACCGGCGCTTCTAAATGTAAGACCGCTTCCTAGCTGTCTTACAATTAGGCCATTTTCTATTCCTAAAACAGGCGTAGAAAACAGTAAATGAGATAGGTCTTGTGGCCTGCCCACGTCACACCCAGTTTTTTAGACATGGTGTGAGCTGGGAGAATTCGCAGAGTGCAGCGCAAAGGCTGTGCCACAGTCTGTTCCAGAAATGCACCTAATTTCTGTTTAATAAATGACCCCATGAATGTGGAAACCCAGCCCCATAATACTAATTTCAGCAGCTATAGAAGATTTTTGAAGAAGCTTCAAGTCAATCACTGAATAACATAAATGTCTTTTTTTTAAATGAGAGGCAGCTGTGTCATGTGATAGATCTGTACTGCAGTGCCAACCAGTCTGCCCCCAAAAGCTTGTCAAAATACCAGTTCTATTTTTCCCTTTTGCCCATGACAGCACCACGAGAGAGAGGATCTGCCCCCACAGACAGGAAACCTGCAGAATAAAAGGGTGGACACTCTAATCCCAATTCAGTGTGATTTCCTGTCTCTGGGGAAGCCTGCAGTTTTATTCCTTTTCAGGTTCCCTCCCTCTGGTGGTGCTGAATTTCTCCCCGTCGTACCTGCCGTTCCTGGGATTATATTGCGGCATCTCTGGTGTGCTGAAAGGGACGGGCAGAGGCACAGCAAAACTCCAGAGGAAGTATTCTGTGTGCCTGAGCATACAGTGCCTGGCGGCATCTGTGATGCGCTGGAGGTACGGACTTCCGGACCCCAGGGGGAGGAGGAGGAGCTTCCAGCAAGCAGTTAGGCCGGGGAGAGCGGCATGTGTCACGTGACCAGCTTGCAGCATCGAGCGTGACATCATCACAGAAGGGCGCATTGTGGATGGATAGCTGGCGTTCTAGCAGCACTGGTGCAGTAACAGAAGCAGCATGGAGGAGGACAAGCACGTGGAAGAGTCTGCAGTCCCTCCAGCCTTGGTACCTCTGAGGAGGCGAGTGCTCTGGGCATAATGTTTTGCTTCTCTATGCTCTTATATTAATGTGTTACAGACAAAACCTAGGAAAGTGGTGACAAAAAGGAAGAATAAAAAATTTGTTCTTTGAAAAACTGGGTTGTCATCTGAATGGTAGAACGGGATGTCTCAGCCATGTATTGATAAAACAGTGGCTGAGGAATCGCCATCTTTTTACAAATGTCTTCAGGCACTAGTCAAATTGGAAGTTAATTCTACCTTATCTAAAAAAGAATCTAGAATTAGACGACATGATCCTATACAGCAGTGATGCCCAACCTACGGCCCGCGGGCCACATCCGGCCCTGCAAAGCCGTGTCATGCGGCCCGCGCAATGACCCGAGGCGCAGCTTGCGCATAGTGGAAGAGGAAGGAGAACAAGCCACACACCTGGGTGGCTGCTGTGGCGCAGTGCTGAATCTCCATTCTAAACATCAAGGCAACTCAGGGAACGAATGTAAGTGTAATAAGTTCCCTTTGCCCAGTAGTTGTTTGTAACGCCAACTGCTATGTCTGGATGTGTGTGCTGCTACATACGGAGGAAGGAAGGGCTGACCACCTTACTGCTTAATGGCGGGCATAGGCGACAGTGGTCTGTGTGTGAGCAATGTGGTTTCAGGAGGGCTGCCCCCTGTGAGTGTGGCTGGTACCTTAGTGAGGAGAGTTGGTATATATCCTGAAGGGCCAGTGGTGTCCATGTGGCAGCGGGTTCAGCAGTACATGCTTTTGAGGGGTAAGAAGGGAACGCCTCCTTGTTGCTTGGGAAGGCCAGGACATGAGTGGTGTTCCTTGGTCTTGGTTGGAATTGTGACACTGGTAGCGGTGGTCTGCGCTGTGGCTGGCAGTAGAGAGAGTGGCCCTTTTACAGTAATAAAGCTCACATGTGCCCCCTTGACAGTGGTAATGCCCAGTTGTGCCCCCTTGACAGTGGTAATGCCCAGTTGTGCCTCCTTGACAGTGGTAATGCCCAGTTGTGCCCTTGACAGTGGTAATGCCCAGTTGTGCCCTCTTGACAGTGGTTATGCCCCCTTGACAGGGGTAATGGGCAAATGTGCCCCCTTGACATGGGTAATGGGCAAATGTGCCCCCTTGACAGGGGTAAGGCCCAAATGTGCCCCCTTGACAGGGGTAAGGCTCGAATGTGCCCCCTTGACAGGGGTAATGCTCACAGTGTTTGAAATTCTTTATGGCAAAGCTACCTGTTTCTGGCCCGCAAAATTTATACCATGTCTAGTGCGGCCCTCAGACGAAAAATGGTTGGGCACCACTGCTATACAGGAGCATAATTCGTCTGATTCTGATGAAGGCGACATACATTCCTCATTATATATCCAGTCTGATGATTCAACCCTATAGTCTTCTGAAGAAGGTGAAATTAGTGGTAGACCCTGTTTCCCTATAGAAGACACAGAGAAACTCCTAAAATCCGGATATTTAACTGTGGGCATTAAGGAGACAAAAGAACCCAGGTCCATCCAGGATATTATGTTTGGGGGGGCTGGAATCTAGACACCATAGCACCTTTCAGGAAGATTGTGCCACGTGGGATAAAGCACTGAGAATAGATGTGGCCATTTCTAAAGTATCTAGGAAGACGGCTCTTCCCTTCGATGATATTGGGATATTAAAGGACCCTCTGGATAAAAAGGCTGATACCATTTTAACCCCTTGCGGATACATGACGTACCGGTACGGCATAGTTCCCGAGTCCTTAAGGACACATGACGTACCAGTACGTCATGTGTTGTTCCGACCACCGGCGGGCGGTGATCGGAACAAGGTGCCTGCTCAAATTTCCCCCGGTGTCGGTGATCGCCGCAAACCGCAGGTCAATTCAGACCTGCGTTTTGCGGCTTTTACCTGGTGTGGCGGTGGTGCCATCGGGTCCCCATGGGGCTGTGGGGGGGGACCCGATGGCATGGAAGGCAGCGCGATGCCTTCCTGAGGCATCTACGCTGCCTTCCAGTGAAGAGCCTGTGAGATCCAGCCCCCTGGATCTCACAGGCCCCGGAAGCTGTATGAGTAATACACACAATATTACTCATACAGCCAATGCATTCCAATACAGAAGTATTGGAATGCATTGTAAAGGAATATACCCCCAAAAGTTCAAGTCCCAAAGTGGGACAAAAAAAAAAGTTTCCCCCCCCAAAAATTAAGTTTCAAGTAAAAATAAACAAAAACGTCATTTTCCCCAAATAAAGTTAAAAAAAAAAATTGGCAAAAAATAGGGGGGGGGAAAAAAGTATACATATTAGGTATCGCCGCGTCCGTATCGACTGGCTCTATAAACATATCACATGACCTAACCCCTCAGATGAACACCGTAAAAAATAAAAACTGTGCTAAATAAACCATTTTTTTGTCACCTTACATCACAAAAAGTACAACAGCAAGCGATCAAAAAGGCGTTTGCCCACCAAAATAGTACCAATCTAATAGTCACCCCATCCCGCAAAAAATGAGCCCCTACCTGAGACAATCGCCCAAAAAAAAAAGAAAATATGGCTCAGAATATGGAGACACTAAAACATAATTTTTATTTTTTAAAAAGCTGTTATTGTGTAAAACTTACATAAATAAATAAAAAGTGTACATATTTGGTATCGCCGCGTTCGTATCGACCGGCTCTATAAAAATATCACATGACCTAACCTCTCAGATGAACACCGTAAAAAATAAAAACTGTGCTAAATAAACAATTTTTTGTCACCTTACATCACAAAAAGTGTAATAGCAAGCGATCAAAAAGTCACATGCACCCCAAAATAGTGCCAATCAAACCTTCATCTCATCCCGCAAAAAATAAGACCCTACCTAAGATAATTGCCCAAAAACTGAAAAAACTATGGCTCTCAGAATATGGAGACACTAAAACATGATTTTTTTTTGCTTCAAAAATGAAATCATTGTTTAAAACTTGCATAAATAAAAAAAAGTATACATATTAGGTATCGCCACATCCGTGACAACCTGGTCTATAAAAATATTACATGATCTAACCTGTCAGATGAATGTTGTAAATAAGAAAAAATAAAAACTGTGCCAAAACAGCTATTTCTTGTTATCGTGCCTCACAAAAAGTGTAATATAGAGCAACCAAAAATCATATGTACCCTAAAAACTAGTACCAACAATACTGCCACCCTATCCCGTAGTTTCTAAAATAGGGCCACTTTTTTGGAGTTTCTACTCTAGGGGTGCATCAGGGGGGCTTCAAATGGGACATGGTGTCAAAAACTACAGTCCAGCAAAATCTGCCTTCCAAAAACCGTATGGCATTCCTTTCCTTCTGCGCCCTGCCGTGTACCCGTACAGCTGTTTACGACCACATATGGGGTGTTTCTGTAAACTACAGAATCAGGGCCATAAATATTGAGTTTTGTTTGGCTGTTAACCCTTGCTTTGTTACTGGGAAAAATGGATTAAAATGGAAAATTTGCCAAAAAAGTGAAATTTTTAAATTATATCTCTATTTTCCATTAATTCTTGTGGAACACGTAAAGGGTTAACAAAGTTTGTAAAATCAGTTTTGAATACCTTGAGGGGTGTAGTTTAAAGAATGGGTTCATTTTTGGGTGGTTTCTATTATGTAAGCCTCGCAAAGTGACTTCAGACCTGAACTGGTCCCTAAAAATTGGGTTTTTGAAAATTTCTGAAAAATTTCAAGATTTGCTTCTAAACTTCTAAGCCTTGTAACATCCCCAATAAAATATCATTCCCAAAATGATCCAAACATGAAGTAGACATATGGGGAATGTAAAGTAATAACTATTTTTGGAGGTATTACTATGTATTATAGAAGTAGAGAAATTGAAACTTGGAAATTTGCTATTTTTTACAAATTTTTGGTAAATTTGGTATTTTTTTTTATAAATAAAAAAGATTTTTTTTTTTACTTCATTTTACCAGTGTCATGAAGTACAATATGTGACGAAAAAACAATCTCAGAATGGCCTGGATAAGTCAAAGCGTTTTAAAGTTATCAGCACTTAAAGTGACACTGGTCAGATTTGCAAAAAAGTCCTTAAAGGGTTAAAAGGGGCATGGGAAACATCTACTTCTTCATTCAGACCAAGCATTGCCTCTACTTGTACGACCCGGTCTCTGATAGTATGGCTCTCTGAATTAGAAAATTTATTAAGAAATAGATGCCCCAGGGAAGAGATTTTATCAGCATTGCCAACTATAAAAAAAAGCAGCTGATTTCTTGGCGGACGCCTCAGCTGACTCTGTTAGACTGGCGGCCAGATCTGCCGCTTTGTCTAACTTGGCCCGTATAGCACTCTGGCAAAAAAATTGGGTGGGAGATTTTCCATCTAAAAATAAACTATGTGGGGTTCCTTGTGAAGGGGAGTACTTTTTTGGACCAACCCTAGATGACTTATCTAGATAAAGCGGCAGCCAAAAAGAAAAGATTGCCGGGGTTTCAGAGTTCTGTCTCCCCCAGAAATAGGTTCATCCGCCCTTTTCCTCCTTTTAGAAGTAATCACGAAGGAGACAAAAAATCCAGGGAGGACATATTTCGGAACCAATGAAGAGCTAGAAATTACTTTTTCAACCAATCCCTTGGAGACAAAAAGAAACAATACCAGCAATGACACCAGAAGTCAGGTAGGGGGCGGATTAAAACATTTTTTTTTCCTGCCTGGTCCCAGATTTCTTCAAGTTCATGGATACTAGACACCATTCACAACGGATTAAAACTAGAATTTCGTCTGTTCCCGCCAGCAAGATTCTTAATTACAAAAGATCAGCCCTCGGCTCTAGGAAATTCGGCCATAGAAAACAAGGTGCTTAAATTAGTAGAAAAATCGGTCTTAGTGCCAGTAACAAAAGCGGAAGAAGGCGGGGGGTTTTACTCTCCCCTGTTTTTAGTGAAAAAAACGGATGAGTCCTTCAGGACAATAATAAACCTAAAGAAAATTGAACTGTTTTTTACAGATAAAAAGGTTAAAAATTGAAACTATAAAATCAGCTATAAACCTTCTTCCTCGCAGTACTCGATCTCAAAGATGCATATCATCATGTCCCAATTTTTCCAGAGCATCAAAAATTCCTAAGAGTTGCAGTGAGAATAGGGGGTCACCTTCGACATTTTCAGTTCCAGGCTCTCCCGTTTGGCCTGTCCATGGCTCCAAGAGTATCTACGAAAATAATTTCAGAAATGGCAGCTCACATAAGGGAAAAAGATTTTCTCTTCATGCCATATCTGGACGATTCTCTGATAAAGCTTGCAGAACTGCAGTATTGACAGTATCAGAAATTCTGAGCAAGTTTGGCTGGATTTTGAATCTGGAAAAGTCAAGACCAGATCCCACCAGAAGACAGTCTTTTCTGGACTGATATTAGATTCCTCCTGCCAGAAATGTTTTTTACCACAGGAAAAAGTTATCCTTGTCCAGAAAAACAAAAATCTCATCAGAAACCCTGTGATCCCTTCAGGGTCGTTGGAGGGATATCCATGAAAAAGGATCCTCCAACCTAAAAGAACTAGCTGCGTTACGCCTTGCAATCACCTCTGTCCTCCGAATAATAAAAGAAAGAGTGTGCCTCGATCTCTGTAGTACATATAAGAGGCGTAGAAAATGGACAGGCAGACTTTGAGTCGCCATTTTTTTCTCTCAGGGCAAATGGACTCTAGACCAATCCATTTTCAAGAAAATAACTGCCCTCTGGGGACAACCAGACATCGACCTCTTTGCTACACACCAGAACAGGAAGGTCAAGAGATTCTTCTCCCTAGACCCGGTGGGATCCCCCTTGTGGGATAGATGTTTTCCTTCAAAAATTGGATTTTCCCCTAGCTTACGACTTTCCTCCTCTTCCCTTGATTCCTCGTGTTTTACTGAAAATCAGGGAAGATGGTGCGAGGGTTGTGCTCATAGCCCCATTTTGGCCAAGAATATCTTGGTTCACATGGCTCTGAATCATGTCAGTCTGGGATCCCTGGGTTCTTCCAGAGAACTGGAATCTATTGAGTTAGGGCCCAGTTTTTCACCCCGGCTTAAAAAATCTCCATTTAACGACCTGGAACTTGAAAGGTACTTGTTAGGTAAGAAGGAATTCTCTGACACCCTAATCTCTACCCTTCTTAAGGCCTCATGCACACGACAGTTGTTCTGGTCCGCATCCGAGCCGCAGTTTTTGCGGCTCAGGTGCGGACCCATTCACTTCAATGGCCAAGAATAGGCATTTCTACAATGGGCCGCCTGTTCCGTTCCGCAAATTGCGGAAGGCATATGGGCGGCTTCCGTGTTTTGTAGATCCGCAATTTTCCTAGTCTTTGCTCAGATCCAGATTAATGACATCCCCTCTTCTGTTCCCATTCATCTATTTTTAGAGTTCCTTCTGAAGGGACTGGATTTAGGGCTAGCAAGTAGTACTTTGAAGGTACACTTTTCTGCTCTGTCAGCTTTGTTTAATCAAGACATAGCAGGGATCCCATGGGTGTTCAGGTTCTTTTCAGCAGTAGCCAGATCCACCCCAACAACTTTCCACTAGACCTCCTCCTTGGTATTTAACCCCTTCAGGACCCTGCCATTTTTCACCTTAAGGACCAGGCCATTTTTGCAAATCTGACATGTTACTTTATGTGGTGATAACTTTAAAATGCTTTTAATTATCCAGGCCATTCTGAGATTGTTTTCTTGTCACATATTGTACTTCATGACAGTGGTAAAATTGAGTCAAAAAAATGTATTTTTATTTATTAAAAAAAATCCAAATTTACCAAAAATTTTGAAAAATTAGCAAATTTCCAAATTTCAATTTCTCTACTTTTTACAATAGATAGTAATACCTCCAAAAATAGTTATTACTTTACATTGCCCATATGTCTACTTCATGTTTGGATCATTTTGTGAATGCCATTTTATTTTTTGGGGACTTCTAGAAGTTTAGAAGCAAATCTTGAAAGGAATTTTTCAGAAAATTTCTAAAACCCATTTTTTTTTCAGTTCAGGTCTGAAATCACTTTGTGAGGCTTACATAATAGAAACCACCCAAAAATGACCCCATTTTACAAACTACACCCCTCAAGGTATTCAAAACTGATTTTACAAACTTTGTTAACCCTTTAGGTCAGGGGTAGGCAACCTCCGGCACTCCAGCTGTTGTGAAACTACAACTCCCATCATGCATACTTGCTCTGCTCTTCTAAAAACTCACATAGAAATGAATGGAGCATGCTGGGAATTGTAGTTTCACAACAGCTGGAGTGCCGAAGGTTGCTGATCCCTGCTTTAGGTGTTCCAAAAGAATTTATGGAAAATAGAGATACAATTTAAAAATTTCACTTTTTTTTTTACAGATTTTCCATTTTAATCCATTTTTTCCAGTTACAAAGCAAGGGTTAACAGCCAAACAAAACTCAATATTTATGGCCCTAATTCTGTAGTTTACAGAAACACTCCATATGTGGCATTGCGCAGAAGAAAGGGAACGCCATATGGTTTTTTGGAAAGCAGATTTCACTGGAATAATTTTAAGCTGCCATGTCACATTTGAAGCCCCCTGATGCACCTCTAGAGTAGAAACTCCAAAAATGTGACCCCATTTTAGAAACTACACCCCTCAAGGTATACAAAACTGATTTTACAAACTTTGTTAACCCTTTAGGTGCTCCACAAGAATTAATGGAAAATAAAGATGACATTTCAGAATTTCACTTTTTTTTTACTTTTTTTTTTTTTACTTGAAACTTTTAATTTTTGGGGTGGAAAACTTTTATTTTTTCAACTTTTCACTTTATTTTTTGTCCCACTTTGGGACTTGAACTTTTGGGGGTCTGATCCCCTGTACAATGCATTTCAATACTTCTGTATTGGAATGCATTGGCTGTATGACTAATACAGTGTGTATTACTCATGCAGCTTCCTGCCTGTGAGATCCAGGGGGCTGGATCTCACAGGCTCTCCACTGGAAGGCAGCCTCGATGCCTAAGGAAGGCATCGGGCTGCCTTCCATGCCATCAGGTCCCCCTCACAGCAGCACGGGTACCCTATGGCAGCTTCGATCCCCGCCCGACATCACATGTGCTGCGGTCAGCGCTGACCGCGGCACATGAAGGGTTAATGCGCCGGCATCAGTGATTTCGCCGATGCTGGCACATGCAGCAGGGGTCCGGCTATCAGTGACTGTCGGAGCCCTGCCGCGGATCGGGCGGGCGCAGCTCCTGCACCCGCCCGATCCCCATGATATACATGTACGTCACGGGTTCTTAAGGTGTTAAACCTAGTGTTAAAGGCTTTAACTCAACCTCCATTTGAGCCTTTATAGACCATCTCCATTAAATGTCTCACCTTGAAGTTGTGCCTTCTAATAGTCTTAACATCTCCTTGCAGGATTAATGAGATTCAGGCCATCTCCATTAATTCTCCATATACCACTATTTTAGAGGATAAAGTTTTGATTCTACCAGACCCGGCTTTAATTCCAAAAGTCGTTTCCAAATGTCATAGATCTCAGGAAATTGTTCGTCCTACACTGTTCAGTAACCCCGGGTCAGAAAAAGTTAAATCTCTTCACTGCCTAGACGTTAGAAGGACCTTGATTAATTACCTATCTTGCACTAGAGACTGGCGCAGATCTTCTTCACTCTTTATACTCTTCCAAGGAGTGAATAAGGGAAAGGTGGCCACAAAAAGTCCTATGCTAGGTGGATTGTCTCTGCTATATCTTCGTCTTATCTTACTTCCGGGTTGTCTCCTCTGGTGGGTCTTAAGGCACATTCTACCAGGGCAGTTGCTACTTCCTGGGTGGAAAGATCCTCTGTTCCCATAGAGGATATTTGCAGAGTGGCTACCTGGTCTTCTCCTTTAACTTTTATCAAACACTTTCAACTTGATTTGATTTCCTCTCCTTCGGGGTTGTCCTTTGGGGAAACTGTGTTTCTTTCTACTCTTCCACCCTGATTTTTCCTCTAGTAAATCTCTCGTGGTGCTGTCATGGGCAAAAAGGAAAAATGATGATTAACCACTGGTAATTTGATTTTCCAGAGCCCATGCCAGCACCCTTATATTCCCTCCCTATTGTGTTCTCTTGATTCTCTTATATTCACACCGGTGTTGCATCAAAAAAATAAAATAACTTATGATTAATCATCTAACACTATGTTGGCGGACTTCCTCCGATGCTTGGATATCACACTGAATTGGGAGGAGAGTGTCCACCCTTTTATTCTGCAGGTTTCCTGTTTGTGGGGGCGGATCCTCTCTCTCGTGGTGCTTTCATGGGCTCTGGAAAATCAAATTACCGGTAAGTAATCATCATTTTCTGTCACAAGATGTCTCTCATGGCAGCTCATAAAGGGCCAGTGCAGTGGCATAATATTGATGACCTGAGGATAGGTCATCAATATTGTGCCACTGCATAACCCCTTTAAAGAAATTAACACCTAGGAATTAGGAATTTCTGACATGATCGCTGCTTCCAGGAGAGAGATGAGCAGTGTTCATCTATGGAGGAAACCTGTATTATATGTAATAGTTTCTGTTTATTTGGAACTTACTTTGTAGCTCAGCTGAGAGTTCAGTATAAAACATTAACTCGTTATGTTATGGCTCTTTCGTTCCCAGAGCTTACTTTGTTGAATTTCATTTTTAGGGAATGTGCATAGAACAGGAGAAGCTTCTGGACCCGCAATCAAATTCTCTCTTCACACCGGTGGTGTATGTTGAAGGCAGCGCACCGCTGAAAGACTGTGTTCTTTCTGTGAGCCAGTTTATGGGTGCTGAGAGGGATTCATTAGTTTATCTTGCAGGCCTTCTTGGAGCCAAGTATGTCTGCCATTTTTTTTATTTACTTTAGTTTCACACATGCCTGACCCATATGTCATAGAATAAATTATTCCTTCACTTTCAGGAAGTTACATGTTAAATGTCATTTTTATAATGACTTGAGATAGTTTCCTAAATAGATTTAAAGAATGGAAAGACTATGGCGCTCATTTATTAAGACCGGCAGACCGGCAATTTATACACCGGTCTTAACCCCTTCCCGACGTGCTAGCTGCACATACCCAGTGCAGCTTGCACATGTATAGACGTCATGGCAGCTTTTTAATCCAAGCGCTGCAAAACGCTTGGATTAAAGCTTCTGCCCCAGCCCTGCTGCTGTCACGGACAGCATACAGTGCAGTAATGCCGGCAAGGGACCTTGCCTGCAATCGATCCGATTGTGCACACTAACTAATCGGATCGCGGCAGTGTAAAAGTGCCTGTTCCAGGCTCTGATCTGCGCTCTGCAGATCAGAGCCTGAAATCAGGTAATGTGTCCTGGTGCTCCCCGATCTGTACCCCCCCTGTATGCCTCCAACCCCCCCCCCCCCCCCCCTGTGAGCCCTGCCTCTGCCATCTGTCCCCGCCTGCCCCTGATGCAAAAGAATAAAAGTAAACAGAAATAAATAAAAATGTAAATTAAAAAAATAAATTGCCTTTTCCTATTAAAAAAAAAAAAATGCACATATTAGGTATCACCACGTCTGTAACGACCATCTCTATAAATATATCACATGACCTAACCCCTCAGGTGAACACCGTAAAAATAAATATATAAAAACTGTTCCATAAAAGCCATTTTTGTCACCTTACATCACAAAAAGTGCAACACCAAGCGATCAAAAAGGTGTATGCCCCCCAAAATAGTACCAATCAAACAGTCTTCTCATCCTGCAAAAAATTATACACTATTTAAGACAATCCCCCAAAAAATAAAAAAGCTATGGCTCTCAGTCTATGGAGACACAAACATAATTTTTGGGGTTTCAAAAATGCTATTACTCTGTAAAACTTAAATAAATGAAAAAAAGTATACATATTAGGTATTGCCACGTCCGTGTAATCATGAATGATCAAAAAATCCTATGTACCCAAAATGATACCAATAAAAACCTCAACTCTTTCTGCAAAAAACTAGCCCCTGCACAAGATGATCGTCAGAAAAAAAAATTTGCATTGAGAAAATGGACACAAAAACATAATTTATTTTTCAAAAATGCTTTATTGTGTAAAACTGAAACAAACAAACAAACAAAGTAGACGTCCGTAACAACCTGCTTTAGAAAAACAGCACATGATCTACCCTGTCAGATGAATCTTGTAAAAAATTTAAAATAACACAACGGTGCCAAAACAGCCATTTTTTGGTTACCTTGCCTCACAAAAAACTTAATATAGAGCAATTAAAAATCATATGTACCCCAAAATAGTACCAATAAAACTGGCACCTTATCCTCTAATTTCCAAAATAGGGTCACTTTTTGTGAGTTTCTACTGTAAGGGTCCATCAGGGGGGCTTTAAATGGGACATGGCATCTAAAAACCAGTCCAGCATAAACTGCCTTTCAAAAACCATACATCACTCCTTTTCTTCTGTGCCCTGCCGTGTGCCCTTACATCAGTTTACGACCACATGTGGGGTGTTTCTGTAAACCGAAGAATCAGGGTAATAAATATTGAGTTTTGTTTGGCTGTTAACCCTCAATGTGTTAAAGAAAAAAATGTAATAAAGTGGAAAATCTGCCAAAAAGTGAAATTTAGAAATTTCATCTCCATTTTCCTTTAGTTCTTTTGGAACACCTAAAGGGTTAACAAAGTTTTAGTAAAATCAGTTTTGAGTAACTTGAGGGGTGTAGTTTCTACAGTGGGGTCATTTATGGGGGGGTTTCCACTATGTAAGCCCCACAAAGTGACTTCCGACCTTAACTGGTCCTTAAAAAGTGAAAATTTTCTTAAAAATGTTAAGAATTGCCTCTAAACTTCTAAGCCTTCTAATGTCTTAAGAAAATAAAATGACATTTCCAAAATGATGCCAACATAAAGTATACATATGGGGAATGTTACGTAATAAATATTTTATGAGGTATCACTTTCTGTTTTAAAAGCACAGAAATAGAAATTTTGAAAATTGCGAATTTTTCCAAATTTTTGGTAAATTTGGGATTTTTTTCATAAATAACGGTGAAATATACTGACTCAAATTTATGACTATCATGAAGTACAATGTGTCACGAGAAAACAGTCTCAGAATGGCTTGGATAAATAAAAGTGTTTCAAAGCTATTACCACATATAGTGACGCATGTCAGATTTGTAAATTTTTACCTGAACACTGGGGCATCAATGACTCTTGGTCATGAAAGGGTTAATTCCCATGTGCTTGCCGCGGATGTGCCAAAGGTTTGTAGAGGCACAGGCCTCTACGTAATTTTGGCACTTGGTTCCGCCAGTTGTGCGACATCGGTTACGCTACTCCAGCTCCCTTGCTGGCTTAGTTTCACTATTTTCCATGCCATAAACTGGCGTCGAAAATGGTAAATACGGGCTGGCTGGCTGGTATCGAGTGTCATGATGCTTTACTTGGTATTGAAATCAAAGTTCAAATTCTGGTATCGTGATAAACCTAATTGACATACAGTTTAGTGGGGAAAGATTGTAAGTTATTAATTTAACTTCAAAGCCCAAAATGAACTGGAATCTAAATTAATAAAATGCACATTATAATAAATCTTAACGCACAAAACTATGTATCAATTTCCTCAGCTTCTCCTGCACATTCGACTGCATTTCTTAGTGTAGTATCGAGAATATTACAATTAATATGCTAGAATCTTAGATTTTTTGTTTTGTTGTCCTTTTCCCCATTTAGGATGTTCATGTTACAAACAATAAATTGCTATGACTGATCCAATCATTTACTTTTTACATGCAGTTAATGAAGTATGTTTATATCTGACGTACACAACCTTTACTTGTCTGAAGTTCACATTTGTTAGGCTGTATCACTCCAAAGGGCTATAATAAAACTTAAATTACCACCTGAGATTTTTATGGCATAATCAGACATTTGTAACATATCCTGTGAATGTGCCATACTGTACATGTCTCAGATTAGACTACCTCGTCAAATGAGATTTCAAAGAGCACCAATGAGAATTGATCTGCCCTAGGAATAACACTGTAACATCTTTGCCTTGTTTGCTTGTTTAGATTGATTAAAATTAGTGTTGTACATCACATAACAGTGCCCCCCCACAATATTACTAGCCAGATATTTCTAGCCAGATATTAAGGGTTTGCCCATAATAGCATTGCGGGAAAGCAGGTCTACAAGAACATTGTCATTTCTGTAATCAAATTGCATTTTACTTGAGCAGCCATACCTCTGTGAAGATGTGAAGTAATGTTTGGTACTTTAAATGTTGCAGAGTTCAAGAATTTTTCGTAAGAAAGGCAAACCCCAAAAAAGGAATGTTTGCCAGTACTCACCTTGTTCTCAGAGAACCTGAGGGCTCTAAATATGAGGCAGCTAAGAAGTGGAATCTGCCCGCAGTTACTATGGCATGGCTTCTACAATGTGCCAAAACTGGCAAAAAAGCAGATGAAAGCCGCTTTCTTGTTGAGAATGCCTGTGAAAATGGTAAGATTTTTTTTAATTTGTTTTGCCTGCCATAGACTTTTGTTTAAAAATATAAACTTGTTTAGAATTTTCCTCAACACAAACTCATGTTTGTCATCTGGAGGATGTAGTTCCCGCACCATGTCATACTTGTACATCCTAGGTGACACCCACACTCCTGCACCAGTGGCTGGGATCAGACATAACTCAGATCCTGACTATTTGTCCCAGAAGGAGGAGGCTTCCTTTGTCCTGCTCCTGCCAGCCCTGATAAAGCAATCACAAGTAATAATGTCAAGTAGTAATCTGTTTGGAGCACATGCAGACAAATGATAGTCCAAGTATATATAATTAAAACTTGAGGTTGGCTCACCACAATTGCACAAATCGGTTTCAATACAGGACAATGCTTGTGGGGTGGAGATGCCACATCAACCATGATATACTATTTAGAAAAGAGATTCCTCCGGCACACTTCTTCAAAACATCCACTTTATTTTTAAGTAAAAAAATTGGTACAGTGCACATTCCAGGAAGAATTAATTATTAATAAGGATGATACAGTTTGTCCAAAATGTGTAAGAATCTCCCTGGAAAGTATTTTTAACTTATGGAATAAGGTGGATGTTTTTTAAGAGCAATCTTTCTCTTCTGGACAAAATGATAAAACATTATATTCAACATAAAATGGTTAAACTGATTGTCCCTTCTTGCCATTTCCACAGCAAGATGGGCTGGGCCTAAACGCTGGCCCCAAATTAACTGGCTTACGAGAACAGTCGCGCATGCCAGTCCTCCTGTTTCCGTAACTCCTATTGTAGTGAATGGGAACCATGCAAGCAGTGTAGCAGAACAAGCTACACTGCTTCCGTAACTCCTGGCATTACGGAAGCAGTGTATCTTTTTCTGATATTCTGTTTAAATAGCTCCCATTTACTACAATGGGAGTTATGGAAACAGTGGAGCGACAGGCCACCTGGGGCCGGCGCTTAGGCCCATCTCACTGAGGAAATGGTGAGATGGGACAACCTGTTTAAAAGAAAAAGGCTCTTAATGGAGTCTGTTGCCAGGAAATAATCTTGACCTATACAGTAAAATTTTGCCCTGTGAAAATAAGATAATGTCAGAATTCTTTTTTTAAGCGTCCGGCCCTATTCTAAGAAAAATTATATGAATTAAATATTTACTCAAAAATTATTACAAAAAATATGACTCATTAAGTTATGGCTGGCGAATTGAAAGGAGGTCCTTTAGGCAAAAATATGGCTGTGTCCTTAAGTAGTTAAAGGGGTTCTATGAGACAGTAAAACCCCTTTTTATTTGGTCACCCAGGCTGCAGGGGTTCAAAAAAAAACTCCTGTTGCCATCCTCCTTTCTCCACTTTCAGTTCCTTCTGTACCAGAAGTGTGGAGTGCCGTCTACATGTATGACACTGCTTCCAGCCAATCAGTGGCCTTACTGGCGACAGTGGTGCCATGCTTGTAGATGTCTTTGATGATCTTCACTCTAGGCTAAGCAATGCAAGGATACATTTTTTTCAGATGTCTTGCCCCATTTCTCATGCTTTAAACTAGGGCTGCAGCTAACGATTATTTGAATAATCGATTAGTTGTCGATTATTTCATTGATTAATCGGGAAAAAAACACCAAAATGACAAAAAAAAGGGGTTTAAATGATTTTACTTGAAAAAGTATGTTCAAAGGCCATATTAAAACAATTTTAGGACTTAAATAATTATAAAAATTTTGCATTACAAGGTAAAAAAGACAACATGTCCACATGGTCAGGGCTTAGGCTAGCTCTCTTCTTACACTGTTGCAGAGAAGAGACGTTCCGACGGTGTGGATGTGGATCTGTGGATGGCAATCATGGCACTGTTATGGGGCATCTGTGGATGGCAGGCACTGTTATGGGGGCATCTGTGGATGGCACTGTTATGGGGGCATCTGTGGATGGCACTGTTATGGGGGGTATCTGTGGATGACACATATGTGTCATCCACAGAACTCCCCCCCCTCATAACAGTGTCCCTGTGTAGTGATTGTGAATGACCCCCTATACATGGGTGGGGGCTGGAATTTCACTTTTGTAATAGCAGCGGGGCCCGGTGCAGTCACTGTATTCTATTGCATCGGGCCCCGCTCACCTAATCATATCTATCAAGTAGGGGATGTTAAACTACTTATAGTGCAAAATCACTCCAGACCCTAACTTACTAGTATTAAACTATCGCAGGAGGCCAGGCAGTTGGACGGGCGGTGGCAGCAGCGTAAGGCTACTTTCACACTAGCGTTCGGAGCGGGTCCGTCTGATGTTTCATCAGACGGATCCGTTCCTATAATGCAGACGTTTGCATCCGTTCAGAACGGATCCTTCTGCATTATAACTTAGAAAAATTTCTAAGTCTGAAAGTAGCCTGAACGGATCCGTCCAGACTTTACATTGAAAGTCAATGGGGGCGGATCCGTTTGAAGATTGAGCCATATAGTGTCATCTTCAAACGGATCCGTCCCCATTGACTTACATTGTAAGTCTGGACGGATCCGCACGGCCAGGCGGACACCCGAACGCTGCAAGCAGCGTTCAGGTGTCCGCTCGCTGAGCGGAGCGGAGGCTGAACGCTGGCAGACTGATGCATTCTCAGCGGATCCGCCTCCACTGAGAATGCATTAGGGCTGGACGGCTGCGTTCGGGGCCGCTTGTGAGCCCCTTCAAACGGAGCTCACGAGCGGACACCCGAACGCAGGTGTGAAAGTAGCCTAACTCATTACGTCATGCACCTTCATTCATAAAGTGGGAGGAGCAGGCGCGTGACGTAGTGAGTTACGCTGCTGCCGCCCGGCCTCCTACCTGCTACGAAGTGTACTAGTAAGTTTTACACGCTGCCGCCCGCTCCCGCCCACATAGCAACAAATCGGCCGATTATTCGATAACGGGAATCGTAGACAACGGATCCAGTTATCAAATATTATCGATAATGTTGATTAATCGTTGCAGCCCTACTTTAAACAAGAGCCAGAGATAAAGTAAAGGCCTGCATTTGCTTCATTTGTGTATCACAAGGTCATTTATTATATGTACATTTGTGTTTCTTGTAGATAAAGAAGAAAGTTTTGTAAGTCAGACATATAGACCAACAATAGCCAGACCTACACTAGATACACCAGATCGTCAAGTGAATTGTCCAGAAGCATTGAAAAAAGCTGCAGTAACCCCTTTAGATATGAATCGCTTTCAGAGCAAAGCGTTTCAGTCTGTATTGTCCAGACACAACAGAAATGTTCCAACCCCTAGTGGAGAGAATAAACTACCTGCGAGGGAACCGTCTTTACATCTTGATACACCATCCAAATTTCTGTGCAAAGATAAACTCTTCAAGCCCTCATTTGACGTCAAGGTACTGTGTATATAGCCTTCACCTTGGCCCTTTCTCATAACCAATGTAAGTCGACACTGATTGACATCCCTGGTTGTGAGAATACAGCTAGTAAGTCAGGGAAAGAAAGCCTCATGTCTGCAGATGCCAGATGTTACTTTGATACTTTTTTAAATATCTGTGCCTTATCTCTGGCCTGCATATGATGGTTATTGATATGATGGCCTTACTTGTAATTCCATGGTTACTACTATAATGTCTACAGTCATATTTTTACTTAATATAGAGCACAGTTATTAAGACTTCAGGCATTTCTTGTTAACTTTACACACTGTCCTTATAAAATTCCTACAGGATGCCCTTGCTGCACTGGACACACCAGGTGGACCAATCCAGAAACATAGGGCCCAAAATACTCCTTTGTCAGAAGTTATAGGCAGAAATTTGCAGCTTGCTCTTGCAAACAGTAATAGACAAACTGCCGCTCTGACTGCAAGTCCTCAGCTAAAGACTACTGAGCCAAAAGAGGTAAGTAGTCTTCTCTGTATAGGTTGTTTTATGTACCATACCACCACCTTTAACGACAGTGTGTTATCAGCCAAGACTTTTGGGTTTGTTATTCCTGGATAATCTGTACGTCATGAGTTTTTATATGAATATATTGTATGTTATACAATTTTTTTATCGTAAGTTATATTTACTTTGCAGGTAAATCAAGAACCTAAAATACTTACTGATGTAGTTATATGTGTAAGCAAGAAGCTTAGCAAAAGACAAGGAGACCTTAATGGTATAGCAGCCTCACTTGGAGCGGAATACAGGTATGCTATGCAATCAGATGCACTAAATCCATCAGATGCATAACCGTATTAAAGGGGTTTTCCAGGACCTCAAACAGTTTTGCTGAATGTTGAGAAATAAAATTAGGCATACTCACCTATTCAGTTTCCTAATCTTTTCTGTTGCTGCAGTGATGTCACCTTCTTCTCCACCTGATCGCTGGAGACAGTTGTTGGCCCTAGAGGTCACATGAGATGTCATGCATGTTATTCATACAGTGCCACTTCTGCTACAGCAATGATGTACCTGACTACCTCACATGACTGCTGAGGTTAGTGATTGGCTGCAGTAATGATATGGAGTAGTCGTAAGGGTATTGCTGCAGAATCAGAAAAAAGGTTAAGCTTTTTTTCTTTAATTTTATATTATTCCTTCTGGCATTTAGTTTTCTCGTTAATGGCATTGGGGGACACAGTACCATGGGCATATGCCCAGCTACCACTAGGAGTCACTAGACCTCAAAAAGGTTGGCTCCGCCCAGGTGGGCTATACCCTCTCCACAGCACTAGGTTATTCAATTTTAGTCTAGTGTCCATAGGAGGCAGACATGACCTGCTCTTTTTTCGCAGGTCTTGCTGCTTTTTATTGTTTTATTTATTTTAATTTTTTGTCCGGAGGACCCCTAGTCTGCCGCGATAAGCCCCGCTCACCTCACTCCTTCCCGGCCGCCTCAAAAATCGAGGCCCCGACTGCTAGGCCGCACTCGTCCCGCCCCCTCCTTGGTTTCCCGGGCTTCCTCAATGGCCCCTCCCGGCTTATGGGAGGGACTATCCTCTCTTCCTATCCTGGCCAAGCGCGGGCTTTCCATTTGGGTTGGTGCGGAACCTCCTCCCTTTGCCTGGAAGAAGAAGATGCCTCCATCTTGTTGGCATCTCTCCTGCAACCTCCCTGGTTCCCTCTGCAGCTGCTGCAGCGCCTCTTTGGGAGACAGCACCTGGGGTCTGGTAGGACAGCCTCTGGCTGGCGATTTTTTTATTCTTTTTTCCAGCCTCCCCCTCTGCTTCCCTGCATCCCCTCCAGTGATTGTGTTTCTCTGGCAGTCGTACTGTTCTGAGGTGACCGGACCGTCCAGTATTATGTTGTATACATATAAATATTACCCCCATGAGGTAACCTGACCTCTAGTAATGTCTGCTCTGGGTGTGGACTGCAGTGATGTCTGTGCACAAGTCATACAGACACCACTTACGCGGTCTGCCTGTCCCTGTTTGTGAGTGGTAGCTCCCCAGCCCTCTCATGTCGCCCTGATCTACTTCTGTGTCTGTCATGTCGCCCTGACCCACTTCTGTGTCGGTGTCTCCTGACTGGACCTTTTCCCTGTCCTAAGCAATAGGGAATCCTGTCAAACTCTCCAAATCTATGGCAGAGTCACGGCACCCATTGCCTGCCCAAAATTGCGACCACCTCTGCCCTCTTTTCACAAATTTACATGGCACAGTCCTGGCAGAGTACAGGGATCACCGCTGGATGTTCTTTCCTACAGGAGTACGCAGCGTTGTGAGTACCAGCCGCTACTGCAGTTTCGGGTCATCGCTGGACATCCTCCACCATTCAGAATCTCTGGGTGGTCAAAGACAAATGCCTTCGCTGGACGTCCTCTCCGATATGACTGTAACAGGACTAGTGAGTGCCTCACTCCTGCCGGTGGGTGGACTTTTCCACTGCTTGTTCTAGTATCGGACATGGTTCTGTAGTTCTGCCTTGGTCCGGGTGTTCTTTGTACTCCCTTATGTTTTCTGATTAGTTGTGCTACATAATAGAAGGGCTGTTCCCTTGGCCCTGGCCGTTGTCTGCACCTGTCAGTTCCTTCCCACTTCCCTGGGGGTTTCACTGTGCTTTACCGGTAGCTGGTTTTCTACAGGTCAGTGTAGACTCTCCCGACTTCCCCTGCTGACTTCTGCATCCTTTTGGAATATAGATGTTTGGCGATTCTTTTACTGCTGTACTTGCCCCTTCTGGGACAGTGTTATACAGTTGGCTGGTCACTACACTTGGGATGGTTGGTCACCCGTGGCCGATGTTATTTCCTTGTTTTTCTGGCTATTGTTGTCCTTCAGTGGTACTGTCCTTTGGACCCTTCTTGAGTCCCTGTCTGGGTAATCCTGCTTGGGGTCCCTGACCCCACTCTTTCTTAGACCATCTAACTGGCAGCTCCCTTCTGGGTAAGCTACCCATGGCTTTTTGACCACACAGGCTCTGTATGACAGCTGCTTCTTTGGGCCCGGTTTGCTCCTATTTCCCTCCTGGGTCCTTAAAGGTTGTTGCCTTCTTGAGATTCTAACCTCTCTTCTCATTCCCCCAGGTCAAGTACCTGGTACCTAGTTGTTTAGTGCTATGGTTTGCAGTTTACATTGTATTGGTCACTTTTGGGATGGAGCTTTCCCTCCTTTGGAGAACTGTTCCTCCTTAGGCTGTTTGGAGTCCTCTCCTTCTACTCCAATATCTCTCAGACCAGTGGGTCTCCGCTTATATTACCAGGGCCTGCAACTGGTTCCTTTTTTCCCTGTGACTTTATGTGGCTAGGGCAGGCATGGCCAACCTGCGGCTCTCCAGCTGTTGTAAAACTACAACTCCCACCATGCCCTGCTGTAGGCTGATACCTGAAGACTGTCCAGGCATGATGGGAGTTGTAGTTTTGCAACAGCTGGAGAGCCTCAGGTTGGCCATCCCTGGGCTAGGGCTATCTCTGGTCTTACATTTCACAGCGATATTATGTCTTTCAGAGCCGTGTTCCTCTGTGTAGGAAGCATGTCTTTCCTCCTGACCATAACCTACGCCCCCCCCCCCCCCCTCCTCCGGGGGTTGGCTGTTTTCTCTGGCAGGAAGAGGTTTCCACCTTCTCATGGGTGTTTTCTCTTTCCCCCCTTCCTTGCTGTGAAAGGAGGCTCACTCCCTTCCCTTGTGAGTCTTTGTTATGATTTCTCTCAAGCGTTTAGCCTCCAGTGCTTCTTTGTTTCCTCTCTACCCTGGCCTTTACATGTGGTTGGCCACGGACAGGCCGTGTTTTGGTCTTAGACGACTTTAAGTTTTAGTCTTTGGTTGAGGACTGCTTCCGTCCTTTTTCTAGGCATTTTATCTCCTGCCAGGCATCCTCATAGTCTATTTTGTCTTGTTGGGTCTGTCCTCTTAGGGCTTCTCCTCCTGGAGCTTCCTTATATATGCAGAGCGCTAGGTTGTTTCCAACTTACGTCCTTCCATATGCAGAGTGCTAGGTCGTTACCAACAGACGTTGCTGTGCTACTCTCCTGTTTCCTCAATCCCACCCTCGAGGACTGCTTTAGGATGTCCCATGGTGCTGTGTCCCCCAATGCCATTAACATGAAAATTGGATTTTTGTACTTACCGTAAAATCCGTTTCTTGTTCAATGCATTGGGGGACACAGATCCCACCCTCTGTTTTTACTTACTCTCCCTGTCACCGGGCTGCTGTTCTCTTTTCCTTCCCGGTCCAGGACATGTTGATTCTTCGCTTTTGTTTCTCTCTCCTACTGCTTTTGGTACAAACTGAATAGCCTAGTGCTGTAGAGAGGGTATAGCCCACCTGGGCGGAGCCAACCATTTTTTTTTTATATCTAGTGCCTCCTAGTGGTAGCTGGGCATATACCTATGGTGCTGTGTCCCCCAATGCATTGAACGAGAAACTGATTTTATGGTAAGTACAAAAATAAAATTTTTAGCTCAAAATGAGTACAATTCAGTAATAAATAAAAAAAATTCTCCAAAGGTGTACATAACCTTTTAAATCATCACTTCTCAAAACCCTACTGGCAGCTCTCGCTTTCCCTCTCTATCCACTCTGTCCTTGTATGCACAAAGTGCTGCTGAAGATATTTGGGGTCATTTATTAAGACCAGTGTTTTTAGATGCTGGTCTCAATAATCCTGCGCTAGCACTTGATGCGCCTAAGTTATGTAGAGGAGCCGGCCACTACATAACTTGGGCTCATCTATTGCAGGACTAAATCAATGCCAGCTCCCTTGCTGCCAATGATTTAGATAAGTTTCCATGGCTAAAACAGGAGTAGAAAATTATAAATGAGATGAGCCAGCTGACCTGCCCCGTTCCCCACCCACGCCACGTCCCCTTTCTTTTTTTAGAACTGGGGTATGTGCCGTGGATGAGGAAGAAGTCGCAGATTCTGCCCCAAATCCCCTTTGTGACCGAATCTAGAACCGATATATACCAAAAATTGGCATATATCTATTCATAAATGACCCCCATTATTTCTATATTTATTAAAATGACCAGCAGTGATATAATAGGTCCATATAGCTCAAGTGTTCTAAAATTCCCCCGACTCGCTGTCTGTCTATGTCTGTGTAGAATCTCCTGTATATTCCTATAGGCATGGCCCAGTGTTTAGGCAGTAATCAGGAACAAATCAAACATTCCTAATAATTGCCTGAATATTCAGTAAAGGCGCTATATTTACATATAGCAGTCATCATCTCTATATTGGGTTGAATGATAATCACTACTGCAATCATTTGTGCCCGTGTTTCTATGTCAATGATCTATTACTGCTGTTAGGGTGATGAAACTCCACACTCTCTGAAGCTGCAAAGCTGAGGCAGGATGGGAGATGTAGTCTACATTAGGAAAACCTTATTTGAGGGGAAAAGGGAATCAAGATGGCATACAGCCAATGAACACATAGCATACACAAAAATATCTACATTATTTTTAAACTGTTTTCTGTACCAAAGAAGTATCTTTTACGTCGTTGCTGTTGATGGCTTCAGTTCAGGCTGTATAGCAGCTATAGATATGAGTAAATGCTTGTTTCACAGCTGACAATACAGCCTAAGATATAACCGAGAGCCCCATTGAGAGTTGCATATGCCTCCAGCTCTTACTCCCAGCCCAATTTCTAAAGACTGTATTTCTGTATGGCAGCTAGAAGCTCAATCCTGGTGTTTTAAAGCTTTTAAACAATGCAACCTGTGAGAGACTAGGTTAAAGCAGCCACCCTTTCTATCAGCTGTGATCTTAGCTAGCATGGAGGAGGAATAGGGGCCATTTGGGACCTGCTGATAAGCTACAAGAAAAGGATTAAATAATCCTCTCGCTCTATATGCATACATGATCTCATGAGGAGTGTAACATGAATATCTGTGCATGTTATCAATACCCCTCATCAATTAGAGAGCATACATTATGGGATACCCTTTCTGTAGGTGATCCAGGTTTCTTGTTCACAACATCACCGCAAACTAAGGTGATAGTGGCTGGCTGTCAATGGCAGGACACGTAATGGACACTGAGACACCAAATTTCCTTCTGCTAAGCGCCTTGAAATGGTCTGGCCAGATACTGGTGTGTAATGAAAGTGCCACCTGTGTATGTATGGTGGACAACAAAACTGTGGGAGCTGTTCGTGCTTGTTGGTGAATCAAACAATCCTCTCTACTGGTGGTATGTCTGGGTCATCTGGAGCTTTTTTGCCGTGTGTATGTGGCCTCACGTAACCACTGCTCCCAATACCTCCTAACTGGTCAGAACAGCCTCTGAGATACTTTTTATTGGGCCAGTATCAAGTGCCTCCCCCCCCCCTCATGTGCCAGTATCATAGTGCCATCTCCCCCCCAATGTGCCAGTAATAAGTGCCTCTCTCCTTCCCACCCCCCATGTGCCAGTATCATAGTGCCATACCCCCCATGTGCCAGTATCAAGTGCCAAACCTTTCCCCCCCCATGTGCCAGTATCAAGTGCCCCCCCCCCCCATGTCCCAGTATAATAGTGCCATCTCCCCCCCCAAAAAAGTGCCAGTATCAAAAGCCACTCATGCACATCTCAAGCTGTATGCCGCTGTCAGGTAGTTTTCAGCAGCTCTATGCACAGTCTCCCACACCATGACCATCACAGGAATAGAGACGTCAGGTGCATGCGCAAGTCTTTGGTGGCTTTGCTGAACAGCCGAAAACGATCAGCTGTCAATCGGAGGCAAAGTGAGGAGGTTGCTGCCCCCTTGACTTCAAATTCTGCTGTTACATAGCACGTACAGGGGATTAAAGTTTGTTTTTAAGATTTTGGCTCACCTGACCGGAGGAAGAAAAGGATCTGTAGAAACATACTGCTGGCGGCTTGGGAGGCGTTTTTTAGGTGACAGGTTCCCTTTAACCCATACAGCCCTGAGTGTAGACATTAGTGGTATGTATGAACTTACATCTTAGTTTTTGCAGTGTATTTTATTTGCAAAAGGATTCTGCTAGACTGCATTTTATTCAATTTTTTTTCCCCAACTTTTTTTTTTTTGCTTATCTTTTTTGCTGCAAAGTTGGAAGGGGGTTGGTTATGTGTGTTAATTATAAAGTTTTATTTTAAACATGGTGTGCGGTTTCAGGAAATGTAGATTTTGGTAAACTGGCAGCTGTTTGCCACATGCAGTATATATTTTTAAACCAAGAAAAACTATCTATTATTCTGTCATCTAAGGGTACTTTCACACTTGCGTTAAACTTTTCCGGTATTGAGTTCCGTCCTAGGGGCTCAATACCGGAAAAAATTGATCAGTTTTATCTTAACGACCTCAGCTCCCCTAGCTTAAACCCCCTTAATGACCAGACCCCTTTTTACAATTCTGCACTACACTACTTTCACGTTTTATTGCTCGGTCATACAACTTACCACCCAAATAAATTTTACCTCCTTTTCTTCTCACTAATAGAGCTTTCATTTGGTGGTATTTTATGGCTGCTGACATTTTAACTTTTTTTGTTATTAATCGAAATTGACCGAATGCAATAAGTGTATATTTATTGGTTTGCGCAAAAGTTATAGCGTTTACAAACTATGGTACAAAAATGGGAATTTCCGCATTTTGAAGCAGCTCTGACTTTCTGAGCACCTGTCATGTTTCCTGAGGTTCTACAATGCCCAGACCGTAGAAACACCCCACAAATGACCCCATTTCGGAAAGTAGACACCCTAAGGTATTCGCTGATGGGCATAGTGAGTTCATAGAAGTTTTTATTTTGTGTCACAAGTTAGCGGAAAATTATGATTTTTTTTTTTTTTCTTACAAAGTCTCATATTCCACTAACTTGTGATAAAAAAATAAAAACTTCCATGAACTCACTATGCCCATCACGAAATACCTTGGGGTGTCTTCTTTCCAAAATGGGATCACTTGTGGGGTACTTATACTGCCCTGGCATTTTAGGGGACCTAAAGCGTGAGAAGAAGTCTGGAATCCAAATGCCCAAAAATGCCCTGTGAAATCCTAAAGGTGCTCTTTAGAATTTGGGCTCCTTTGGGCACCTAGGCTGCAAAAAAGTGTCACACATGTGGTATCGCCGTACTTAGAAGAAGTAGGGCAATGTGTTTTGGGGTGTATTTTTACATATACCCATGCTGGGTGAGAGAAATATCTCTCTTAAGTCAACTTTTCCCATTTTTTTATACAAAGTTGTCATTTTAGAGAGATATTTCTCTCACCCAGCATGGGTATATGTGGTATATGTAAAAAGACACCCCAAAACACATTGCCCGACTTCTCCTGAGTACGGCGATACCACATGTGTGACACTTTTTTGCAGCCTAGGTGCGCAAAGGGGCCCAAATTCCAATGAGTACCTTTTAGGAGGGCATTTTTAGGCATTTGGATTCCAGACTTCTTCTCACGCTTTAGGGCCCCTAAAATGCCAGGGCAGTATAAATACCCCGCAAGTGACCCCATTTTGGAAAGAAGACACCCCAAGGTATTCCATATGGGGCATGGCGAGTTCATAGAAGTTTGTTTTTTTTGGCACAAGTTAGCGGAAATTGATTTTTTTTTTTCTCTCTCTCACAAAGTCTCCCTTTCCGCTAACTTGTGACAAAATGTTCAATCTTTCATGGACTCAATATGCCCCTCAGCGAATACCTTGGGGTGTCTACTTTCCGAAATGTGGTCATTTGTGGGGTGTGTTTACTGTTCTGGCATTTTGGGCGGGGCTAAATTGTGAGCAACCCTGTAAAGCCTAAAGGTACTCGTTGGACTTTCGGCCCCTTTACGCACCTAGGCTGCAAAAAAGAGAGAAATATCTCTGTAAACTGACAACTTTGTATAAAAAAAAAATTCAAAGTTGTCATTTACAGAGAGATTTCTCGCCAACAGTATGGGTATATGTAAAAATACACCCCAAAACACATTGCCCTACTTCTCCTGAGTACGACGATACCACATGTGTGACACTTTTTTGCAGCCTAAGTGCGCAAAGGGACCCAAATTCCAATGGGAATCTTAACGATTTCACAGGGCATTTTTTACGCATTTGGATTCCGATGGAACTGCCTGCCGAAATCCAACAACCCAAGTGTAAAAGTACCCTAAAAACATAAATTTTCAGGTGGCGCTTCTTAAACTCCTACGTATTTCAGCCAAATGCCTTTTGTCCTTGGTCACAGCAACAAGTGTTTTCCAATATGCGTAGTTGCACTTTGTTGCTTTTAGATGATTTAGATTTTAAACAAGTGCTGGATGCATCTTTATCATGGATTGATGACCTGTCAAAGTGGCACTGACTGTTTCTTCGTTCTTATGTTTTTAACACATTCGTGAATGACAGCTAAATTTCTCATGGCCTCTGTTTGTTTTTTTTAAGAGCACAAGCTCTTGTTGATGTGGCATATCAGCTTTTTTGCACATCTTTTATATTATTTTTACATTGTTTTTGTGTCTAAACATCTGTTTGGATGTGAGTTTTATGTGCAGTGTTCGCTTTATGCATTTTATTGTTAAATTCCTTTTTCTCGCCCATATTCATTGGGGGACACAGGAACCGTGGGTATAGCTATGTCCTCTAGGAGGCGTTGACACTAGTAAAAGCTGTTAGCTCCTCCCCTGGCAGCTATATCCCCTCCAGCCTGGAGAGAGAGCTTCAGTTTTTTCTAGTGTCAATAGGAGGCAAGACCTCCCTGCTCTGCAGGGAATCTCCTGAAGATTTTTTATTTTATTTTATTTTTTTCCTTCTTTTTCAGATGGGAAAACAGTGGACGAGAAAACACTGTTCTCCCGGGGTCGAGTTGCGCCAGTGCCAGTCACCCGCACTGCTGCCTCCCCCACAGAAGACAAGGTGGACCAGGGCAGCCTTGCTCCCCTGCATCCCGCCAGCCAAGGGGTCACCTAGGTCCACCAAAGAGATGACCCAACCGCCATACCAGACTCCTGCCACTCCGGTGCCAGCTGCTGAGGAGGTGACCCTGCTGGAGAAGGTGACCTTATAGGCCCACTTAGGGAGGGTGAAGAGAAGAAGATGAGGTGAGTACACGGGACTAGGTAAGTATGAAGCCCTCTTCCCCCTCCCCCCTTTTTGAAGATCTGGGTCGCCCTAAGGAGATATCAAGGGTTAATGGCCAGGGGACTTTATTTAGCTAAGAAACTAGGCCCCTAAGAAGAGAAGGGGTTAATACGGCGGGCGCCATGCGCCACCAACAACACGCGGCCCCCCATCTCTCACTTCCCCTCTAGGCCGACGGCTTTCCGGCTCATAGAGGGTTAATGTATCCTCTTACCGGGCTCCTCCAGCGAAAGACTAAAGCGCAGGGCGAGTCCCACTCCCAGCTATTTCAGGCGGCAGTGTCCTCCATATTCCTCCTCTTTCGGGAGCAGGCGCCAAGTGCGCCGCTCCGAAAGGGTTATTGCGATCGCGGACGCCTGAGCCCTTGCGCGAGGCACTTACTTTGCATGGGAGCACGGAGTATTAGACTCCCGCTGTCACGAGTTCCCGGCCTCGGGGTGAACATCCCGGTCTTCGGGGCGCCGCAAAAAAATTTAGGCCCCAGCTTCAATTGGGGCTTACAGGTTCTTCCTTCCCCTGTTGTCATCCCGGCCGCGGGGCGGCACCTCCGGCCGGAATGTGTTATGTTGCGCACCGCTCCGGGTTCCTCTTCCCTCCGGCTGACTTACAGTACCGCCTAGCTGCCGCTGCCCCCGCACCCATCAGCACCGCCCCTGGGTTTCAAGTTCTTTTTTAACCCTTCCTGGCCAGCCACTTCTGTTAGGCCGGCACCGGATTATCAGGGGTTAGATGGGCAGTGAAAAATTGCTTAATATTGCACAGTTAACCCCTTCCTGCCTCTTATCCACTTGAGCCTAGGCATGCCAGTGTAAAAAAAAAAGGAGAAATAAAAACAAACGTTAACATTCATACGGGCCCTACTTCCTTCAGTCACAATCCACTCTGACTGTGTGGCACCAAGCTGGGCCTGTGCCCTATACCGGACACGTGACGACCGCTCATAATTTCCCAATCTGCCCTCCGCGGCTGTTTTGTTGATAACTCCCCGCCTGCACAATACAGTGAAGGACACCTGAAGAACCCCCACTCCGCCCTCTGGGGCCGTTTGGTTGATAATCCTCCACCAACGTAATCCAGTGGAGGACCTCTGACAGTTCCCAACCCACCCTCCGGGGTAGCTTGGTTGATTAATTTCCTCCAGTGCAATACAGTTGAGGACCTCTGGAATTCCCAATCCACCCTCCGGGGTCATTTGGTTGATAATGCACTGACTGCGCAACACAGTTGAGGACCTCTGGAATTCCCAATCCACCCTCCGGGGTCGTTTGGTTGATAATGCACCGCCTGTGCATTCCAGTGGAGGACCTCTGGAATCCCAATCCACCCTCCGTGGTCGTTAGGTTGATAATGCACCGCCTGTGCATTTCAGTGGAGGACCTCTAGACTTCCCATTCCACCCCCTGGGTAGTTTGGTTGATAATCCTCCACCTGCGCATTTTAATAAAGGACCTCCAACTTCACACTAATTCAGACTCTGTCGTGCACCTGAAGCAGTCTCCCAAGATTGCATCTACGGTGGCCAGCAACACTGTTGTATGCTTACCCCCTTCCATATGCAGAGTCATTGCACTTCTACGGGATACAGTACTCGCTTTATATACTGTCCCCTTCCTTAGGTGGACTAAGTACGATAACACTGGTTTTCAGTGCCATCTGAATTAGTCCTCTCAGTGCTCCAGGCTTCCCCCTGAGCCCTTGCAGGGGTTTTCACTCAGACTCCTGTCCTGGAATGTAGTTTTTTCTGGTTGCTATCACATCCATTAGATGGGTGTCCGAGTTGGCGCCGTTCTGTTCCAGAGAACCCTTCCTGGTTATTCATAGGGACAAGTGGTTTTCCGCCTGTCCCTTCTTTTCTTCCGAAGGTGGTCTCTGACTTCCATATTAATGAGGAAATTCCTTCCCTCACTGTGTCCATCTCCTTCACACCCTAAGGAACAGGAGTTACACCATTTGGACGTTGTGAGAGCTCTGAAGCTCTATTTAGCAGCCTCCAGTCCCTTCCGCCGTACGGGCTCCCTTTTTTGTCTTTTGGAGGGTCCTCGCAAGAAATTAGTGGCCTCCAAGGTGGAAATCGCACTTTGGATTCAGTCTGCAATTGCTGACGCATACTGCACCCGGGGAAGGGTTCTGCCCTTAGGTCTCACGGCTCACTCCACCATAACGGTGGGCGCATCTTGGGCTCGGAGGAATCGCGCTTCGGCTGCACAATTGTGTAAGGTGGCTACTTGTCCTCCTTACACACATTCACAAGATTTTACCAGGCGCATACTTTGCTTCGGTGGACGCTGTCTTGGGCTGCGTGGTTTTGCAGGCGGCAGTTTCTTAGATGCCTGCAGGGACGCTTGCTTCCATGGGTCTGTGGTTTTTCCCTCCATGTGGACTGCTTTTGGACGTCCCACGGTTCCTGTGTCCCCCAATGAATATGGGCGAGAAAACGAGATTTTTGTATAACTTACCAGTAAAATCTCTTTCTCGCTCTTCATTGGGGGACACAGCACCCACCCAGTGTTGTGTTTCAACCACAGTTGTAGCAGTTTCTGGTTTGAACCCCGTTGGGTCCTTGGCATGGTTGGGGTTCCATGTTTTTTCTTGGTTGGCTTGCTTCTCCTACTGCTTCTCACAAACTGAAGCTCTCTCTCCAGGCTGGAGGGGGTATAGCTGCCAGGGGAGGAGCTAACCGCTTTTACTAGTGTCAACGCCTCCTAGAGGACATAGCTATACCCACGGTTCCTGTGTCCCCCCAATGAAGAGCAAGAAAGAGATTTTACTGGTAAGTTATACGAAAATCTCGTTGTTTCAAACTTATGTTGAATGTGGACAATGTGCAGGGTGTCTGCATTCTAAAAATATGTAGGGAGTTTGTGTGATTTTATTTTTATTTTTTTTATACATTTTATAATTTAGGTTTTATTTGTACATGTCAAAATTGACCTGGCCACCAGAAGTGCAAAATGTTCAAAAACCACTGTCAGCGAAAGGATTAATAATGGCATATGCTACACTATTTATAGGCAAACATAATTTGCCAATTTTGCTAGAGTTGTTTAAATACAAAGTCAACTTTGTCTTTTTCATGTATGGCGTTTTTCTCATCACTATCAAAACAAATTGTTACACGTTTACAGCAAGACCCATTGGGTAGCTTTTTATGTGGCATTTATCCCTTCTGGATAGTTTTTTATTTTAAAGGGGTATTCCCATCTAGGACATTTGCCATACGTGTGAGATGGGAATACTGCTGAAACTTAACAGATATAACACTCCATATTTTTTGTTTTCTAGGTGGTGCTTTGATGAGGGTGTAACTCACTTTATTTATCAGGGAAAACAGAGTGACACCAACAGGGAATTTAGATCTGTAAAGGACAGGGCTGGCATCCACATCGTTTCTGAACATTGGCTATTGTCTGTAAGTGTCTTCTAGGTTTTGTTTCCTCCATAAGCATCTGAATGTAATACATTAGGTATTCTTTATTATTTCAAAAGTTACACAAGTATTTGAGTTGCTGTTATAAGTAAATTAATAGTCTATGCCGGTTGTTATAACTTATGCCCTGACCCTCAAAGCCCCCCATAATGAACAAAGCAACAGGTGTAGCATGCACACTGCTGCTCTTGCCTCTCTATTCACCTCTATGGGAGTTCCAAAGACAGATGAGTACAGCGCTAGGCTATTTATGGAACTCCCATAGAGATGATTGGAATAGCCGTTCACATCACTGACCTGCCGCTCTCTTAATTTCGGGTTGTTCCAATGGGTACGGGATCCCCGTTTACGTGATCAATGTGGTTCCCAGTGGTAGGACACCTGCTGATCTAATAGTTATCCACTATCCTGTGGATAGGGGATAACTTGTAACAACCGGAAAACCCCCTTAAGCTGATGGTTTTGTAGTCAGTTATGGACTGGGGAATTGGTATTCCTTTAAATAAAAGTACATACATGTTTGTTTTAACTGTATAGTTCCTATCTTTTTGTGCTTGTCATGTTAATGTGCATTCTTTTGCTTTTTGACTGAAAAGTGTGCAGAAGAGCAAAAAAAAGTCCCAGAGTCTCTTTACCCTTATACATACAATCCAAAAATGAGTCTTGACATCAGTGCTACACAAGATGGAGCGCACAGTAGCAGTAAACTTTCTACAGCAGTCTCAAAACATGATGAGGTATGAGTTACTTTAGTCTTGTGTGACAAAATAACCTGTGCTCAGTCTACGCCATTTTTCCCTCTGAAATAGTTCGAAAATAAGCTTAAAGGGATTATCTTATTATTCTATTAGCTCAACCAAACCATTTATACATTAAAATATTATTTAAAAATTGCCTGTGTAGATATTGCTGTCACTTAGTTGCTATGGCGCCCCCTGGTGTTCTTTTGATTTCCTCTTAGTGTCCACTTCATTTGTCCAGTGCAGTGAGAAGCTGCTCCTTGTGCTCTGATTCTTATTGACTGAGCAGGAATCACTTTACCACCTTGGTAAGAAGGGATCCAGGCAATGCTATTGTGCTCCTGGACACGTATGTACACAGCACTGCACACATTACGTGGATATTCTGGTAAGGCTACTTTCACACTAGCGTTTTTTCCTGGATCCGGCAGGATTCAGCAAAAACGCTTCAGTTACTGATAATACAACTATCTGCATCCGTTATGAACGGATCTGGTTGTATTATGTTTAACATTACCAAGACAGATCCGTCATGAACTCCATTGAAAATCAATGGAGGACGGATCAGTTTTCTATTGTGACAGATTGTGTCAGAGAAAACAGATCCGTCCCCATTCACTTGCATTGGGGGTCATGCCGGATCCGTCTTGCTCCGCATCCCAGGACGGAAAGCAAACTACAACATGTTGTGGTTTGCTCTCCGGTAGGGGAACGCAGCCAAACGGAACGGAATGTATTTTGGAGCATTCCCCTCTGTTAAGTTTAGTTTTGTCCCCATTGACAATGGTATTGAGCCCCTATGACGGATGTCAATACCAGAACACTAAAACGCTAGTGTGAAAGTAGCCTAAGAGAAGCAGAACAACAGCAGGGACCCTAAAACAAATACACGGGAGCAAATGATAAAATGTATTTATTACTAATTCATTTCAAAGAAGAGGAACTGGGGACCCCTCACTTATCAGGATCAGTGGTCTGACCCAACTCTTCACATTTTTAGGCTGGATTCTTAAGTTGTGGCCAAAACTGCACCTACAGGCAGATTGGCATGCTTTTCAAATTCGTTGCAGCTATAAAGAGCTTGACAGTTACTGGATGCTTAGTAAACTGCTGTTTAGCTGCATGGCCATTAACAAACTCCTTTTAGCTGGAAACTGAGCCAGTCTGTTTCCTCAGCTGCATCAGGCGAACCCGGTTGTATGGGTTTTCTGACTAATTGATTAACCTACAGTTACTATAAAAAAAACTGAAATAAAGTTCATTCTTGACACGGTTGATGATGCCTTCATGTGTGCTAGTCTATTATTCACATTTTTTTGTGCGTGTCTCTTGCAAATGTGCTGTGAATAATTTCTCTAACAATTGCTTTGGTTGGTTTTTTGTATTTCAGAATAATGGACTAACAGATGACGATGATCAAATAGCTGAAATTTCGCCTCTAAAGACGAATAATACTGGAAATGCTCAAAATGAAGGAAGTGAAGTAAAAGGAGGTATAAAGTACACTTCTTAATTGTGGTTTGTCCAGAAGGATTTTTCTTTAGCCTTTTAGTAATGCACTATAAAATGGGTATGAGGCTGGGTTTCCTTAAAGCCACAATTCCCCGAGCATGCAGCGCTTGGGTCCTGGGTTTAAATCCGACCAAGGACAACATCTGTAGGGAGTTTTTTCTTCAAATGTGAGTGCATGTTCTCCAAATGTGAGTGCTGAGGCCTTTGATTGGCTGCAGCCCTCACGGGACCAAGCCACTTCCTGGTCTTGTGGGGAGCGGAAGCATCCAGGGGGAGGCAGCAGTTTGGGCACAGCAGGATCACAGACATGAGTGGCTTATTTTTGCTTATAGGGTACATTATGAGCATTGGATTTGTCAGATCCTAGGTTGGAAAACCCCTTTAATTGTATAGAAACCAGCTTTTCAACAGATAAAGGGCTCATAACCATTTCCGTATTGCGAGCTGCAAACCACAGACACCTTCTGTGTGCAGTTCGCATTTTTCTTACTCCCTAGAAAGTACTATTCTTGTCTGCTATACTATAATTTGCAGAACAGACACAAAGATGCAGACAGCACATGGATGACATCTGCGTGCTTTTTTTTTCTTTTTCTTTCAGACCCATAAAAAATAATAGGTCTATATGCAATCCGCAAAAAATGCGAACGGGACACAGATACAGAATAAAGTCATGTGCATGAAAATGATGTGTGATTATTTAGGAATGCATTATTCTTATTATGTTCTTTGCTCATGTGATCAGCTCTTACACAGACTCTAGAAATGAGGGAGAATTTCCAGCGACAGCTTCAAGAGCTAATGTCAGCAACATCAATGGTGAAGGCTCAAGGACAGAGGACGTCATTGAGCAGAGCAGGGTTTGATAACTCTCCTTCCACTCCTGAAGGAGTTCGTTCTAGTAGAAATGGTCGTAGCTGGGTGCTGGAAGCAAGAAGGTACTGGTTTGAGAAATTGTTAAATGGGGTTCTCTGGGATTTACATATTGATGACCCATCCAATATGAGATCGGCGAGGATCCAACTCCCAGGACCCCCGCTGATCAGCTGTACGAAGAGGCTGGGACGCTCCTTCCTAGGCTATATGACATCATGTTCATTGGTCACATGACCTAGATGCATCTCATTCCCATTCAAGTGAATGGAGCTGAGCTGCAATATGCTGTACTCGGTAAACTGCAAGGAGGGCACGGCACCTCAAATAGCTGTTCTGCAGGGACACCCGCCCTTCTCATATTGATGACCTATCCTGGGAAAAAGTCCTAAATATGTAATTCCCAGAGAACCCCTTGATCATAATGACTTAATGTATTCATACTGAGCAATATGTGATTGTTTTTTCCTGTATTGTATTCGTTGTGATTATTACAACACAGTTGTTTTACTGTACTTTTAGAAATACTCGCCAGCCCACAGCAGATCTGAATACAGAGCCATCACAAAATGAACAAATTATTTGGGATGACCCCACAGCAAGAGAGGAGAGAGCTAAACTTGCGAGCAACTTGCAGTGGCCCAATAGTTCTTCTCAATACATGGAACCTCCTCAGCCAAATATAAAAACTCAAAATGATGATCAAGCCCAGTTTAAGGAATCCTTAACGGACACAGAATTAGCTGATATGGGTAAGAATGCATGAAAGCCATGCCTGTGTGGGTTGTAGCATATGTAGCAGTCATAGATTTTGCTGAAGCTCTTAATCACTTCTCGCTGCATTTGCCTTCATAAACATATAGTTTGCAGTGAGAACATTAGCATTCTTTTTTTTAATGCAGTTAGATTAGCTGATTATTTGGTAGTTGCATTAGTTTTCCCTCGCCTTCCCCGTTTCAAACTTTATGATAGAAAAATTAAAACTAACAGGTAAATGTTGCCCTTGTGTTGCAGAAGCCTGTGAAATGGATAACACTGCAGCTGAGGTATTTAGAAAAGGAAAAGATTTCCAATCTCCAGCCAAAGAGGACCAGATAATCCCCACTCCACGGGCTCCCAGTATTGCCTTTCCACTAGCCAAGCCAATGGTGGCTCCACAGCCCAAGGAAATGGTTAGACTTTGGATTCATGCTGCTGTTCTGCTATTTGCACATTCTTTTTGCTCTGCAAAATATATTTTGTACAGTCTTCTTCACATCATTAGCTCCATGTGTGCCAGCATTGTAGATTGTAGATATTAGTGAAGTCTATAAGGTTGCTTGCTTTGATTAAATCAATTTAAGTTATGTCTTAACGCAATATACAATTTAGTGGATAGATATTAAAGGGGTTATCTCATGACTAATGTAAAAAAAGAAAATCAGGTATAGTCCAGTACAGGGCTGGCCAACCTGCGGCTCTCCAGCTGTTGTAAAACTACAATTCTCACCGTGCCCTACTGTAGACTGATAGCTGTTAACAGTCTAGGCATTTGGGGAGTTGTAGTTTTGCAACAGCTGGAGAGCCGCAGGTTGGCCATCCTTGGTCTCTTTCTAACTAAGCTTGAACCAGCCCTGTACCTCACATGGATCAATAGATATCCCCAATCATTGCTCTGCTAGATTTATATTAAGCTGGCAGCTCAAGGGGAGATCCCAAGCTGTTTAACACCTTACGTGCTGCGTGCAATGGCGCCTGACGTATGTAAGCAGTTATAGAGGGAGTGGACTCCCTCTGTAGCCCATTGGCACCCCGCAAAAGAGATCACGAGGTGCCAATGTCAGTGAAGGCAGGTCGAGGCTTAGTGTAGGCCTCAGTCCTGCCTCCAACATCTTCCAGCAGTCTGCGCCACTGGTCAATGTCAGTAAACATAGAATGTGTCGGCAGATAACAACCATTTGGCCCATCTAGTCTGCCGAATATACTGAATACTATGAATAGCCCTTGGCCCAATCTTATATGAAGGATGGCCTTATGCCAACCGATGCATGCTTAAACTCCTTCACTGTATTTGCAGCTACCACTTCTGCAGGAAGGCTATTCCATGCATCCACTACTCTCTCAGTAACGTAATACTTCCTGAAATTACTTTTAAACCTTTGCCCCTCTAATTTAAAACTATGTCCTCTTGTAGCAGTTTTTCTTCTTTTAAATATTCTCTCCTCTTTTACCTTGTTGATTCCCTTTATGTATTTAAAAGTTTCTATCATATCCCCTCTGTCTCGTCTTTCTTCCAAGCTATACATGTTAAGGTCCTTTAATCTTTCCTGGTAAGTTTTATCCTGCAATCCATGTACAAGTTTAGTAGCTCTTCTCTGTACTCTCTCTAAGGTATCAATATCCTTCTGGAGATATCTGTAGAGCGGCATGAGCACCTCCCTCTTTCTACTGGTAATGCCTCTCCCTATACACCCAAGCATTCTGCTAGCATTTCCTGCTGCTCTATGACATTGTCTGCCTACCTTTAAGTCTTCTGAAATAATGACCCCTAAATCCCTTTCCTCAGATACTGAGGTTAGGACTGTATCACTGATTTTATATTCTGCTCTTGGGTTTTTATGTCCCAGGTGCATTATCTTGCACTTATCAACATTACATTTTAGTTGCCAGATTTTTGACTATTCTTAATTTTCCTAAATCCTTTTCCATTCGGTGTATCCCTCCAGGAACATCAACCCTGTTACAAATCTTTGTGTCATCAGCAAAAAGACACACCTTACCATCGAGGCTTTCTGCAATTTCGCTGATAAAGATATTAAACAATATGGGTCCCAGAACAGATCCCTGAGGTAACCCACTGGTAACAAGACCATGGTCTGAATATACTCCATTAACTACAACCCTCAGTTGTCTGTCTATCAGCCACTGCCTAATCCTAATCCAGTATAGCCCTGATATTAAAATGCATTGCACTATATGTGCAATGTATTATAGAAGCGATCAAAAGAGCACCTATTCTTGTCCCCTTGAGTGACTATTAAATAGTTAAAAAGTAAATAAAAAAAATTCCAATAAAAAAAATTCCAATAAAAAAAATTCCAAAAATAAAAACTATACATGTGTGGTATCAGTGCGTCCGTAACAACCCGCCCTATGCAAATGTCATGTAAATTATCCCAAACGGTGAACGTCCTAAAAAAAATAACAAAAAAAGCCAGAATTGTTGCTCTTTTTTTAATCGCCACCAAAAAACCTGAATAAAAATCGTGTGCACTCCAAAATGGTACCACATGGGTGGGTCGTGGTATACAGCGATGCAAAAACATTTTCTTCTTAAAAAAGGTTTTTTTTATTGTACAAATGTATTAAAACTATACGAAGTTAAAAAAAAAAAATGTATTTGGTTTTGCTGTATTGTACTGTAATTTTATTCTACATAGAATAAAAAAAGTTACAGCTCTTGGAAGGCGACAATGAAAATATGAAAAACTGGTTAGTAAGGTCCACAACAGGCTGGTCACTAAGGGGTTAATGTTAGCAAATGAAATAATGTGAATTGTACACTTGTAATCTTTGTCATATGTTTTCGTTATAATAAACTGATTTTACATTCTGGACGTTTTATTGCAGAATGAAGGCCCGGTAATGGAAGAGAGAGATAAGGAACGTCGATTCCAGCTTTCTTCCTTAAATCCCCAGGAAAGAATTGACTACTGCCAGCTCATAGAAGAGCTAGGTATCGGTTTATACTATAGATTTTACCCTATTTTTACTACACTGCACTGCATTGCTTGCGTCTTAGAATCGACATGATGTATGATATCCTAATTATAGGCTAGTTCACTTGAAGTGAAAGGTCAGAGCACCCAACAAAGATTCAAATGGAAAAGCTTCCATTACTTTTGTACCATTAGCGTGTACTTTTCTTAAAAGGGTTGTCTCACATCGTCAAATGGCATTTATCATGTAGACAAAGTTAATACAAGGCACTTATTAATTTATTGTGATTGTCCATATTGCCTCCTTTGCTGGCTTGATTCATTTTTCCATCACATTATACACTTCTCGTTTCCATGGTTATGACCACCCTGTAATCCAGCATCGACCAAAAAGGAAAAAGCCTATGTGCTGGTCCCGGCAACCAGAAAGGCCAGTGCTTTTTTCTATAGTGTGCAAGCACAGCCACCGATGCTGGATTGCAGGGTGGTTGTAACCATGGAAACGAAAAGTATATAATGTGATGGAAAAATTCGTCTATCCAGCAAAGAAAGCAATATGGATAATAACAATACATTAGTTTTTTAACGTCATTTGTTTGCTTGCAGGTGGAATAGTGATAGACAAGCAGTGTTTTGACCCAAGTTGTACACACATTATTGTTGGACATCCACTCCGTAATGAGAAGTATCTTGCTTCAATGGCAGCAGGGAAATGGGTGCTTCATCGATCTTACCTGGAGGCCTGTCGAGCTACAAAGCATTTTATCAAGGTACTAATGGAAATGAAAACCTTACTTATGGTCTATATAAAAGTTAGACTTTAGCAGTAAGGGGTTCCTTAATATATTCTCTGCATCTTGCCATTGTGCAAACCCTGTCTAAATTTATCAAATAGCAACAAAATAGACTGTAAAAATTAAAGGAAGGGCTGACGTGTTGCAAGGACCATGGACTTACACCTTCATAGCTGTCGGCTTAATGGCTGTCCTGTCTTCCCCATACACACTTGATTTAGTCAAGTGTGTATGTGTTTCTTTTTCTTTATTGGTGAAATAAAAGAAAGCTGCTACCAGACACATAGTTGCGGCTTATCTCCCAGGAGAACAAAAGTATCAAGCATTTAAAATCAACGTGTCTTCTCTCCCCGTCCCTTATGGAAGAGTTGGAAGCACCCCATACACAATGGATTGTCAAACAAATCTGTCATTGTCGTGGGTATGGCCAACAATATTATTTTTTTTTGTATGGGGACCTTTAGGCCCACTTGTTCTCAGTATGGGAAAATTCCCATACAGTAGATCGGTTGCAGGAATTTCTGGACTGAAAATCGGTCCATTCATCGGAAAGGGTTATTTTGGCACAAAGCGCATGAAATTCTGCAAGCCGGATTCAGGTGAATGGGACAGTCACAGAAATGTCTGCCACAATCTGCTGAATTCATCATCGTGCGGGGACCCAGACTTCTATGAGCTGTTCATTTGATGGGTCATAAAAGTAAAAAAGAAAATAAATGGGCGGTTCTCATGGGACAAGTTTATTCAGTGTAAAGCCCAAGTCGAGTTATGCCACTTAGGGTCCATTCACACGTCCGGATGTGTTTTTCGGATTCGCAAAACACGGACACCAGCAATGTGCGTTCTGCATTTTGCGGACTGCACATGGCCAGCACATTTTCTTGTCCGCAATTGTGGACAAGAGTAGGACATGTTCTAAATTTTTTGCGTAACGGTAGTGCGGATCCGGACAGCACATTCCGGCCCCATTGAAAATAAATGGGTTCGCACCTGTTCCGCAAAATTGCAGAACGGATGCGGACCCATTTCTCGTGCATGGCATTGGGGGACACAGCACCATGGGTATATGTCCAACTACCACTAGGAGGCGACACTAGACATAAAAAAGTGTTGGCTCCTCCCCGTTGGGCTATACCCTCTCCACAGACACTAGGCAGCTCAGTTTTGTTCTAGTGTCCATAGGAGGCAGACCTGACCTGCTTTTTTGTGCAGGTCATCCTGCTACTTTTTTATTTTATTTTTTCTTTAATCATTTTTTCTTTCTCTGCAGGTTTCGGCCTGCGGCAGGGGTGGCTCCATCGTGTTCCACTTTAGTTGCCCCCCTGCGGGCGCGTACTCAGGTACCTGGCAGCCACCCAGTCCCCAAATCTGCTTCCGCAGTGGAATTCCGGCAGTCCCACGGTTCCCGTGTTGAGTCCGCCGAGGGGGTGGTTACTGCTGCGCCTGAAGATGTCTGAGGGTGAGTATGTTAGATTAGGGATCCCACCCTCCTTCCCACGCCTGGACGCGTTCCCCCCTCATGTTCCCTTCCCGGATACATGATACAGCTTTATTGCTGTGTGGGACAATGACTTGCCTCTGATAAGCTGCCTTGCCTCTGCTAGCTTGTGGGTTTTTTCTCTCAGCTGTATCCTGGCCCCTGAAGCCCCCGACCTTCCGTTGTTTCTCTCCCTGGGGGTCTCTTCCTCAGCTCTCTCCCCCACCTGGCCCCCGTTCGTCGCGGCAATTCTGGGGCACTATCGCGGTCGCGGCCGTTCGCTCCCGGCCGCGCTCCATTACTTTAGTCCCCGGCTTTTCGGGCCTACTAGGCCGCAACTCCCCGCCCACTTTTTCTCTTCCCGGGCTTTATCACGTCTCCTCCCCTCCGTGGGGGGAGCCTGGGAGGGGCCTCTTCTGCCTGCCAAGCCGGCCCCAGGTTCTCTGCTCTCTCTCTGAGAGGCGGTTCTTTCTCCGGCTGTCGGCTCCTTCTTTCTGCGGTCGCCGGCTCCTGCTATCTCCGGTCGCCATCTTCTGCGCTCGGTGCGCTGCACAACTCCTGGGGTCCGGTAGGCAGCCTCTGGCTGATTGCTCCACAGGCCCCTTCCCTCTCTCCCCTCTCTATTGCTGCATTCTCCTGCAGCCCTGCCACCTGAATGAGGTTTCCTGCCTACTATATAGCTGCTGCAGCACCTCTTGGGAAATGTTGTTTCCGGGGTTAGATAGGTCAGCCCTGCTGCTCTATGGGGCCCTCCTCTCCCGGCCTCCGTATCGGATCGCCACGATTTTCGTGCGTCCGTTGTCTACGGAGGTTTCCACGTGGTAGGGCCCCCTCCCGCGCGAATGGGCTCCCTCCATGGCGATCCTTCAGTCCCTGGCGGATTCGCTAGAGCGCTACCTACAAATTGCGGTCTCCTTCCCCCCCTGTGCCACGCGCACGCTAAGATACAGGGTCCCGCAAAGAGTAGCCCATGGACCACCCTTGGGTGGTCTCAACTAGCTTCCACCCCTCCCCGGCATCCTCGGGTCCCCCAGGACAGGCCGGAGGCTGGTGACGAAGCCTTCTCTGTCAGTTGCCTCTGGGGACACCTCTGCACCGATTCCCTCGGAACAGAGCATCAGGCGGTCTTCCACCATGCAGAATCCTCTGCGTGGTCAAGTCAAACGTGCATAGTGGTTCCTACCCTACCAGGTTTGGTGCCCCTCTAGTGGACTTTCAGATGGCGCCCTCCTGCCTGCACAGGTAATTACTGCATAGGTAAGGCAGCCGTCACCGTGCTTAGCAGCTGGGACACCTACGCGGTGTCTCTGGTATGTACGCCCTCGTAGGCTGTGCACGACAGACCTTCCTGGCCCCTATCCAGGGGCTATGTTCTAGGCAAGCTGATAGTTCAGGCAAACGCCACTTGTAGGGTTGGCTCCCCTTCTCGGCCTCTAAGGGTTCTTTTGTAGTGCCTGTACCAGAGAATACAGGCCGGCCTTTATGCCGTGGCGATTACATCTGTCTGTTTTCAGCTGCCTTGTTACTTTCATAGGTAGAGTTCCTGCTGACTGGTTAGGTGTCCCATGCGGCACTATTTCCCCCTACCGGGCGAGATACACAGGCCGCCTTCAATTGCTGTAGCAATTGCACCTGTCTGTTTCCAGCCACCTTGCTCCCTTCATGGGTAGAGTCCCTACACTATCTCCTGATGCTGTATCCAGTATCCCTGGCGGGCTCTTTTGTTCCGTGCGGCACTATTTCTCCCTTTCCGGCGAGATATAGAGGCTACTCTGAATTGCTGTGCAATTGCCTCTGTTTGGTTCTAGTGGGCACCAGGCTACCACCTTGTGCCCTTCATTTTTATTTAACCTCTCTATCTCCAGGAGCTGTAGCCGTTGCTTCTGTTTGGCCTTATGGTGCGAGATATTGAGGCCACTTTGTAGTGCCGTTGCCACTGCAACCTCATCTAGAGTGCACCAAACAGCCATCTTACTCCCTTCTTAGGTGAGTTTCTGCACCGTCTCTGATGCTGCAGCCGTTACACCTGTCGGGCTCTATGGTGTGCCATGCGGCCCTATTTCCCTCTATTTAGGTGAAATAGAGGGCATTCTTCAGTTGCCATTGCACTTACCTTGTTGTGGTGTGCACCTGTCATTCCTTGTGGTACCGTGTGGCCCTATTTTTCCCTTCCCGAGCGAAATATAAGTGCCATAGCTAACGTGGCAGCCGTTGCACTTCTCTGGTCCTAGGGTGCTCCATGTGGACCCATCGCTCTAATCTTAGACCTAGTACCTCGGCCATCTCCAGATGCTGTACCCATTGCACCGGTCTGGTCGTATCTCTACACTACACAGCCTCATTTCTACATTACAGGTTGAGGACCTGTACCCTCCAAATGCGGTTGCATTCCTGGATGCTGTGGCTATGTTTCCACCCTCCTTAGTGTGCAACATGCAGCCACTTTACCTCGGTTTTCGGCGTGTATTTTTAGTGTCCCTGTCACCGTTCAACCCACGTGCTGGGCCCTATGGTGCAATCTGTGGCCCATACGGTTTCTGTATTACTGGGTGCTTCCTTCCCCGGGCACTAATCTGTGCTGCGGATGTTGGTTACTTCCCTTTTCGGCATCCTGGTTCAGCTCGAATATGGTAGCCATATCTGGCAGGGGTGGGCCAGCCCAACCTCCTCCTTGTCGGTCTATTTCTACTTCTGGTGTACCCAGTACATGACTGATCTGTTCTGATCTGGTGGGTGGTCCACATACAACCACGCTCCCTACACCATGGCCTGGTGGTTGTTGGTTTTTGTGCTAAGGTTGCTATTGCCATCCTTATCAAATACTACTTTCGGCTGCACTCCGCGTTCCACATATTATAAAGGAGTATCCGCGTTTCCTATTACAGGGCGGACCATTCCTCGTGGAGTACAGTGATCTCCACTGGATCTTCTCCTTGTTGGGATACGTAGCTTGCTGAGCTCCGGCCGCTGCGGTAGTTTTTCGGCCATCACTTGATGTCCTCCGCCACACGGAATCCTCCTGGGGTCAGCGACATTTCCTCGCTGGACGTCCTCCCTGATGAGTCAGGGACAGAACCACTGAGCGTCACACACCTGCCTGGTAGGTGAATATTCTGCTGATTGCTCTGACATAGGACAGGGTTCCGTAGTTCCTTCTGGGTCCGGGTGTTCTCTTATTTCTATGCTTAGTTGTACTATCTAACAGAGGGCAGTCCTTTGGGACCTTGCTATTGTCCTCGCCCATCCGGTACTCTCTCCCCCTGGGAGCCTTCTGTATGTCGGTCGCAGCTGGTTTCTACATTTCGTGTAGTCACTCCCGCTCCTTTTATAGCGACTTCACCATTCCTTATGCATATGGGCATCTGTTTTAGTGGTACAACCCAAGCCGCTGTATTTGCCCTCCCCGGGACAATGTATGCTGATTGCTAGCCACTATTCTTTGAATGGCTAGTTGTCCATGGCCAATTCCTTCCCATAGGGTGGTTCTTTTCATTTTTTTCTTGGATATTCTGGTTTTTGTTGTCCTCTGGTGGTTCAGTTCCTGGTTCCTTGTGAGCCCATTGCGGGTACTCCTTTCTGGAGTCCCTGTCACCGTTCATTTGATCACTCAGATTCTGTAGGATTATCGTTGTTTGGGAAGGGACCTGGGTTGATTGTTCCCCTTGCGGGTTCCAATAGCCTTTTGGACCTCATGGGATTCATGTCTGTCTTCCCATCCTCCCACTTCAAGTACCTGGTGTTGAGTGGTTTAGTGCTACGGTTTGCATTTCCACCTTATGGTATCCTTCGGGAGGGACCCCTCCTGTTTGTAGAGCCTTCCTCCTTAGACTTTTGGGAGTACTCTCCTTCTCCTCCCATGTCTCTCAGTCCAGTGTATCCCTGCTGAGATTTACTTGCCCTGCATCTCCCTGATACTTCATTTGGCCGGAGTTTCTCCGGTCTTGCGCTTCTCAGCGATTTATTTTATTTTCAGGGGCTCGTTCCTCGTCTCCTGGTTTTGGGATGCAGGTCTTCTCTTTTTTTTTTTTTTTTTTACCTGGCCTTTACTTCCTAACCCCTCCCTTTCCAAGGGTTGGCGGTTTTCCTTAGCGCCTTTGGGAGTTTTCTCTTTCCAATAGGACGTTTATCTTCATCACCTGCTTCGCGGTGGGGGGAGTCCTGCTCCCTTCATATGTGAGCCTTGCTATGGCTTCCCTCTCCCCAGTGTGCCCCTGCTGAGATTTCCTGGGCTTGCATCTGGTTCCCTTCTTCCCTGATAATGAGTTTCGCCAGAGTTTCTCCGGTCTTGCGCTTCTCAGCGATATTTTGTTTTCAGAGGCTCGTTCCTCGTCTCCTGGTTGGGGATGCAGGTCTTGTCTTTTCTCTCTTCCTGGTTTTTACCTACAACCCCCTCCCCTTCCAGGGGTTGGCGGTTTCCCTTAGCGCCTTTAGGATCTTTTCCTTTCAATAGGGCGCTTAACTTTTTCACCTGCTTTTCGGTGAGAGGAGACCTGCTCCACTCACATGTGAGCCTTGCTATAGCTTCACTCTCTCGTTTGGCCTTCAGTGATTCCAATTTCCCTTGCTCCCCTGGCCCTTCAGGGGTTGACCTCAGGGTGTTTGTGCTTTCGACTGAGACAATTGGGATGTTGGGTAGATCCGATACGCGATGCTGTCCTACTTTCCCTCCAGCCTTCGGCTGAGCTGGGTGTTCCTTTGCCTTCTTCTTGCATTTGGGACCTTCTCCCAGGCATTTGTCCTGGGGTGCTGGCAGTCGTCACTGTGGCCTCCTTGGAGTTTCTCCCTTGTTATGAGGCTTCCTGCCTATTCCGTGCTTTTCTCCTGTTGGGTCACATGGTTCTCCCGCACCTGTATGCCCACAGGTGGCATGGTTGTTCTTCCCACCCTCGGGGACTGCTTTGGGACGTCCCATGGTGCTGTGTCCCCCAATGCCATGCACGAGAAAATTGGATTTTTTGTACTCACCGTAAAATCCTTTTCTCGTAGTAGGCATTGGGGGACACAGATCCCTCCCTATGTTGTTTTACTTCAGCTTCTCCGGGCTGGTCTCTTGATCTTTCCCGGTACGGGAGTTGTTGGTTCCTTGCCTTTCTTCTCTCTCCTACTGCTTTTGGTACAAACTGAGCTGCCTAGTGTCTGTGGAGAGGGTATAGCCCAACGGGGAGGAGCCAACACTTTTTTATGTCTAGTGTCGCCTCCTAGTGGTAGTTGGACATATACCCATGGTGCTGTGTCCCCCAATGCCTACTACGAGAAAAGGATTTTACGGTGAGTACAAAAAATCCAATTTTTGCAGACGCGTGAATGGACCCTTAAGGCTACTTTCACACTAGCGTTTTTGCTGGATCCGGCAGGGTTCAGCAAAAACGCTTCCATTACTGATAATACAACCGCCTGCATCTGTTATGAATGGATCCGGTTGTATTATCTTTAACATAGCCAAAACGGATCCGTCATAATCTCCATTGAAAGTCAATGGGGGACGGATCCATTTTCTAATGTGTGAGAGAAAACAGATCTGTCTTGCTCCGCATTCCAGGACGGAAAGCTCTCCGGTATAAGAACGGGACGGAATGCATTTTGGAGGATTTCATTTTGTTCAGTTACGTTTTGTCCCGGAATATTAACGCTAGTGTGAAAGTAGCCTAATGCATTGCTGTTTTTATAAGACTGTTGTGTCAACAGGAAGGTTTTCTTTCTTCATCTTTTCTTATATTCTTGATTGACAAATGGATGTTTGTTCTTCCAGGAAGATGACTATGAATGGGGAAGCACTTCAGTATTGAATGCTGTCAGTGCCATTAATCCGCAACAACGTATGTTGGCCGAGGCAGCAATGAGGTGGAGGAAGAAGATACAGAGAATAAAGCAAGATACTGGCAGTGTGGAGGTCAGTTTATGCTTCAAAACCAAATTTGATTTGAAGTTTGTGGACTGAACTAAATAAGATGAAAGGGTTTTTTATCTAAGATATCAGTAGGATAAGCTATCACTTTATGATTGTTGGGGGCTCAGCCTTTAGGCAAACTACACATAGCCTGAGAATGAAGGGTAAGCAGTGCTAAATTGTAAATTGCCACTTATTTTTGTTATCTCCTAACATTGTCATTGTATTGAAATGTTGTGAAATCTTTTCAGGGAGCCTTCAGTGGATGGCGAGTTATATTAAATGTGGACCAAGCGAAAGAAGCTGGATTTAAACGTCTCCTGCAGTCTGGGGGAGCAAAGGTTTGTCTCCTGTTATGGTCTTGTTTCTGCTGAGTAAATTTCCCTCCAAAAACAGTTAATGTTCTAATTTTAAACGCTGGCAAAAAGTCTGTACACTCATGCCAAATTCACTGAATTCTGCCACTAACAGTATTAGGAAAAAATATGTATAATACTAATATGCATACATAAATGTGTAAACCTACACAAAGTAATACAAATTGGTCTTTTATTCATATAGAGGTCTGTTGATTCTTAAAATGGTTAAATAGTTAAAATAAAGAGGGTCATTCATTATCCAGAAATACGCCTATATTAGACATATTTCTAGCGCAGATTGCGACTTTTCCTCGTTTGTAAGGAAGCTCGCTTACATTTAGACTTGCGCTGAAGTTATGTAGAGGCCGGCAACTTTTCATTACTTGGGCAGATCCACCGCCAGGGGGTTATAAAGACCGGCGTCCTAATAAATGACCCGCAAAGATTTTTTATTGCATATTTGTCCTAGATTTTTATTTATTTTTTTAACTTCCCCAATCCAGCGATACCAGTGAAGAAATCTGTACTTACTTAATGCTGCTCAGTTCCAGGTCCCAGGCTGTCTTCACTGAACTTCTGGTCCATCAACTTCCTGCATGGGTGGGGTCACATGTACGGCTGCAGCCAATGACTAGCCTCAGTGAAGACTTGGCGCCTGGGAACATGTCATTGCTGAAGCAAGTCATTGGCCGCAGCGGTCTGCATTATCCACTCTGTGCAGGGAGTTGACATGAGAACTTGAAGTTCAGCAAAGACAGCCCGGCACAACTGAGCAGTAGGGAGGGGATAAGTGTAGCTTTCTTCACTTTTTTTCTAGTTAAATAGAATTGATTCATAAGTAAGCAAAATACACCTGTTCCCCATGAAAGAGGAATTCTGGGATATCATTTATTCAAACTCCTCATGGGGAATTGATCAAGCCTCGCACTACAGAATTCTGGCTTTAAAAGTTTGCAGAATAGGACTTTGCGACTTTTTGGGCTTATCTGCATACAAATTCTGAGGACATTTGCATTTTCCCACCACCACTCACTCCAGTTTTGAAATGTTTACACTTTTACATTTGTCAACTGCAACTTTTTAAAACGTAACAAATTGTTGTGGCTATACTGGAACATATTTTTACAGGGGGAGGTTTACTTTAAAAAACAAGTCATAGGTAGCCAGCATCCTTTCGAGTGACAGTAGCTTGTCACAGATTACTTCTTCTGTCTGCGCCTTCGTTTCTGGTATAGTGGATGTGCTCCTTGCATGTTGGTAACTGGTGTAATATCTGCTCCATGTGTCTTTTTTGTCTTTTATATGTTCCTAGGTATTTGCTGGCCATTCCTCCTCTCTGTTTAAGGAAGCAACTCACTTGTTTGCAGATTTTAGTAAGCTGAAACCTGAAGATGCAAAAGTCAATATATCTGAAGCTGCAGCACAAGGGGTGAACTGTTTAAAGCCAGAGTACATTGCAGATTACCTAATGAAGGTTTGTGGAGTGAGGAAAAAAAATATATTTTCTTTTTACATGTGCATCTCAATAAATTTTTAATATCATCGAAAAGTAAATTTATTTCAGTAATTCAAAAATTATAACTCATATATAAATTCATTACAAACCGAGTGATCTATTTCAAATGTTTATTTTAATGTTGATTATGGCTTACAAGTAATGAAAACCCAAAAGTTAGTATCTCAGATGATTAGAATAAGACCAATTAAAAATTATTTTTAATACAGAAATATTGGCCTACTGAAAAGTATGTACAGTATATGCACTCAATACTTGGTCAGAGCTCCCTTTGCATGAATTACTGCATTAATGAGGCATGACATGGCAGAGATCAGCCTGTTGCATTGCTGAGGTGTTATGAAAGCACAGGTTGCTTTGATAACAGCCTTCACCTTGTCTGCATTGTTGGGTCTGGTCAGGTGTGTTTGCTGGCCAATGAAGCACAGTGATACCTTGGTTATTAAACCAGGTATTGGTAATTTTGGCAGTGTGGCCAGGTGCAAAGTCCTGCTGAAAAATGAAATTGTCATCTCCATAAAGCTTGTCTCAGTGGAAAGTATGAAGTGCTTTAAAATTTCCTGGTAGACGGCTGCGCTGACTTTGGACTTGATACAACACAGTCGACCAACACCAGCAGCTGACACTGCTCCCAAGCCATCTTTCACTGTGGAAACTTCAGACTTGTCCTCAAGCAGCTTGGATTGTGTGCCTCTCCACTCTTTCGCCAGACTCTGGGATCTTGATTTCCAAATGAAATGCAAACTTTACTTTTATCTGAAAACAGGACTTTGAACCACTGTTTACAGTCAAGTCCTTTTTCTCCTTAGCCCAGGTAAGACGCTTCTAACGTTGTCTCTGGGTCATAAGTGGCTTGAGACAAGGAATGTGACAGTTGTAGCCCATGTCCTGGATACGTCTGTGTGTGGTGGCTCTTGAAGCACTGACGCCAGCCACAGTCCACTTCTTGTGAATCTTCCCCAATTTCTTGTATGGTCTTTTCTTGACAATTATTTCAAGGCTGTGGTTATCCCTGTTGCTTGTGCACCTTTTTCTACCACACTTTTTCCTTCCACTCAACTTCCCATTAATATGCTTGTATACAGCACTCTGTGACTGTCTTCTGGACAACTGCCAAGTCTACAATATTGAACTTTTTCACAATATTCTAATTTTCTCAGATACTTGCTTTTGAGTTTTCATTAGCTGTAAGCAATAATAATCAACATTAAAATAAATATAAAGGCTTTGAAATAGATCACCCTGTGTAATGAATCTATATTGTATATGAGTTTAACTTTTTCAATTGAATTACTGAAATAAATTAACTTATCAATGATATTCTAATTTTTTGAGATGCATCTGTAAACTTTTACAATTCCATGTTCTGCTCTTCTGAAGGGATGCATGCTGTTGTGCAAAATCAAAACGGATCCGTTTAAGTCCGATATTGAGAACCTCTGCCGGCTCTCAATACCGGAATTAATACAAGAGTGAAAGTAGCCTAACTCTGCATTGTGGCATACCTCCACTATTCCTTCTGGCATTATATAAATCAGTTGGGCGTTACATAGTCTGACACTGTCAACAGTGGTTGGTTGGCGAGTGTCTAGGGGGCCTAGGGACAAAACCCAATGACAAAGGTAACATCCAGTTAGGGGAATATATTTGGTAAAACAGACATGTCAGAATGAGATAAACTGTTTAAAAACCACTAATAGCATAGTTTTATGGCAGTCATTAAGGGGCCTAAATTTATAGAAAATGTGTCATCAGGAAATTACTAATTAACCACCTGTTTTATTCCAGTCCAGCTTCAGCAGTGGGAAAAGTAGCTGAATGGTAGCAGCTAGAAACATGCAACAGTTGTTGTTTGAAAGCTGATATTCCAAGCTTTCAGACAATATGACAGCAATCTGTTCAGTACAGGGGAAGATATCACTGACAGAAATCGGCAAACTGTGAATGCAGCTGAAAGTGAAAGTAAAAACAGGTTTTACCCGCGATTATTCCCGTCTCGATTTCTAATAATGATTTCTCCTTTGTTGCTTGGACTTTAGCTGTCATTTTGGTCTTGAAAGCCGGGAATGTCAGCTTTCTAACAAGACCAGTTACATGTCTCTAGCTGCTACCATTCAGGAGATTAGCAGCATCTAAAGCAGCCCTCCCCCTCCAGTTAGCTACTTTTCCCACTGCCCGAGTTGGACTCTGGCAAAACGGTTAGGTGTTTAAATCACATTTCTCACTCGTATCATTGGGGGACACAGAACTGTGGGTATAGCTGCTTGCTGCCACTAGGAGGCGACACCAGGCTGAAAAAGACTTAGCTCCTCCCCTGCAGGCTATACCCCCTCCAGCCTGGAGAGAGCATGTCAGTTTTTTTGCTTAGTGTCTGTAGGAGGCAGACCTCCTTGCTTAATGCAGGGCGACTTACTTTATTATTTTTTCTTTTTTTACGTTTTGGGAAACAGAGTCGCCTAGCCACTCTATCTACCCCGGGACCAAGGCTGGTGTTGGAATCCCTCACCGCCCGACCTCCCCAAGAAGAAAAGGTGGACCAGGGCAGCCCAGCTCCCCTGCTTCCCGCCAGCCAAGGGGTCACCTGAATCCGGCAAGACCCCCGCCATTCCAGTCTCCTGCCACTTCGTGTGCCAGCTGCTGAACAGGTGACCCTGCTGGTAAGCTGAGGAGGGGTGTAGAGAAGAGGATGAAGATGGGGTGAGTAGTCCGGATTAGGTGAGTCCCCTATCGTAAAGTCCACTTGCCCTTAGTCTCTCGGTCTGCCCCGTTTCTCCCGGCCTGCGGGGTGGCTCACGCAGCCGGTAACTTCAAGCGTGCGCCTTCCGCGCTTCATTATGGTTTCTACCGTCCGACCGGGTGTGCTCCCCGATCAGCAGGGCGCCGCACTTTATTCGTCCTGCCGGTATGCACACCCGGGTGCCTGCGAGCGCCGCTCTGGGTCCCGCCATTCCCCGGCTGAGTGGACAAATTTAGGTCCCGGCTTCTCTTCGGGCCTACCTGTCTCTCTGCCCACGCTCAAGCGGGCACATTCTGCGCACCGGTTCAGGTCCCATTGTGCTCCAGCCGACTGGCAGTGCTTCCCGTTCGGCCGTGCACCAAAACTACTAGGCCGCACCTTATTTTTCAGGTAAGGGGGGAGGCAGGTCCATCTCTCTGGCAAGATTTCTTCCCACCTAGCTGTTCCCCTTCCCCCGGAGTACACTTAGCTCCGCCCCCGGTCCTCAAGGCAATATTAACCCTTCCTGGCCAGGACCAGATTATCCGGGGTTGCTGTCTGCAGGCAAAGTGCCTTATTATTGAATAATTCAACCCCTTCCTGTCTCTTGTCCACTTGAGACTGGGGCATCACAGTTTTATTTAAAAAAAAATGTGCACTATACAGGTCCCGCCCCTCAGCGCACATCGCATGACCACCCTGACTGTGTGGTACTAAACTGGGCCCGTGCCTTATCCCAGACAGTGGAGGATCTCTCTGTTTCCCAATCCGCCCTCTGGGGCCGTCTGGTTGATAATTCTCCACCTGCGCAAATCCAGTGGAGGACATCTGAAGGATTCCCAATCCGCCCTCCGGGGCCGTTTGGTTAATAATTCTCCACCTGCGCAATGTAATGGAGGACCTCTGGAAGTTCCCAATCCACCCCCTGTGTCGTTTGGTTGATAATGCAACACCTGCGCACTGTAATGGAGGACCTCTGGAAGTTCCCAATCCATCCTCGGGGGTCGTTTGCACCCCCCGCGCAATCCGGAGTCGACTTTTAGAAGTTCCTATTCCACCTCCCGGGTAGTTTAGTTGACAAATCCCCACCGGCACAGCCTGAAAATGCCATGGGCAAGATTCTAAGGGGTAGAACTGCGCACAAGCGGGCCAGAGCAGGACATATTCCTCCTCGGTCACCTCCGCACCCCCACCCTTCCTCCCTAGGGTGACGCTCAGTCGCACCCTCCCTCCCTATGCATTAACCTCTTCCATAGGTGGCATTATAGCATTATCACTGGTTACAGTGTTTACTGTACGCATTACCTTCTTACTTAGGTGGAGTAATTGCACTGGGTACAAAACTCGCCATATGCACTACCCCCTTCCATAAACGGCGTAATTTCACTGCCATGGGATTCGGTTACTGCCGTATGCATTACCCCCTTCCATAGATGGCGTGCTTGCACGACTTGGTTGGGGGCGCAAAGATGTCGATCTCTGTCCGCTCAGGGGGGTTACACAGCAACACTCATCTGTCCTAGATACCCCCCATTCTCATGGGTCTCCACCATTCAGGTGGGTCATGGTATTGGTTCTCAACAACATGTTGCGTGTACACCATTGCACAGAATTTTGTGATTACGATCCAGTGAGCCGAGTGTTGCACTGACTGTATGCTCTGTCCACCAACCCTCCTTATCTAGGTGACGTGGTTGTGTTGGCACTCTGGATTAGCTGCTACAGCGTCTTTATCGTGCATGGCATTGGGGGACACAACACCATGGGTATATGTCCAACTACCACTAGGAGGCGACACTAGACATAAAAAGTGTTGGCTCCTCCCCGTTGGGCTATACCCTCTCCACAGGCACTAGACAGATCAGACTTGTTCTAGTGTCCGTAGGAGGCAGACCTGACCTGCCCTTTTTGCGCAGGTCATCCTGCTACTTTTTTATTTTATTTTTTCTTCAATCTTTTTTTCTCTTCTCTGCAGGTTCCAGCCTGCGGCAGGGGTGGCTCCATCGTGTTCCACTTTAGTTGCCCCCCTGCGGGCGCGTACTCAGGTACCTGGCAGCCACCCAGTCCCCAAATCTGCTTCCGCAGTGGAATTCCGGCAGTCCCACGGTTCCCGTGTTGAGTCCGCCGAGGGGGTGGTTATTGCTGCGCCTGAAGACGTCTGAGGGTGAGTATGTTCCTTTAGCTTAGGGTCTCCCATCCTCCTCCCCGGGCCTGGGCATGTTCCCCCCTCTCCTCTCTTCCCGGATACCTGCATCTGTTAGCTGTATCCTGGCCCCAGAAGCCCCCTGGCCTTCCGTTTTTTCTCCTCTGGGGGTCGCTTCTCCAGTTTTCTCCCCCACCTGGCCCCCGTTCGTCGCAGCAGCTCCGGAGCACTTCCGTGATTGCGGCCGTTCGTTCCTGGCCGCGCTCTACTAATCGAGGCCCCGGCTTTTCGGGCCTACTAGGCCTCAACTCCCCGCCCACTTTCTGGCTTCCCGGTCTTGCTCCGTCACCTCCCCTCCATGGGGGGAGCCTGGGAGGGGCCTCGCCTGCCTGCCCGCCCATTCCAGCTCCAGGTTCCCTGCTCTTCTCAGAGGGGCGGTTCTTCCTCCGGCTGTCGGCTCCTTCTCTGATGACACTGGGTCGCCATCTTCTGCTCTCCTGCATGGGGCGCGCTGCACAGCTCCTGGGGTCTGGTAGGCAGCCTCTGGCTGATTTGCTCTGCAGGCTCCTTCCCCCCCCCCCCCCCCTACTCTCAATTGCTGCGTTCTCCTGCAGCCCTGCACCTGTTCTATAGCTGCTGCAGCACCTCTTGGGAACGTGGCATCTGGGGACAGATAGGACAGCCCTGCTGCTCTATGAGGGCCTCTTCCCCCTGACTCCCTATCGGATCGCCACGTATTTCACGTGCGTCCGTTGTCTACGGAGGTTTCCATGTGGTCGGCTTGTCCTCCTCTCCCACCCTTTTGTGTAGGTGTTCCCTAATGGGCTCCCTCCCTGTCCAACCATGGGAACCTTGCCTGATTCGCCCAATCCCTGGCGGAGTCGCTGGAGCGCTACCTACAAATTGCGGTATGCCCCCCCCCCCCCAGGTTCCTCCTTGCAAATGGGCCACGCTCACGCTCTGATACAGGGTCACGTAAGGAGTAACCCACGGACCTTCCTTGGGTGGTCTCAACTAGCTTCCACCCCTCCTCGGCATCCTCGGGTCGCCCAGGACAGGGCTGAGGCTGGTGACGAAGCCTTCTCTGTCAGTTGCCTCTGGGGACACCTCTGCACCGATTCCCTCGGAACAGAGCATCAGGCGGTCTTCCACCATGCAGAATCCCTCTGTGAGGTCTAGACAAACGTGCACGGTGGAACCTACCCTACCCAGGTTTGTTGCCCCTCTAGTGGAGGGGGAGACCTCTTTCGGATGGCGCTCTCCTGCCTGCACAGGTAATTACCGCACAGGTAAGGCAGCCGTCACCGTGCTTAACAACTGGGACACCTACTCGGTGTCTCTGGTACGTGCGCCCTCGTAGGCTGTACACGACAGACCTTCCTGGTTCCCCTATCCAGGGGCTATGTTCTAGGCAAGCTGATAATTCAGGCAAACGCCTCTTGTAGGGTTGGTAACCCTTCTCTGCCTCTAAAGGTTCTTTTGTAGTGCCTGTACCAGAGAATACAGGCTGGCTTCTATTGCCGTGGCGATTACATCTGTCTGTTTCCAGCCGCCTTGTTACTTCCATAGGTACTGTAGCCATTACTCCTGGCTGGCTCTATGGTGTTCCATGCGGCACTATTTCCCCCTACCGGGCGAGATATACAGACCGCTTTCAATTGCCATAGCAATTGCACCTGTCTGTTTCCAGCCACCTTGCTCCCTTCATGGGTAGAGTACCTACACCATCTCCTGATGCTGTATCCAATATCCCTAGCGGTCTCTATTGTGTTCCGTGCGGCACTATTTCTCCCTTTCGGGCGAGATTATAGAGGCCACTCTCAATTGCTGTTGCAATTGCCTCTGTTTGGTTCTGGTGGGCACCAGGCTGCCACCTTGCTCCCTTCATAGGTAGAGTACCTTCACTATCTCCAGAGGCTGTTGCCGTTGCTCCTAGCTGGCCTTATGGTGTACCTTGCGGCACTATCTCTCCCTTACCGGTCGAGATATTGAGGCCACCTTGTATTGCCGTGGCCACTGCACCTACCTCTTCATAGTGTACAGCAAACAGCCATCTTACTCCCTTCTTAGGTAGAGTTCCTGCACCGTCTCTGTTGCTGCAGCCGTTACACCTGTCTGGCTCTATGGTGTGCTATGCGACCCTGTTTCCCTCTTTTCAGGTGAAATGGAGGGCCTCCTTCAGTTGCCATTGCACTTTCTTAATTGTGGTCTGCTCCTGTCGTTCTTTGTGACACCGTGCGGCCCTATTTTTCCATTCCCGAGTAGAATATAGGTACCATTGCTAACGCGGCAGCCGTTGCACTTCTCTGGTCCTAGGGTGCACCATGCGGCCACATCGCTCTAATCTTAAATATAGTACCTCTACCATCTCCAGATGCTGTACCCATTGCACCTGTCTGGTCATATCTCTACACTACACGGCCGTATTTCTACTTTACAGGTTGAGGACCCGTAACCTCCAAATGGGGTCGCATTCCCGGATGCTGTGGTTTTGTTTCCACTCTCCTTAGAGTGCAACATGCAGCCACTTTACCTCCGGTTTTAGACGTGTATTTTTTAGTACCCACGTGCTGGGCCCTATGGTGCAATCTGTGGCCCATACAGTTTCTGTATTTCTGGGTGCTTCCTTCCCCGGGCTCTAATCTGTGCTGCGGATGTTGGTTTCTTCCCTTTTTCGTTCTTTCATACATCTGCCACTCCGTTACTGTCGTGCTCTATGTTCTCCTTGTACTTTCTCAAGGCACTGTCCACAACAGGCCATCCTGGTTCAGCATGTACATGGTAACCATATTTGGCAGGAGTGGGCCAGCCCAACCCCCACCTCCACCTTGTCGGTCTAGTGCTACTTCTGGTGTACCCAGTATATGGCTGATCTGTTCTGATCTGGTGGGTGGTCCACATACAACCACGCTCCCTACACCATGGCCAGGTGGTTGTTGGCTTTTGTGCTAGGGTTGCTATGGCCATCCCTATAAAATACTGCTGTCTGCTGCACTCCGCGTTCCCCATATTATAAGGAGTACCCGCGTTGTTTTCTCTTACAAAGCGGACCATTCCTGGTGGAGTACAGTGATCTCCACTGGATCTTCTCCTTGTTGGGGTGCGTAGCTTGGTGAGCACCGGCCGCTGCAGCAGTTTTCGGCCATCACTGGATGTCCTCCGCCACACGGAATCCCTCTGGGGTCAGCGACATTATCCTCGCTGGACGGTCCTCCCCGATGATTCAGGGACAGAACCACTGATTGCCACACACCTGCCTGGTGGGTGAATTTTCTGCTGATTGCTCTGGCATTTGACAGGGTTACGTAGTTCCTTCTGGGTCCGGGTGTTCCCTTATATTCTCTGCTTAGTTGTACTATCTAACAGAGGGGAGTCCCCTTCGACCTTGCTATTGTCTGTGCCTGTCAGGTACTTTCTCCCCCGGGGAGTTTTCTGTATGTCTGTCGCAGCTGGTTTCTACATTTCGTGTAGTCACACCCGTTTCTTTTATAGCGACTTCGCCATATGCATATGGGTGTCTGTTGTTTTAGTGGTACAACCCAAGCCGCTGTACTTGCCCTCCCCGAGATAATGTAGCGGATTGCTAGCCACTATTCTTAGAATGGCTAGTTGTCCATGGCCGATTCCTTCCCCTATGGTGGTTCTTTTCATTTTTTCTTGGATATTCTGTTTTTTGTTGTCCTCTGGTGGTTCAGTTCCCCGTTTTGTTGTCCTCTGGTGGTTTCTCGTCCCCGTTCATTTGACCACACAGATTCTGTATGATAATCGTTGTTTGGGAGGGGCCTGGGTTAATTGTTCCCCTTGTGGGTTCCAATAGCCTTGTGGACCTCTAGGGATTCGTGTCTATCCTCCCATCCTCCCACGTCAAGTACCTGGTGTTGAGTGGTTTGGTGCTACGGTTTGCATTTCCACCTTATGGTCTCCTTCGGGAGGGATTTCCTCCTGTTTGTAGAACCTTCCTCCTTAGATTGTTAGGAGTACTCCCCTTCTCCTCCCATGTCCCTCAGTCCAGTGTGTTCCTGCTGAGATTTCCTGGGCCTGCATCTCCCTCATACTTCATTTGGCCGGAGTTTCTCCGGTCTTGCGCTTCTCGGCGATATTTTGTTTTCAGAGGCTCGTTCCTCGTCTCCTGGTTTTGGGATGCAGGTCTTATCTTATCTTATCTTTTTTCCTGGCCTTTACTTACAACCCCCTCCCTTTCCAAGGGTTGGCGGTTTCCCTTAGTGCCTTTGGGGTTTTCACCTTTCAATAGGGCGCTTAACTTCATCGCCTGCTTCGCGGTGGGGGGGAGACCTGCTCACTTCATTGTGAGCCTTGCTATGGCTTCCCTCGCTCCAGTGTGTCCCTGCTGAGATTTCCGGGGCCTGCATCTGGTCCCCCTTTTTCCCTGATACTTCGTTTGGCCAGAGGTTCTCCGGTCTTGCGCTTCTCAGCGATATTTTGTTTTTAGAGGCTCGTTCCTCGTCTCCTGGTTTGGGGATGCAGGTCTTATCTTTTCTCTTCTCTTTTCCTGGCTTTTACTTGCAACCCCCTCCCCTTCCAAGGGTTGGCGGTTTCCCTTAGAGCCTTTGGGATTTTCTCCTTTCAATGGGGCGCTTAACTTCTTCACCTGCTTTGCGGTGAGGGGAGACCTGCTCCCTTCACATGTGAGCCTTGCTATGGCTTCCCTCACTCGTTTGGCCTTCAGTGATTCCATGTTTCCTTGCTCCCCCGGCCTGTCAGGGGTTGGCCTCAGGGTATTTGTGCTTTCGCCTGAGACGATTAGAATGTTAGGTGCTCCAATACGCGGTGCTGTCCTACTTTCTCTCCAGCCTTCGGCTGACCTGGGTGTTCCCCTTTGCCTTCTTTGTGCATTTGTGTTGTTCACCCAGGCATTTGTCCTGGGATGCTGGCAGTCTTCACTGTGGCTTCCTTGGGGTTTCTCCCTTGTTATGAGGCTTCTTGCCTATTCCGTGCTTTTCTACTGTTGGGTCACGTGGTTCTCCCGCTCCTGTATGCCCAACAGGTGGCATGGCTGTTCTTTTCCCACCCTCGGGGACTGCTTTGGGACGTCCCATGGTGCTGTGTCCCCCAATGCCATGCACGAGAAAGTAGGATTTTTTTGTACTCAACGTAAAATCCTTTTCTCGTAGTAGGCATTGGGGGACACAGATCCCACCCTATGTTTTTTACTTCCGCTTCTCCGGGCTGGTCTCTTGATCTTTCCCGGTACGTGAGTTGTTGGTTCCTTGCCTTTCTTCTCTCTCCTACTGCTTTTGGTACAAACTGATCTGTCTAGTGCCTGTGGAGAGGGTATAGCCCAACGGGGATGAGCCAACACTTTTTATGTCTAGTGTCGCCTCCTAGTGGTAGTTGGACATATACCCATGGTGCTGTGTCCCCCAATGCCTACTACGAGAAAAGGATTTTACGGTGAGTACAAAAAATCCTACTTTTCCTCCGCAGGTGCAGTTGTCACGCTAATGCTGGAGATCGTAGTCGCTGCAGTGGGGTAACCCCCTCAGATAGGGGTTCTACCATGGCGCTGGTTTCGGCGGTTACTTCTGTTCAGCGCCCTTACCAGGTGGAGTGTTTAAGGTTAGCCCTACTTAATTGGGGCAGTATGGTACCATGGCTCCTACGGGATGTCCTCAGGCCCCCCTCAGCTTGCTCTGGTGGGGCATGCTGTAGCTACTACTGTATAAGGGGTATTTGCGTTACCACTACTTACAGCTCCTTCGTCAGGTGACGGATTCTTCTAGCTCTGGAATCGGTGGCCTCTACTGTGTAGCCTCCTCCCCAGCTGGAGTATGGCATTAGAATTACATTTGTGGCTCTCCTTATATGGCCTCCTCTTCAGGCTGAGTTTTGACCTATCACTGGATTCTGTGGCTACTTCTGTATAGCGCCAGTCTCAGATGGGAATAGACTTTACCCCTAGCCTCTTACTCATTTACTCTACCGATAATTGTTCTGACAACTGTTGTCCTTCTGTCGTCACACAAGGGTTGCGATTGCATAATTGCTATAGCTGATCAGCGCCTCGCTTCGGGCGCGCTGTGCTCGGTAGCTTAGTCCCTACGGCACTTGTCTATCACTAGGTTGCCGTTAAAGCGGGACTTGGTTGCTATAGTTGCTACCTCTCTTCAGTCATAAGTAATGACTACGTCATGTCGGCCCGATGGTGGTCATACCCTTCATTGCTCATTCCGTGGGTGGACTACTAGTCTCCCCACGCCAGGCAGAGCGGGTGGCTGTCACGCCTTGCCACCGGGTTTCGTTTTTACATGGAACACCCTCTCTATTCTTCTCCCTCATTGAGCTGAATGGTTGTCCGTCTCCCCCTTCTGTCTACCTGACCAGTAGCCATGTGTGGTATGGCTCGGGAATCCCAGCTCAAATTTTTCCTATGTGACCAGAGTATCTCGTATTCGGTGGGGGCGTTGGACGTAGTCACCGCACTCCATCCAGCAGGAGTATTTCTCTAATCTTGGTCCTGCTCATTTGTCACCCCAAGCAGAGTTGCCACACTGTCAACATATGGTCGCTGACGAGGCGTCCCATCGCCGGTGATTCTCACATCGGCTTTACTACCTATCTCCAAGGTATTGGTTCTCTGGCCTGCAGTTGGGCATGCCTGATTCAGACTTTTTTTCTTTGTGGTTTATCAAGCAGCTTCTTTCACTAGAAGTCTCACCACAAGCCCCTACGGCTCTGGGGGCATCGGTCTACCTATTTACAGCTCCTAGGGAGCGTTTTTCTTTACCAAAGGAGGATCCTGCGGCTCTGGATTTTTGGTTCTGCTTCCAGAATTGCGGCCGGGTATCCAGCTTCATCCAAACGTCCTGTGGGTCGTTTGGTGGCGAATCTCTGAGTTGGTAGCGCCTTGTACGTGCATTTTATCTTGTCATGCACCCACATAAGGCGTGCTCCGACCAATACCTTCTTTTTTTGCCGAAGGTAGTCACCACCTTCCACTTCATCACGAACATGGTTTTCCTTCCTTCTCCCTCACATTCTAGAGAGCGGGCTCTCCATCAGCCATGAGATTGGGCTCTAAGGTTTGCTGGTCCATGTGTAGCTTTTTCCGCTGTACAGACTCTTACCAGTTTTTTTTTCTGGAGGTCCTTGTAAAGGCTTGGCGGCCTCCAAGGGGACGTTCCAGGTGGATCTGTTTGATAGTTGCTGGGACAGCCTGGCGAAGTTATGGCCCACCCAACTAGCAGTCGGCGCTTCTTGGGTTCATCTCCACCATGCATTAGTTTTACAGTTGGATAAGGCAGTGTCTTGGTCTTCACCAAGTTGGACCAGGTACTTTCCTAGGCATCAGCGGATGCTGCTCTGGGCCGCAAGGTCTTGCAGGCGGCAGTGGATGGGCAGTGGAGTGCTTTAGGACGTACCACGGTCCTGTGTCCCCCAATGATACAAGCGAGAAAACGAGATTTTTGTGAACTCACCTGTAAAATCTCTTTCTCGCTTAGGTCATTGGGGGACACAGCACCCACCCAGTATTTTTTATTGTTGGTGGTGGTGGTGGTGGTGGTGGTTAGTTGCCGGTCGGGTATTCAGCTCTGGTTCGCTCCCGCCGGCATTTGTTGCGTTCTCTTTTGCTTCGCACATGTTTCTACTGCTCCTACTGCTGGGGCACAAACTGACATGCTCTCTCCAGGCTGGAGGGGGTATAGCCTGCAGGGAGCTAAGTCTTTCAGCCTAATGTCGCCTCCTAGTGGCAGCAAGCAGCTATACCCACGGTCCTGTGTCCCCCAATGAACTAAGCTAGAAAGAGATTTTACAGGTGAGTTCACAAAAATCTCGTTTTTTTATGTAAAACATTTTTTTAGAGATTTCTTAAATATAAAATTTAATTTCGCTGTGTAATGTCAGTGGCTACTAAGTCTAATAATACCCAGAGCCTTCCTGTTCGGTACAGATCTCCTTTCGGTAGTTATCTACTTAGCACAGGCAGGATTACAATGAAAGATAATAACACGGGATCCACCGTTCACATTAGGTAATTGTCACAACTTATTTACTTCCTTTTTGTAGAGTGACCTCTGCACAGGTCCATAGAACATGTCTAGAAAACTCTCCCATAGAAATCAGTGAGTCCCCTCCAGGCTATTGTATGTATGGGCCATGTGGCTGCTGTACAGCTTCTCTAAACAAGAAGTCTTGACATATTAGGCTTAGTGGCCAGTGTGAAAACTGATTTTATTGATGGTGACATGGAAAATGGTAAAAAAAAAGTATGTTTACATAAATGAACTTATATAAACTATAATTCATTTTCTGGTGACACATCCCTTTAAAGCTGTATTACACCGCATGGAAATGTTGAGTGGGGCTAAAAAATTATTATAACCAATTAAGACCAAAATATCAAGGGGTTAAAAATTAACTTCTTCTATACCATCTTATTCTCTGTTCCCTTGTATTCCTAGGAACCACCCCCTCCTCCCAGCAGCTATTGTCTCCCAGCTGCTGCCCCCTATCTACAGGTTGCAAACAACACAGTATCCCGAAAAAGGAAAAACTCTGAAGAATCCAACGATGTGAAAAGATCTAGGCTGTATTAAATACAGTATTTGTATGTAATGTATAATTTGTGTGTTTTTATCAATTCTATGTTCATTTGATTTGTATAAAACTATTTTTATTAATAATAAAAAGTAATGTAGCTGTGCTACTTCTGTATTATATGACTTCCTTTTACTTGTCACGCCTATGACTCACTTACTGTCTCTAGAATAGACCTGATCCCTGTACTACTGTACCTGTCTCATCAAATATTCTTATATTGTATGGATGGTGAGATTATCCTTCTGTCATTGTGGTATGTAGATATCTATGAATTCATATTTTAATAAATTTTTATTTTTGGCCATTACTTGAGCATCTGTCTTAGGGCTCATTCAGATGGTCGTATGCTGTCCGCAAAAATGCGGATCCGTTTTTTTGCAGATTAGATGCTGTCCCATTCATTTCTATGGGGCCCTTTTCTTCCATTACTCGGCTCAGCAAAATAATGAAACATGTCCTATACTTGTCAGTGAAAATCGGGACATGGCCCTATTGAAGTCTATGGATCAGCAAAAAAACAGAATGCAATCTGTTTTTTTGCGGACATGCTGAACTGTCTGCCAAAAACGGATCCGCATTTTTGCGGACAGCATACGGCCGTCTGAATGAGCCCTTAGGTCCGCAATGCACGGGCACCGACCGTGGCCCAACCGCATGGGGATCGTGGAACCATTTACTTGAATGGGTCCGCGATCCCTCCGTTCCGCAAAAAGAGCATGTTCTATCTTTTTGTGGTGTGGAGGCACGGAACGGAACCCCAGAAAGCACTCCATAGTGCTTCGGTAGTGTTCCGTTCCGTGCTACCATTCGGCATCTCCAGATTTGCGGACCCATTGAAGTGATTGGGTCCGCATCCATAATGCAGAATGCACACGGAACGGTGCCCATGTATTGCGGATCCGCAGCACACGTTCGTGTGAACGAGCCTTTACGTTGTACATTTCATAGAACTTTTTAGAATACAGTGAAAGAAACTACATGTACCTCCTGAGTGTAAATTTAGTTTCTATATAATAAAACATTAATTGGAATTCTTAAGGTTGACTTTTATAATATTATTGTAAAGGTGGAATTATTGCATAGGACTTAAGATTTGATTGAAAGTCATTGTTTCTCATGGAATTTTATGTTCATACGTAAATTAGCATTAGTTTAGCTGGCTAAACATCTTAACATTTTCATCAGAAAATGACCTATACTTCGCTATCTAACCATAAAATCCTGCAGTTTTCGCACTGGCCAGTAAGCCTAATAGGGGTAATTTCTTGGTCTTAGAATGAAGGATAAGACAGGATCTACCATTCACAATAGATGATTGTCAAATCTTATCTATTTTTTCCTTGTACTGTACAAAGACCTCTACATAGGTCACAGAGCATGCCTAGAAAACTCTTCCATAGAAGTCAGAGTCCCCATCCAGACCATTGTCTATGGCCATAGGGCTGCCGTAAAGCAATTTTCTTAATGCTTTCTAAATGCTATTAAGAACAGCTCAGACAAGATGGCAGACTCCATAATCATTTTCAGAAAATAGAATAAAAAAATCTTCAATCAGAAAATAGGATGTGTTGCTATCTGGTTTTAACTGGCAAAAAAATAATAATTTGGTGACACATTCCCTTTAATACCTCAGCTCGTTCAGTAGTAAGCAAATTCTCCCCGACTAGCCCCATAGACATGCATGTGTTCTCAGTGGAGAGAGAGGGAACAAGCTGCTGCCAGACACCTAGTGGCAGCCTGTCTCTATTATGAACAAAGGATTGGGCATGTTGAAATCCACCATACTCAGTCCTTCTTTCCCACTACATATCCAGTCAGGATACCCTCATTTACCTTAGATCAGGCATGCTCAACCTGTGGCCCTCCAGCTGTTGCAAAACTACAACGCCCATCATTCCCGGACAGCCTACAGGTATCAGAAGGGCATGGTGGGAGTTATAGTTTTACAACAACTGGAGGGCTGCAGATTGAGCATCTCTGCCTTAGATGGTCGTATAAACCCGTAATAATTGATGGGTTCAGCTGACATTCATCCAATGTGTATTGGCTTCTTTTTTATCTAAAGAGAGAAGTATTTAATTAGCGAAAAAATTCCTATTGGTGATCACTTAATGTAGATGCAAGGTTTTTAGATTTTTTCATAGTTCATATCTTTTTCAATTGATCTAAAATGTGAGTGTGTGAACACATTTATTAAGACACTACCACAGTTTTAGCATACCTCTTTATCACATGGGTTTCCTTAATGGACAGCAAAGGGCACTTATAGGTGATTGTCTAGAATCGTTAATTTCTAACGATAATTTGTTTTCCCTTAGTCCTAACAGCAGCACAGATGGGGGTTAACTGCCCCTGTGGACTGGTAGGACCGGCAGAATTTTAATGAGCCCAATAACCAATAAACGATCTTCAGCTCCCAGAAAGGGAGGGGATCACCCCCCAGCCCACCGTGTTTTTAACAAGCATAATGTATCTAGGGTGGGATATTTGTGTGCTGCTGTTAGGACTAAGGGAAAACAAATTATCGTTAGAAATTAACGATTCCCTTACGTCCTACCAGCAGCACAGATGGGGAGATAGCAAGAAGAATCCCCTAGGGAGGGTCCTCATGCCTGGCAGAACTAAGAACTGTCTGCCCAAAAGCCGAAAACTCTGCCATCCTAGCATCTATCCTATAATGGGAGATGAAGGTTGACTCAGAGCTCCAGGAGGCCGCCTTACAGATCAACTCTAAGGGGAGAAGTCTTCTCTCCGCAACCGAGGTGGAGACTGCCCTAGTGGAATGGGCTCTCACAAACTCAGGAGGATCTAGGGATTGGGAGACGAAAGCTTCTCTGATGGCCTCCTTGATCCAGCGACTAATGGTAGCTTTAGACTCTTTACGGCCTTTAGACTTACCGGCAAACAGGATAAGGAGATTCTCATCTATCCTGAAGGAAAAAAAGAGCCCCTAAGTACTCTTCAGCTCCCAGAAGGGGAGCGACACACCAGTCCAACCTGTCCAGAGGACAGAAAAAAACACGGTGGGCTGGGGGGTGATCCCCTCCCTTTCTGGGAGCTGAAGATCGTTTATTGGTTATTGGGCTCATTAAAATTCCGCCGGTCCTACCAGTCCACAGGGTCAGTTAACCCCCTTCTGTGCTGCTGGTAGGACGTAAGGGAACCACACATTTCTCAGCAGCTGCTATGTAGAGATGTGAAATAAATAGTTGAACCATTAACATAATAACAGTTCAAAGGGTTATCCCACGAAAAGTATTACTACAGTGCTTTGCAAAAGTATTTCCCCCCCCCTTGACTTTTTTTTGTATTTTGGTGCCTCACAACCTGGAATTAACATGGATTGTTTGAGGATTTGCATAATTTTATTTACATAACATGCCCACAACTTTTATTTTTTATTTATTTTTTTTATTGTGAAGAAAACAACAAATAGGACAAAATAAGAGAAAAAGTCAATGTGCATAACTATTCACCCCCCTAAAGTCAATACTTTGTAGAGCCACCTATTTCGGCAATCACAGCTCCAAGTCGCTTTGGATAAGTCTCTATGAGCTTGCTGCATCTTACCACTGGGATTTTTGCCCATTCCTCCTTGCAAAACTGCTCCAGCTCCTTCAAGTTGGATGGTTTGCGCTTTTGAACAGCAATCTTTAAGTCTGACCACAGACTTTCTATTGGATTGAGATCTGGGCTTTTACTAGGCCATTCCTAACATTTACATGCTTCCCCTTAAACCACTCAAGTGTTGCTTTAGCAGTGTGTTTGGGGTCATTGTTCTGCTGGAAGGTGAAGCTCCATCCTAGCCTCAAATCATGCACAGAGTGGTACAGGTTTTGTTTAAGAATATCCCTGTATTTAGCACCACCCATCTTTCCCTCAACTCTGACTAGTTTCCCAGTCCCATCCCCACAGCATGATGCTGCCACCACCATGTTTCACTGTGGGGATGGTGTTCTTTGGGTCATGTGATGTGTTGGGTTTGTGCCAGACAGAGCGTTTTCTTTGGCCAAAAAGTTCAATTTTAGTCTCCTCAGACTGTAGCAACTTCCTCCATACATTTTGGGAGTCTCCCACGTGCCTTTTTGCAAACTCACAACGTGCCTTTTTGTTTTTAGCTGAAATGGCTTTCTTCTGGCCACTCCGCCATAAAGCCCAACTCTATGGAGCGTACGGCTTATTGTCGTCCTATGTACAGATACTCTAGTCTGCTGTGGAACTCTGCAGCTCCTCCAGGGTTAACTTAGGTCTCTGTGCTGCCTCTCTGATAAATGCCCTCCTTGCCCGGTCTGTGAGTTTTGGTGGGTTGCCGTCTTTTGGCAGGTTTGCTGTTGTGCCATGTTCTTTCCATTTGGTTATGATAGATTTGATGGTGCTCCTGGGGATCATCAAAGATTTGTATATTTTTTTATAACCTAATCCTGACTTGTACTTCTCAACAATATTGTCCCTTAGTTGTTTGGAGAGTTCCTTGGTCTTCATGGCAGTGTTTGGTTAGTGATGCCTCTTGCTTAGGTGTTGCAGCCTCTAGGGCCTATCAAAAAAGGTGTGTGTATGTAATGACAGATCATGTGACACTTAGATGCACACAGGTGGACATCATTTTACTAATTATGTGATTTCTGAAGGTAATTGGTTGAACCAGAGCTTTTTATGGGCTTCATAACAAAGGGTGTGAATACATACGCACATGCCAATTTTCTGTTTTCTATTTCTAAACAATAGTTTTATTTATATATTTTTCTCATTTGACTTCACGAACTTAAACTATTATGTTCTGATCCATTACATAAAATTCAGATTAACAAAACACTGAACTTAAGGCTATAATTTAACAAAATACGAAAAAAGTCAAGGGGGTGAATACTTTTGCAATGCACTGTATGTAATGGGGCACTTCAAGAGAAGTATTATTGCAAAATACAGTAAAAATCTTGTTTTTTTTTTTTATGTACATTTTCCTCTTATAGCACCCTCTGCTGTTTATTCTTAAAGGATATGGAAACTTTTGGAATTTATATTGTGGAGAAAGTAATTTCTCCAAATGGTTGTGTTTTGTTTATTATTATTATTATAATTTTTTATTTTTTTTTCGTTTTTGTTCTACAGCCTGCTGTGCATCTTATGCACAACAGGCTCCTCTTATCTGACACTCTGCTTAAGGCCCGAAGGTTTTTTGTTTTGATTTTTGCATTTTCGTTTTGCTCTCCCTGCCTTCCAAGAGCCATAACTATTGAATTTTTCTGTTCACATAGCCATATGAGGGCTTGTTTTTTGAGGGACAAGTTGTACTTTCCAACGTCACCATTTAATATTGCATATGATGTAGTGGGAAGCGGGGAAAAAAAATCCAAATGGGGTGAAATTGCAAAAAGAAAAAGCAATTCCACCACAGTTTTACGGGTTTTTTATTTAAGTTCGATTATATGTATAGTTTTTTCTTGCGTTTTGATAGTGATAAAAAAATAAAAAAGTGGGGAATTATTTTTTTTTTTTTTTTTGTCGCCATATTTTGACCCCTATAACTTTTTGTAGTTATGTGTACGGAGCTGTATGGGGGGCTCATTTTTTGCGGGGCGATCTGAACTTTTCAATGATACCATTCTGGGGTGTGTGTGACTTTTCGATCACTTTTTTTATTTATTTTTTTGTAGAAAATGAAGCGACCAAAAACGGTGAATCGGCCTACGTGATCTATTGTGAGCATTTTAACTGTAGCAAAATTCCAGCATAGAAAAAGACCCCTAAAATCACACATTTAATGATATACCTTAAAAAGATCCCAATTGGATCTACTATACAAAACACAAAAAATGAAAAAATACATACAGGATGTGTGACCGATAATTACATCCAGAGACTAGATAATTACCTGGGGTACGGGAATAATTGTCCTTATATCTACCCCTATCCTATAACCTCAGCCCAGGGAAGGCTCCTGATGGTGGAGGCCCCCTGTCCGCGTGCCTAGACTACTATCCCTCAAATATCCCTAACGGGGTATATACAAGGATTGTTCTAGAGTGCCCCAGGTATGAGGTGAGGATAATAAAGTACCATTGGTACACCAATTAGCTGGATGAAAGAATAACAGAAAGGTACAGACATATACAAAACATATAGATAGTCAGGGTTGACCTTATAGTCATACACCTGGGTTACCTCGAGGTAATATTTGAGGGATAGTGGTCTAGGTACGCGGACAGGGGGCCTCCACCATCAGGAGCCTTCCCTGGGCTGAGGTTATAGGATAGGGGTAGATATAGGGACAATTATTCCCGTACCCCAGGTAATTATCTAGACTCTGGATGTAATTATCGGTCACACATCCGGTATGTATTTTTTGTGTTTTGTATAGTAGATCCAATTGGGATCTTTTTAAGGTATATCATTAAATTTGTGATTTTAGGGGTCTTTTTCTACGCTGGAATTTTGATATATATTGTCTATACCCCGTGATATCTATGTTTATTGATTTTGCTGGAACTTAGCATTTTAACTGTAGGTATCGTCTGGTTCCACAATAGTCGGATTAAGTAGTCTTTTAATGTATTTTGTTCTATTCTTTGAACCAAGCCTTTGTGCTATTGGAAGACCACCATTCACGGGCAAAAGAGAGGACAATTGCAGTAAAGTAGTCTTTAATATTTGGGAGGCTTACTCCACCAGCGTGTTTTTTCTTGAACATCAATGCTTGGGCAATTCTGGGTTTAGAAGGACCCCATATATATCTATTTATAATGGTCTGTGCTTTCTTAAAACGTAAATGAGTTTGGGAAGGGTCATCATTTGAAACTATGCCACTCTACCTACCCATGAAATTGCTTTTATTGCAAAAAAATTTGAGTCCGTTGTCATAGTTGTGAGGAGTGGTTCATAGTTTCTTGTATATAATAGGGAGCAAGGCGATGCAAGTTTGACTCCTGAGTACAGTAGTTCCGATGTTTGCCAGTCTAATCTGTGCAAAGACTGTAGTGTGTTCAGTTCATCCCATGGGATATTGATAGGGAGGGCTTGGGATTTTGTGGTGTTTATTTTATAATAGGATAGGGATCCGAAATGGGAAATTATTGCAAGAGCGTTTTCCAGAGAATTAAGTGGGTCGGTTAATGTGAGTATGATATCATCTGCATAAAGCCAAGTTTATGGGACTGGTTCCCTATGGTTCCTGAGATGATAGATAAGTTCCTGATATGTTGTGCTAGAGGTTCTAATGTAAGGATGAACAATAGGGGTGAAAGGGGGCCTCCCTGTCTGGATCCGTTAGTTACGTAAAAGGAGTCTGAAACCACATTATTAACCCAAACTTTCGCCGAAGGGGAGGAGTATAAGCTATTGATGACCTGTAATATAGGTCCCGTGTAGCTTATCTTGCGAAGTGTAGAAAGCTGCAAAGGACCAATTTAGGCGATCGAATGCCTTTTTCGCATCCAGTGTCACCGCAAGTGTTAGTAACCCCCTCAATTCAGCATAGTTGAACAGGTCAACGATACGTCTGGTATTATCGGATGCTTGTCTCCCAGTTACAAAACCTGTCTGATATGAATGAATCAGAGAAGGGAGTATTGTAGACAGCCTACTTGCGATGAGCTTGGCGAAAATTTTTATGTCAGAGTTAAGTAGTGAGATAGGTCTAAAGTTTGTGTCAGGGGGCTTTCCGAGTTTCGGGATAGTTACTATTAATGCTTCCAGCATGTCAGTTGGAAAGGGATGTCCCTCCAATGCTTGATTGAACATGTCTTGTAAGTAAGGTGTGAGGGTGGTTTGGAAGTGGCGGTAATATTCATTAGATAGTCCATCTGGGCCAGGGGATTTGCCTAAAGGGAGGGAGGAGATTAGTCTTCCAATTTCTGAATCTGAAATTGGAGCATTCAGAGATTGCAGTTGTTCGGAGGTAAGAGTAGGAAGCAAGGCGTGCGTCAGAAAGTCTGTAACTAGAGTGGGATAGTTCTCTGGTAGGGGGTACTGTCTTTTAGGTTGTAAAGTGTTTGGTAGTATACTCCGAACTGGTCAGCGATGTCTCTGGGGTCTATTAGCTTGGCATTAGTAGCGGGATGTGTTATACAGTCCTGATCAAAAGTTTAAGACCACTTGAAAAATGGCAAAAAATCATATTTAGCATGGCTGGATCTTAACAAGGTTCCAAGTAGAGCTTCAACATGCAACAAGAAGAAATGGGAGTAAGACAAAACCTTTTTTGAGCATTCGATTTAATGAAAACAACGAATAAACTGAAACAGGCTGTTTTTCAGCTGATCAAAAGTTTAGGACCACACCTCCAAAAAAATATTAACCCCCCCCCCCCCCCTCCAAAAACAGAAATCCAACTTCCAAACATGAACTCAGTAATGAGTAGCTCCGCCGTTATTGTTTATCACTTCAAAAATTCGTTTCGGCATGCTTGATGCAAGCATTTCCATGAGGTGAGTGGGAACATTTCTCCAAGTGGTGAAGACGGCCGCACGTAGGCCATCTACTGTCTGGAACTGTTGTCCATTTTTGTGAACTTCCCTTGCCATCCATCCCCAAAGGTTCTCAATTGGATTTAGATCAGGGGAACACGAAGGATGGGCCAAAAGAGTGATGTTATTCTCCTGGAAGAAGTCCCTTGTCCTGCGGGCATTGTGTACTGTAGCATTGTCCTGTTGAAAAACTCAGTCGATATCACACAGACGAGGGCCCTCAGTCATGAGGAATGCTCTCTACAACATCTGGACATAGCCAGCGGCAGTTTGACGCCCCTGCACTTCCTAAAGCTCCATTGTTCCACTGAAGGAAAAAGCACCCCAGACCATTATGGCGCCCCCTCCACTGTTGCGCTTAGAAAACATCTCAGGTGGGATCTGCTTGTCATGCCAGTAACGTTGGAAACCATCAGGACCATCAAGGTTAAATTTTCCACCTTTGAATGTCCCATGTTTGGTGCTCTCTTGCAAAGTCCAAACGAGCAGTTCTGTGGCGTTCAAGGAGACGAGGTCTTTAAAGATGTTTTTTGTTTTTGAAGCCCTTCAGTCTCAGATGCCGTCTGATGGTTATGGGGCCGCAGTCAGCACCAGTAAGGGCCTTAATTTGGGTCGAGAATCGTCCAGTGTCTTGACGGACAGCCAATTGGATCCTCCGGCTCAGTGCTGATGAAATTTTTTTGGGTCTTCCACTTGGCTTTTTTGTTCCATAACCCTCGGGATCATTTAAGAAATTCCAAATGACTGTCTTACTGCGTCCCACCTCAGCAGCGATGGCGCGTTGTGAGAGACCCTGCTTATGCAGTTCAACAACCCGACCACGTTCAAAAAAGGAGAGTTTTTTTTGCCTTTGCCATCACAACGTGTGACTACCTGACAGAAAATGACAATGAATCCACATCTTTGCGCAGATTTGTCCTTTTAAAGGCATGTGGTCCTAAACTGTTGATCAGCTTAAAAATAGCCTGTTTCAGTTTATTCGTTTTCATTAAATTGAATGCTCAAAAAATGTTTTGTCTCACTCCATTTCTTCTTGTTGCATGTTGAAGCTCTACTTGGAACCTTGTTAACCACCTCAGCCCCCCTAGCTTCAACACCCTTAATGACCAGGCCACTTTTTACACTTCTGACCTACACTACTTTTACCGTTTATTGCTCGGTCATGCAACTTACCACCCAAATGAATTTTACCTCCTTTTCCTCTCACTAATAGAGCTTTCATTTGGTGGTATTTCATTGCTGCTGACATTTTTACTTTTTTTTTGTTATTAATCGAAATTTAACGATTTTTTTGCAAAAAAATGACATTTTTCACTTTCAGTTGTAAAATTTTGCAAAAAAAAACGAGATCCATATCTAAATTTTGCTCTAAATTTATTGTTCTACATGTCTTTGATAAAAAAAAATGTTTGGGTAAAAAAAAAATGGTTTGGGTAAAAGTTATAGCGTTTACAAACTATGGTACAAAAATGTGAATTTCCGCTTTTTGAAGCAGCTCTGACTTTCTGAGCACCTGTCATGTTTCCTGAGGTTCTACAATGGCCAGACAGTACAAACACCCCACAAATGACCCCATTTCGGAAAGTAGACACCCTAAGGTATTCGCTGATGGGCATAGTGAGTTCATAGAACTTTTTATTTTTTGTCACAAGTTAGCGGAAAATGATGATTTTTTATTTATTTTTTCCTTACAAAGTCTCATATTCCACTAACTTGTGACAAAAAATAAAAACTGCCCTGGCAATTTAGGGGCCCTAATGCGTGAGAAGTAGTTTGAAATCAAAATGTGTAAAAAATGACCTGTGAAATCCTAAAGGTGCTCTTTGGAATGTGGGCCCCTTTGCCCACCTAGGCTGCAAAAAAGTGTCACACATCTGGTATCGCCATACTCAGGAGAAGTTGGGCAATGTGTTTTGGGGTGTCATTTTACATATACCCATGCTGGGTGAGAGAAATATCTAAAAAAAATGGGAAAAGTTGTCTTTTGCCAAGATATTTCTCTCACCCAGCATGGGTATATGTAAAATGACACCCCAAAACACATTGCCCAACTTCTCCTGAGTACGGCGATACCAGATGTGTGACACTTTTTTGCAGCCTAGATGCGCAAAGGGGCCCACATTCCTTTTATGAGGGCATTTTTAGACATTTGGATTCCAGACTTCTTCTCACGCTTTAGAGCCCCTAAAATGCCAGGGCAGTATAAATACCCCACATGTGACCCCATTTTGGAAAGAAGACACCCCAAGGCGGAAATTGATTTTTTTTATATTTTTTTTCTCACAAAGTCTCCCTTTCCGCTATCTTGAAACAAAAATTTCAATCTTTCATGGACTCAATATGCCCCTCAGCGAATACCTTGGGGTGTCTTCTTTCCAAAATGGGGTCATTTGTGGGGTGTTTGCGGAGACCCTTAAATGCCAGGGCAGTACAATCATTACATGTATGGCCAGCATTAGGAGTTTCTGCTATTCTCCTTTATATTGAGCATACGGGTAATGAGATTTAGGGCCCCTAAAATGCCAGGGCAGTATAAATACCCCACGTGTGACCCCATTTTGGAAAGAAGACACCCCAAGGTATTTAATGAGGGGCATGGCGAGTTCATAGAAATTATTTTTTTTTGGCACAAGTTAGCGGAAATTGATTTTATTTATTTTTTTCTCACAAAGTCTCCCTTTCCGCTAACTTGGGACAAAAATTTCAATCTTTCATGGACTCAATATGCCCCTCACAGAATACCTGGGGGTGTCTTCTTTCCGAAATGGGGTCACATGTGGGGTATTTATACTGCCCTGGCATTCTAGGGGCCCTAAAGCGTGAGAAGAAGTCTGGAATATAAATGTCTAAAAATTTTTACGCATTTGGATTCCGTGAGGGGTATGGTGAGTTCATGTGAGAATTTATTTTTTGACACAAGTTAGTGGAATATGAGACTTTGTAAGAAAAAAATAATAATTTCCGCTAACTTGGGCCAAAAAAATGTCTGAATGGAGCCTTACAGAGGGGTGATCAATGACAGGGGGGTGATCAATGACAGGGGGGTGATCAGGGAGTCTATATGGGGTGATCACCCCCCTGTCATTGATCACCCCCCTATAAGGCTCCATTCAGATGTCCGTATGTGTTTTGCGGATCTGATCCGTGGATCCGTAAAAATCATACGGACATCTGAATGCAGCCTGACGGGGGGGTGATCAATGACAGGGGGGGTGATCAATGACAGGGGGGGGGGGTAATCAATGACGGGGGTGATCAGGGAGTCTATATGGGGTGATCACCACAGTCATTGATCACGCCCCTGTAAGGCTTTATTCAGACGTCCGTATGCGTTTTGCGGATCCGATCCATCTATCAGTGGATCCGTAAAAATCATGCGGACATCTGAATGGAGCTTTACAGGGGTGTGATCAATGACAGAGGGGTAATCAATGACAGGGGGGTGATCAGGGAGTCTATATGGGGTGATCACCACAGTCATTGATCACGCCCCTGTAAGGCTTTATTCAGACGTCCGTATGCGTTTTGCGGATCCGATCCATCTATCAGTGGATCCGTAAAAATCATGCGGACATCTGAATGGATCTTACAGGGGGGTAATCAATGACAGGGGGTTGATCAGGGAGTCTATATGGGGTGATCACCACAGTCATTGATCACGCCCCTGTAAGGCTCCATTCAGATGTCCGTATGCGTTTTGCGGATCCGATCCATCTATCAGTGGATCCGTAAAAATCATGCGGACATCTTAATGGAGCTTTACAGGGGTGTGATCAATGACAGGGGGGTGATCAGGGAGTCTATATGGGGTGATCACCACAGTCATTGATCACGCCCCTGTAAGGCTTTATTCAGACGTCCGTATGCGTTTTCCGGATCCGATCCATCTATCAGTGGATCCGTAAAAATCATGCGGACATCTGAATGGAGCTTTTACAGGGGGGTGATCAATGACAGGGGGGTAATCAATGACAGGGGGGTGATCAGGGAGTCTATATGGGGTGATCACCACAGTCATTGATCACGCCCCTGTAAGGCTTTATTCAGACGTCCGTATGCGTTTTGCGGATCCGATCCATCTATCAGTGGATACGTAAAAATCATGCGGACATCTGAATGGAGCTTTACAGGGGAGTGATCAATGACAGGGGGGTGATAAGGGAGTCTATATGGGGTGATCAAGGGTGAATAAGGGGTTAATAAGTGACAGGGGGGGGGGGGGGGTGTAGTGTAGTGGTGCTTGGTGCAACATATTACTGAGCTGCCTGTGTCCTCTGGTGGTCGATCCAAACAAAGGGGACCACCAGAGGACCAGGTAGCAGGTATATTAGACGCTGTTATCAAAACAGCGTCTAATATACCTGTTAGGGGTTAAAAAAATCACATCTCCAGCCTGCCAGCGAACGATCGCCGCTGGCAGGCTGGAGATCAACTCTCTTACCTTCCGATCCTGTGAACGCGCGCGCCTGTGTGCGCGCGTTCACAGGAAATCTCGCGTCTCGCGAGAGGACGCGCTGGCGCGTCCACCCAGAAGAGCAGGGCCGCCGCAAAGACGCAATCCTGCGTACGGCGGTCCTGAGGAGGTTAAGATCTGCAGGTAATTGTTGTGCAATTTTCGTCTTTTGCCTCAGTACCAAAATATGCCTTTCCAAGAATCTAGTACACCAGGATACAGTGGCCTTAAATCTGTTGCTGTAATCTGGGTTATTTTTTGGCCCACTGAAGTGCAAACAAACTTATTTTATTTTGTGTCACTACATAACCGTTTTGGCGATGCTCATTCAACATGTCTGCTACATGTTTTTCGAGTTCTGGCCAATGTGGGGTGCCTCTTCTTAATGCACACTTACCCCTTGGCATACTCTTTAATGCTTTTTCATTTGCTTTCCAGTCCCGAACCATCTTTTCTGTTACTCCATATTGTCTTGCAGCAGCGCAGTTATTATGTTCCCTGGTATAGTTTACAACTTTAAGTTTGAAACTGGCTTCATATTTCTTTCTTTCTTGCTGGTAGAGCCATGATGGGGTCTTGACTGTTAGCCATTTGTATACTGTACTGTGTATACTGGTGCTGTACTGTATGAACCAGTAGAGATACTGGTGCTGTACTGTATGAACCAGTAGAGATACTGGTGCTGTACTGTATTTACCACCAGATGTATCTGCTCCCCAGATAGACTCTGTTTTTTTTACCACAGATAAGATGCAAACCAAACTTCATTAGAGATCCGCCGTTCCAACATTAGAATTGGCTGAAGTGCAGATGCTCCTGCTTCCCCCTGCCTTCCATCAGAATCGCCAATCCAAACCAGTATACAACAACCAGCCAATCACAGCAAGCGATGTACCGGTATTTTCTGTGCACACTGCATACAAAGCCTGCTTGGATTGGGTGGGTCAGCTCTCCCTGCCTGCCCAGCCCTCCCTGTCTTCAAGACGATCTGAGCGGTAGTGCGCAATGTGATACTGCCGGCACGAGAAAACCACTGAGAGCAGGGAGAGGGGGCTGCTTCAGGAGCGGCTGGCCGGGATGCAGCGTACGGTGGCTCAGCTAGAGGGTGCCTGTCCCTGAAGCTGGAGAAGGACAGCTTCTCCAGTCGGGCTGGGAAGTAAGTTTCAGCATGCTGTATACCGACATATAAGACGACCCCCGACTTTTAAAGAGATTTTCATGTGTTAAAAAGTAGTCTTATACGCAGGAATATACAGTAAATGAATAAATCATTGCCGGGATTTTTATATACAAAGTGTTTGCCAAAGTATATGAACACCGCCTCCTCCTCAGCTCATATGCCTCGGCAAACGTATCTTTTACTGCAGAGGAGAAATCTCGTCTTGCAGCGCAATGCTTCTGTCAGAATACACATCAGTGCTGCAGCTAGTCGATCGGTTGGTCCACCTGGAAGGTAAAAAAAAAAAAACACAGGCCGCAACGCAATAAATTTATTAACTTTATAATAACATTTGAACGAAACATATAAACTTTATTAAACTTTTTGAACAGAACGTTAACTTTTTTGCTTACCGGTGATTTTTTTTTATTTTTTACCTTTTATAGGACAAACCTCTCCTTCCCCATGGGACAATGTGCAAAGCGCAAATCGCCCAGAGATGTGGCGAAGTACATTATGCACTTTGTCCCAGGTGAAAGGAGAGGTTTGCAGCAGCTGTGAGTAAAAGGGCCCTAATAGCATAGGGATTGCATCTCACAGGACAGGCACACAGGGCTAAGTGTACCTGTGTGTGGTACTTCCGGAAACACTCCCCAAAGCATAGGGCAGGGTGGTCAGGGCAGTCAGGACAGAAATAGCGGGTGTCACGCCTTATTCCACTCCTGCTACAGACACGACATTTTTTTCGGTGTGGCGGTCGGTTTGAGGTACCAGCAACGACACTGGGGAAATGTCGCTCGTGTAGACGGCTCACTACACTGGTGGATGGGGCCACGGAACCTCCTGGATACAGGAGGTTCGCGATGATCTCTTCCTGAAATTTGAGGAAGGATCCTGTTCTCCCAGACTTACTGTAGAGAGCAAAACTATTATATGCAGCCAATTGAATCAAATATACAGACACCTTATACCAGCGTCTGGTCCAGCGGGAAAGTAGATAAGGAACCAACATCTGGTCATTGAAGTCCAGCCCTCCCATGAGCAAATTATAGTCGTAGACACAGAGTGGCTTTTCAATGACACTGGTTGCTCGTTCAATTTGGATTGTCGTGTCTGCGTGAATGGAGGAGAGCATGTAAACGTCACGCTTGTCTTTCCATTTCACCGCGAGCAGTTCTTGGTTACACAAGGCAGCCCTCTCCCCCCTTGCAAGACGGGTGGTAACGAGCCATTGGGGGAAGCCCCGGCGACTAGGTTGCGCAGTGCCACAGCAGCCAATCTGTTCTAGGAACAAATGCCTGAAGAGGGGCACACTTGTGTAGAAATTGTCCACATAAAGATGGTACCCCTTGCCAAATAAGGGTGACACCAAGTCCCAGACTGTCTTCCCACTGCTCCCCAGGTAGTCAGGGCAACCGACCGGCTCCAGGGTCTGATCTTTACCCTCATAGATCCGAAATTTGTGGGTATAGCCTGTGGCCCTTTCACAGAGCTTATACAATTTGACCCCATACCGGGCGCGCTTGCTTGGGATGTATTGTTTGAAGCCAAGACGCCCGGTAAAATGTATAAGGGACTCGTCTACGCAGATTTTTTGCTCAGGGGTATACAAATCTGCAAATTTGTTGTTGAAGTGGTCTATGAGGGGCCGAATTTTGTGGAGCCGGTCAAAAGCTGGGTTTCCTCTGGGACGGGAGGTGGTGTTGTCGCTAAAGTGCAGGAAACGCAGGATGGTCTCAAATCGTGTCCTGGACATAGCAGCAGAGAACATGGGCATGTGATAAATTGGGTTCGTGGACCAATATGACCGCAATTCATGCTTTTTGGTTAGACCCATGTTGAGGAGAAGGCCCAGAAAAATTTTTAATTCGGAAACTTGGACGGGTTTCCACCGGAAAGACTGGGCATAAGAGCTTCCCGTGTTGGCGGCTATAAATTGAGTGGCATACCGATTTGTTTCTGCCACGACTAAGTCCAAGAGCTCCACAGTCAAGAACAGCTCAAAAAATCCCAGTGCCGAACCGATCTGAGATGTCTCAACCCGAACTCCAGACTGGGCGGTGAAAGGGGGAACTAATGGTGCGGCTGAAGTTGGGGACTGCCAATCAGGGTTTGCCAGCACCTCAGGGACTCTAGGGGCTCTATGGGCCACTCTGTGCGGTGGCTGCGACGGGGTAACTATTGCACGTGCCACTGTACCAGCTTCAACTGCCCGCCACTTCACCATGTTGTATGGCAGTGCTGGTACTAGGTCCAGGATGGGCTGCGCTGCTGGTGTATGCCTCACAACGTAATCAGACAGCGCCAGCCCCACTCTGCTGCCCTTGAAACGGATGCTGCGCAACCTGTGGTCTAGCAACAAGGGGCCGGGTACGCCTGGTGCTATCAGGGACCTCAACCTCCTCGTCCGAACTTTGAGTCAGACTGCCACTGCTTTCTACAGGTTCATATTCTGACCCGCTAGATTCATCAGATGAGGGTTCGCATTCCTCATCCGACTGGGTCAGAATCCTGTAGGCCTCTTCAGAAGAATACCCCCTGTTTGACATTTGGACTACTAAATTTAGGGGTATTCCCTGAGACTACCCAAGAAAAAAAAGCAAGCCTGTCTTACAAATGGGAGGCTAGCGAAGTACCGGAGGCCGCTGCGATTGATAAAAAATATCAAAACTGATTTTTTTTATCGCCGCAGTACTTGTAAAGTGATTGTACAGTGATCAAAAAAATATATATTTTTTGTCACCGGGGCGGGCGTGGGTGAACGCACGTGTGGGCGACCGATCAGGCCTGATCGGGCACACACTGCGTTTTGGGTGGAGGGTGAACTAAGGTGACACTAATACTATTATAGATCTGACCGTGATCAGTTTTGATCACTTACAGATACTATAAAAGTACAAATGCTGATTATCGATACGCTAATCAGCGAATAAGTGACTGCGGTGGGCTGGGCGCTAAACGATCGCTAACTACCTAACCAAGGGGCCTAAACTATCCTAAAACCTAACAGTCAATACCAGTGGAAAAAGTTTACACTGATCACTTTTTTCCCTTTCACTAGGTGATTGACAGGGGCGATCAAGGAGTTAATTGGGGTGATGGAGGGTGATCTGGGGGCTAAGTGTGGTGTTGGTGGGTACTCACTGTGATGTGTGCTCCTCTGCTGGGACCAACCGACGAAAAGGACCAGCAGAGGAGCACAGAAGCCATTTAACACATTATATTTATAAATATAATGTGTTAACTGAGTTCTGATTCGTTTTTTTGAAAATCATCAACCTGCCAGCTCATTGGCTGGCAGGTTGATGACGAACTTAAAAATAAGGGGTTGGGTCAGCACAACCTGCCTGCAGGTGCACATCACTATGGCGAAATACATATACAAACGGAAAATGCAAATGTGATCGCACACTACATCCAGCACTCTGCCCTCCATGCTGGATGAGAATGTTTATGTGGCTGTCATGGCCCATGAACAGGTAGGAACAAGAGTTAGGGACCACTCATGAGACAACCTTGACGCGGTGAGTGGCTTACTATGCTTTGGCCAAAATATAAACCAATGTCTCATCCAGCATGGAGGGCAGAGTGCTGGATGTAGTGTGCGATCACATTTGCATTTTCCGTTTGATGACGAACTTGTCTTTTAAATTTTGCCGGCCCGCGATGCGCATGCGCTGGCCGGCTTTGCCCGAAATCTCGCGTCTCGCGAGAGGACGCACTGACGCGTCCACCCAGAGTAACAGGACCGCCGCAATGACGCAATCCTGCGTACGGCGGTCCTGAGGAGGTTAAGATCCAGCCATGCTAAATATGATTTTTTTTTGTCATTTTTCAAGTGGTCTTAAACTTTTGATCAGGACTGTATGAGGTATTTTAGATTTAGATTGTTGCGCTTTGAATTGTTTCGCAAGTAGTCGACCCGCTTTATTTCCTTGGGAGTAATGTCTAGATTTGAGTCTAAAAAGGGATTTATTATAGTTTTGGAGCATTAAGCCACTAAGTTTATTCCTTTTAGTTCTAAGATCATTGGAGCATTGGGTTGTAGGGGCGATTTTATTTATACTTTCTAAATGCGTTATTTTTTCAAGTGTCTGGGTAATATCTCTTTCCCTTTTTTCACTTTATGGCCCAACTTAATTAAGGATCCTCTCATAAAAGCTTTATGTGCTTGCCACAAAACAAACATGTCTGAAACGGATCCAGAATTCAAATGGAAATATTCCTTTAGATCAGCCGAGAGTTCCTCTATCAGACTGGGGTTATTGAACAGGAAGGTATTATTCCTCCATATTGGGGTTCTATGGGATTGGAACTGTTCTTTTAGAGTCATAGTAATCGTAGTGTGGTCTGACCACTTAATGAGGCCAATATCTGTGGATAAGGTGTGTAGTAGCGTGGTGTGATCTACCATGAAAATATCTATGCAGGAATAGGAAAGATGTGGTGGGGAAAAGAAGGTGTAGTCTTTCTCTAGACCAGGGATCAGCAACCTCCGGCACTCCAGCTGTTGTGAAACTACAACTCCCAGCATGCTTCTTTCACTTCTGTGGGAGATGTAGTTTCACAACACCTGGAGTGCCGGAGGTTGCTGATCCCTACTCTAGACTATGTTGGGCCCTCCATACATCCGTGAGACCTTCTGTATGTAGAAATGGGGCTATTCCCACATCAGTTCTACGTGTACAAATGTGTACGTGATATTATTGATGGAACATACTAGGATGATGATGTAACATCTTCTAGGGTCAATTTTGGTGGTAATGGGAACATAGGCAACACTGTTCTTGATAGCAATGAGGACTCCTCGATTTCTTACTGAAATGAGATTGTAAGATTGTAAAATGTTAGGAAACAGACGATGGTACATTCTAGCGCTATCTTCTTGCAGTAGATGGGTTTCTTGCATACACAAAATGTCAGCATTAGAAGCAGAGGCCTCCCTCCACATATAGGAACGTTTTTGAGGGCAATTAAGCCCCTTGACATTTAATTACATAATCTTAAGCCCCATGATGGTGGAAAGAGGCCACTAGGAAGGCACCACGATTTATATGGAAACGCAAAGCTGGTTTACGGTATAAACACGTACAAACTGTAACAATGTGCAACCAGAGCTAGAAGATATGGTAGGCAAGGGATAAAGGGAAGGGAAGAAAAAAGACTAAGTGGGCGAAAACCGGGTAAGAAAGCAAATCTGGATGGTATTCAGCTGTCTATAAATCAGTAGGGCGAAAGTCCACTGCTGAGGCTGAGAGAGTAAGGCAGAAGGTGTTTCAAATCGGAGGAGCTGCACCACAGTTGAAAGAGACATGGGAGTGTCCCAAAGGTTGCAAGACATAAGGCACCGTATCATGTGATGTGGGGCTTCCTGGTGCTAGTGTGGGGTCAGAGTCCACTTTACGTTGACAACCATGAGAGTTCATGTTCGGCTATCATTGATCTGTGCGCTCCGGTAGTTGGGATGATTGTGAAGGGGGGCCTTCTTTGGTGTCCCATAGGTCCAAAGGGATATGCCATAACTGAAGGAGTTGTTTTCCATCCTCCAGTGTCTTAATGGTATGGGTTTGGTCATTTTTGCAGATTATAAATTTTCGAGGATATCCCCATTTATATAGAATGACATGATCTCGAAGAGCTGTGGTGATCGGCAGTAATGCTTTGCGCCGAAGGAGAGTCGCCATAGACAGATCTGCGAAAAGTATGACCTTTTGATATGGTGCTGGGAGCGAACCCCTTTTCCGCGCAGCGATCATCAATGCCTTTTTAGTGTGGAAAAAGTGGATGCGTGCGAGAGTATCTCGCGGAATGTTTGGTCCCAGGTGCGGTGGCTTGGGTATCCTATGGGCTTGGTCAATAATCATATCAGGAGCTGGAATTTGTGGAAGAAGCACTTTCATTAGCCCTTTTAGGTACGTCTGCAGCTCTAAGGGTGCGATTTCTTCAAGTATGCCCCTAAATTTTACGTTGTTTCGCCTAGAGCGATCCTCCAAATCTGCCATTTTTAACTTAATAGCTTCTAGTTCGTCCGCCAAGTCATTATGGGCATCTATGACTGTGTTTTGGGAATTGGCAAATTCACTAATTTTTTTGTTTCCATATGGAGGTTTCTGTACTCTGTTTCTTGTACCCTAGTAGTGAGTGGGTTAATCAGTCCTGCTATGTCAGTGTGCAGGGAGGTTTTTAGCACCATGAGCATGGTCTTAAGTGAATCTTCTGTGACTGGCTTATTTGAGGTGGGGTATGTTTCAAAGGGGTCTGTGGCAGCCAGGGTATGTGCTGATGCATAGGTAGTCACACTGACCTGTGATTGCTCCAAGATCCCCAGTCTAGGCATCTGTTCCTGTGGGCTGCCGGGTGGAGAGCCATGTGGTGTGCGAGACCAGGCGCCATCTTGAGCTCCAGGGGTAATGTATGCAGGGAGCCTGGTGTCCTCTGGAGTCGGGGGGAGCGAAGGGATCGCGGCATCCAGCAGAGCGGTGGTGACGGAGGGATCTGGAGAAGATAGTGAGCGCTGAATCTGCGGAGGTGACATAGCACGGATGGGTGCTGCAGGTGAGGGTTTACTGGCGGAGTCGGTGCCATCTTTGATTCTGCCTCTGTCAAAAAAAAATCTCCAGGTTCCCTTCTTGCAGCCACAGTATTTGTCTCTTTGACTTCCCCATACTGTTGGAGAGAGGGTCAGTCATTAAAGGGCACTGAATGGTGCAGTCAGAATGTAGTCTTCTAGCTGGCACGCTGTATTTTTGGTCGCTTGGGTGCTGGAGCTCTCCTCTCAAGCGGCCATCTCTCTCAGCAGTCTAGACACCTAAATACCAATTTTAATTGAACCAGGAAATGTATTAGGCGATTCATCACCTGTTGTGAATTTTGCCATTAAGCTACTTGTTAGAGAACAAGTTGTGCAAAAGTACTGATACACTGAACAGTTTGAACATATGCATTCAAAAGTTTAGAGAAGGTCACATTAAATTCACCAGTAAAGGTTAGAGTGCATTTTAGGTTTATCCTGAAATTTCACCCACAAGCCAAATATCCCTAACTTTTTGTGAGTAGTGTATATCAAAAGGTTCTGATTGTTGGGGGTTTGAATGTTAAGACCTGTCAATTGCTAAAAAAGAGATAAAAACATACAGGCAAAGCACTGTCTCTCCTCATTGCTAAAGTTGCGCTTAAAGATTTTCTATTGAGCCCATCTTCAACAGCAAGTTGAGATGAGAGCTCTGTCTGAGCACTTCCTTCTCCTTTTAACAATCAGCAGGTAGGTCTCAGCTCTCAAACCTCATTTACAGCATAGCGATGGCACGTGTTCTGGAATAGAGCTGCCATCAGCAGCAGGAGTCAGCTATTAATATACAGAGGACACTCTGCTGCATTGACCGAGAACGGTCCTAGCTCAGATCCCAGACATTTAACCCCTTAGATTAGGGATCAGCAACCTTCGGCACTCCAGCTGCTGTGAAACTACAACTTCCAACATGCACACTTACTTAGCAGTTCTTACAACTCCCATAGAAGTGAAAGGAAGATTCTGGGAGTTGTAGTTTCAGAACCGCTAGAGTGCCGGAGGTTGCTGATCCCTGCATTAGATGCTATGGTCTGTAGAGACTGTGGCATCAGGGCCGGCCTTAGGTGTCCAGGCGCCCTGTGCGAGCTAACCTTGTGGCGCCCCCCCCCCCCCAAAAAAAAAAAAAAAAAACACTGCTTGTTGCTGGCATTATGGCATAGGCTGGCTGACTATCCAACCAAGTAGTTACCAGCCCACACACCCCAAAGGCCGGTGTAATGTCATACTTCCCTACTTCGTGAGATTTCCCTACCCTCGACACTTCCGGTCGCACCGGACATGACGTGAGGAGGTGTGCAGCGCCGCGCAGGCGCACAACGTCAGGTTAGGGAAGTTTCACAGCAGAGTGCGCATGCGCCAGGAGCCTCGCCGGCGGTTAGGGTAGGGAAAAACTATGGGCCAGTGCGCAGGCGCAGTGATCGGATGGATGTTCTCAGCTGAACACCGGCCGACACTGCGCATGCACCGGGAGCCTCACCAGCGGTTAGGGAAGGGAAAAATTACGTACGGGCCAGTGCTTTTTCCCTACCCTAACCGCTGGTGAGGCTCCCAGCGCATGCGCAGTGTCGGCCGGTGTCCTGCTGAGAACATCCATCCGATCACCACACCTGTGCACTGGCCCATAATTTTTCCCTACCCTAACCACCGGCGAGGCTCCCAGCGCATGCGCACTCTGCTGTGAAATTTCCCTAACCCATCGTTGTGCGCAGTGCGCCCCCCAATATAATAAACATTGGTGGCACAGTGCGCCCCCCCAACACCCCAGTATAATAAACATCGGTGGCGCAGTGCGCCCCCCCCAACACCCCAGTATAATAAACATTTGCGCAGTGCGCCCCCCTCAATATAATAAACATTGGTGGCGCAGTGCGCCCCCCCTCAATATAATAAACATTGGTGGCGCAGTGCGCCCCCCCCTCAATATAATAAACATTGGTGGCGCAGTGCGCCCCCCCTCAATATAATAAACATTGGTGGCGCAGTGCGCCCCCCCTCAATATAATAAACATTGGTGGCGCAGTGCGCTCCCCCTCAATATAATAAACATTGGTGGCGCAGTGGGCAGTGCCAATGAGGGTTAAAAAATTAAAAAATAATTAACTCACCTCCTCCAATTGATCGTCTTCTGTTCTTTCTTCATGACCTGTCAAAGGACCTGTGGTGACATCACTGTGCTCATCACATGATACATCACATGATCCATCACCATGGTAATGGGTCATGTGATGAGCTCAGTGACGTCACCACAGGTCCTGAAGAAAGACCGGCAGCTACGCGATCAACTGGAGGAGGTGAGTTAATTTTTTTAAATTATTTTTTAACCCTCATTGGCACTTCCCACTGAGCCACCAATGTTTCTTATACTGGGGGGGGGGCGCACTGTGCCACCAGCGTTTCTTATACTGGGGGGGGGGGGGGGGGCACACTGAGCCACCAATTATGTTTCTTATACTGGGGTGTTTGGGGAAGGGGCGCACTGTGCCACCAACGTTTCTTATACAAATACAGGAGGCGGGTGCCGGAATCAAATAGCCGGCACCCGACCTCTGTGACAGGGGGCTGCGATCAGCGGCAGTTAACCCCTCAGGTACCGCACCTGAAGGGTTAACTCAACTGCAGCTGATCGCAGCTCCCTGTCACAGAGGTCGGGTGCCGGCTATTTGATTCCGGCACCCGCCTCCTGTATTTGTATTCAGGTCAGTTTTCTTCATTGGTGGCGCAGTGGCCACAGCCCCTCCCCTCCTCCTCCTGTCTCTTTTCTTATTGGCAGCGGCGGGGGCACAGCAGGCAGGTCAGACAGGGGAGGGGAAGATGGAGGGGGCGCCCCGAGGGAGAACACAAGTACAGCCTCGCCTGCCGCAGATTACATTGCGAGCTGTCGGCCGCCCAGCGCCCCTGTTACTATGGCGCCCTGTGCGGCCGCACAGCCCGCACACCCCAAAGGCCGGCCCTGTGTGGCATCAAAGGTTACATTCACATGAAAAAAAAAATGGCCATTTTTTTTTTTAAACCATTATTGATAAGGATGAGCGAATTTCATATTTTAAAAATTCGAGTTCGGGTTGTGGTATAATCTGAATTGTGTTATGGATTCCGTTACCAAGGACCATAAGGCAATTCCATTCCGTCATAATAGAAGTCTATGGCCTGCATAACGGATCCGTCCGGTTTCAGCTATGCTGGAGTATGGCATCTGTTTTTAATCGCCATAAAAAATGGATGATTTTCATAGATTTTTTTTTTTTTTTTTTTAAATACCAACCCATGCAGTATACATAATGTCCCCCAAGGCTCCCAGCAGTGATAATTTGAAGTTGTTTTTATTGCAAAAATATATATAAAAATCACTTCCTCCACTTGCACAAGCAGATGTAGTCGCTCCTCTCTTGATGCTGAAGGACCTGCTCTCCCAGCATGTCACCATGCTCTCTTAGCGGTCATGCAGGGATAGCATGGTGATGTCATCACCCTGGGAGCACAAAATCAAGAGAGGAGTGACTTTTTAAAATTCTAACTCCTATTGTGTCCCTTTTTAATGGCTGTTAGACAGATGCACTCCTGTCTCTCCGGGAATGATGATGAATATACTTAAATATTACATCATTATAAATACAGTATATTCCCAAATACTTTGCATTTGGTCTATGGAGCAATGATTAGGAGAAATAAAATGGCAGCCATCCTTTTAGTACAAACAAAACCTGTTCTTATCGCACAGGAGTTCAAGTTACTTCTGAGCTTAAGAGCTGTCTCTGCTACTTGTCAGGGATTATAATTCTAAATACAGTTATAGAGTCCATTCACACGTCTGCACCCATTCATTTTCAATGGGGCCGCAAAAGATGCAGACAGCACAGTGTGCTGTCCGCATCCGCATTTCCGTTCCGCAAAAAAAATAGAACATGTCCTATTCTTGTCTGCAGACACAGACAAGAAAAGGTATTTCTATTTAAAGTGCCAGATATGTGTGGTCCGCAAAATGCGGAACGCACATGGCCGGTGTCAGTGTTTTGCGGACGTGTGAATGGATCCTAATACAGTTTAAAGAGGACCTTTCATCAGCATCAAGTATGGAAACTGAATATACATACATGGAGAGCGGCGCCCAGGGATCCCCCTGCACTTACCATTATCCCCGGGCGCCGCGCCGTTCTCCGGTTACAGGCTCCGGTAAAGTCATAGTTAGGCTCCACCCATTTGAGCCTGCCGGCGTCTCTTTCTCCTATGTTGTAGCGCTGGCCAATCGCAGCGCTCAGCTCATAGCATGGCTAAGAGCTGAGCGCTGCGATTGGCCAGCGCTACAGTATAGGAGAAGGAGACCGCGGCAGGCTCAAATGGGTGGAGCCTAACTATGACTTTACCGGAGCCTGTAACCGGAGAACAGAGCGGCGCCCGGGGATAATGGTAAGTGCAGGGGGATCCCTGGGCGCCGCTCTCCATGTATGTATATTCAGTTTACATACTTGATGCTGATGAAAGGTCCTCTTTAAGGCCTCATGCACATGACTGTTCCGTTTTTTGCGGTCCGCAAAAAACGAAAGCCACCCATGTGCCTTCCGCAATTTGCGAAACGGAAGGGGCGGCCCATTCTAGAAATACCTATTCTTGTCCGCAAAACTGACAAGAATAGGACATGTTATTTTGCAGGGCTACAGAACGGAGCAACGGATGCGGAGTGCTGTCCGCATCTTTTGCGGCCCATTGAAGTGAATGGGTCCGCATCAGAGCCGCAAAAAACTGTGTCTCGGATGTGGAAATAAAAACAATGGTCGCGTGCATGAGGCCTAATACTATATGCTTTTCAGCTGAAGATCTGTAGGAATGGAGGTTATGAGGAGACATGGAGGATAGAGAGGACAGACTGTGGGGTAATGTGGGGCTGAGGTAATGGAGAATACATACATGTGCTGCTGCTGCTCCTTAGATACATCCCCACCTTCTGTCTGTACTTCTCTCCTGACTACCTCCATTCCTACAGAGATTCAGCTGAAGATCTTATCAGCTGTATTCAGGATAATAATCCCTGACAAGCAGAGCAGAGGAGGATGAGGCAGCTCTTTACCTCAGTGTGCTGAAGTCTGTTGTCCTCCTATGTGATTAGGACAGGTTTTAGGTATACTAATAGGACAGTGGCCATTTTATTTCTCCTAATGATTGCTCCCTAGACAAAACAAGTCATAAGTAATGAAAGGTATATGGGAATATATTTATAATAATGTAATATATAAGTATTTTCATTTTCTTAATTACCAGGTGACCTCTTTAACCACCTCCGGACCGCCTAACGCAGGATTGCGGTCCGGAGGCGGTCGATTCAGGCTCCTTCACGCGTCGGTGCGTCATCTCGCGAGAGGCGAGATTTCCTGTGAACGGGCGCATGCAGGCGCGCGCGTTCACAGGAACTGCAGGTAATCGAGTGGATCTGCAGCCTGCCAGCGGCGATCATGCCAGGGCAGTATAAATACTCCACAAGTGACCCCATTTTGGAAAGAAGACACCCCAAGGTATTCCGTGAGGGGCATGGCGAGTTCATAGAAGATTTTTTTTTTTTGCCACAAGCGGAAAATTATTTTTGTTTTTTCTCACAAAGTCTCCCTTCCCGCTAACTTGTGACAAAAAAATAAAATCTCCCACGGACTCAATATGCCCCTCAGCGAATACCTTGGGGTGTCTTCTTTCTGAAATGGGGTCACATGTGGGGTATTTATACTGCCCTGGCATTTTAGGGGCCCTAAAGCGTGAGAAGAAGTCTGGAATATAAATGTCTTAAAAATTTTACGCATTTGGTTTCCGTGAGGGGTATGGTGAGTTCATGTGAGATTTTATTTTTTGTCACAAGTTAGTGGAATATGAGACTTTGTAAGAAAAAAAAGAAAAAAGAAAAAAATAATAATTTTCCGCTAACTTGTGACAAAAAATAAAAAGTTCTATGAACTCACTATGCCCATCAGCGAATACTTTAGGGTGTCTACTTTCCGAAATGGGGTCATTTGTGGGGTTTTTCTACTGTCTGGGCATTGTAGAACCTCAGGAAACATGACAGGTGCTCAGAATGTCAGAGCTGCTTCAAAAACGCTATAACTTTTACCCAAACCAATAAATATACACTTATTGCATTTTTTTTTTATCAAAGACATGTAGAACAATAAATTTAGAGAAAAATTTATATAGAAATGTAGTTTTTAAAAAAAAAAATACAACTGAAAGTGAAAAATTTCATTTTTTTGCAAAAATTTCAGTAAATTTTGATTAATAACAAAAAAAGTCAAAATGTCAGCAGCAATGAAATACTACCAAATGAAAGCTCTATTAGTGAGAAGAAAAGGAGGTAAAATTCATTTGGGTGGTAAGTTGTATGACCGAGCAATAAACCGTGAAAGTGGTGTAGTGCAGAATTGTAAAAAGTGGTCTGGTCATTAAGGGGATTTAAGCTAGGGGGGCTGAGGTGGTTAAAAAGGGTCCCATGGATTTTAATCAGGTATGTCTAGCTGTGAAAATGGCCAAAAATAGGACATGTCCTATTTAATGGCCGCTATTTCCACTGGCTGTTAAATAAATAAATGAAAAAATAGGCTAAGTGAATAGCCCCATATACTTCAACTGGTTCTAAAAACAGCTTTGACAGCCGTTTTTCACTGTTGTATGAATTGTTCTCCTCCAATAGATCCTATTTAATGGCTGCTATTTGCACTGGCTGTTAAAAAAAAAAAAAAAAAAAGTAAAATTAATGAAAAAATAGTACACTAATGCCTCCTGTACAGCATGCAGTATGGGGGGGGGGGGGGGGCTGTACACTTCAACATGGCGCTGAGAAGCGAGTTTGATTAGATCAAAGCATAGCATTGTGGATGTGCGATCCAGTTCTGTTTTTCTCCCCCTGGCAAATGAAAAAATAGGCCAACTGAATATCCCCACTGAATAGCCCCATAGACGAGGAATCTGCAATATATAACTATCAGACCATTGTATGTTCAAGCCCCCAAATAGGACTTAAGAAAATGTAAACAAAAAAATTAAAGTTAAAAAAAAAATATATATAAATAAAAAATTCCTTATCCACTCATTTATAATTGGTAAATAAAAAAAATATAACCTGCACATAATTGGTATCGCCACATCCATTACGACCCGAGGCCACCTGTACATGAGTGCAGGTGAATGCACATAAGATCAAATTATGTTGTGCTTTTCCTTTTAACACTTGTAAGAATTAACAATTTGGGACTAAAGAAACATACTATTAGAAAAAAAATAAAAAATTACATTTTTAAGGTCCAAGGTTAATAAATTCTATGAAACACCTGTAGTGTCAAAACCATCACTACATCTCTAGATGAATTCCTTGGTGGATGTAGTTTTTAAAAAAATTGGGGTTATTTGTTGGGGTTTCCACTATACTGGTACCTCAAGGGTGCTACATGTTCAACATGGCGTCCAAACCCATTCTAGTAATATCTGCCAAATGGTGCTCCTTCCCTTATAAGCTCAGCGGTGTGTCCAAACTGCATGTTAAAACTACATATGGGCTATTGCTGTACTCAGAAATGTACAGAAATTACATAATTTTTGGGGTGCTTTTTTTCACGTTAACAGTTCTAAAGGAAAAACTGAGCTAAAACTACATATTTAAATAATTTATTTAATTTTAAAAGCACCATCAATTCTATGAAACACCTGTGGGGTCTAAATGCTCATTACACCCCTATCTTAAAGGTGTAGTTTACCAAATTGGGCCTTTTGGGGTTATGTTTTGGCATCTGCAAACATGAAATGGTAACAAAAAAAAATGATGATTACACTTACCGGTAATCGGATTTTCCTGACCCCACGACAGCACCTTAGAGAGATGGCTCTGCCCCCAGGACAGGAAACCTGCAGCATAAAAAAGGTGGAGCCGCTCTCCCACCTCAGTGAGTTTTCAGAGCATGAGAGGGACTCCCCCTTACGTTAGTTTAAATTTCATACATACAGTTGCAAGAAAAAGTATGTGAACCCTTTAGAATATGGATTTCTGCACAAATTGGTCATAAAATGTGATCTGATCTTCATCTAAGTCACAACAATAGACAATCACAGTCTGCCTAAACTAATAACACAAAGAACTAAATGTTACCATGTTTTTATTGAACACACCATGTAAATATTCACAGTGCAGGTGGAAAAAGTATGTGAACCCCTAGACTAATGACATCTCCAAGAGCTAATTGGAGTGAAGTGTCAGCCAACTGGAGTCCAATCAATGAGATGAGATTGGAGGTGTTGGTTACAGCTGCCCTGCCCTATAAAAAAAAAAAAAAAACACACCAGTTCTGGGTTTGCTTTTCACAAGAAGCATTGCCTAATGTGAATGATGCCTCGCACAAAAGAGCTCTCAGAAGACCTACAATTAGGAATTGTTGACTTGCATAAAGCTGGAAAGGGTTATAAATGTATCTTCAAAAGCCTTGTTGTTCATCAGTCCACAGTAAGACAAATTGTCTATAAATGGAGAAAGTTCAGCACTGCTGCTACTCTTCTTAGGAGTGGCCATCCTGTAAAGATGACTGCAAGAGCACAGCGCAGACTACTCAATGAGGTGAAGAAGAATCCTAGTGTGTCAGCTAAAGACTTACAAAAGTCTCTGGCATATGCTAACATTCCTGTTAGCGAATCTACGATACATAAAACACTAAACAAGAATGGATTTCATGGGAGGATACCACAAAGGAAGCCACTGCTGTCCAAAAAAACATTGCTGCACATTTACAGTTTGCACAAGAGCACCTGGATGTTCCACAGTAGTATTGGCAAAATATTCTGTGGACAGATGAAACCAAAGTTGAGTTGTTTGGAAGAAACACACAACACTATGTGTGGAGAAAAAGAGGCACAGCACACTAACATCAAAACCTCATCCCAACTGTGAAGTATGGTGGTGGGGGCATCATGGTTCGGGGCTGCTTTGCTGCGTCAGGGCCTGGACGGATTGTTATCATCGAAGGAAAAATGAATTCCCAAGTTTATCAAGACATTTTGCAGGAGAACTTAAGGCCATCTGTCCACCAGCTGAAGCTCAACAGAAGATGGGTGTTGCAACAGGACAACGACCCAAAGCATAGAAGTAAATCAACAACAGAATGGCTTAAACAGAAGAAAATACGCTTTCTGGAGTGGCCCAGTCAGAGTCCTGGCCTCAACCCGATTTGAGATGCTGTGGCATGACCTCAAGAAAGCGATTCACACCAGACATCCCAAGAATATTGCTGAACTGAAACAGTTCTGTAAAGAGGAAGGGTCAAGAATTACTCCTGACCGTTGTGCACGTCTGATCAGCAGCTACAAGAAACGTTTGATTGAAGTTATTGCTGCCAAAGGAGGTTCAACCAGTTATTAAATCCAAGTGTTCACATACTTTTTTCACCTGCACTGTGAATATTTACATGGTGTGTTCGATAAAAACATGGTAACATTTAATTCTTTGTGTGTTATTAGTTTAAGCAGACTGATTGTCTATTGTTGTGACTTAGATGAAGACCAGATCACATTTTATGACCAATTTGTGCAGAAATCCATATCATTCCAAAGGGTTCACATACTTTTTCTTGCAACTGTATATGCACTTTTTTTCTTTTTTTTTTTACGACACCCGTGAACACACAGCCCTACACTAAAGGGAGGGAATAAAGAGGTGCTGTCGTGGGGTCAGTAAAATCCGATTACCGGTAAGTGTAATCATCATTTTTCCCCTCCCCCACGACAGCACCTGTCACGAGTTGGAGGTCCCAGGAGAGACCACCGCGTCGTAAAGCAATAAACGGAAATCAGGTACAGACACATAAGAGTTTATTGCACAAACAGAAACATGGAAAGCAGCACAGATAAAACATGAGCTCTATGTACCGTCAGCACAGTGGGAGAAAACCCCCACTGCGCCACTGTCTAGTAATACTCCAGAGGGGCGTAACTAAACAACTCCTGGTTTTCACTAGAGCCCTAGATGGTAGGGTTAGACTTAGCCGCAGGAAGTTGCCAGGGTCCACTCTGGAGCGTGACCTAGACAGTGACAGCAGGAGCGAATGGACAACAGGTACCAGAAGGTACCGACGGCACATAGGCATACATAACATACAGGCAAATACAAAACAGAGCAACTAATGATACAAGCAGGAGTTCACGCAAGGGAGCAGGAGTGGCAATAAGCAGAGAAGGACTTGCTCCACCAGTAGTAAACTGCATGGCCTTGTCATGCCACTCTGCTGCAAAGGCTTGCTGAACACAGACATATGAATACAAAACAGGGCAACTAATAATACAAGCAGGAGTTCACGCAAGGGAGCAGGAGTGGCAATGAGCAGAGAAGGACTTGCTCCACCAGTAGTAAACTGCATAGCCTTGTCATGCCACTCTGCTGCAAAGGCTTGCTGAACACAGACATCAGAATAAACACAAAGTAACTAAAACATAACTGGCAGAACAGAAAGACAGGAAAAAGGACGCAAATGAACAAGTAGGGAAACCCACAGAGCACAGACAGACAGACACAGATCCCATGGGTCAGCAGCATGGGAGAAAGAGTACAAACCAGGAGCAGAGCAGGACAAGACAACACACACCAGGAGAGCTGACCCAAAACTGAGGAAACCTCAGCCTTAGGCCTCTTTCACACGACCTATGTGTGCACCCGTGGCCGTGGTGCCGTTTTCCGTTTTTTTTCGCGGACCCCATGACTTTCAATGGGTCCGTGGAAAAAACGGAAAATGCACCGTTTTGCAGCCGCATCCGAGATCCGTGTTTCCTGGCCGTGAAAAAAATATGACCTGTCCTATTTTTTTCACGGCCAACGGTTCACGGACCCATTCAAGTCAATGGGTCCGTGAAAGAACACGGATGCACACAAGATTGCATCCGTGTCCGTGATCCGTGGCCGTAGGTTACTTTTTATACAGACGGATCCGAAGATCCGTCTGCATAAAAGCTTTTTCATAGCTGAGTTTTCACTTCGTGAAAACTCAGAACCGACAGTATATTCTAACACAGAAGCGTTCCCATGGTGATGGGGACGCTTCTAGTTAGAATACACTACAAACTGTGTACAAGACTGCCCCCTGCTGCCTGGCAGCACCCGATCTCTTACAGGGGGCCGTGATCAGCACAATTAACCCCTTCAGGTGCGGCACCTGAATGGGTTAATTGTACTATCATATCCCCCTGTAAGAGATCAGGGCTGCCAGGCAGCAGGGGGCAGACCCTCCCCCCCTCCCCAGTTTGAATATCATTGGTGGCCAGTGCGGGCCCCCCCCCCCTCTATTGTAATAATAGGTTGGTGGCCAGTGCGGCCCCCCCCCCCTCCCTCTATTGTAATTATTCGTTGGTGGCACAGTGTGCGCCCCCCCCTCCCTCCCTCTATTGTAATAATTCGTTGGTGGCACAGTGTGCGCCCCCCATCGGCCCCCCCTCCCTCTATAGCATTAACAACATTGGTGGCCAGTGTGCGGCCTCCCATCTCCCCCCCCCCCCCATCATTGGTGGCAGCGGAGTTCCGATCGGAGTCCCAGTTTAATCGCTGGGGCTCCGATCGGTAACCATGGCAACCAGGACGCTACTACAGTCCTTGTTGCCATGGTTACTTAGCAATAGTACAATAGTAGAAGATTCATACTTACCTGCTGCTGGCTGCTGCTGCGATGTTCGTGTCCGGCCGGGAGCTCCACCTACTGGTAAGTGACAGGGTCTGTGCGGCGCATTGCTAAATGAACTGTCACTTACCAGTAGGAGGAGCTCCCGGCCGGACACAGAGATCGCAGCTCCCAGGTAAGTATGAATCTTTTACTATTGTACTATTGCTAGTAACCCGCTGCGACCAATGATCGGGGGGGGGGGGGGGAGGCCGCACACTGGCCACCAATGTTGTTAATGCTATAGAGGGAGGGGCCAATGGGGGGCGCACACTGTGCCACCAACGATTTATTACAATAGAGAGAGGAAGGGGGGGGGGCGCACACTGTGCCACCAACGATTTATTACAATAGAGGGAGGAAGGGGGGGGGCGCACACTGTGCCACCAACGAATTATTACAATAGAGGGAGGAAGGGGGGGGGCCGCACTGGCCACCAATGATATTCAAACTGGGGAGGGGGGGGGGGTCTGCCCCCTGCTGCCTGGCAGCCCTGATCTCTTACAGGGGGATATGATAGTACAATTAACCCCTTCAGGTGCGGCACCTGAGGGGTTAATTGTGCTGATCACGGCCCCCTGTAAGAGATCGGATGCTGCTAGGCAGCAGTCATGTACACAGTTTGTAGTATATTCTAACTAGAAGCGTCCCCATCACCATGGGAACGCCTCTGTGTTAGAATATACTGTCGGAAATGAGGTTTCACGATCTAACTCATATCCGACAGTATATTCTAACATAGAGGCGTTCCCATGGTGATGGGGACGCTTCAAGTTAAAATATACCATCGGATTGGAGAAAACTCCGATCCCATGGTATAAAAGGGACTCCAGACTTTACATTGAAAGTCAATGGGGACGGATCCGTTTGAAATGGCACCATATTGTGTCAACGTCAAACGGATCCGTCCCCATTGACTTGCATTGTAATTCAGGACGGATCCGTTTGGCTCCGCATGGCCAGGCGGACACCAAAACGACATTTTTTTCATGTCCGAGGATCCTCCAAAAATCAAGGAAGACCCACGGACGAAAAAACGGTCACTGATCACGGAAAAACGGGACCCCGTTTTGCGGACCGTGAAAATATACTGTCATGTGCAATAAGCCTTATATACAGGTTCCATGGGTGCAGCAAAGAGACCACACCCATGGAGCAGACAGAGGATTAACTCCGAATAGGCACACAGGGGAGTTAACCCATAAAGAACCACAAATTACACAGGAACGGAACTTCAGCGAGGAGCGCCGAACAAGCAATGATGGAAGGTCACAGCCAGAGATAGTGGCTGTGACAGCACCTTAGAGAGCGATTTCAGAGATCATCCTCAGGGTGGGTGACAGTGCCCAAGACCCTTGTGCCAAAGAGTAGGTCAGAAATAGAATCGAGCTGAAGCTAATAAGTGCTTATAACTTATAGAAAGTGGATGGAGAGGACCAGGTAGCTGCCCGACAAATCTGTTCTATGGATACACTGGCCCTTTCCGCCCAGGAAGTCGACACCGCCCTCGTGGAGTGCGCTCTCACAGAAACAGGAGGAGAAACACCAGATACTGAATATGCCAAGGATATGGCTTCTCTAATCCAGCGGGCAATAGATGCCTTAGAGGCCGTATTACCTTTCCTAACCCCATCAAATAGTACAAACAAGGCAGAAGATTTTCTCCAATCTTTAGTTACTTCCAGGTACTGTAAAATACACCTCTTGACATCAAGAGAATGCAGCTCCTTTTCTCTGTCATTCTTCGGTTCTGAAAAGAAAGCTGGAAGAACTACCTCCTGAGACCTATTTGACCTAGAAGGGACTTTCGGCAGAAAACCTGGATCTGGCCTCAGCACTACTCTATCATCTCTGACAGTCATAAAAGTGGGGTTAATGGAGAGGGCTTGTATTTCACCAACCCTCCTGGCTGACGTTAAAGCTACTAACAAAACCAGCTTAAGGGTAAGCAATTTAGCTGAGCAAGAATCTAGTGGCTCAAAAGGATGCTTGGTTAAGACATTCAATACTAGGTTTAGATCCCAGGGAGGAAATCTGGTGCCCTTCACCGGTATTACCCTGTCAACTGCCTTAAAAAACCTAACCACCCATGGGTCCATGGCTAAATTCCTTCTCCCTAAGTCTGACAATGCTGACACCTGCACCTTCAGTGTACTCTTTGCCAACTCAAGGGACAACCCTCTCTGGAGGAATTCTAACACCTGTACAACTGAGAATTCTAAAGGCAAAGAAACTATCTACACCTAGAAAGGATAAGAACCTTTTCCAGACCCGCGCATAGATAACGTTAGTGACTTCTTTCCTACTTTTCATCAGAGTGTAAACAACTTCTTTCAAAAATCCCTGACTGGCTAAAAATAACCTTTCAAATTCCACGCCGAAAGGTGTAGAGACTCTACTTCCGGGTGGAATACTGGACCCTGCGACAACAGGTTTGGGTTCCCTGGCAGAATCCATGGATCCGAAACGGACATGGCTCTCAACAGAGAAAACCATGCCCTTTTAGAATCACTCTTGCTTCCTCGTACCTGATCTTCCTTATCACTAGTGAAATTAACTGCAGAGGGGGAAAAGCATATCCCAGAGGGACGTTCCATCTCTGGAGAAAGGCATCCACTCCAGATGGGTACTCCCTTGGACTAAGGGAAAAGAACTTCTTGACTTTTCGGTTTTCCCTTGTGGCGAACATGTCTACTGATGGAAGACCACATAAATCCACTATCTGGGAAAATACTTCTGGATTCAGAGACCATTCCCCCTGACGTAACCTGTGACGACTCAAGAAATCTGCCCGAGTATTCTCGACTCCTCTTATGTGTATGGCTGAAAGATGTAGACCTCTCCCTTCTATTTCCTTGAAAATCCACTCCGTCTCTCTCAGTAAGGAATCTGACCTGGTTCCCCCTTGATTGAGATGACACGACACACCGATTGTCGGACATCACTCTTACATGCATGTTCTAGATTTTTGGCAGGGCTGCTCTCAGAGCTAGCAAGACCGCCCGTAGCTCTTTTCGATTTGAAGAAAAACATCTCTGACCCTGGGACCATTCTCCCTGAAAAATCTGATCCTCCACATGCGCCCCCCATCCCCAGGGGCTGGCATCCGTAGTTAATACTACTGGTTCCGGAAAGGACCAGGGAATTTCCTGAGTTAAATTCTCTGCTTCCTTCCACCAGTTCAGGGATGAAAGTGTTGGATCTGATAGCTTTATAATCGACTCCAGGGAAGTCCCTGCCAGTCTCATGGCGGCCAGGATCTCCACTTGTAGTTGCCGAGAGTGCCTCTGAGCCCACTGGTCCACTGGTATGCAGGACGTCAGAACTCCTAACAGGGACATAGCTTTCCTTATAGACAATGCCTCTCTTGACTGAACCCTCCGAACTGCATTTTGAACCCCGGCAACTTTCTCCACTGTGAGGAAAGTTTTCTCCTGTCTGGAATCTAGTACCAGACCCAAGAAAACTTGGACTTGTCGATGGCTGCATCCTGGACTTCTGGAAGTTCAATAACGATCCTAAAGTCTGCAGGACATCCATCACCCGATTCAGCGCCCTGACACATGCCTCCCCAGACTGGGCCACCAGCAGAAAATCATCCAGGTAAGGCATGAACGTGATATTCTCCTTTCTGATGAAAGAAGCAATCTCCGCCACTACCATGGTAAAAATCCGAGGCGCCATAGAGAGTTCGAAGGGTAGCGCCTGGAACTGAAGAACACCGAACTCTGATCTTACAGCCACCCTGAGGAATTTCTGGTGGTCCGGATGTATTGGCATATGATGGTAGGCATCCTTTAGATCCAGAACCGCCATATGGCATCCTGGAGATAAAAGATAGATTGCTGACCTGATAGTCTCCATCTTGAATTTCCTGACCTTCAGAAATTTTTTCAGGTGCTCTAAATTTATAATCGTCCGGTATGACCCATCTGTTTTTTTCACTAGGAACAGAGTAGAATAGAATCTTCTCCCTTCCTCTAACTCTGGGACAGGAATCAACACATTTTTGTTTGCCAATTTTTTTATTTCTTGCATTAATGCGAGAGAAGATCTCGAAATAAAAAATCTTTCTGTGGGATATCTTATGAATTCCAACCTTAGCCCTTCCTGCAGAAGTCCCACCAGCCATTTTCCTGCAATCATTTCCCAAGCAGGTAGGAAGAATTTTAATCTCCCTCCTACTGGGATCATGGCGTCATTGTTTTCCCTGTTTCTCCGTACGAGCGGAGGCTGATCTGAACAAAAAAAAAAAAAACTTATTCCCAGATCTAGGCCTTGGTCCCTGCTCTCTATCTCCCGTCTGCTTTTTATTCTGGAATCTGGACGGGTTCCGAAAGGGCCATTTATATTGCTTAAACTGGGTAAAGGACTTCTGAGGAAATTTTTTCTGTCTGCAGCCTTCTCAAGCAAAGAGTCTAGTTCTGACCCAAACAGAAATTGGCCGTCGCAGGGAATGCCGCATAGCCTCAATTTCGAAGGCATATCGCCTCCTTTCCAGCTTTTAAGCCACAAGGCCCGGCATGCAGAATTAGAAAGGGATGCGGCTCTGGCCTCCAGTCTCACCGCATCCACTGAGGCATCCGCAATAAAATCTGCAGCCTTTTGGAAAGTAGGTATTAATGCTAACAACTGCTCCCTAGGACATCTGTCCCTGATCTGCCCCTCCAGTCTATCTAGCCACAGAGACATTGATCTGGCGGCTATACTAGGCCTGAACGCAGCTGCAGAAGACTACTCTTTTGCCTAAAGGGTCTCTTAAAAAACCCATATCCTCAAAAGGTAAGGAGGATCTCTTAGAAATTTTTGAAATGGCTACATCTAGTCTTGGGGCTTTATCCCAGGAGTGTCGGGTATATAAAGAAAATGCTTTATATAGTATAAAAAAAATTAACGGATCAAAAGAAAAATTATGCAAATATTGACCCGTGAGATGGACAAACATCTCAAAAAGAGTTCAATCAAGAACCTGATTATTTTGTGCAATCAGTAAAACAGGGTACAAGCGTCTGACAAAAATATAAATAGTTTATTATACAATAGTTTAAAATACAATAAAAATTTTAATCAACATAAATTTCAATAATATACAATGATATGCAGTACCCAGAATTCACCACATTCATGGTACCAACAAAACACTACTCAACCAACACAAGAATATTATGCAATACGGCTTTAAAATTATGAGAGATATACAATCAATTGATTATGCGAAAAACTCAAATCAAGAAGATGACAGATACGAGCCCTTTCTCTGCCCAAAATGATGACCAATCTCTGATAATGGTAGTATTGCAGCAAAACTTATAAATTATTGGCTTGATATCAAACTAGGGAATATAAAGATTCCCAATAGAGTTTCTCCAATATTATCCCCTTTATTCAGTTCTATGCATCGTAACTGAAATCAGAGAGAATACTGATGTAGCAACTAGCGTTACACGTCCGCAAATGAGCGGGTATCTGGCTAAGTATCAAGCCAATTAATTTAGATCAGTACTACATAAAACGGAAATATACCTTACCCAAGGGTCAAGTGAAGTGCAGAGTCTTGGGGCAGCCAGCTCTCAAGTGTTTTCCCAATAATCCAAATGTTTCTCCAGAAATCTATAACCAAAAATGTTTCTCCAGAGATCTCTCTTTCTTTCTTTGTTTTGTTCTTTTCTGTCTCTTCATCTTTCTTTTTGGGGCTGGTTTCTTAACCCAAAAGTTATCAGATGAACACACCCTCCTAGTTTGGAACTTTCCAATCATTGTTGGATGGGTGTGTGCATTGATAAGGAGCGTGATGTCATAATACTACCCAGAATGCACTTTTGCTACTGGTGTAGTATTAACTGCTCTTATCTAGCTGGCACTGTTGTATAAGCTATAAGCATCATACCATTAAGGGTAAACTCACACATGCCTGATATTTTCAATACTACACACCTGACATCTGGAGTCCTTGTCTCAGAGCCGAGGGACAAACTTTGATACATGAATGTATACTTTGAGGAACATCTAGACAATTCTCACACTGTGGAATTCATGTTCAGATAGGAAAAACAATGAAGCCTCAGAATCCGCAGGTGCGGTGTATCTTCTAACCGTCTAAATGTATAATATATTGTTACAATAACACTAGCTTTTGAACGGCATAGTAATCTTCTAACGGACTTACTTTGGCCTACATGAAAATCCATACAAAACAGTGAATATAAATCAACATTGCTCTTAAAGGCAATGAGTACCCATTATAACTAAAATAAGTAGCTATAACTGTTTACACTTATGAAAAAGCACAACAAATCCCCCTTCATTACAATGTAATCCAATAGAGAAGTTGGACTACATTGGAATGTCGCAAAGGGCATTTCTGATTCCTTCAGAGACATTAGTTCTTGTTTAAACTGTTCGTTACTCTCATGAAGATTTATTGAATGAGTCAATAACTGAGTGTAAGTCAGTGGTGACGAGTGTCCTCCACAACTGAATATAAGTCCGATAAATGTTGCTTCTGATCTTCCATCTCTGCATGAATACTCATTAGGTTCCTTTTCAATGAACCGATCTCAAGTTCCAATGTCTTAATAGAGATGGAATTAACAGCTGATAGACCGGTGGCAATGACAGTGCCCACTACGCCAAAGATTATGGCGGCTGTAATCGCAGAAATGAACCGATTTGGTCGTCGACTTATTGAAAACTGTTCTCTGGTCATGGTTTTCCTTGTCTGTTCCAGGATCTGTGTAATCCTTTCTTGGGAATAGCCGATGTGCATTTGATACCACATCTTTATCTCCGGAGACGAAATCTCGGAAATGTTGAACTGTCTTTCGACGAAGACACGTGGATCCAAACTGACGTATATCTTTTGGGATAGAACCCTCTTATTCGTCAAGATGAATCCCGTGGTATCCTGCAGCATGATCCCAGATGAAGGGCCTGGTACAGCAATCGGCTCGGCCCGGGACTCCTTCCCCAAGATCAGGACGATGTAGAGAACAGCAACAACCCTCGATGCCATCTTGCGCCTGAAATATATTGTATGACAAATATAAGTACATACATCTTCCACTTTTTATCACTCCTGCAAGGAAAAAATACTACTACCATACATAAGAAATAAGATAATAATGCACTTTGTCCATATATAATGCTTGCATCTACTTTACTAAGTCCTCACTCTGATATGATAATATCTGAGACACTTAGCCAATATATTTTGATCAAAACACATCTGAGCCTGCCTACCAAGAGCCAAGGTGGTCTCAGGTCAAGCGGGTCCTACGCTAAACCTACCTGAGCCATTGGGCTTCTATGTTCAGGAGCGCAATGGCTTAGGTAGGTTTAGCGTAGGACCCGCCTGACCTGAGACCACCTTGGCGCTTGGTAGGCAGGCTCAGATTTGTTTTGATCAAAATATATTGGCTAAGTGTCTCAGATATTATCATATCAGAGTGAGGACTTTGTCCATATATAATGCTTGCATCTACTTTACCAAGTGCATTATTATCTTATTTCTGTGATTTTCTTCAATAATATGGCCAGGGACATTCGCACATTTGTATATCATACCGTGCAGGATGTTTTTATCTTAGTTTTTTCTGTGATTTTTTAATACTACCATACATCTTTGATTTGGCATAGTTTCTTTTCTTGAACAGAGCAAGTTCTCGATACAACGGTAAGTCAAGAGATAATTAGTTACAGCTTAAAATACATGATAGGTTAGTACATTGGCATGTTCATACTATACCAATCCTGGGTTTCCGTCTTTAGCTGGAACCTTGATATCTCTTTACTCTTCATCATCCGGCAATCCTTCTATTTGGCGAAGTTGTGACCTAGGATGACAAACACGTAATTGATTAATATGCACCCATTTCTCTATAAATTCATCCCCCTTAGGAATTTTGATCTTGTAGACCATGTGACAATTTGTCAATGACGACATAGGGTCCCTTCCAGGAAGGCAGGAACTTCTTTTCCTTCACCTGATCCCGGGCGAAGTTATAGAGATAAACCTGATCGGAAATTTGGTACTCCTTTTCAGTAGTCTTCAGATCATAGTAGGTTTTGGCGCTGACTGCTGCTTTCTCCAGATTCTTCTGGGCAAATGCAAAAGTATGCTGAAGGTGCTTACGTAGATTCTCTATGTATTGATGGGCTGTTGAAGCATTTATCAAATTTTGGTCTGTTGTCCGGTAGAGTAAATGCTGGGGTAACACCATCTTCCTGCCTGTGATCATTTCGAAGGGAGAAAGTTTGGTTGCTGCGCTTGGAGTGGCTCTGATGGCCATGAGAAGCAGAGGCAACTTTACATCCCAGTCCTTACCGGATTCATTGACAAATTTCTTTAGAATGTTGACAATTGATTGGTTGTAGCGTTCCACTCCACCACTAGAGGCTGGCCGGTAAGCTATATGTAGCTTCCTTTTTACTCCCAGTATCTCCCACGTTTTTGTCATCACCTCACTAGTGAAATGACTTCCATGAGCAGACTATGCGTTGTGGAAGACCGAACCTGGAAAAAACGGAATTAGACTTACCGGTAATTCAGTTTCCATGAAATCACCATGACTGCCTCACAGGAGATTGACCCATGACCTCTGTGGGGGCAGGAAACAGAAGAGGTTAAATTGCCCCCTCCCACCACCACACCTCAGTGTTTCAAAGATATCAAGTGCCAGAACAAAATTATTAGTATTTCCCAGTATTACTTCATACTAGGAGAAAAAGGTTCAACTTCATAAAAAGAGGAGGGAATATACGGGCCGTTATGGTGATTTCATGGAAACTGAATTACCGGTAAGTCTAATTCCGGTTTTTCCATATCACCATTACGGCCTCACAGGAGAGTTATAAAATTACTTCTTATGGGGAGGGGCAACCGTCTGAAGAACCTTCCGACCAAAGGAGAGGCCGGAGGTTCCAGATAAATCCAAGCGGTAATGTCTCACAAATGTGTGAATGCTAGACCAGGAGGCAGCCCTGCATATATCGTCCAGGGAAGCCCCTGCTCTTTCAGCAAAGTTAGTAGAGACAGCTCTGGTAGAATGTGCCCAAATATTGGATGGCGGATCCAGATTTTGATTCCTATAGCATAGGGTAATGGTGTCTTTTATCCATCTTGCAATGGAGGATTTTGAGACCTTGGATCCCTTATTTTTCCCAGCAAACTGGACAAGCAGGCTGTCAGACTTCCTAAAATCTTTAGTGGCATCTAAATATTTAAGGACTGTCAATCATCAAGGGAATTAAATTTATTTTCTTTCTGATCCTTAGGATTGTTGAAGAAAGATGGAAGAAAGCTCTCTTGGCCTGTGTTACGGTCTGAGGCTACCTTTGGCAGGAAACCTGGGTCTAATTTTAGTACAATTTTATCCTCAGTGATGGAAAGGTATGGTTCACGAATAGAGAGAGCCTGAATCTCTCCTAGTCTCTTAGCGGAGGTAATTGCTATAAGGAAGGCGGTCTTAAATGAAAGTAACTTAATTGAACAGTTCTCCAACGGCTCAAACGGGGAACGCATAAGGTTATTGAGTACCAGATTCAAGTCCCAGGTCGCGGTGCGAGATCTTAAGGTGGGTCTAAGTCTACGGGCAGCTCTTATAAACCGCTTAATCCATCTATGGTCTGCCAAGTTGGTATCAAAGAGGGCGCTTAATGCGGAAATCTGAACTTTTAAAGGAAGATTGAGAGAGACCTAGTTCAAGCCCATTTTGTAGAAAATCCAGAATCTTTTGAATGTTAGGCCCTTTAAGGTTTGGATTCTTTTCACCTGACTGAGCAGAACCTTTTCCAGATTTTCAAATATATCGCCGATGTCACCTTTTTCCTGGAGCATCTCAAGGTGGCTATGACCTTGTCCGACAGGCCCTGAGACTTTAAGATGGAGACCTCAGGATCCAGGCCGTGAGTTTCAGGAATTCCGGATGAGGATGTAGTAAAGGACCTTGGTATAGGAAGTCCCCTCTGAGTCGGAGTCTCACCGGGTTGTCTATTGCCAGTCTCAGGAGCGGAGCAAACCAACTCCTCTTGGGCCAGAACTGGGTGATCAATTTCACTGTGGTTCTCCCTTCCAGTATATTCTGAATGACCCTCAGGATGAGAGGCATTGGAGGGAATGCGTATGCTAGATCCCAACACCATTTCAGAGAGAAGGCATCTATTCTCCAAGGATGGTCTCCAGCGTTCAGGGAGCAGAATGTTTGTAATTTCATATTCTTTTTTGTTGCAAAAAGATCTATTGTAGGAAGTCCCCATCTCTGGGTTAGCATGTTGAAGACCCCTTGATTCAGAGCCCATTCTGTGTGGTCTATCTTTTGCCTGCTTAAAAAGTCTGCTTCTAGATTTTGGGACCCCTTCAGGTGCATTGCTGAGATGGATCTTAGCTCTTTTTCTGCAAAGGAGAAAATTTCCTCTGTGATATTCTGTTGTCTCCTTGATCGAGTACCTCCCTGGTGCTTCAGGTAGGAGACCACAGTCGTGTTGTCCGATAGGACCTTTACATGCTGCCTTATCAGCTGCCTTGCTGAAAGTAGAGGCTCCCTTACCGCGTACAGTTCCCTGAAATTTGAGGATTGGACAGATATGTGATGCTTCCAAGTTCCCTGGAAGTAAGCTTTGTCGACTTTCGCTCCCCATCCAGATTTGCTGGCATCAGTGAAGATTGTTATTGACGGCGATTTGATCCATGGAACCCCCTGGGAAAGATTCTTCTCCTTTGTCCACCATGAGAGAGAAACCTTTACTGACCCTGGAATCCAAAACTTAAAATCTAGAGAGCCCTTCTTGTTCCATTGGGACAATAGCCAATTCTGTACTACACGACAGTGAGCCTGCGCCCACTCCACTGAAGGCATACAGGAGGTTAGAAGACCGAGAAGGCTCATTGCTTCTCTCACTGAGCATTTTTTCCGGTGTTGAAAGTGCCTCACCTTGCTTACCAGAGACTGGATCTTGATCTGTGGCAGGAAAGTCGACTGTGTTAGAGAGTCTAGTATCACACCTAGGAATTTCACCCTCGTGGATGGTATCAACATAGACTTGGGTTTGTTCACAATCCATCCTAGCTCTGACAGACGGGATAAAAATATTTCTAAGTCTGACCGCAGGAGCTCCCTTGAGTCTGCTATAATTAAGAAATCGTCCAGGTACGGCACTATATTTAACCCTTCTTGTCTGAGTGGAGCTATCATTTCTATCACCAGTTTGGTGAATAGCCTTGGTGCAGCTGAAATCCCGAAGGGTAGCGCTATGAATTGAAAATGGAGAATCTGATTGAAAGGGTCTGAAATCGCAAACCTTAGGTATCTTTGGTGATCTGGGTGAATGGGAACATGCAAGTAAGCGTCTTTCAGGTCGACCGAGCACATAAATGCTCCAAGCTTTATCAGAGGTACAATTGATTTCAGAGACTCCATTTTGAATTTTCTGTAAAGAATAAACTTGTTCAGTTGTTTCAGGTTTATAATAGTTCGAAAGTCTCCTTCCTTCTTTTTTACTAAAAATAGAGTTGAATAGTACCCCCAACCTCTTTGAGACGTGGGAACTGGGATTACTGCTCCCTTTTTCACCAGGTCCTGGACTCCCTGGAAAACATTCAGGTTGTAGGATCTGGAAGGCATCCTTGTTATGACAAATCTTGGAAGGGGAAGGGAGGTGAACTCGATCTTGTATCCTGACCGAATGATATCCAAGGCCCAAGGATTTTTTGATTTAAGCGCCCACGGACCTAGGAAATCCTTCAGTCTCCCCCCTACTATGGCATCATTGTTTGTCTTCAGATTTAGATTGGGGCTTAAGGAGGAAGCCTCTTCCTTTACACCCCTTGGGATAAGTCCAACGGCCTGACTTGCCTTTCCCTCTATCAGCCTTATTTTGTCCACCATATGACCGAAAGGACTGGTTCCTTCTATAAGATCTTTCTTCGGGGAATCCTTTTTTCCTATCAGCCGCTTTCTCTAGTATTTTGTCTAGAACCGGCCCGAATACATATTCTCCTGAAAAAGGAATAGATACTAACTTCTGTTTGGATATTCTATCACCCGACCAGGACTTCATCCATAAAGTCAGACGAGCCGCATTGGAGAGTCCAGCCTCTTTAGCACAGAATCTAATCGAGTCAGCTGAGGCATCCGCAAGGAATCCTGTAGCTGACTTAAGTAGAGGGATAGACTGTAGGATTTCTTCCCTAGAAGTCTTGCTTCTCAGGTGATTTTCTAGCTCTCCTAGCCATAAATACACTGCTCAAAAAAATAAAGGGAACACTTAAACACAATGTAACGCCAAGTCAATCACACTTCTGTGAAATCAAACTGTCACTCAGTGTTGCTTCCTAAGTGGACAATCAATTTCACATGCTGTTGTGCAAATGGGATAGACAACAGGTGGAAATTATAGGCAATTAGCAAGACGCCCTCAATAAAGGAGTGGTTCTGCAGGTGGTGACCACAGACCACTTCTCAGTTCCTATGCTTCCTGGCTGATGTTTTGGTCACTTTTGAATGCTGGCGGTGCTTTCACTCTAGTGGTAGCATGAGACAGAGTCTACAACCCACACAAGTGGCTCAGGTAGTGCAGCTTATCCAGGATGGCACATCAATGCGAGCTGTGGCAAGGAGGTTTGCTGTGTCTGTCAGCATAGTGTCCAGAGCATGGAGGCGCTACCAGGAGACAGGCCAGTACATCAGGAGACGTGGAGGAGGCTGTAGGAGGGCAACAACCCAGCAGCAGGACCTCTACATCCGTCTTTGTGCAAGGAGGAACAGGAGGAGCACTGCCAGAGCCCTGCAAAATGACCTCCAGCAGGCCACAAATGTGCATGTGTCTGCTCAAACGGTCAGAAACAGACTCCATGAGGGTGATATGAGGGCCCGACGTCCACAGGTGGGGGTTGTGCTTACAGCCCAACACCGTGCAGGACGTTTGGCATTTGCCAGAGAACACCAAGATTGGCAGATTCGCCACTGGCGCCCTGTGCTCTTCACAGATGAAAGCAGGTTCACACTGAGCACATGTGACAGAGTCTTGAGACGCCGTGGAGAACGTTCTGCTGCCTGCAACATCCTCCAGCATGACCGGTTTGGCATTGGATCAGTAATGGTGTGGGGTGGCATTTCTTTGGAGGGCCGCACAGCCCTCCATGTGCTCGCCAGAGGTAGTCTGACTGCCATTAGCTACCGAGATGAGATCCTCAGACCCCTTGTGAGACCATATGCTGGTGCGGTTGGCCCTGGGTTCCTCCTAATGCAAGACAATGCTAGACCTCATGTGGCTGGAGTGTGTCAGCAGTTCCTGCAAGACGAAGGCATTGATGCTATGGACTGGCCTGCCCGTTCCCCAGACCTGAATCCAATTGAGCACATCTGGGACATCATGTCTCGCTCTATCCACCAACGTCACATTGCACCACAGACTGTCCAGGAGTTGGCAGATGCTTTAGTCCAGGTCTGGGAGGAGATCCCTCAGGAGACAGTCTGCCACCTCATCAGGAGCATGCACAGGCGTTGTAGGGAGGTCATACAGGCACGTGGAGGCCACACACACTACTGAGCCTTATTTTGACTTGTTTTAAGGACATTACATCAAAGTTGGATCAGCCTGTAGTGTGTTTTTCCACTTTAATTTTGAGTGTGACTCCAAATCCAGACCTCCATGGGTTGAAAAATTTGATTTCCATATTTTTATTTTTGTGTGATTTTGTTGTCAGCACATTCAACTATGTAAAGAACAAAGTATTTCAGAAGAATATTTAATTAATTCAGATCTAGGATGTGTTATTTTTGTGTTCCCTTTATTTTTTTTAGCAGTGTACATAGACCTAGCTACCGACATGGCTGCAATGTTGGTCTTAACATTATACATCGAGGCCTCCCAAGACTTTCTCAGAAGGGCATCTGCCTTACGCATCCCTTAATTGAGCGGCATCCTCGAACGGCAGGGCAGTCTTTTTATTTACTTTCGCCACCTGAACATCGATCTTAGGGGTCTCATCGACTAGTTTGGACTGAGAAAGGTCGAACAATAAACGATTTTTGAATTCCTTGGATATTCCAAGTCTTTTCTCTGGTTCTGACCACTCTTCCAGAATCATCTCTTTTATATTTTCGTTTATGGGGAAGACCCTGGATTTCTTCCCTCTAAGGCCCCCAAACATTTCGTCTTGAATAGATAGAGACTTAGGGGCTTCTTCAAACCCCATTGTCACTCTGACCGCTTTTAATAAGTTACCCATTTCCTCCGAGGAAAATTATAATTTTTTGTTGCTTTCATAGATCTCTCCCTCAGAGAGACAGAAATCATCTTCCCATTGCATGGAAGTAGAAGCCTCATCATCAGCATCATCAGATTCCGAGGAGGAAATTATCTTAGAACGTGGACGTTTGTGAGAGGGCTGGCCTTGGGAATCAGATGGAGCGGCTCTAAGTTTCTCCTGAACCACGGATCTAATACCATCCATAAGGGAGGGTTGCTCCTGCCGGATCACATCAGGAATACACTCTTCACATAGCTTTTTTCCATATCCATCAGGCAGTCTTAGCGCAAGAAATGCAGCGAGGAGGTTTTTTTAACCTTTTTTTGAGCCTCTTTAGCCTGAAATTAAATAGATATGGAATGGAGGCATCAGTACTAACCCTAGGCGGAAAACTTCAATTGAAATGACAAGCGGACCCCCAGAGGGATACTTACATGAGGCAGAGAGGGAGCATCAAGCTCCGTGGAAGTTTGCAGATCGGGTACTTACAGATCTCAGATCAGCGTTCCATGGCCGTCCCGCCTTTTATTCAAACACCTCTGCCTTCTGCGCTTGTGCTTCCGGGTTGCGTCACATGACCGGACCCGGAAGTGACGTCACAGATGTCGGCGTGCGCACACACCGGCCGCTGCTCAGCCCGTCCCACCGGGGAGGAGGAGGAAGTTGCGGTCTGGGAGCAGGCTCCAGACCAGCCAGAGTTAGCCCTCCCGATACCCCGCCAGCCCAGCATAAGTACGCGGCCGCCGGCAGACTGGGGGAGCTCCGACTTGAGCTTCAGGTAAACCAGACCGTCCTCGGACCCTCCTGGAGACGCACAAAATAATGAAAAAGAAAAAAGGTTCAATTTCCCATCTTCATCTCCCTGCCAGCCCGCAGGGAGACTCTTCTCTGACCCTGGCCACAGTGGGGACAGAAACACTGAGGTGTGGTGGTGGGAGGGGGCAATTTAACCTCTTCTCCGTTTCCTGCCCCCACAGAGGTCATGGGTCAATCTCCTGTGAGGCCGTCATGGTGATGATATGGAAAACACGTGGTTAATGAGTAGAGACGCACACACACTTGAACTGCAAGTCTTGCAAGGCAAACATTCTACCCATTTTGTGACTAGACAAGTCACGGTTAACATATATCTGTTGCCTTTTGATGAAGTTGTTACTGATCCAATAAAGTCAATCTGGATGTCTGACCATGGCATGGACATCCCCTTTTCATCAGCGGTGCCAGATGAGTGGGTGCTTGCGGCTGGAATTTTGAGCATATTAAACATCCTTGACAGTATGTGCGAACGTCTTGCAACATATGAGGCCAATAAGCATAATCCCGTAATAATTCATACGTTAACTTCTCACCTCGATGACCAGCCGTTGGGGAGTCATGGGCGTGTTCTAACATCAAACCTCGGTATGCCGTGGGTACCACCCATTGTGAGATACCATTCTTCGAGGTTCTTACCAACAACCCATCCTGTAATGAGAATTGGGACTTGCCCTTCATCAAAATCCATAACTCTTCCTTGCCTGCACAGTCTTCTATGGTTATGGGACAGTTCTGCGGATCTTCAATGTGTTTGTAAAACATACTAATGACTGGATCCCCCTTTTGACTCGTGATGAGATCCTCACTAGGGGAATCTTGGCTCCATTGTGCCACATTGGCTTCGGTTTACTTTTGGGCCTGTCTTCTTGTCATTGCACCCACTTAGATAGTTCCCATGAGGTCATCAACGTCTCCATTAATGGCTGCTTGTTTAGCGAGGGAATCTGCCAAATCATTCCCCTCTTTATCCATACCTGGAGATTTTGAGTGACCTCTTACCTTTTTCCAGTAAATGGTGAGACCATGGGTGGTAACCATCTCGTCGATCTTACAAAACATTTTACCATGCTTGACAGGCTTATTGTTACTTCTTGCCATATTAGACCTTTTTCATCCAGGGAAGTACTCCATGAAGCTACTGCGAACATAATTAGAATCTGTGATTATAACAAACTCTTTAAGACCAGAATCAATATCCATTTGTACAGCTTTATACACAGCGGTGAGCTCCGCAAACTGGCTACTTTTGGAACCAATTTTGTATCCGACAGACATGTCTGGGAACGTGTTATTTCATACGATTCCGATACCTGCAACCAATGTGCGTTCAGTTCCTATAGCGATAGGGAAAGAACAGCCATCAACATATACACATGGTAAGGATTTGCAGTATTCTTCTTCATAAGACTCGGAATCTGATGATGCTGATAAGGCTTCTACTTCCATGCAATGGGAAGATGATTCCTCTCTCTGAGGGAGAGATCTATGAAAGCAACAAAAAAATTACATTTTTCCTCGGAGGAAATGGGTAACTTATTAAAAGCGGTCAGAGTGACCATGGGGTTTGAAGAAGCCCCTAAGTCTGTATCTATTCACAACGAAATGTTTGGGGGCCTTAGAGTGAAGAAATCCAGGGTCTTCCCCATAAACAAAAATATAAAAGATGATTCTGGAAGAGTGGTCAGAACCAGAGAAAAGACTTGGAATATCCAAGGAATTCACAAATTGTTTATTGGAGATGCAGATTGTTCTTCCAGGAAATCATTTTGTGGCGATTCACCTCTATGTCCTGAATTGGAACAATCATGAAGTTCGGCTAATCCTTGAGCAACTGGATTCTTATTATTTTGTTTGTACCTGATTTCCAATGGCCATCCCATTAGGGACATCGTCCAGGCGGTTATCCTGCTGTTTGATAAAATCCAATCCTTGATTCTATCATTATGCAAATATTGTGCCGTTTCCACAATGATCTTTTCGCCCTGGATAAAACTCCTGAAATATTGCAAAGCCCACACGGTAGACAGTAATGCTTTTTCACAGTCATTAAACTTTACCTCAACCGGTGACTAGTGATGTCGCGAACATAAAATTTTCAGTTCGCGAACAGCGAACGAGAACTTCCGCAAATGTTCGCGAACTGGCGAACCGGGCGAACCGCCATAGACTTCAATAGACAGGCGAATTTTAAAACCCACAGGGACTCTTTCTGGCCACAATAGTGATGAGAAAGTTGTTTCAAGGGGTCTAACACCTGGACTGTGGCATGCCGGAGGGGGATCTATGGCAAAACTCCCATGGAAAATTACGTAGTGGACGCAGAGTCGGGTTTTAATCCATAAAGGGCATAAATCAACTAACATTCCTAAATTGTTTGGAATAACGTGCTTTAAAACATCCAGTGTGTGTATACGATCAGGTATGATGTTGTATCGATCAGGTAGTGTAAGGGTTACGCCCGCATCACAGACATTGACAGACCAAACTCCCCTTTTAATGCACCGCAAACAGTTCATTTGCACAACCGCAAACTCCCCATTTGCACAAGGTTGGATACCAAGCTAGCCACGTCCCGGTGATGTCATTGAAGGTTTCTTCCTCCACCCAGCCACGTACAACACCAAGGGTCCCCGAAAGGTCAATTGAATTGATTTTTCGAACGGGGAGATGGTTAAAAAAACGCTGGCTCCCTCCCCTTTGTTTTTATCCACGGTGACTGCGTCTGCGCCGTGCAATTTACTGTCACACCCGATATGAGTGGTATTTTCTGTAGTACTATTCTCATCAGTTTAATCCCTCTAACGTCCCCAATCTGGGTGCCATTTATTGAATAGATTTTTCGAACGGGGAGATGGTATCAGTGGTTGGCACTGGCAGTGGGCACACTACAGTCAGTAGAAGCGGGCCTGACACACACTGGCAGCAGGCAAGCAACTGAAATTACACTAAAGTGTAAAAATTAAATGCCTTATTTATCGGCAAGCTACTGTGCCACCCGGTATGAGTGGTTGGCACTGGCAGTGGGCACACTACAGTCAGTGGAAGAGGGCCTGACACACACTGGCAGCAGGCAAGCAACTGAATTTAGACTACTGTCTAAAAATTAAATGCCTTATTTATCGGCAAGCTACTGTGCCACCCGGTATCAGTGGTTGGCACTGGCAGTGGGCACACTACAGTCAGTGGAAGCGGGCCTGACACACACTGGCAGCAGGCAAGCAACTGAATTTAGACTACTGTCTAAAAATTAAATGCCTTATTTATCGGCAAGCTACTGTGCCACCCGGTATCAGTGGTTGGCACTGGCAGTGGGCACACTACAGTCAGTTGAAGTCGGCCTGACACACACTAGCAGCAGGCAAGCAGCTGAAATTACATTAAAGTGTAAAAATTAAATGCCTTTTTTAAGCAAAGTCCTGTGCCAGCCGGTATGAGTGGTGGGCACTGGCAGTGGGCACACTACAGTCAGTGGAAGTCAGCCTGACACACACTGGCAGGCAACTAACCTTAGATTAAAGTGTAAAAATTAAGTGCCTATTTTTTAAGCAAAGTCCTGTGCCACTCGGGATGACAGGGGTGGGCACTGGCAGTGGGCACACTACAGTCAGTTGAAGTCGGCCTGACACACACTGGCAGGCAACTAACCTTAGATTAAAGTGTAAAATTGAAGTGCCTTTTTTTTAAGCAAAGTCCTGTGCCACACGGGATGACAGGGGTGGGCACTGGCAGTGGGCACACTACAGTCAGTTGAAGTCGGCCTGACACACACTAGCAGCAGGCAAGCAGCTGAAATTACACTAAAGTGTAAAAATTAAATGCCTTTTTTATGCAAAGTCCTGTGCCAGCCGGTATGAGTGGTGGGCACTGGCAGTGGGCACACTACAGTCAGTGGAAGACAGCCTGACACACACTGGCAGGCAACTAACCTTAGATTAAAGTGTAAAAATTAAGTGCCTTTTTTTTAAGCAAAGTCCTGTGCCACACGGGATGACAGGGGTGGGCACTGGCAGTGGGCACACTACAGTCAGTTGAAGTCGGCCTGACACACACTAGCAGCAGGCAAGCAGCTGAAATTACACTAAAGTGTAAAAATTAAATGCCTTTTTTATGCAAAGTCCTGTGCCAGCCGGTATGAGTGGTGGGCACTGGCAGTGGGCACACTACAGTCAGTGGAAGTCAGCCTGACACACACTGGCAGGCAACTAACCTTAGATTAAAGTGTAAAAATTAAGTGCCTTTTTTTAAGCAAAGTCCTGTGCCACACGGAATGACAGGGGTGAGCACTGGCAGTGGGCACACTACAGTCTGTGGGCCTGCAGCTCCTCACACACAGGCAGGCCAGGCAACTGCAATATGTATATAAAGGAAAAAAAAAAAGCAGACTAATGTTGCAGCCCTAAAAAGGGCTTTTTGGGGTGCTGTCAGGACGCTGTCCTTACAGCAGAGATCAGATGAGTCTTTCAGGACTGGAGTGGACACTGAATTCACTAGCCTAGCTATCGATTTCCCAATTAAATCAGCAGCAGTTACAGTCTCCCTCCTCTCACTAAGACTGCAGCTTCAGAATGAATCTAAAATGGATGCTGTGCAGGAGGTGGGAGGGTCTGGGAGGGAGGGTATGCTGCTGATTGGCTGGAATGTGTCTGCTGACTGTGAGGTACAGGGTCAAAGTTTGCTCAATGATGATGTATAGGGGGCGGACCGAACATCGCATGTGTTCGCCCGGCAGAGGCGAACGCGAACAAGCTATGTTCGCCGGGAACTGTTCGCCGTCGGATAGTTCGGGCCATCTCTACCGGTGACAAGGACTTGCTGGCATAGGCGATGATCTTGTTCAGGTTGTCCTGTTTTTGGAAAAGGACTGCACTCACGCTTTTGTCGGTGAAGCCTGTTTCAATGTAAAAGAGTTTTCCACCTTCTGGATAGGCAAGGCATGGGGCCTGGATAAGTCTGGTTTTGAGCTCATTCACAGCTTGCTCGTGACGCTCACTCCATTCCCATTTTACTCCTTTCTTCAGCAACTGCAAAAAAGGGGTTTTGTAATCTCGGCATAGTTATCTATGAACTTACGTGAATAGTTCATCATGCCCAGGAAGGATCTCAACTCCTTGGTATTTGTAGGTGACTGTGTTGATCACTGCTTCCACTTTCTTCTTCTGTGGGTTAATTTCATCGGCAGTGATTTCGTGACCTAAAAAATTGACTTTGGTACGACACAATTGAGCCTTCTGTAAAGAAAGTTTTACACCAGCGTTTCTTAGTTGGGTTAGTACATGCCTCAGTTCCGCAATATGCTCCTCAAAAGCTGTGCTTTTAATTAGGATGTCATCCACATAGGATAAGGTACCTCGTTCAGTGGCATCAGGCATTGCCTTATGCATGAACACAGCAAACTCATGACCCGCATTTATGTACCTGAAAGGTAATCGGGTCAAATATCCTTGCGCACAATCCAGAGCAGTGCACCAAACTCTGGTCAATATACGGCATGGGCCATCCGGACATGTACCCACGTTTGTTTAACTGCTTTAGGTCCAAACAGAGACGAAATTGACCATTGGGTTTGAGAATCCCAAGTACAGGATGGTTGAGTGAGCTGTGCACTGGACGGATGATCCCCCGCTTCTCCAAGTTTTTGACGACTCATATGCCGCCAGTGGAAGTCGGTACTGTTTAACATATACAGGGGGTGCATTGGTTTCCGTTTGGATTCTTGCAACGTGTACGTTGGTTTCCCCACAGTTGTAAGAATCCTTAGCAAACATGTCCTGAATTCGGCGAAGAGCCCCTTTAGCTGTTGACGCTCCGACTCCTCGGAACATGCGTCAGCCACAGAGATTTACTTTTCCACCCGTTCCTGAAATTCTGGAGAGATTTCAGGTTGACTTAACTCGTAAGCTTCTTCAAGCTCACTAGTTAAATCGTTTTGAGTACTGCGTACCTTCTCCTTTCCTTGTTGGCATGACTCGTACTCCTTCTCATCGATCTCATTGTTGAAAATCAGTGATGATTCTTCAATGTGGCATGTACCTTCTTCAGAGCTGAAAGGATAAACAGAGTGAATATTAAATAACCCTTCAGGTGTTGAGGAAAAAATGTAGTTCCACTACCTGTTCTTCCGTCAAGTATTTATCAGGAATAAGTCCAATGACATCATTTTGGAAACCAAAAGTGAAATACTCCGAATCCATAGCCAGACCAATTATGGTGTCTTTTTGTAGAGATATACTATGGGGAGCATGGTTATGAATTACCATATGCAATGAGTCCTGATCGGCTTTACCTTCAGGCAGAGTTGCTGCATCCGGTTGGACAAACAGATCAAAGCATCTGCATTCTTAAGTCTTTGTCCCTTTTTTATTTGAATGGAAAAAAGAAATGGTTTACAGCCTTCAGGGATTTCAACCTCATCTGCAACCATGATACTCACGGCATAGGGCATCTGTTGTCCCCATCTCAAGGCTTGCTCTTCATCCTGGAATCCCTCCGGGTTCCCAGCTAATCTGGACCATAGAGTATTGTTGACCAGAACAATCTGCACGGCAAATCGGTGTAGAAGGTCATTACCTATGTACATCTGGTACCATGGTTCATTCAACACAATGAATAAATGTTCTGTGGTTTTATCTCCTATGGAAATAGACATCTTGCAATCATATTATGACTCTGAATCTCCATCCAGATCATGAACCCATTGGTCCTGTGGAGAGGAAACTTTAATCATTTTAGGATTTGCGATCTGTTTCAATAGACTTATGTAACTGGCTTCGGATTTCAGATCCAGCTTGGCATATTTCACCCGGGCCATATTGTTCACCTGTACGAGAATCAATAAGTTATCATTAACCTTCTCAATCCGTACCATGGATTGAGAATGCCTGGTCAGGTCCGCGACTTCGTAACTTCTCCCTTTAAGAGAAATAGTTAATGCATCCCCATCCAGGGTTACCTTTTCAATTCTGTCCTTCTGGATGGTTATGGTATGTGCGGCACCGTTGACGGCTTCCTCGGGCTTACCATTTTTCAGGATCGTGACATCCGGCGTTTGATTGTTCCTAAAATGCACTTCAGAGTTAAACCTTTCCTCAATCACATGACAAATACTTTGGGATTGTGTATTGCAAGAGTACTCATAGGCAATGGGTGCCTTCACCTGAGTCCAGACGGCTTCATTGATGAAGTCTAATATGGAACTCAATCTTCTCAGGAGGTCGATTCCTATGATCATCCGATCATAGGGAAGGTCCACAATCAGTGTGGGATGTCTAATTATATTCTTGCCAATTTAGAATTTTAACCATGATGTACCTTTTACCTGCAAAGCGTCTCCGCCGACACTTATCAAAGAGCCATCAAACGATTTCAATTTCGGCTTCTTTGCCGTCACCTCCAATACCTGTTGGAAAAAACTACACTGCTCAAAAAAATAAAGGGAACACTTAAACAACACAATGCAACGCCAAGTCAATCACACTTCTGTGAAATCAAACTGTCCACTTAGGAAGCAACACTGAGTGACAATCAATTTCACATGCTGTTGTGCAAATGGGATAGACAACAGGTGGAAATTATAGGCAATTAGCAAGACACCCCCAATAAAGGAGTGGTTCTGCAGGTGGTGACCACAGACCACTTCTCAGTTCCTATGCTTCCTGGCTGATGTTTTGGTCACTTTTGAATGCTGGCGGTGCTTTCACTCTAGTGGTAGCATGAGACGGAGTCTACAACCCACATAAGTGGCTCAGGTAGTGCAGCTTATCCAGGATGGCACATCAATGCGAGCTGTGGCAAGAAGGTTTGCTGTGTCTGTCAGCGTAGTTTCCAGAGCATGGAGGCGCTACCAGGAGATAGGCCAGTACATCAGGAGACGTGGAGGAGGCCGTAGGAGGGCAACAACCCAGCAGCAGGACCTCTACCTTTGTGCAAGGAGGAACAGGAGGAGCACTGCCAGAGCCCTGCAAAATGACCTCCAGCAGGCCACAAATGTGCATGTGTCTGCTCAAACGGTCAGAAACAGACTCCATGAGGGTGATATGAGGGCCCAACATCCACAGGTGGGGGTTGTGCTTACAGCCCAACACCGTGCAGGACGTTTGGCATTTGCCAGAGAACACCAAGATTGGCAGATTCGCCACTGGCGCCCTGTGCTCTTCACAGATGAAAGCAGGTTCACACTGAGCACATGTGACAGTCTTGAGACGCCGTGGAGAACGTTCTGCTGCCTGCAACATCCTCCAGCATGACTGGTTTGGCATTGGGTCAGTAATGGTGTGGGGTGGCATTTCTTTGGAGGGCCGCACAGCCCTCCATGTGCTCGCCAGAGGTAGCCTGACTGCCATTAGGTACCGAGATGAGATCCTCAGACCCCTTGTGAGACCATATGCTGGTGCGGTTGGCCCTGGGTTCCTCCTAATGCAAGACAATGCTAGACCTCATGTGGCTGGAGTGTGTCAGCAGTTCCTGCAAGACAAAGGCATTAATGCTATGGACTGGCCCGCCCGTTCCCCAGACCTGAATCCAATTGAGCTCATCTGGGACATCATGTCTCGCTCTATCCACCAACGTCACATTGCACCACAGACTGTCCAGGAGTTGGCAGATGCTTTAGTCCAGGTCTGGGAGGAGATCCCTCAGGAGACAGTCCGCCACCTCATCAGGAGCATGCACAGGCGTTGTAGGGAGGTAATACAGGCACGTGGAGGCCACACACACTACTGAGCCTTATTTTGACTTGTTTTAAGGACATTACATCAAAGTTGGATCAGCCTGTAGTGTGTTTTTCTACTTTAATTTTGAGTGTGACTCCAAATCCAGACCTCCATGGGTTGAAAAATTTGATTTCCATTTTTTAATTTTTGTGTGATTTTGTTGTCAGCACATTCAACTATGTAAAGAACAAAGTATTTAAGAAGAATATTTAATTAATTCAGATCTAGGATGTGTTATTTTTGTGTTCCCTTTATTTTTTTGAGCAGTGTATATGACAATATAGTGGCTTGTGATCCTGTCTCAAGTAAACCCCTGATTGGTCCGATAAGTTCATCTTGGAGATAAGAATCAAGAAAATATCGGCCTTCCATCTAAAACAAATCACATAAAAAATTAGGGTTATCACTTATTTGACATTTGTTAAGGATTTGACCTTTCTGCAGCGTCGCGACCGCTGATGAATTTTTGGAATTCCTGCTGCTCGCGGCGGCGGCCCCACCTTTGGGGAACACTGGATCACATCACAGCTTACAGAGGGCAGCTCACAGATGCCGAGATGATCGGATCACTCACTGGAGAAGATACATTAGTGCAGAAATCATCATGATTAGACTGTAATATAGATAACATGTTAGACATCTCCTCCTTGGCCTCAATTTTAGGGTCAAGAACAGTGCAAGGCAAAGTAGGATTAGAAATCACATTAGATTATTTTACAACCATCTCAGTAGCCTTGCACCGACCTGGGCTCTGACCCTGCCCTGCCTGCATTATGGGGCTGAGCTGGGTCCTGCAGTTGCCCCTAAAAAAAGACTCAGGCTGTTTTCCAGTTGACACCTGGGACATTCTACTAACGATCTCCTGTAATTTGGCCACTTGATCTGCCAACTGACCCAAACGATTGTTTGGTTCGCGCACAGTTCGGACTTCTGGTGTGCTCTTATTAGAAGTGAGTGACCGACTTCTAGGTGAGGTAGGAGATTCAGGCCTACATTCCTTCTGTTGTCTGGGCCTGTTCCAGCGCCTGTATCCCTGGGGACCCCTATTGTAATATTGGGGACGGTAGTTAGACCTCCCAGCACCAGAGTTATCCTCCTCTGGCCCATTGGGGCTCTGAGGTCTTGCTTGCTTGGGTCCTACCTGTTGTCGCTGGGTTTGTTGGACAGGTCCTGTAGACTAAAGGGAACTTACGTGGCTGCGTTTCAAATTTGAAGCTAGGGTTTACCTTAGCTTCTGCTATGCTTTGTTCTGGGGACTTTTTATATCTCCTCACCTGTAGCATGGCATTCACTGATGTTATACAGTGAGGTGGCAGCCGTCACCAACCTGTCCAAGGGAGCTTTGAGATCAAGATCTCTAGCCAAGCAAAGTTTAATTTGCATGGGCATTGCATCATAAAACAGCAGTTTGAACTCCTCAGACTCCCAGTTTGGGGGATCTATACGCCAATCCATAGGCATTTTTAAGGATGGGGAGAAATTCCTGGGGACTTTGATTGGGTCTACATATGAGTTTATAGATATCACGTTTTGCAGCAGTCACAGTACAGTAAGGGCCAAATTCTAATTTGACCTCATGCAAAACCTCCTGCCAATCCTGAATTCCCCTCTCCCTAAATGAAATAAAGTAGTGGCGATATTTACCATCAAATGCCCATGGAAGGAATCTGATCCTGTCCGCATCAGAATACAATTTTAAAGAATCCATGGTGGATTGGTACAGTTCTAAGTGATTGGCATATTCAGTAGCACCCTTTTTAGAGAATTTGGGCACAGTGACATTTAGAAACTTAATGATACTCGAGGAGTTCTGATCCTTTTCTGAACACAGAGTATTTTTCTTTCTAGAGACCACCTCAGCATATGTTGGTCATCTGAAACTCTCATCCCCCCAATGGGCAATCTGATGCTTGTGTGGTAGGGAATGGATCACACGCTTCCCCACATCACTGTCACAATCATTCACGCTCCGCTCACTTCCATCAGACCCACTTGGCACAGGTGACTTAACCCTAACATACCTCTCTAAAGGAGGACGTGGAGGGGCACTTCTGTGTCCTTTTGCGTCGCTAGCGCCTAGTAAAGCGGTTACAGCTTGAAACGCCTGACTTAATTGGGTTAAGGCTTCCTGTGTAATCATGCCATCACCCTCGGGTGGCTTAGGGTATCTGATGGATTGCGCTTTAAGAGCATGTGATTATGACATATCTACATTTTGGGGTGTGAGAATTAGAGGGTCTGGAGATCCCTCATGATCAGACAGATCACTTTGAACATTAGCTACAATTTGGCTTAGTTCATTTGTTTGCTGCAGACTGCTATAACGGATGTGCAGCTCCTCTGCCTCACTTTTTAATTTACGATAGGCAGCATGGCTGTGATCGAGCTCGCATTTTAAGTCCTCGATTGATGCCTTTGCAGATTCTAATCTTTCTTCCATATGGGATACATATCTTTGCATTTTTGTTATATGCACGTCTACTCTCTGAGAAAATGCTGACCTCTAATAATGCATACAAAATTGATGGCAACATCTTTAAAAGGTGTTAGTTTTTACTGGCGGTATTTTTAAGCACATCAAGATAAGGTAGATGTCTCCTGACTGTGCCAAGTGGTGTCCATACATCCTCTCTTGGATCATGATGTGGCTGCATGGATAAGTGAGTTGCAGGCAGAAGCCAAATCTAAATGTGAATTTACATATTCAACAACGTTCTGGATTAACTGCTCTGGGCTAGATGGACTATCTCCTGTTGCAACATCACTACCCGCTGCACTAATTTTCTTACAACAAAGTTACAGATTTATGAATAATCTGGTTAGCTAAGAAAGGTATGGAACGGTTTACTATTTGCACAAATAATCAAAGAATTAACTCGTTCTCACTGGGGCCTCCATTTTATGTCGGGTATATAAAGCAAATGCTTTATACAAGTATAAAAAAAAATTAACGGACCAAAAGAAAAATTATGCAAACAATATTGACCCGTGAGATAGACATAAACATCTCAAAAAGAGTTCAATCAAGAACCTGATTATTTTGTGCAATCAGTAAAACAGGGTACAAGCGTCTATGCAAAAATATAAATTGTTTATAATACAATAGTTTAAAATACAATCAAAATTTTAATCAACATAAATTTCAATAATATACAATGATATGCAGTACCCAGAATTCACCGCTATATGGTACCAACAAAACACTACTCAACCAACACAAGAATATTATGCAATACGGCTTTAAAATTATGAGAGATATACAATCAATGGATTATGCGAAAAACTCAATCAAGAAGATGACAGATACGAGCCCTTTCTCTGCCCAAAATGATGACCAATCTCTGATAAATGGTAGTATTGCAGCAAAACTTATAAATTATTAGCTTGATATCAAACTAGGGAATATAAAGATTCCCAATAGAGTTTCTCCAATATTATCCCCTTTATTCAGTTCTATGCATCATAACTGAAATCAGAGAGAATACTGATGTAGCAACTTGCGTTACACGGCCGCAAATGAGCTGGTATCTGGCTAAGTAGCAAGACAATTAATTTAGATCAGTACTACATAAAACAAAAATATACCTTACCCAAGGGTCAAGTGAAGTGCAGAGTCTTGGGGCAGTCAGCTCTCAAGAGTTTTCCCGATAATACAAATGTTTCTCCAGAAATCTATAATCCAAAATGTTTCTCCAGAGATCTCTCTCTCTTTCTGTTTTGTTCTGTCTTCCTCTCTCTTTTTGGGGTAGGTTTCTTAACCCAAAAGTTATCAGATGAACACACCCACCTAGTTTGGAACTTTCCAATCATTGTTGGATGGGTGTGTGCATTGATAAGGAGCGTGACGTCATAATACTACCCAGAATGCACTTTTGCTACTGGTGTAGTATTAACTGCTCATATCTAGGTGGCACTGTTGTATAAGCTATAAGCATCATACCATTAAGGGTAAACTCACACATGCCTGAAATTTTCAATATTACACACTTCCGACATCTGGAGTCCTTGTCTCAGAGCAGAGGGACAAACTTTGATACATGAATGTATACTTTGAGGAACATCTAGGACAATTCTCACACTGTGGAATTCATGTTCAGATAGGAAAAACAATGAAGCCTCAGAATCCGAAGGTGCGGTGTATCTTCTAACCGTCTAAATGTATAATATATTGTTACAATAACACTAGCTTTTGAACGGCACAGTAATCTTCTCATGGACTTTGGCCTACATGAAAATCCATACAAAAGAGTGAATATAAATCAACATTGCTCTTAAAGGCAATGAATACCCATTATAACTAAAATAAGTAGATATAACCGTTTACACTTATGAAAAAGCACAATAGGAGGTAGATGCTTCCTCCTCAAAGGGGTATTTCCATTTAAAAGGTCTTTGATATAAATGGCTTCTTATCCGTTTTTTCCATTCCTTCTCTACTACCACTAAAATAGACTTGTGAACTGGGAAACATCTATGCTTCTTTTCCCTCAGACCCTCAAATACAGTGTCCTTCACTGACCTATCCTCCTTGGTGTCCTCTAACGCCAGGGTAGATCTAATAACTCAGTAATTTGTCCGTATCTTCAGCCGGAAAGAGGAGGAATCATCAGAGTCCCCATCTGCAGAAGGAGATTCGCTGTCTTCAGACTCCTGCCTCACCGCTTTTCTCTTCTTTAAGGGACACTTTAACCTCTGACATAAGAGACTTCAAATCCCTCAGAATACCCAGAGTCTCTTCCGCCACAGTTTTTTCAATGCACTGCTGACAGAGCTCCTTAGTATAGGAAGATGTCAGCGAACACTTGCAGATAGGGTATTCTTTATTCTTTTTCTTGGCTAGCACTTTCTTAGGCACCGTCTACGGAGAGGAAACATACCCATATCTAAAAAAACAGCCTTAACCCTTTAAGGACCAAACATTAGAACTCAATACCGGTGGCAGGATCTCAATGTCTGCACTTTCAGACCTCCTTTCTTCCTCCATTATTGTAGGTAACTCTGCATACAATCAATATTGTAAACGATTACCATGTGCCACCAGAGTGCCCCTCTCACCTGAGAGATCCAAAGCATCCTGCAGACCCACCACACCACAGACACCACTGAGACAGGAATTCTGCTGTCTATCCCCAGCAACTTCACTCAGACCCCTCTGGATCGCTGCCATACCTGCTGCCGCTCTTGAACACGCCGAAATTCCGGTCGCCTGCCCGGAAGCGCACGGCCGTGGAACGCATCGACTTCCTGTGATGTCATCATTCTGTGCCCGCGTACCGTGGCGTCCTGGCTGGTCTGCGCTTCACTGGGGCCTTCTGGCCACACCTGCTACAATGGTGTGGTCATCCTCACCTGAGGGACCGACACCTCCTGCCTGCTAGGGAGACCGGACCGCCGATACTCTTTCCTATTCCTTCAGCCCCCAAACCTATAGGAGGGGAACTTGTGGCAGGTAAGAATCTTGCCGTCACTGACCCTCCAGTATCTACCGGGGCTTCCAGGTCATGACAACTCAAACTGCAGGCTTCCCGCACCAGGACAGGAAACCTCACTGAGGTGGGAGAGTGGCTCCACCTTTTTTATGCTGCAGGTTTCCTGTCCTGGGAGCGGAGCCATCTCTCTAAGGTGCTGTCGTGGGGGAGGGGGGAAAACAAATTCTAAAATAAATGGAGGCCCTAAAACTCACAGGGTACTGAGGCCAGTTAGAATTTTGGATAAGTAAAAGCATTCCAGTTATTAACACAAAGTGACACGTGTCAAATCTGACAATGGGACTGCACCTTAAGGTCAAAATAGGCTTTATCCTTAAGGGGTTCAAATCATTGCTGTACATTGCAGGACTCTTCATTGTGTCCTTGGTGCCTTTTGAGCATGTGCCTAACTGGCTAATTACTTATTGTAATCATGTAGTGATTATTTTTTCTTCCATCTAGTAGGGAGAGATGTGAATTAACCATTTTGATGAAATCTTGAGACTCATGGAATGGAAAATTTCTGTAAATTTACATTACCTTTAACTCAGACGTGACTCATTAAATTATTTCAATCATAGTTTTTATTTAGGTTGTCTTTTTGCCCAGTCCGTGCCCAAGACCCTCTTTATGGACCGTCCAATTTTCCATCACACAGTATGATAAAAACCTATATAGATTCACATGTTTTGTAACAATTTCTCTAAAATGGAACCAGAATTGAATTTAAAAAAATGTTTTCTGCTTGAAATATACCATAGGAAAGGAAACTATTGAAGTCTATCACACATTTCACATAAATAACATTTTCAGCTTCTTTATATAAATTATATACCTGCATCAAGGAACTAATGTTTGCTGGCACAAGTTCTGAATGGCAACCATACATTATGCTGTGGTGTCCCTACTTATACTTGTTACACGGTTCTAACAATACTAAACCTTTCAGAAACAAATCAGAGGAGTTCATGAACATACAAGTGCTGTCAAGACTATATCCAACAGTTCCTTAAAAGGGTTCTCACTTCAGTAAGTTGCATTTATCTTGTAGAGAAAGTTAAAGGGAACCAGTCATCAACTTTATGCTGCCCATACTAAAAGGCAGCATAAAGTAGAGACAGGTGAGTTGATTTCAGCAGTCTTTCATTTAAAAGTAAGTGGTTGCAGAGAACCAACATCAGTCATTGCAGACAGGGCCTGGAAAAGTCACGGCCACCTGAAGATTCATGGTTATTCACGAATTCTTGCTCTCCCTGCCCACCTGCTAATGACCGACAGTCTTCTACCTAGTTTTCTCCCTTTCTCTCTAGGAGAGAACTGCCAATCATCAGCAGATGGACAGGGAGTGCAGTTAATTCTGAATAACCATGACTTCTCAGGTAGATTTGACCCTTTTCAAGGCCTAGGATGTAATGATTATAAAGCTGGTTCTCGGCAACCACTTATTAGCTCATGAGTGACACCGATGAAATCAGCATTTCTGTCACTACATTATGCTGTCCTCAGTGAGGTCACCGTAAAGTTGATGACAGGTTCCCTTTAATACAAGCCACTTACCAATATATTATCCATATTGCTTCCTTTGCTGGCTGGATTCATTTTTCTCACATTATAGACTGCTCATTTCCATGGTTACAGACCACCCTGAAATCCATCAGTGATAGTGTGCAAGCACTAGCACAGGAAAAAGCATCAGCCTCTCTGGTGGCCAGGACCATGGGAGCACATATAGGCCAGGCTTTTTCCTATATTGTGCAAGCACGACCACTGATGGATTGCACGGTGGTCTATAACCATGGAAACGAGCAGTGTATAAATGTGACAGAAAAATGAATCCAGCCAGCAAAGGTAGCAATATGGATAATATATTAGTAAGTGACCCGTTTTAACTTTCTCTACATGATAAATGCCACTTACTGAAGTGAGACAATCCCTTTAAGCCACAAAATCTTTTAGGGGATTCCCAACCCTCTGAATCTTTTTTTATAAACAGCTGTCAATTATATAAAACAATGTAAGGAATAATACATTGCATCCCATGCAGACTCTTCCCTTGTTTTTGCAGCTCCAGCAATGACATGTCATCTTAACATGTGATCTTAGTGGTGTCGACAGCTCACCAAAATAACTATTACTCCTTTTATACCTTTGTAAGTGGTTTGTTAAAAAAAAAAAAAAAAATTGGGCAGAAAACCCCCTTTAGGTTGTAAAGCCAGAAACTCATACTACTATTGTGTACAATACAAAAAAAAAAGTGTTATAGCCAAAGTCAAGCAGTTTATGCCAGAGAGACAGATAGAAGGGGGGGATGGAGGTGGAAGAAACAATTAGAGCATGATTTGCATGGGTGGAAGGGGTTTTATGAAGTGTATCAACTATATGAATTGAACATTAATCTAGTGGACCATCTCATTCACAGTTATACAATGAAGCACCCAACAACATGGTAATGTATAAAAGGTTACAAAATTCAATTGTTATGGGGCCACTAAGCCTAGTTGCCACAAATAAAAGATCCACCAACACATCAAGATTCCAAATTTCCATAAAGTCACAGTGCTAAAGATGCGGCCTAGTAGAAGACTTGCAATGAGGGTTACGGCTTCATATCACCAGTCCCTATGAACTCATTAAAATTATGACCATGTATGTGGGTGTTATAACCATATCACCAATAATGTTGGTTAGCAAGTCAAATGTGATGTAACTTCTTTCTAATAGACCTAATACAGAACTGAGGATATGAGAAGCAACAAACAGAGGGGCAGACCATTTATCAAGACCACTGATCACCACAACTAGCCTCTGCCAAGCCTTTAATGGATGCTTACAGACCAACTGTATTCAACTGCATAGTAATGGAACTGTTTTAGGTTAGTACTTTTAATTATATTCCCAATCCCTATAACATACATATTTCTGCTATGATCCCACCCATAGTTGGTAACTGCACTGTACATAACGATCACAGAATGCATATGTTTTGTGGATAAATGCAAGCAGACAATCCTTTAAAATTATAACACCCACAATCAAAAATAGCCATTTCAAGATTTTGTTCAACATGGAACAGGAGAGAATCTTTAAAACCTGACAAAACAAGCATGTTGTCAACTGGAATTCATAAACTCCCATATTTTAAATATTTAGAAGGCTGATAATTCTGACTAAAGTCATACTTTGCTTAAAGGACCGATTTAGTTCTTTAAAATTGACCAGTCTAACCATAGAATAAGCCATCAATATTAGATCGGTGGGAGTCAAAGAATCGACATCTCGGACAACTAGCTATTTAAAGGAGCATGGGCGTTTTAGTGGGCTATATCTGTTAGTGGAGGTGTTGAGAAGATAGGTTACTTGGTTCTTTAAAATTGATGGCCTATCAAGCTAGTTGACATGGTACCTTGCAACTCCTTTTTACCCCCTATAAAGTACAGAGATCCGGTCGTACACTGAAGATGTAAGAGAAGGAAACCTATATATTGAAGCTTCATTAAGATAGTGAAGGGACAAATTATGGTATTGTAATAGTTATCATGCAACTTCCCATTAGTCTGGTAAGCCAATTTGTCATTTCCTTGCTTCTGGAAGGCAATTTTACTCTAAAAAGGCAACAAACTACAGCTTTGCACTAGATTCTATGAAGACCTGTATATCAATTACCCATCTACATAAAAACCATGAGGAAGCCATTAAATGGTCTACACTAAATCTCTTTAAGGTCACTTGACTGATTGACACATGAAGCAGACAATGTAAAAAAAGAGGGGATTTTGTCTTTGTAGGTGTACCAAAACAGAAAGGGGAATCTAGTAACCCATCAACTCCCTGTCCCAATACAGCTATTTTAAACATACAATCTCGGTTGTGTGTAAGATAGTCATCCATGTGGTGTTTACTATGGGAGTAGCAAAACTGAGGTAGTCAACCTTGGTGAAGGCTCAGCATAAAAAGATTTTAATAACCACTGAAAGCTGCTTTTTCATTTTCCATCTAGATGTGCAAGGTTTACAACCATAGGAATTATTGTTGAACTTTCACAGCCTCGCATGTTCCCATATTCAAAAACAAAGAAGCAAGGGAAGGGCGGTGTGTGTGTGTGTCAGGGGGGAATGGGTTGGGTTCATGTAGCAAGAGGGAAAAAAAGGAAAGTTTATAATCTGGAACTTTGGAGGATCGAGTCACATGTTTCATCCAGTGCGCAGGGGAGAAGATCAGACAGTACAGATGATCTCAAGTCCAACAGCTGTAGTTTGTTTTCCTTATGGGCAAGTTTACAAAGTTGTGTTAAATGTTTTTGCAGCTTTATTGTTCACCAAGAACTGCAAACTGGTTGTCTAACTGAAGCTGAAGAGCCTGATTCTTCGTAGCTTCTTCTCTGGCGCGGTTTTTATGTTTTACAATTTCGAATGTCTTCTCCATTTCTTTATCCCTATTTTGTAAAACAAATTAGACAGTTGTCACGGGTGTAAATGCATGATACACAATATCTCAGCAGAAAGGTTCCTTTAAAGGGCTGTGTCACAATTAAATGTTATTTTAATATAATTCAGCATGGAGAAACTAGTTACTTTTATAATTTACTTTCCGTTACAAAAAAGTTCCAGTTGTGAAATTCTCTGTACTTCATTACAATTTCACTCCCTGGTGTTTACTCTGTATAATAATGTGCATGACCACCAACTGTATTGGTCACACATGTTCATACTTCAACTGCCACCAGCCAGCCATATCTATTAGAAGCTGCAACAGTCGCAGGGAGAGCACTGAAGCTGAAACACCCCTCCTCTCCAAGCTGCTATGAAGAAAATGTAAAGTGGCATAAAGTGAAGAGAAAAAAAAAAAAAAAAAAAAAAAAAAAAAAAAAAAATATACTAACCTCCACTGACACCACCCACTGCTCTTCACTTCCTATTCTAGCTCGATGCTACCATTAAAGGGGGTTGTCTAGGCTTTCTAATATTAATGACCTATCCTCAGGATAGGTTATCAATATCAGATCAGCGGGGCTCCAACACCCGGCACCACCGCCGATCAGCTGTATGGGGAGACGGCGCGCGCAGTTTCCATGTGCCATCTTACTTCCTGTCCACTGCTGTAGGTCTATGGAAGAGAAGAGAGTTGGCAAGTGCACACTGCGCTTGCCCTCCCTTCAAGCAGCTGGTTAGCAGGGGTTCCAGGTGTCATACCCCCGCAGATCTGATATTGATGACCTATCCTGAAGATAGGTCATCGATATTAAAAAGCCCGGACAACCTCTTTAAACTGTGAACGACAGTGGCTGGCAATCATGGAGGTGAGTAATCCTTTATTTTTAAACCATGCTAACATTTCATATGGGAGGAAAATGTACGGTTAACTAGTAACCCCCTTGTAGGTAATCATACAACTTTTAAAAGGTGTTGTCAAGACAACCCATGTCCATATTCCCAGCTAGAACTTACGAAATCATGGGGGGTGGGGACCCACACTAGAGACTCTCCTCTATTAGATGGAGGAAACGCATGGAACTTACAAGATTTCCTACTCATTTAATGGGCGCCATGCAAGACCCTTTGCTGGGGAAAGTATGTTCTGATGAAACATGCCCTCACAAAATAGGCTGATTGCCAGGAATACCAGGAGAAGGCCTTAGGACTGCAATACAGTTGACCATTTCAGAAGACCATCATTTCAAAATTGCAACAGCTGACATTTTACTCACATAGTCCTGAAATATTCTGCAGCACTTTACAGACATTATCACTTGCTGTCTCCAATGGAGCTCACGATCTAAGTCCCCATCAGTATATCTCTGGAGTGTGGGAGGAAACCAATGCAAACGTCTTTGGTTGGAGTTGATCGTAGGACCCCCAACACGGTAAGACACAAGTGCTAACTACTGAGCCACCATGTCTGCCAAAAATGTAGTTGGTCAGTTTGTCCAAGTTAACTCTTGGATTTTTCTTAAACATCTCCTTTATCTGCCAGAACCCTCTCACCATTAACATGCAGTGCAAATTGATATATACTTTTCTGGGAAATTCAAAATAACTTGCAATGTATTCATTTAAATCTCTGCTCTTTCTGAGTTCAGTAGACAGATGGGGAGTCTTATTAGTGACTAATAGGAGAGGAATCACTTTTAACTACTTGCCTGCGGGTTTCTATATGCTTGGCAGTGGCTTGTAAAGATGGGAACTGGGTATCACTAAAGATTTCTGGTGGCCCTTGTGGTTTTCGTTGTGGAGCAGACATTCTGGCAGCAGGGGGTCTATATACACCAGAGGGCTGTGCAGGTTCCGGAGTTTCTGTAACTGAAAAGGAAAAAAAAAAAAAAAAAAAAGTATAAATTCAATTTACAGCTACCAATAGTAAGTAGAACCATTATCTGCACTAGTACTCATTCATGAGGTCCAGGCATGTATACACACTGCACATGTTCACGATTTCATGAAGAGGATGCTGTCTTACCAACACTTGCAGGAGGAGGAGGAGCTGCAGTTTTATTCCAGGGACCCGAGGTCTTGTCCGAGCCACTGCCTCCACTCTCTTCCCAGTCCGCACCCTGTTCTTCCTTCTCATTTTCATCATCTTCCTTTTCATTGCTACAAGCAGAAATCCAGGGAGAGCAACATGAAGGGCAGTACATTAAAATCATACTGGCATACAGAATTCACAAGTACAGACCGCTCTTTATGGAAGGCAGTCTAGTTATATGCAAAGCCTTTTGGCATACATGAAAAATGCAAAACAAAAAAGTGAAACTCAAATGTTTCCGACAGGCCAAAGCTTGTTGAAAATGCCTATTGAGGCATACCAATGGTTTCCATTTAATAAAAATTAAGCAAATACATTTTGTAACTTGCAATAGTGCAGAATATTTCACAACATTCGTTTTTGTCTAAGCAGTTTCTATTTGTAATATTTTTTTCTCTGTACAGCCACCTTTCTCTGTGGGCAGCCATCTTGTCTGAGCTACAGTTAATAGTAGCGATGAGCGAATTTCATATTTTGAAATTTGTTGGCACTTAGTTTGCTGGTAAAAGCAGAAATGCGTTATGGACTCCGTTACCACAGACCATAACGCAATTCTATGACAGAATGCATAACGGAATGCCTTTAGAGGCATTCCGTTATTCATTCCATCATAATAGAAGTCTATGGGCTGCAAAACTGATCCGTCCCGTTATGCAGGGGAGTCCTCTCCTACATAACAGAAACGGGACAGATCCATTATGCAGCCATAGACTTCTATTATGACGGAATGAATAACGGAATGCCTTTAAAGGCTTTTACCACCAAATGAAGCATGAACGAATTTTATAACATGAAATTCGCTCATCTAGTTAATAGCATTTAATTGTAATCCTGTCTGTGATTAGAGGACTGTCGAAAAGTGATCTGCACAGAACAGAAAGGCTCAGGGTTTTATTAGGCTTTGTGGTCAGTGTGAAAACTACATTATTTTAGGATTTTTAGTATAGATTTTTGGAATATAATATATATTTTTTAAAAACTTGTTTAACATAAAAACTTGATTTAAATGGGTTCTTTTCGGAAGACAGTGTAGCCAGTTTATCAAGAGTCTCTCAATTTTCTACCCAAGTTTTATTGCATTTAAACAGGTTGTCCAGCCTTGGTGACTACAACCAAAGCCAAAATTTTCTAGCCTCTTACTTGGAGACTTCCCATACTGTTTTATGGCTTTACTGTTGGTATTTTCAGCAAATGCACTATCATATCAGACAGGAATAACAGTGTTGCAAGCTGTGCTATACCTCCTATCAGAACTAAGGATTTCAAATGGAACCCATTATAAGCCAACGGCTTAAGTCTGATGCTGAAGTTATGCACTGTACAACAAAACCAGCCTATGTGGAGGAGGGTTCATAAAAATAAAAAAAAATTGAAAAAAGGAGCATAAGTGGGAAACAACTGGAGGGAATGGAAAGGAAAAGGAAAGAGGGATAGGTGAGGAAGAGAAGAAGGCGCCAAAGGATACCCCAAAGTGTCAGAAAGAAATGGAGGGAGATGCTGCTGCTCGAAAGTCCAGGCAAACCTGACTAGCGGGCCGCAAGGAATAATCAATAAATAGAAAAAAGGAATGATTAGTGGAGCGCCAAGTGATCAAGGTCTAGTGAAGGGGTGGCAGGAGGAAACGTGAGGAGGAGGTGAACACCTCTTCTAGCTCTAAAGCACCCCTATATACCTTGAAGGGAAAATTATGTTTGTGAACCCATGTATCCAAAGGTTGAAATCACAAAATAGTATCATGAATAAAAAAATAAAAAAACTAACATGAGGCTATAGCCTTAAAATCAAGAACTACTGGAGTCTTCAGTAAAAAGAAAGCACAAACAATCTTGTTTAGTACTCAAGTCACCAGGGAGGGTGGTGCAAGATAAGCACATAACACTTGACACCAAACGTGAGGTCGCCTTATAGGTTGGTAATTCCTTCGTCGTCCTATTAAGAGATGACCCAACGGACTTCCAAGGTACGAAGTAATTTTCTTTATTGTTACAAACAGCTCGACACGTTTCGGGGCAATTAAAAACCCCTTCAGGAGCATCAAAGGTTACATACAAAAATACTGTATTTTATAGTCTAAGAACACATTCACACGGGGATTCACTTCCTGTCCTGAAACCCAGAACCGGAAGTGATCTCCATTTGGTGGAACGTATTCAGTATAACCATTTATAATTAGTCTGAGGAAGCTTACGCGAAACGCGCGTTGGGGCTTGTCGGATCACTACTTTGGTATTTATTGATGTTATTTTCTATTTACCATATTGTTCATTTTATTGTCCATGTACATTGTATCTCATGCACTTTAAATGTATGTACTGTATCTGGCTCCAATACCTTGTCCATGGTTGGCGAGGTCATTTATACATGTCCCCCATTTGGGTATTTATTAACTATCTAGTGCCTCCTTCGCCTTGACCATTGTGTTTTTTTCATTTTGTCCATTTTGTGATCCTTTCCCACCCTTGTGTCTATTTATCCACCAGTGTTTTGTATTGTTTGTCATTGTATTTTATTGGATTTTCCCTCCCATTTTGGGAACCATAATAAAGTTTGATATACATTGTTAGTCGTGCTGTGCCTTTCTCTCTTTTTGGTGTTGATGTTTATGGGCTATGGTTGCAAGATCTGATATAGTGGATATAAAAATATAGCCTAAAGTTAATTGAACTAAAATTGCAAACGGAGGTCTTCCCCCAAAAACACACACAATCAAATCTACATGCACAAACTTATGGAATGAGGACTCTAAAAGGAGATCCATCTACGGATGTAGTAAAAACACCAATAAATTTAAGGTGCAAGTATAAACTCCAATTTATAAGAACAAAAGGAAAGGAGGGTGCTAGGTGTAAACCAATGGATGGGGTGGATAGTTTACTTCACATCTGCATAAAAAATATAAGGAAATGTAAAAAATATTAGAATAAAGCGTAACAGAAGGATAAGCGCATGTCTAGTCAGAACTCTAATTCATTATCTGATGCATAACTCATAAATTTTCTCAGTAGTGACTGTATTCCAGGGGTTCTTTCATGCCAAATGGAGCAAGTGTTAAACCTATAGATCCAGTGCATCTTTCCTACAGAGCTGAGAGTAGGATTGGAGAGACTAGATCTATGGGGGGTCAGTTTCAGACCCAAGAAATTGCCCTCGTGTACTTCAGAGAAGTGTTTGGATACTCCATGTTTTAAATACTCTCGCTGAATGTTAGAGCGGTGTTGATTGAGCCGCTCTCTTAATGTTTGGGTGGTGCGGCCTATGTATTGCAGGCCACAGGGGCAGATTCAAAGGGGTATTCCCATCTTCAGTTTTCATACTTCCCTTCGTCCAGCGCGACGTCCACTTCCTGGATTTGGCTGGGCTTGTGACGTCTTCTCCCGGGCTTGAGTGACATCTTCTCCCGGCCAGGTCGCGCAGAAGACTGAAGTTTTTTTCCTGGCCGGGCAGCGCGATGTCCTGAACGCGCACGCATGCCACGCCATGGTGACTTATTCCTGGCCTGTATAGTACAGAGCCGGCATGTGCGTTCGCGGCCCTGTACTATACTGGCCAGGAAGAAGTCATCATGGCGCATGCGCGTTCAGGACATTGCGCAGCCCAGCCGGGAGAGAATCTTCAGTCTTCTGCGCAAGCGTGGCCCGGCGGGATTCGACAGGAGAGGTTGCCGTAACCAGGGGAGACGAAAGACAACAATCAGGTAAGAGGGGACTTATTTTCTCAAAAAGGGTGGGAATTAGGTAATAAAATGTATTTAGAAAAATGATCACTGTCAAATCATTAAGAGATTTAACAGTGATCATTGTGATGGGAATACCCCTTTAAGTTGCACCTTCTGTTACGCTCTATTCTAATTTTTTATGCAGATGTGAAGTTATCTATCCACCCATCCATTGTTTACCTAAGCACCTACCTTTTGCTCTTATCCATTGGAGTTTATACTTACCTTTATATTAATTTATCTATTCATGTATTGACCCAGGGAGTTACCCCTTTTAAGAAACCCTTTGAGGGGGCAGAGAGAAATATTCCCTCAAAGGGTTGCTTAAAAGGGGTAACTCCCTGGGTCAATACATGAATAGATAAATTAATATAAAAGGTAAGTATAAACTCCAATGGATAAGAGCAAAAGGGAAAGGTAGGTGCTTGGGTAAACAATGGATGGGTGGATAGATTACTTCACATCTGCATAAAAAAAAATTAGAATAAAAGCATAACAGATAGAAGGTGCAACTTAAATCTGCCCCTGTGGCCTGCAATACATAGGCCGCACCACCCAAACATTGAGAGGCTCAATCAACACCGCTCTAACATTCAGCGAGAGTATTGTAAAACATGGAGTATCCAAACATTTCTCGAAGTACACGAGGGCAATTTCTTGGGTCTGAAACTGACCCCCATAGATCAAGTCTCTCAATCCTACACTCAGCTCTGTAGGAAAAATGTACTGGATCTATAGGTTTTTTTTTAATTATATTTTTATCTGTTATATAAGAAACATACAAAATCAGACCATCCAAAGATCCATAAAACAATATAATAACATTTTACCCCAAGTACAGGGAATCTCCATTTACCCACTTCCGAAGTATGAGAAGTCTGGCTTGAAATAGTACTTTGCCTAAAACCAATCGTATCTCTTTATTTCATTTAAGATGTTCTGTAGCCCCTAATATACAAACTACTGGGTCTTCAAAGACATGAACACCCAGAAATACTGATATCATTTCTGCAATCTCCTTCCAATACCTAAAAAGTTTAAGGCATCTCTCCAAAAGCAAGGTATTAGATCCGCCTTCTCTCCCTTACATTTGGGCACTTATCAGAAGTTCTTACCCCCATTTTCTTTAACACCCAAGGAGATCGAGCACCTACATTCCCTTTTGGTCTTATCATCAATTGGAGTTTATACTTGCACCTTAAATTATTGGTGTTTTAACTAAATCTGTAGAACGGATCTACCCATGTGTTCTTAGACTATAAAATACAGTTTTTTTTTATGTAACTTTTGATTCTCCTGAAGGGGTTTTTAATTGCGCCGAAACTGCGTCGAGCCGTTTTGTAACAAAGAAAATTACTTCGTACCTTGAAGTCCGTTGGTCATCTCTTAATAGGACGACGAAGGAATTACCAACCTATAAGGTGACCTCGGGTTTGGTGTCAAGTGTTATGTGCTTATCTTGCACTACCCTCCATGGTGACATGAGTACTAAACAAGATTGTTTGTACTTTGTTACTAAAGACGCTAGTAGTCCGTTCTTGAATGGTTTTAAGGGCTATAGCCTCATGTTAGTTTTTTATTCATGATTCTATTTTGCGAGTTAGGTGAGGGCAGCAGCACCATCATTACCCGTCCTGGGGAGGAGGGGCATATCACTGTTTGGGTGCTAGATTAACACCTTGTGCAACCCCCCCCCAAACACCCAGCCTGCCAGTGACAGATTATCACATGGATGTAAACATGAGGACGTGATGGTCACGACGGCAATAACACTATAGTGTTACTGTGAATAACATGTCCCTGTATGTGTGCCCTCTTCCAGTCATTTTAGGGCCTGCCGTAAATGACAGAATCTTGTAACTCCGGTACAAGACCTGTCCACTGACTGCTCTGCTTTACTGTGTGTAGTGAATGCCGTTAAAGGGGTTAACCAACATTATACAACTGCATGCAGGTTTGTAACAATATCCTATAAGCTCTTCAGAAGATACTGACTCGCTCCCATATGTAGTCATAGGTTAAAGGTGAATTTTAGCAAGGCATTACCTTATTTGCAATGAATGAATCCTTAGGCCACTGTAGTCGATTTCTTTTTGCTCAAATTCTTTCCATTCATCATCTACCTACAAAGAAAGATGGGGACACAAATGAACATTACAAAAAACACAAATCCAACAGGACACAAAACATAAATTTCCATCCATCTTATACAGTTAGAGTTGTCTCATCTCATACCTATTGGTGGCATATCAGTAAAATATGCCACCAATGTCAGATAAATGCGGGTCCCACCACCCCGGACCTATGTCCAGAACGTGCCCCCCCAAAGTGAATGAAAGTGTGGCCACCCTACATTCACTCTATGGGAGTTCCAAAAAAGCCAAGTGCTGGCTTGGTTATTTCCGAAAGTCCCATAAAAGTGTAACAGAGAGGTGGTTGTGCATGCGCAGGGGCATTCCTCCATTTACTTCTATGGGCTTTCCAAAAATAGCACTCTTGTTAGCTATTTTCAAACTCCTATAGAAGTAAATGGACAGTAACACGTGGGGCCTGTTCTGGAAACAGGAGCGGGGAGCCATATCAGACATCGGTGGCATAACCAAGCATTATGCCAACAATATCTGAGATGACAATCCCTTTAAAGGGTTCTCTGCTTTTGCTATATTGGTGACCTTCCTCAAGATAAGTCATCAATATCAGATTGGCAGGGGCCCAACTGCCAATTATCTGTATGAAGGGAACGCAGTGCTCATACACTAATAGGACTGAATACGAGTGAGCCATGACTGGGACGGAGGACCTGGAATGACAATGCTCGCCGCTGCAATGTCCATGGGGAGAAGGGGAACATTGTAGAGAACGTGATTGTACGAGCACTGCGTGTCGGCTTTAAACAGCTGATCAGCGGGGATGCTGGGCAATCAATAGGCTTGATCAATAGAGCTTCGGATCATAGATCCAAAGTCGATTCGTTCAAAACCTTTGTAGTTAATGCTGGTGCTGTACAGCATTAAAATTATTGGCTCAGTGGTGCCAAACTTCATCTCGCGAAAAGTCGCGCAAGTCTTAGGTGAATTTACTACTATATGCATATCTGCATATTTTAAAAAACATTTTAAAATAGGAATTCAAAGCCAGCTTTGGTACTGGCTGGTACCTCGGTACCAAAGCCCAGCTTCTGATTCCTATTATAAAATGTTTTTTAAATACAGTTTGATCTTGGAGTTTGATCTCCCGGACCCTCACACAGATAAGATATGTGCAGAGAAGAGGGCAGTAATACTGCATGGTAGGGGTGCACCGAATTCCGGCAGCCGAAAATATCGGCCGAAAATGTACCTAATCCATTTCGGCCGATATTGTTACATATCGGCCCGAAAGATATGGGGGGTGTGGGATTTGTCCACCCATCTGCGGGCCGGGGCGGTTTACTGCATCTTTATTTTACCTTACAATCGTGACGCTCCAGTAACAACTCTGCAGGCAGAGCGGAGGGGCGGCGTAACGTCACTTACTCACGTGACGCTCCTGCTCCGCCTCCTTCATTCATAAAGTGGGCGGAGCAGGTGCGTCACGTGAGTAAGTGAAGTTACGCCGCCCTCCGCTCTGCTTGCAGAGTTGTTACTGGAGCGTCACGATTGTAAGGTAAAATAAAGATGCAGTGAGTGATGCTGTGAGCAGCAGGGCCGGGGCATCGGTCTATGGCACTGCTATGGGGAGGGGGGATCTGTGCACTGCTATGGGGAGGGGGGATCTGTGCACTGCTATGGGGAGGGGGGATCTGTGCACTGCTATGGGGAGGGGGGATCTGTGCACTGCTATGGGGAGGGGGGGGATCTGTGCACTGCTATGGGGAGGGGGGGATCTGTGCACTGTTATGGGGAGGGGGGGATCTGTGCACTGTTATGGGGAGGGAGGGATCTGTGCACTGTTATGGGGAGGGAGGGATCTGTGCACTGTTATGGGGAAAGGGATCTGTGCACTGTTATGGGGAAAGGGATCTGTGCACTGTTATGGGGAAAGGGATCTGTGCACTGTTATGGGGAAAGGGATCTGTGCACTGTTATGGGGAAAGGGATCTGTGCACTGTTATGGGGAAAGGGATCTGTGCACTGTTATGGGGAAAGGGATCTGTGCACTGTTATGGGGAAAGGGATCTGTGCACTGTTATGGGGAAAGGGATCTGTGCACTGTTATGCCCATAACAGTGCACATATCCCCCCCCCCCTCTCCATAACAGCGCCACCCACAGATCCCCCTCTCCATAACAGCGCCACCCACAGATCCCCCTCTCCATAACAGCGCCAATCATTAAAAAAAAATGTATTTTAAAAGTATTTGGGTAAAAAGGCAGTTTCGGTTTCGTTTTTCGGTCAAGGGCATCCTGAATTTTCAGTTTCGGACCAGAATTTTCATTTCGGTGCACCCCTACTGCATGGCATTGTCCTTGTAGTCCAACAAGGCGCTTATGTCACCACAAGTATGTGTATGTAACAAAGAGGCGGCAACATTAAAGGATAACGGTCATATTTTTAATTATTTGCTAGTTTAGAGTTAGGCATGTATACCTGAGTTAGTCTGTCAATGATCGCCAAAAGATCTGAAGTTACCTTATAATAGCAGCTTTCATTAATCCTGTCCCTTTCCACTGCTCCCTTAAAAGACCGTTGCTATGGCTCATCTGTCTCCGGCTAGGAAGACAGAGGGGCGGTCCTTCACACTGCATGCCTGCATTAGGCTTCAGAGTGAGGAGGCGTGTCTCAGTAATCTGATTGGCTGGCAGGAAGCTGCTGGCTACAGCATGTTTGTAAGTGAAGTGAGGAAGGCAGTTTTGGCCTCAGAGAACTGGCAGAGGAGCCATCTTGAGAAGATTCTTATAATGTAGGATTCAAAACAGCTGTAACTAAGCGGAAAACTCAAGGAAAACAGTGGTAAGTGTAGAAACTAAAAATTGCTTTATGCATAATGCTATTTTTTTAATGAAAATATGACAGTTATCCTTTAACTGTTCAGCAATTAACTTCTCGGCATTCTTGTCAGAGGAGTCTGAAACTTTTGTGACTCTTAATGTGAACATGTTTAAGAATAGATTGTGCCTGAAAAGATTTCAAGCAACGCATTGTGACTGGCATAATGTAAGCAATCTCATGCACATGATTATATGCTCATAGGCTTGTTGCAGGGATACAAACTATGGGGCGCATTTATTAACCCCTCCAAGACCAAGCCACATTCTGCAAATCTGAAGTGTTTCACTTTATGAGGTAATAACTCAAACGCTTTTACTTATATAAGCGATTCTGAGATTGTTTTCTCATGACATATTGTACTTCATGTTAGTGGTAAATTTGAGTCAATATGTTTCACCTTTATTTATAAAAAAAAATCCAAAATTTACTGAAAATTTGGAAAAATTAACCATTTTTGAAACTTGAATGCCTCTGCTTTTAAGACTACATGCACACAACCATATGTTTTGCGGTCCGCAAAAACCCAAAAAAACAAACACACGGATTACATTCATATGCCATCCGTTTTTTTTTTTTGCGGATCCATTGTAACAATGCCTAAAACGGACAATAGGAAATTTTTTCAGCGGGGCTATGGAACGGACATACTCATGCGGACAGCACACTGTGTGCTGTCTGCATTTTTTGCGGACCCATTGAAATGAATGGGTCCGCATCCTATTCTAAAAAAAAAAAAAAAAAAATGGAAGGGACACAGAAACAAACAACGTCCGGGTGCATGTAGCCAAAAGCAGATTGCGATACCTCATAAAATAGTTATTGTACATTTCCCAAATGTCTACTTAATGTTGGCATCATTTTGTAAACGTCATTTTATTAGGATGTTAAAAGAAATTCTTAATTTTTAAGAAAATGTAAAAAAAACACTTTAGCGCTATTTGACATGTATACTCGTCATGGAGCACTGCTACTTGGCGCTCCATGACGAGTATACACGTCATGGCATTAAACTGTCACCATGTCTGCAGACATGGTGACAGCACTGGGACCCCGTCTGTTACACACAGCCAGGGATCTCAACTAACCGGCTCAGGACCAATGAGGGCGGTTCCGGGCCGGCAATCGCTCAGATTGGCTAGTCTGTACAGTTCTTTAGGTGAAAAATGTCATAAAGGGGTTAAGGACCAGTTCAGTTATGAAGTGACTTTGTGGGGCTTACATAGAAACCACCCATAAATGACTCCATTTTAGAAACTACACCCTTCAAGTTATTCAAAACTGATTTTACAAAATTTGTTAACCCTTTAGGTGTTCCACAAGAATAAAAGTAAAATGGAGGTGAAATTTCAAATTTTTTGCAGATTTTCCATTTCAATCTATTTTTCCCTGCAACACAGCAATGTTTAACAGCCAAAGAAAATCTCAATATTTATTACCCTGATTCTGCAGTTTACAGAAACACCCCATATGTGGTCGTAAACTGCTGTATCAGTACACAGCAATGTGCAGAGGGAAAGGAGCGCCATATGGGTTTTGGAGGGCAGATTTCACTGGGATAATTTTAAGTTGCCATGTCACATTTGAAGACCCCCTTATGCACCCCTAGAGTAGAAACTCCCAAAAAGTGACCCCATTTTGTAAACTACGGGATGAGGTGACAGTTTTATTGGTACTATATTGGGTTACAAATGATTTTTGATTGCTCGATATTACGGAGTTCTCCTGACAGGATAGAGAACGTGTTGCTTTTATAGAGAAGGTTGATACGGACACAATACCAAATGTGTATTTTTGTTTCAGTTTTACATAATAAAGCATTTTTGAAAACAAAAATAATGTTTGGGTCTTCATTTTCTGAAAGCTAAATTTTTTATTTTTCTGCCGATCGTCTTGTGCAGGGTCTCTTTTTGCAGGAAGAGCTGACATTTTTATTGGTACCATTTTTGGGTTACATAGGATTTTTTTTATAATTTAATAATGACACTTTTTGGGGGCCAGGTGACCAAAAAATATAAAAAAGGCTACTTTGGCACATTTTCTTTTTTTTAACAGCGTTCAACTGAGGTAGATCATGTGACATTTTTATAGAGCAGGTTTTTACAGACAGCGATACCTAATAGGTCTACTTTTTTAATGTATTTCAGTTTTACACAAAAGTTTTTTTTTTTTTTTAAATATGTTTTAGCATCTCCATTTTCTGAAGGCCATTTTTTTTGGGGGGGCGATTGTCTTATGTAGGGGCTCATTTTTTGCAGGAAGAGATGACGGTTTGATTGGTACAATTTTGAGTTGCATATGACTTTGATCGCTTGGTATTACACTTTTCGTGATGAAAGATTAAAAAAAAAATGCAATTTTTTTTGCATAGTGTTCACCTTCTAAGGTGAACACTATAAAAAAAATTAACTGTGCAAAAAAGTCATAATATTTTTATAGATAAGTCATTACGAACGTGGAGATACCTACCGTATTAACACCAGCAACTGTTGTTGAAATTGCGGCAGGGCCCGGTGCAGTCACTGTATTCTATAACACCTGCACCGCACAGCAGTATTCATATGTAAAGTGTAGGCAATCCATATGTAAAGTGTAGAAATCTTCTGTGGTAGGGCAATCCACCTAGTACTCACTATAAAACTCCGATACTAGCAGGCAGGCCACTCCATCATGCACATGCTCCTCCCACTTTATTAATGAGGCAGGCGGAGCATGCGCCTGGCGAAGTGAGTGACCGCCCAGCCTGCCAGTAAGGGATTTCTACACTTTACATATGGATTGCCTACACTTTACATATGAATACTGCTGTGTGCAGAACCCGCAGCACCTCCTCCCTCCCCACTGATGCATCGCAGGTCACGCTGTGCAGCATTGCGGCCCGCGATGTATCAGTTTTAGAGTAAAAATGGCAGCATTTGCCCTTAAGACGCACTGCCATTTCCCCCCCACACTTTTGGGGTATAAAAGTGCGTCTTATAGAAAAATATGGTAATAGGTCAGATTTTTTTAAATTTCAGTTTTACACTATAAAAGCTTTTTTGAAGAAAAAAATCATTTTTGTGTCTCCATGTTCTGAAAAACATTTTATCGTTTGGGCAATGATCCTATGTAAAGGCTCATTTTTTGCGGGAACAGATGACCGTTTGATTGGTACTACATTGGGGTACATTTGTGATGTATGGTGACAAAAAGTGTCATTTTTGGGAGTTAATTTTTTTTATGGGGTTAGGCCAAGTGATATTTTTATAGAGTGCTTGCCATGGACATGCCAATACCTAATATGTATACTTTTTTTTAAATGTATTTCAGTTATACACAAAGCATTTTTGAAGGAAAAAAAATGTTTGTGTCTCCATTTTCTGAAAGTCATTTTTTGGACGATAGTCTTAGGTAGGGTCTCATTTTTTGCGGGAAGAGATTACGGTTTAATTGGTACTATTTTGGGGTACATATGTCTTTTTGATTGCTTGGAATTAGACTTTTTGCTCACTTATTTTTTTTACGGCGTTCACCTGAGGTGGTAGATTATGTGACTTTATAGAGCACGTAGTTACGGACGCAGTGATACCTAAAATGTCTTATTTATTTAAACACTTGGTGAGGGGGGGGGGGGGGGGGGGGGGGGGGGCTTTTTTTTTTTTTACTTGAAACCAATTTTTTATTATAAAAAAACGAAATTAGTACTTACCGGTAATTCAGTTTCCATGAGATCATCACAACGGCACGTTATTCCCTCCCATTTTTTGTTCTGTGCTCTCACTAATCTTATGCTCTTTTTCTTACTCACCACCTTTTTTTACTCTGTGATTTTGGAGAGTAAGAAAAAGAGCATAAGATTAGTGAAGTAAGATATTACCTCATACCTTCCCGAGAGCACAGAACAAAAAATGGGAGGGAATAACGTGCCATTGTGATGATCTCATGGAAACTGAATTACCGGTAAGTACTAATTCCGTTTCTTCCATAGCATCATCACGATATATCAAGGGGTGGCAACCGCCTGAAGGACTTTACGTCCAAAAGACAGATCAGAAGCCCTGGAAAGGTCGAGTCTGTAATGTTTTACAAATGTATGGACACTGGCCCATGTGGCAGCTTTACATATGTCATCAAGGGAAGCGCCAGCCTTCTCTGCTTGAGAGGATGACATGGCTCTGGTTGAATGGGCCCTCAGGTTAACAGGACATGGGAGATTCTGAATCTCATAGCAGAGAGATAGTGTTCTTGATCCATCTGGCCAGAGGATTTGGAAGTTTTCTGGCCTTTGTTTTTCCCAGCGAACAGGACTAAGATTGTCGGACTTCCTGAAATCCTTGGTAGCCTCGATGTAATTTAACACGGAGCGTCTAAGGAGTGGAAGATTAACTCTGTTATTTGAGGGGTTTTGACAGAAAGAAGGTAGGATAATCTCCTGGCTGCGATGGAAGTTGGATACAACTTTGGGGAGGAAACCTGGATCTAATCTGAGAATTATCCTGTCGTCCAAGATACGTAGATAGGGTTCTCTGAGGGATAGCGCTTGTATTTCCCCATAGTCTACGGGCGGATGTTATCGCAATCAGGAAGGCCGTCTTTAGTGATAGATGTTTAATTGAGCAGTCACTTATAGGCTCAAAGGAGGGCAACATCAGTCCTGAGAGTACGATGTTTAGATCCCAGGAGGGAACTCGTGAAGTAATAGTTGGACGAAGTCTAGAGGCTGCTCTCAAACCTTTTAATTTAGCGGTGGCCTGCAATATCCTGATCAAAGAAACAGCCAAGAGCAGATACTTGGACTTTGAGGGTGGAAGGTCTCAGTCCTAAAGTCAAGCCCCTGCTGTAAAAAAATCCTGAATTTTCAGAATGTTGGGTCTTTTTAAATTTGGAGCAACGTCCCCCGACCAGGAACAGAACCGCTTCCATATCTTTAAATAGATTGCTGAGGTCACCTTTCCTAGAGGCTTTCAGTGTATTTATTACCTTGTTCAACAATACCTGTCTTTTCAGGAGCTGAGCCTCAGGATCCAGGCAAACAGTCTCAGGAACTGTGGATTGGGGTATAGGACTGGACCCTGATGCAGAAGGTCCTTCCTGATGGAAAGAGGCCAAGGTTCCCAGATAGAGAGCTTCTTGAGAGAAGAAAACCAGCTTCTTTTCGGCCAGAACGGGGCTATTAAGATTAATGTGGTTCTGTCCTGATGTAATTTCAGAATCACCTTTGGGATCAATGGAAGTGGAGGGAAGGTGTAACAGTCTCCAATGCCATCTTGCGGCGAACGCATCCAAGGCTCATGGGTTGTCCCTGGGGTTTAGGGAGCAAAATATTCCCACCTTCGAGTTTGCCCTTGAGGCAAAGAGATCCACTTCGGGATTTCCCCATTTGTCCACCATCTGGAACACGTCTTCGTTCAGGGACCATTCTGTCTGGTCTAGCCTGTGGCGACTGAGGAAGTCTGCTTCTTAGTTTAATACACCCTTGAGGTGAACTGCTGAGAAGGAGCTCACCCTTTGCTCTGCCCAGGTGAAGATCTTGGATGATAGTGACTGAAGAGCCGCTGACCATGTCCCTCCTTGGTGTGAGAGATAAGCGATGGCCGCCGTGTTGTCTGAGGGGGATCTTCACATGGTGACACTGAAGAATCATCTCAGTCACTTTTAGGGTCTCCCAGACCACCATCAGTTCCCTGAAATTTGATGACTGACCTGATTGATTGGGGCCAGATCCCCTGAAACAGATGGTCTCCTACCTTCATGTACCAGCCTGAAAGACTTTCATCTGTAACAACCTGCATGTAGGGAGTCTTCTGGCACGGTGTCCCCTTGGACAGATTGAGGAAAACTTCCACCAATCTAGGGACTTCTTTACTGGTGGTAGGATAGATACCTTGCAGTCTAGCGAGAATTGTCATTTGTCCCAGATCCCGAGGATCCAGTTTTGTAAGGGTCTGAAAGGATTCTGACTCCAGGGTACTGCTGGTATGCATGAGGTTACTATTCCCAACAGGCTCATTGCTTCTCTTATTGAGCAAGTTCTCTTCCCCTGGAAAGTTCGGATTTTCCGTTGCAGAGCTGAGATCTTGTCCTGGTGAAGAAAAGTAGCCTGGGCCTGGGAGTCTAGGATCATTCCCACAAAGCGTATTCTTGTGGAAGGTGAAAGGATAGACTTGTTCCCATTTACCATCCATCCCAGTCTGTCTAGTGTTGATAGAAGGGTGTCTAAGTCTAATCCCATCTGACGTGGACTGTTGCTGATCAGAAGAAAGTAGTCAAGGTACGGAACTAGCGTCAGGCTAGCTTTCCTTAAGAATGCCACCATTTACACTACTTTGTAAAGATCTTCGGGGCCGAGGAAATTCCAAATGGGAGTGCCATGAACTGGTAGTGATGGCAAACCGGAGGAATTTTTGGGAGTTGGTATGGATTGAGACGTTATAGTAGGCATCTCGTAGATCTATTGTACACATCAGGACGTTTGGGGATAACAAGGGTACTGTCGACATCAGGGATTCCATCCTGAACTTTCGATACAAGATGAACTTGTTTAAAGGTTTCAAATTTATCATACAGAACGAACCCTCCTTTTTCTTTACCAGAAAAAGGTTAGAGTAGAATACCTTTCCCTGATGTAAGAGGGGAACTTGAGCAATCACATTCTTTTTTAGAAGGTCTTAAAGAGGACCTTTCACTACTGTACAAACTAAAAACTAACTATAATCAGTGGGCAGAGTAGTAAGTGCAGGGGGACCCCTGGGCGCCGCTCTGCCCACTGATATTTTTAGTTTGTACAGTAGTGAAAGGTCCTCTTTAAATTTCCTTCCATAGACTCGTTTGGAAGCGTGTTGGGGGGGGGGGGGGGGGGGGGTGAGGGGGGTTTGAAGACCGCTCGATCCTGTATCCTGAGCCTATGATCTCTCTTGTCTAAGCATTCTGGGCAATCAATTCCCAGGATGTCAGGAAGTTTGAGAGCCTTCCCCCCCACCACGGCATCATTGTTTAGCGCTTGGTTTAGAGTGGGAGGTAGGGAAGCCTCTTCCTTTACCCCCTTTGGGGTAGCTCCAGCGCCCGGTCTTCCCTTTCCCCAAGTAAGATCTGTCTTGATTTTAGGGGGAACGAAAGGGATAATGGCGTTTATAGGGCCGGTCTTCAGGAAAACCCTTCTTTTTATCAGAGGCCTTTTCTAAGATCTTATCCAATACGGGGCCGAACACATACTCTCCCGAGAATGGAATAGAGCAAAGCTTCATCTTAGATGTTTTATCCCCTGACCAACATATCATCTAGAGCGGTGTTTCCCAACCAGTGTGCCTCCAGCTGTTGCAAAACTACAACTCCCAGCATGCCCGGACAGCCTTTGGCTGTGCGGGCATGCTGGGAGGTGTAGTTTTGCAACAGCTGGAGGCACACTGGTTGGGAAACACCGCTCTAGAGTGCCCTTCTGGCGGCGTTGGAGAGGGCACCATCCCTAGCTGAGAATCGGACCGACTCAGCCGAGGCATCAGCCAGAAAAGCGGTGGCTGATTTGAGGAGGGGTAGGGAATTTAGGATCTCCTCCCTAGGGGTTTTATTTTTAATATGGTCCTCTAATTCATTAAGCCAGAGGAACATAGATCTGGCCACGGAGGTTGCCGCAATATTAGACTTGATGTTAAACATTGCGGCCTCCCATGACTTCCTCAAGAGGCTGTCGGCTTTCCTGTCCATGGAATCCCTTAACTGGGAAGCATCTTCAAAAGGGAAGGGATGTTTTTTTTATTCACCTTTGCCATCTGGACATTGATCTTAGGGATCTCATAAAAAAATTGACTCCTCTGGATCAAATAAATCGATTTTTGATGGCGGCGGATACCCCTAAACTTTTTCAGGGTCAGAACACTCCTCCAAAATCACATCCCTAATATTTTTGTTAATAGGGAATTACACAGGTCTTCTTAACCCGTAAGCTCCAAACATTTCCTTTTGGATAGAATGGCTTCTCTGTACCTCTTCCACCCCCAGTTGATCTAACTGCTTTTAGGAGGACCGACATGTCCTCCATGCAAAAATAAAACCTACGATTACTGTCAGATGATCCTGCGTCCGAGTCCCACTCTCCCTCTTCCTACGATTTGACCGACGGAACATAGTCTAACACAGCCTCAGAATCGGAGGATCTAAGCCTCTTCGTTTTGGGGTGGGGAGTATCCACAGGGTTGGAAGATAGATGAGATAAAGATGACCGTATCTCTTCCTGAATCATTGTCTGAAGTTAGTATTTCAGGGAAGGAGCTTCATCACGGACAATATTGGAAATGCAGGCTTACATAACTTAGGATAATTGTCAGGAAGCCGGGCATTACAGGAAATGCACTTAAGGGACCTTTTGATTTTCTTTTGTGCCTCCTTGGTTGGAGACCTAAAAGAAAAAATTTATCCATGAGATGAGGTGGAAGGGGGGGGGGGGGGGGGGGGGGGGTAGGGGGTTTGTCAGGGCCATCATGAGTGGTAAAATACTGCACAAATAATCCCCCAGTAAGAGGAGAGGGGGATCAAAGAGACTCCCTGACCATTATAACTCCCCCCCCCCCCCCAAGGGAACTCACAGATGGAGGCAATGGCTGGTCCGACACCTTTGGCGTCCCCGTTCCGGACATCACGAAGCCCGAGTACTGCTGCTGGGTACGCGGGCTCAGGTAACCACTCTGGTGTTCGGCTGTTGCTGATGCACGGCAGGGAACACTGTGTTCGGATTTTTAGCCAGTGAGTACGACGCATGCCTCCCATGTCAACCCAAGAAATATTTGAGATCTGCACACCCTAGACGGTGGGTGCTCGTAGTGGACAGACGTCAATGGATTCACTTGAAAAATCCACGGCACACCAATTACGTTTTCATTAGTTATTCATTTTTAATTCATAGTTGTTTTGTACATCAATTCAATGTTCCATCCAGAGCAATTATATACGCACTATTTTTTAGTAAAGCAATACAACCCCTAGGGGTTGTATTGCTTTACTAAAAAATAGTGCGTATATAATTGCTCTGGATGGAACATTGAATTGATGTACAAAACAACTATGAATTAAAAATGAATAACTAATGAAAACGTAATTGGTGTGCCGTGGATTTTTCAAGTGATCCCATGTCAACCCGTCCGGCGGAAGTGACGTCATGAAAAAGCGCCCGAAGGGCCGGGCGCGCAAACACGGCTTGACATGCTAGAGGTAAGGCGGGAGACATCGCCCCGGGAGCAGGCCCAGCATTAGTACTAGGACCGCGGGAGGGCAGGGGAACACCATAATCCAGGATGGTGTACTCTGGAAAAAAAGAGGTAACCACACAGGATGGTAGAAGCTTTATCTCCCTGCATACAGGGAGACCTTTCTCTGCCCTGTCCGCTGTAGGGACAGGAAACACTGGTGTTGGTGGTGGGAATTTAATCCTCTGTTCCTGGCCCTACAGAGGTCAAGGGTCAATCTCCTTATATGCCGCCGTGATGATGCTATGGAAAAAACACTTACTTTTTATATTTGTCCCACTGTGGGACTTCACCTTTTCAGGGTTTGATCCCTGTTTCAATTCAGTACAATACATCCTGTATTGTACTGAATTGAACTGTCAGCACCATGGCAACCATCAACCCCATGTCAGCGCGGAGTTGGGGGGCCAATGGAATCATAGGGAGCCCCCTCCCTCTGTAAACCCCGCACATGCTGCGATCAGCGCTGACAGCGGCATGTGAAAGGGTTAATCCGCCGGCATCACCGCATACAGCAGGGGCCCGGCTATCAGTAACAGCCAGGCCCATGCTGTGGATCAGGCGGGTGCAGCTCTTGCACCCGCCAGATCATATCACATATATGCACATGAGGATGCGGCAAGAAGCCACATTCCCTCACGTACATGTACGTGACAACGCGTAAAGGGGTTAAGACAGTAGTTTTAGACGCTGGTCTTAAGGCCCTGCACCGGCAGTGGATCCACTGGCGATATTTAGAGGCGCCAGCCTCTACATAACTTTGGCAGATCCACCGCTGCTTCTAAATATAAGATAGCTTCCTAGCTGTCTTACATTTAGACCATTTTCTACACCTAATGGTAAATGAGATCCCCTTCCCCACCCACTTTTTTAGACCTGACATGAGCGGTGGAAAGTCGCAGATTGTGGTGAAAAATCTGAGCCAGAATTATGCCTAGTTTAGGCGTATTTCTGTTTAATAAATGTCCCCTTATGTTCTGCTATTATTTAGGGAGCCAGAAAATGAACAATCACAAGTTTGGTGGGGGGACACATACATGTATTCCAGCGCATGCCTATAACAGTTAGGCCGAATGCACACGACCGTGGAACACGGACATGAGCAGTCCGTGGTATCCCAACCTGGCATCCTGCTGAGAGCGTCATTGGTTGCTATACATTTACCTCATTCACTACAACCCCTATATTAGATAAAATATTTAAAGTGCCCTGTGTGCAACATAAAAATTCACAAATAAAACAGCCTTTTCTCCTTATGCCCCATTAAAAAAATAAGATGTTAATCGAAAAGTCCCATGTAAACCAAAATACCAACAAAAACTAGATCTCAGTCCAACAAAAACAAGCCACATGGCTACATTGACGGAAAAATGGTTTATACGTTATGGCTGTTCGAATGAGGCAAAAACAACTTTTCTTGAAGACGTGTTATTATTGTGCAAGAGCTGCTCTTGTGACGTAAACTCATGGCATTATAAAGTTATATAGTGCTGTGGGTTACTGCCCACACTCCGCTGTAATGAATTGTACTCACATAATACAGTTAGTAGATCATTACAGTGGCGTTTGGGCCACAAGTCCATGTCACAAGAGATGTTCAGACCAGGAAACGGCACTCACACATGGAGTGTGTTTCCCGAAATTAACACATTCCTCGGAAACTAGCCTAAGGTTGGCAATCTCAGTTGTCCACCCATCACATGACCAGGGATTACTGCGTAGAATTAAATGTTTGCAGTAAAACTCAAATTGCCATGACTACAACCCCAGAATCGCAAAAAATTCAACACTGCCGATTTATTAATTTTTTTAAATTTAAAATTTGCTGCCGTGGCAATTTGCGAGTCATGTTGCGACGCCATTTAGTTCAATGGCTGCACTACTATATAGAGAGCACTGGTCGTCCAAAAGGTGTTGTGGCCAAGATTATGGAGTAGCCCCAGCCTAAGGGTCCATTCACAGGCATTTTGTATGCCGGCGATGTGTGGTCCGCAAAATGCGGAATGCACAATGCAGGTGTCAGTTTTTTTTGAGGATCCGCAAAACACATACGGACGTGTGAATGGACCCTTAGGCTGGGGCTACTCCATAATCTTGGCCACAACACCTTTTGGACGACAAGTGCTCTCTATGTAGTAGTGCAGCCATTGAACTAAATGGCGTTGCAACGTGACTCACAAAGTAGAAATTTTAAAAAATAAATAAATCGGCAGTGTTGAATTTTTGGCGATTCTGGTGTTGCAGTCATGGCAATTTGAGAGTTTTACTGCAAACATTTAATTCTACGCAGCAATCCCTGGTCATTTGCGGACAAGAATAGGACATGTTCTTTTTTTTGCGGAACGGAAGTGCAGATCCGCAAATGTGGACAGCACATTCCGGCCCCATTGAAAATGAATCTGTCCGCACCTGTTCTGCAAAATTGCGGAACGGATGCGGACCCATTCTGCAGAAAAGTGAATAGACCCTAATCCTTCTGTGATAGATTTCATCTGGAGGCAGGGACTATGTTCAATAGTGTTCCTGTGCGGATTTAAAATAGAGGGATGCTCAACCTGCAGCCCTCCAGCTGTTGTAAAACTACAACTACCACCACACCCTGCTGTAGGCTGACAGCTGTAGACTGTCCAGGCATGCTGGGAGTTGTAGTTTTGCAACAACTGGAGGGCTGCAGGTTGAGCATCCCTGCTCTATATGCTTCCTACATTTGCCTAAATTAACAGGTGCCACACTGCCAGTATCTAAAGGGACCTTGCCAGGTAAGTTCCCACGTCAGTATTTCTGGACCTCCCAACTCCCGACAGGTTGCTCAGGTAAATAGTCATTAGATGCAAGCCTGGGTGAAAACAAGGGCAGTCCCCAAAAGACTACAGCACAGGTGCCACTCACAAAGGGCTTTGAGGCCTAGCTCTGTAGGGATCAGTGTTTGCCAATGCATTGTGAAAAAAGCCACCTGAACTCACCTTTGTACATCATTCCATGGTTTGAGGGATAATGCCATCTCTCACGAACAAGGGTAAGCAAACAATGGCACTCCAGCTGCTGTGAAACTACAACACCCAGCATGCAAACATGCTTGGCTGTTCTTCTAACTCCTATAGAAGCGAATGGAGCATTCTGCGAGATCAGAAACAATGGCATGCCAAAGTTGCTGATCCCCGCTCTAGACTATGCCATCACTTTACAATCGGTGGAGTTCTGACAGCTGGGACCCTCCACCGATTCTGACAATGGAGGGGCAATAGTGCTGGGTTACAGACCTACTAAAAGGAATGACAGAATGGAATGCCCATAGACTAACAGGAAAGTGAAATGCCCATAGAGAATAATGGACCAGAGTGGAATGCCCATAGAGAATAATGGAAATGTAATATTTGAATTAGAGAAAACCATTTGACATCTAATAATTATTTAGCAGACATACTCTCCAAGTTCAGTGAGATTATTTAATGTTCAGATTAAGTGGAATTATCACTGTTTTCTGCAGAATGACAAGGGTGAATTACACAAAGGAATGCCTATAGACTATAATGGGAAGTAAACTATGAGCTCATTTGCAGGTAAATCTGTGTTATGTAGGACATTAACCTTTACTGCAAGTGTTCCCTCGGTAAAGTAGCATAATGTAAAATAAAAATTAATGGAATGCCCATAGACTATAATGGGAAGCAAAATTTGATTTGGAGTCTGAACCATTTAACATATCAAGTAAATCTTCAGCAAGCTTACTCTTCAAGTTCAGTGGGAATATTTAAAATTGAGATTAAGTGGGATTATCATTGGTTTCTATGAAATGACAAGGGGAATGAAACAATGGAATGCCCATAGACTATAATGGGAAGTAAAATATTAGTTTATTTGCAGGTAAATCTGTTATGTAGGACATTAACCTTTACCGCAAGTGTTCCCTGGGTAGATTAGCACATTGTAAATTTTAAACTGAGATTAAAGCAGTTTTCTATGGAATAACATGTGAATGACAGAATGGAATGTCAATACAGTATAATGGGAAGTAAAATGTGAACCATTCAACATATCAAATAAATCTTCAGCAGACAATCTCCAAGTTCAGTGGCAAATAATAAAGTGGAGATGAAAGGGGATTCAAAGGGTATAATGGGAATTGGAATAACCCTAGAAAATAATGGAAATCGAATTTTTGAACTAAACACACAACAGCTTTCCTCCCCCTCGCCAACTATAGGCCCAGGACTAGGAATGGGCTCTGATTTTGGGGTGGAGGATACATGGGGGTCAACTACGGGTCCATACACACTACGGAATTTCCAACCAGAGAAATTCAGTTCGGAAATTCCAAATGAGTCCTGCCCCGACTGATTTAGTCGGTGCTTGGGCAGCACAGCCATTGCCGTTCACTATAGCTGGCAGTGCATTCCGCTCAATATTCCGCTGAAAGAATGAACATGTTCATTCTTTCGACAGAAATTTCAGTGGAAAGCTTCACCGCTGAAATTCTGTAGTGTGCACTATGCAGCGGAATCCCATTGATTGCAATGGGACTCTGCTGAATCAAAAATTCCAAGTGTAATTCCTGAGCAGAATTTTACTGGGAAAATGTAGGGGGAACTGAAGAAACTCTTATAGCATGTTGGTATTACTGAGAATAAACACTGACAAGTTTATAGAAAATGTGTAAATACCTATTTTATTTAAAACTTTTCTTATTTAAAGGGGTAATTCACGATTAGAAAAACTACAGTTTTCTTCCAAAAACAGCACTACACCTGTCCTCCGGTTTTGTGTGGTATTGCAGCTCTGCCAGTGCCAAGTGACTACCACCCACAACCCGAGGACAGGTGTGGTGCTGTTTTTGGAAGAAATAAGCTCTTTTTATTCATGAAAAACCTTACATTTCTTTTGCATTCAAAATAATTTATTGAAAGTTTTTTTTATAGAACAGGAATCAAAAAATAGGAGGGAGGCAAAAACAATCAATCTCAATTTTAATAATCCCACTGAACTTGAAGAGTAAGGCTGCTAAAGATTTACTTGATATGTTAAATGGTTCAGACACCAAGTCACGTCTTAGTTTCCATTATAGTCTATGGGCATTCCATTATGTCACTACCTTTGCATTCTATAGAAAAGTTATAATCCAAGGTAATTTTCATTTTACAATATGCTACTCTACCCAAGGAACACTTGCGGTAAAAGGTTAATGTCCTACATAACAGATTTACCTGCAAATGAGCTCATATTTTACTTCCCATTATAGTCTATAGGTATTCCATTGTGTCATTCCCCTTGTCATTTCATAGAAACCAATGATAATCCCACTTAATCTCAATTTTAAATAATCCCACTGAACTTGAAGAGTATGTCTGCTAAAGATTTATTTGATATGTTAAATGGTTCAGACACCAAGTCACGTTTTACTTCCCATTATAGTCTATGGGCATAATATTGCTAAATAACACAGATTAACTTACAAAATAAAATCATATTTTACTTCCCATTATAGTCTATAGGCATTCTATTGTCATTCACACTTGTCATTCCATAGAAAATAATGATAACCCATCTAATCTCAATTTAAATGCTACTGTGTTCGGATAGTATGCCTGCTAAAGATTTATTTGATGTGTCATATGGTTCTCGACTCCACGGCCCATCTTTCTTCCTATTATACTCTATGGGCATTCCATTGTGCTATTCACCTGTCACTCCATAGAAAACAGAAAAAATCCAAAGTTATTTCAATTGTAAAAGATGTACACTCCTGGGCGGCTGCACTGGCACAGTACAGAAAGCCTGGAGGCAAATCAGGGAACTAATGTGAGTAGCAAATAATTTTGGTGACTGTAGGGCGTTGTGTGTGGACTTGGCGCGTCTCTCATCGCTGTCGTTCACGTGGGTAGTTGCTTGCAGTGCTGGGCTCCTACTGTGTGGAGGGCTCACAATTCCCCATTTTGCGCAAAAGCTGTGTCTGGGTGCATGCGCTGTGCTGGTCCTTGTGACTGGACTGTACCGGAGGGAGGAAGGAAGGGCTAACTCTTAATGGCAGACACAGGCGACAGTGTGGTTTCAGGAGGGCTGCCCCTGTGAGTGTGGCTGGTACCTTAGTAAGGACAGTTGGGATATCCTGAAGGGCCAGTGGAGTCCATGTGGCAGGGGTCCGGCACTACATGGCTTTTAGTGGTAAGAAGGGAACCCTCCTTGTTGTTTGGGAAAGACAGGAAATGAGTGGTGTTCATTGGTCTTGGTTGGAATTGTGACACTGGTAGCGGTGGTCTGCGCTGTGGCTGGCAGTAGAGAGAGTGCCCCCTTCACGGTAATAATGCTCACATGTGCCCCCTTCACGGTAATAATGCTCACATGTGCCCCCTTCACGGTAATGTCCAGATATTTCCCCCTTCACAGTAGTAATGCACACACATGCCCCCCTCAGTGTTTGCATTTCTTTCTGGCAAAGCTACCTGGTTCTGGCCCGCAAAATTTATACTATGTCTAGTGCAGCCCTCAGACTGAAAATGGTTGGGCACCACTGCTCTATGGGCATTCCATTGTGCTATTCACCTGTCGTTCAATAGAAAACAAGAAAAATCCAAAGTTATCTCAATTGTAAAAGATGTTACTATACACGGGGAAGATCTGTGGTAAAGGATAAATTTATATTTTTTGCAGATTTGCCTACAAATTATATGATACTTTGCTTCCCATTATACTCTATGGCAGGGCTGGCCAACCTGCGGCTCTCCAGCTGTTGTAAAACTAGAACTCCCACCATGCCCTGCTGTAAGCCGATAGCCGTAGGCAGACTGTGTATGCTGGGAGTTGTAGTTTTGCAACAGTTGGAGAGCTGCAGGTTGGCCATCCCTGCTCTATGGGCATTCCATTTGGCTTTATTATAGTTTATGGGCATTCTTGGTGTCATTCACACTTGTCATTCCATAGAAAATAATGATAATCCCATCTAATCTCAATTTAGATCAATGCTACTGTGTTCGGATAGTATGCCTGCTAAAGATTTATTTGATGAGTCATATGGTTCTCGTCTCCATGGCCCATCTTTCTTCCCATTATACTCTATGGGCATTCCATTGTGCTATTCACCTGTCACTCCATAGAAAACAGGAAAAATACAAAGTTACTTTAATTGTAAAAGATGTTACTATACACGGGGAAGATCTGTAGTAAAGGATAAATTGATATTAAAGGAATGAGAGTGGAATGCCCATAGAGAATAATGGAAATGTAATATTTGAATGAGAGACAAAACCATTTGACATATCTAATAAATATTTAGCAGACATACTCTCCAAACTCAGTGGGATTATTTGAAAATTAAGATTAAGTGGGATTATCATTGGTTTCTATGGAATGACAAGAGGAATGATACAATGGAATGCCCATAGACTATAATGGGAAGTAAACTGAGCTCATTTGCAGGTAAATCTTGTTATTGTAGGACATTAACATGATAATCCCACTTAATCTCAATTTTAAATAATCCCGCTGAATTTGAAGAGTAAACCTGCTACAGATTTATTTGATATGTTGAATGTTTCTGGCATTAAGTCACGTTTTACTTCCCATTATAGTCTATAGGCATTCCATTATGTCACTCACCTTTGCATTCTATAGAAAACCGTTATAATAATCCAAGGTAATTTTCATTTTACACTATGCTACTCTACCCAGGGAACACTTGCGGTAAAGGTTAATGTCCTACATAACAGATTTACCTGCAAATGAGCTCATAGTTTATTTCCTATTATAGTCTATGGGCATTCCTTTGTGTCATTCACCCTAGTCATTCTGCAGAAACCAGTGATAATTCCACTTAATCTGAATATTAAATAATCTCACAGAACTTGGAGAGTAAGCCTGCTAAATAATTATTAGATATGTCAAATGGTTTTGTCTCTAATTCAAATATTACATTTCCATTATTCTCTATGGGCATTTCACTTTCCTGTTAAAGTCTATAGGCATTCCATTCTGCGATTCCTTTTAGTAGGTCCCCTGGGTTAGTCCCGGGTCACTTCACTGTTTTTCCTCTGCACGTCGGCACCCTGGACATATGCTGTGAAGTGAACTGCAGGGCTTAGAATTAGTGGGGGTGCCAGGAAGTCAGACCACCACCGATCATAAAGGGATGGTATATCCTCACAACATGACAACACTTTATAAGAGTGAATTCAGAAACACTGAATCTCTTTACAAATACTTGGGACTGTAATGATTTCTCAATTCTATTTTATTGTGCCTTCAGACAGAACACAGAATTCAAAACTACTGGATTCCTGCTAGACAGCAGTGCATTATGGGAAGAGGTGACAGTCCTATGTATAAGGGCCCTTGCACACGACCATATGCCCTCCGAGATATATGGTCCGTGAGCGGGCCATATGTCCCGGAGGGGCATTGATCATGCACATGGGAGCACACAGCATCATAGATTACAATCATGCTGTGCACGTCGGGCTGCCCGCAGGACTATTGTCCTGCACTCATACGATCATATGAGTACGAGACAATAGTTCAGATGGCGGCCCGACGTGCACAGCATGATTGTAATCTATGATGCTGTGTGCTCCCTTCCACACAATCAATGCCCCTCCAGGACATATGGCCCACATGTCTCGGAGGGCATACAGTCACGAGCAAGGGTCCTAAGACTCATGAGATTCCAGGAAGGAAACTGCAGAAATGTAAAATGTGAGTTCTTATGAGAGGCATCCAACCTAAGGCTTCACCACTGCAGAAAGAGGGACCAACCATGTATTCTAAATGGTCCACTGGTCAAAGTGCTGCCAAAGAAAACTACAAAACGCATGACCAGGAAACTGAATACTGATTGTCAGGTCAGTAACTCGCTAGCTAGTGTTTTGGGAAACCCCCCCCCCCCCCATTTAAAATCCAATTTACACCCTGGGTCTCATTTAACAAAACTGGCTTAGCAAACAACCAGAGCTGACATTTCATTTCTTTAAAAGGGTTTTCCAAGATTTTAATACTGATGACCTATCCCCAAGTTAAGTAATCAGTATCTGATCAGGAGTCCAACATCCGGGACCCCCGCCGATCAGCTGTTTGAGAAGGCACTGGCTCTCCTATGTCCTATGAGTGCCACGGCCTTCTCTGTGCTCACCAAGTACAGCACCATACATAGTATAGAGGCTGTGCTTGGTATCGCGCTCAGCCCCATTCACTTCTATAAGGCTGAGCTGCACCTAGGCCACGTGACCGATGAACGTGTCATTACTGAACTAGGGAAAGCAGAGAGAAGGCCACAGCGCTACTGCAAGCGCCACTGCTATTTCAAAACAGCTGATTGGCAGGGGTCCTGGATGTTGGACCCCACCAATCAGATACTGCGGATAGGTCATTGGTGTTTAAATCTCAGAAAACCCTTTTAATACTCTGGAATAATAAAAAGCTGCATTCTGATTCGTCCAGCTGTTACACCTATTCTAGCTAGGTCAGGTGATGCAGTGGTCATGTAATGTTAGTCATCCCCCATGATCGCTGCAGCCAATCGCTGGCTTCAGTGTTGGGGAGTGCATGAACCCGGCCTACCACTGCCATATGAATGCTGAAGGCCCAGCAGGGATCGGAGTAGGCAAGTGTCTGCATTTGGATGGATCTTATGCCTCAGTATCCGTACAGGTGACTCGCTTAACTTTTTCACAATCTTGATACGTGGTTCTGCTGCAGATCTTAAGACTATTCACCCTGTGATTGCAACATACATAAGATATATTATTGGGAAATGTACCCAAGTTATACCACTATATGTCACTTATTCATCTTCAGACAAAAAAAGAAGACCGTATGCCGATGCATACCTCGCCCGACGGGCCTAAAGGTGACTTGCCATATGCTCGGTCAATGGCGCTTCAGGATATCAGCCGTGCGGTATGTGTCGGTAGCTTTCCTGGTGCACGTACTGCATGTTCGCTGCTAACAGTGCGACTAAACCCGAGAATCCATTCACATGTCAGATTTGACATCCCATACATGCGAATGGGCTTTCTTGTTCGCATGTCACAGAAGAGGGCTGTGCAGATTTTCGGCAATAGGTAACATGCTGCAAGGATTAGCCTCACTGAACGCCAATTCACAATGGTGGACCTTGTGCAGATCCCTCTGTACATCTGCAGCAGGAACCCCAGTGTCAGCCTCTTGGTTCTGACATTAAATCCTCTTTAATTTTGAAAAGATATGAGTTAAAGTGGTTGTCCCATTACAAGACCTTATCCCCTATACACAGGATATTGGACAAGTGTCTGACTGTTGGGGGTCCAACCGCTGATCACAAGAACAGGGACCTGTGTTCCCCTTCTGAATGGAGCAGCATTCATGCATTTCTGACTCTCCATTCAACTCTATCGGTCTGCCGGACACAGCCAAGCATTTGTAGAACTGAATGAACCAGAGGACAGGCATGCATGTCTGCCCCCGCACAAGAGAATACGGCCCTCGTTCTTGTAACCCTCAGGGGCTTCAGCAGTCAGACCCCTTCCAATAAGGCATTTCCCCTTATGAATAGAGGCTACATTTTTTATAATGGGACAACCCCTTCAAACATTGTTTGGACTCCTGACTGGGCAGATCATCTGCAATCCCCCCAATAATAATTTGCAATTCCCCCCCATGTTGGATCTATTATGATCTACTGATAGAGTAAAATACTTTTTATTTTTTTTAGGGTAGGGAGGGGGGTGTTAATGACTGACTTAAAGGGAACCTGTCACCGGGATTTTGGGTATAGAACTAAGGACATGGGTTGCTAGATGGCCGCTAGCACATCCGCAATACCCAGTCCCCATAGCTCTGTGTGCTTTTATTGTGTATAAAAACCGATTTGATACATATGCAAATTAACCTGAGATGAGTCAGAGCTTGAAAATATGACTCTTCTCTGGTCACACAAGTAAGATATGACTCTTATGTTAATTTGCATATGTATCAAATCGGGTTTTTTTACACAATAAAAGCACACAGAGCTATGGGGACTGGGTATTGCGGATGTGCTAGTGGCCATCTAGCAACCCATGTCCTTAGTTCTATACCCAAAATCCTGGTGACAGGTTCCCTTTAAATCTGCAGCAGTCTGACCCTCTACTATGGTACTGCTCTGTAACTAGAGTGTAGCTCGAGGAAAGCTGGGTGACTGCACAGACGAGGACAACTTCTAGCTTATTACACAGGCCATCAGCCAGCATCCTCAGCTACACAGACACTGAGCGACACCACACTGGAGGTGATGGCATGGCTGCTCGCCACCGCATCATCATGGCGAATGCCAAGCTACAAGTACAAGCCGTCTAGTGCAGGAGGATGAGAGCGTCACACACACCAGGCATTACAGGCCCACACAGGCCAGAATAGATGGAGCGAATAGCAGGGCCTCTGAGGAAGAACTGGTTACTAATGACTCCACGTCCTGCATAAAATAGCGATCTTTTGATGCTGGAACTTTGCTTAATCACCGATACGGGGAGGACTAAAGCGGCTGCACAGCTGAGATAGGAGGTTACCTAACACTACCTCACTAATCGCGCTGCCTATAGGCTAAGCTCCCTACAACCAAGCGCCATCATGAGCTCTGCCGGCGCCGATGCCAGCTGTGCCCGCACGTGTACAGAGCGGCGGCCCATGCAGTGACAGCTCCCGCCCGCCTCTACCTTCTCCTGCTGCGGGTCTTGCGCGTCACTCCTGTTCGACCTCTCTTTCCTGGCGCTCTTGGCAGCTCCACTCAGTGACGTTAGCACAGACTGTGCCCCGTCCGTCGTCCTCGCTGCCCCCTTGGTGACGGCCGAACTGCCTCCCTTGTCTTTCTTCTTTTTCTTGTCCCTCTTAGCAAAGAAGTCGTCAAGGCTCCTCTCGTTGGGCTCGGCCATATTGCAGACACTTGGCACACGCGGCCGTAAGTGCGTCTATGTGACGGAGAACACTGAGCGCTGCACGCACCGGTCACACCAACTGAGAAGAGCGGCGGGGCCGGAAGCGCTGCCCACACCCGGGAACAAACCATCCACAGCTCGTTCGCAGGGGGGTGGAACAAGTATCAGCTAGCTGTTCGCATAGGGCGTGCAAGATCACGTGTGTCTTCACGTCCCCTTCTTTTCTAAAAGTGGTATCGCCTTTTTTTCTGCCTGTAACTTACTCAACATGGAACGTGTCTGACCACTTGTGTTTGGATTATTTAATTATTTTTTTTCTTCAATAACTTTATTTATAAACCCGTCGTGGCCTGATTGCGGTTGTGTTTCTGCCAGAGAAGTTGTCAATATATTTCACACGTCTTTCTGCTGTCAGATTGCTTGCTTTGCAGATTGCCTTTAATTCATTTGTGAAATGAGTTGTGAAAATTACAGAATCTTGCTAAAAATGATATACTAATGTAGCCTTGTGTGTATTGATGCCAACATTACAAAAGGATTTCCACGGATAATAAACCATGAGGTAGTAATAAATCACTTTTTACTCATCCCTGGTAGCCAACCACCTCTCTAGCGCCACCTTGTGGAAGTGGATCCTTGTGAGTCAAAATCTGACTTTTGCCTTACGTCCTAACCAGCAGCACAGATGGGGTATTCCACCCCCCGCGAACTGGTAGGACCAATGGAATTTTATTGAATAAACGTGAAAGCCACACCCACATAACCCCTATAAAAGAAGGGGATCACCCTCAGCCCCTTGTGTTTTTTTTTTCTGTCCTCCAGGACAGTAGGACTGATGGTGATTCCCTTCTGGGAATCCCTGCAGATGCGGTTCCTGCGCCCTCACACTTTGCTCTGGGGAGTTCAGTTCGGGGCGCGGGTCTCTACTTCAGCGTCCAATAAGCAGGCCAATAAGACAATAGAAGCCATCAGACATAAAAATCATAAGTAAGGCATAAACAGACCTATGCCTTATACTTAGGATTTTTATGTCTGATGGCTTCTATTGTCTTATTGGCCTGCTTGTGTGTGGCTTCTCTCTGCAATCTATATACCCTTGTGCATTGACCCCTCAGCCTCCTCTAGGGTTGTTTTTTCCTCACTGAAGGTTTCCCCCTTCCTTGCTGCTGTTTTTACAAAGTATATTTTTATACATGTTAAATTAATGTATGTTAAATAAAGACTCTTTCATGTTTATATATACATGTGTTTGGTGCTAATTTTTGGTGGGTTCAGGAAATTATTTAAGGATCGCGGTACAAGTAGGAGAGAGTTTAAAACATCTTCAGTTTGTAGCCCTCCCGTTTGGTATTTCTTCGGCCCCACACACATTTACCAATGTTGTGGCGGCAGTAGTTGCCGCTCTAAGAATTCAGGGGCTAAGCATTGTACCTTATCTGGATGACTGGCTCCTTAGAGCCCCATCGCAAGCGATCCTATCCAAACATCTGCTGCTAGCTGTATCCTTCCTCTATCAGCTGGGATGGATAATCAATTGGAGCAAATCCAATATTCTCCCAGCAACCTCAGTGAAGTTTCTCGGCTTTTTAGTCGATTCAGTCAGGATGACTCTTCACCTCACTCCCAAGAAAAAATCTCAGGTCAGAGAATCGTCTCAGTCCCTTTCGGTCTCCCGAAGGGTAACTTATTGTCGTCTTATGCGGGTGTTGAGACTTATGTCCGCTGTTCCTTGGGCACTTTGGCATCTACATCCTCTTCAAGCAGAGGTTTTTGCCAATTGGAATCACCGGCCCTCAGGCCTCAACAAGTGTCACTCCCTGTCTTATCCAACCCGATCCTCTCTCAGATGGTGGTCTCACCTAGAGGACAGCAAGTCTCTGATCCAACCCTCTTGGATCATACTTTCTACTGACGCATCCCTTGTAGGTTGGGGAGCGCATCTTCTGAACCTGACAGTACAGGGTTCTTGGTCTCCTCTGGAGAGGTTGCTAACATCCAATCTCCTGGAGATCCGTGCTATCAAGCTAGCCCTACTCCATTTTGCTCACCTAATTCTAGGGAAGACAGTGAAAAGTCAAACCGACAGCATGACGGCTGTCCTTTACATCAACAAGCTGGGAGGCACTTGATCACAAAATCTCCTCAGAGAGATAGGTTTGATCTTGGATTGGGCAGAGATGAACCTCAGCCATCTTATGGCAGTCCATATTCGAGGATCTCTCAATATGATCGCCGATTGCATCATAATCTGCATCGACTCTTTGCCAATATACAAGCCCCTGGGGGGACTACCCGCTCCATCCTGTCACTGGATGCCTCTAAGGCCTTTGACAGGGTGGAGTGGCGCTTCCTCTGGAGGGTTCTGACAAGGATGGGCTTTGGGGAAAGATTTATAAACATCCTTAAATTACTGTATAGATCTCCCACGGCAAAACTGAGTCTTAATGGGATCTTGACCACTAGTTTTGATTTAAATAGAGGTACGTGGCAGGGTTGCCCACTATCTCCATTGCTATTTGATATTTACATTGAGCCCCTAGCTCTGGCCATTAGACAGGATGATCAAGTTAAAGGATTTGGAACATTAGGAGCGCAAGTCCGTATCTCTTTATATGCGGATGATGTTCTTTTTTTTATAGACCATACGGAAACAACTCTCCCCAGAATTATTCAAATGATTAAATCATTTGGTGAGGTGTCCGGTCTTCTTATAAACTGGTCTAAGACCAGTTTGATGTTAATAGACCCGTTACCTCAGAAGGAGGCTCTTGTGACTCAGTTGGACATCGTTGACACCTTTCAACACCTGGGCTTGATTATATCTCCCAGGGTTGAAAATTTTGCCCAACTTAATCTAATCCCCCTAATAACAAAAACTAGAGCAAAAATAGGGATCTGGCTGAGACTTCCCCTATCCAGAGCTGAACGAATTTCATTGGTTAAAATGGTGATACTACCACAATTTCTGTATGTGTTTAGGAATACACCTACCTGGATAGAAGATAAATACTTTAAACTCATGGAAAGAATAATTAATGATTTAGTGTGGGGAAGAAAACGAGTTCGGTTAAAACTGGAACATTTATATAAACCACTGGAACATAGGGGTCTAAATCTCCCCTATCTCAAAGGGTATTTTATTGCTGCCCAACTACTGATGTGTTATGAATCAAAAAATAGTGCACTTCTAGGGAGCTTAGTAGGGAGTTATGCCCATAATAATATACTTACCCTTCTGGAATCTGGGCTACTGAGTAGCCAAGAGCGGGGTTTTAGAGACTAAAAAATTACTTTTGAAAGTGTGGGCTACTACTAGAACATGGTTGAAGATAAAGGGTTCACTTACATTCACGCCTCTTTGGCATAATGTACACTTGCAGATGTTAGATGGTATTGCAGCGGACACATTTTGGCAAAAGAATAGGATTTTTTATATTTCACAAGTAGTTAAGGATAGAGAGATTAAGTCATTCACAGAGTTATCACATAATGTAGAAAACCTTTCATGGTTTAGGTACTTTCAGCTGCGTTCAGCATTATTTAGTCTGGACGACAAATCAGTGCTGGATATAGATAGTTAATCTTTTTTAAATGATTGGATAGGGAGGACACCTTTAACCACCTCCGGACCGCCTAACGCAGGATCGCGTTCCGGAGGTGGCAGCCCTGCGCAGAGTCACGCATATATGCGTCATCTCGCGATGGCCGAGATTTCCTGTGAACGCGCGCACACAGGCGCGCGCGCTCACAGGAACGGAAGGTAAGAGAGTTGATCTCCAGCCTGCCAGCGGCGATCGTTCGCTGGCAGGCTGGAGATGTGTTTTTTTTTAACCCCTAACAGGTATATTAGACGCTGTTTTGATAACAGCGTCTAATATACCTGCTACCTGGTCCTCTGGTGGTCCCATTTGTTTGGATCGACCACCAGAGGACACAGGCAGCTCTGTAAAGTCCCACCAAGCACCACTACACTACACTACACCCCCCCCGTCACTTATTAACCCCTTATTAGCCCCTGATCACCCCTGATCACCCCATATAGACTCCCTGATCACCCCCCTGTCATTGATTACCCCCCTGTCATTGATCACCCCCTGTAAAGCTCCATTCAGATGTCCGCATGATTTTTACGGATCCACTGATAGATGGATCGGATCCGCAAAATGCATCCGGACGTCTGAATGAAGCCTTACAGGGGCGTGATCAATGACTGTGGTTATCACCCCATATAGACTCCCTGATCACCCCCCCTGTCATTGATTACACCCCTGTCATTGATCAACCCCCTGTAAAGCTCCATTCAGACGTCCGCATGATTTTTACGGATCCACTGATAGATGGATCGGATCCGCAAAACGCATCCGGACGTCTGAATGAAACCTTACAGGGGCATGATCAATGACTGTGGTGATCACCCCATATAGACTCCCTGATCACCCCCCTGTAAAGCTCCATTCAGATGTCCGCATGATTTTTACGGATGCACTGATAGATGGATCGGATCCGCAAAACGCATCCGGACGTCTGAATGAAGCCTTACAGGGGCATGATCAATGACTGTGGTGATCACCCCATATAGACTCCCTGATCACCCCCCTGTAAAGCTCCATTCAGATGTCCGCATGATTTTTACGGATGCACTGATAGATGGATCCGATCCGCAAAACGCATCCGGACGTCTGAATGAAGCCTTACAGGGGCATGATCAATGACTGTGGTGATCACCCCATATAGACTCCCTGATCACCCCCCTGTAAAGCTCCATTCAGATGTCCGCATGATTTTTACGGATGCACTGATAGATGGATCCGATCCGCAAAACGCATCCGGACGTCTGAATGAAGCCTTACAGGGGCATGATCAATGACTGTGGTGATCACCCCATATAGACTCCCTGATCACCCCCCTGTCATTGATTACCCCCCTGTAAAGCTCCATTCAGATGTCCGCATGATTTTTACGGATGCACTGATAGATGGATCGGATCCGCAAAACGCATCCGGACGTCTGAATGAAGCCTTACAGGGGCGTGATCAATGACTGTGGTGATCACCCCATATAGACTCCCTGATCACCCCCCTGTCATTGATTACCCCCCTGTCATTGATTACCCCCCTGTAAAGCTCCATTCAGACGTCCGCATGATTTTTACGGATGCACTGATAGATGGATCCGATCCGCAAAACGCATCCGGACGTCTGAATGAAGCCTTACAGGGGCATGATCAATGACTGTGGTGATCACCCCCCCTGTCATTGATTACCCCCCTGTAAAGCTCCATTCAGATGTCCGCATGATTTTTACGGATGCACTGATAGATGGATCGGATCCGCAAAACGCATCCGGACGTCTGAATGAAGCCTTACAGGGGCATGATCAATGACTGTGGTGATCACCCCATATAGACTCCCTGATCACCCCCCTGTAAAGCTCCATTCAGATGTCCGCATGATTTTTACGGATGCACTGATAGATGGATCCGATCCGCAAAACGCATCCGGACGTCTGAATGAAGCCTTACAGGGGCATGATCAATGACTGTGGTGATCACCCCATATAGACTCCCTGATCACCCCCCTGTAAAGCTCCATTCAGATGTCCGCATGATTTTTACGGATGCACTGATAGATGGATCCGATCCGCAAAACGCATCCGGACGTCTGAATGAAGCCTTACAGGGGCATGATCAATGACTGTGGTGATCACCCCATATAGACTCCCTGATCACCCCCCTGTCATTGATTACCCCCCTGTAATGCTCCATTCAGATGTCCGCATGATTTTTACGGATGCACTGATAGATGGATCGGATCCGCAAAACGCATCCGGACGTCTGAATGAAGCCTTACAGGGGCGTGATCAATGACTGTGGTGATCACCCCATATAGACTCCCTGATCACCCCCCTGTCATTGATTACCCCCCTGTCATTGATTACCCCCCTGTAAAGCTCCATTCAGACGTCCGCATGATTTTTACGGATCCACTGATAGATGGATCGGAACCGCAAAACGCATCCGGACGTCTGAATGAAGCCTTACAGGGGCGTGATCAATGACTGTGGTGATCACCCCATATAGACTCCCTGATCACCCCCCTGTCATTGATCAACCCCCTGTCATTGATCACCCCCCCTGTCATTGATCACCCCCCTGTCATTGATCACCCCCCTGTAAGGCTCCATTCAGACATTTTTTTAGCCCAAGTTAGCGGAATTATTTTTTTTTTTTCTTACAAAGTCTCATATTCCACTAACTTGTGTCAAAAAATAAAATCTCACATGAACTCACCATACCCCTCACGGAAACCAAATGCTTAAAATTTTTAGACATTTATATTCCAGACTTCTTCTCACGCTTTAGGGCCCCTAGAATGCCAGGGCAGTATAAATACCCCACATGTGACCCCATTTCGGAAAGAAGACACCCCCAGGTATTCCGTGAGGGGCATATTGAGTCCATGAAAGATTGAAATTTTTGTCCCAAGTTAGCGGAACGGGAGACTTTGTGAGAAAAAAATTAAAAATATCAATTTCCGCTAACTTGTGCCAAAAAAAAAAAAATTCTATGAACTCGCCATGCCCCTCATTGAATACCTTGGGGTGTCTTCTTTCCAAAATGGGGTCACATGTGGGGTATTTATACTGCCCTGGCATTCTAGGGGCCCCAAAGCGTGAGAAGAAGTCTGGTATCCAAATATCTAAAAATGCCCTCCTAAAAGGAATTTGGGCACCTTTGCGCATCTAGGCTGCAAAAAAGTGTCACACATCTGGTATTGCCGTACTCAGGAGAAGTTGGGGAATGTGTTTTGGGGTGTCATTTTACATATACCCATGCTGGGCGAGATAAATATCTTGGTCAAATGCCAACTTTGTATAAAAAAATGGGAAAAGTTGTCTTTTGCCAAGATATTTCTCTCACCCAGCAAGGGTATATGTAAAATGACACCCCAAAACACATTCCCCAACTTCTCCTGAATACGGCGATACCACATGTCTGACACTTTTTTGCAGCCTAGGTGGGCAAAGGGGCCCATATTCCAAAGAGCACCTTTCGGATTTCACAGGTCATTTTTTACAGAATTTGATTTCAAACTCCTTACCACACATTTGGGCCCCTAGAATGCCAGGGCAGTATAACTACCCCACAAGTGACCCCATTTTGGAAAGAAGAGACCCCAAGGTATTCGCTGATGGGCATAGTGAGTTCATGAAAGTTTTTATTTTTTGTCACAAGTTAGTGGAATATGAGACTTTGTATGAAAAAAAAAATAAAAAATAAAAATCATCATTTTCCACTAACTTGTGACAAAAAATAAAAAATTCTAGGAACTTGCCATGCCCCTCACGGAATACCTTGGGGTGTCTTCTTTCCAAAATGGGGTCACTTGTGGGGTAGTTATACTGCCCTGGCATTCTAGGGGCCCAAATGTGTGGTAAGGAGTTTGAAATCAAATTCTGTAAAAAATGACCTGTGAAATCCGAAAGGTGCTCTTTGGAATATGGGCCCCTTTGCCCACCTAGGCTGCAAAAAAGTGTCACACATCTGGTATTGCCGTACTCAGGAGAAGGTGGGGAATGTGTTTTGGGGTGTCATTTTACATATACCCATGCTGGGTGAGAGAAATATCTTGGCAAAAGACAACTTTTCCCATTTTTTTATACAAAGTTGGCATTTGACCAAGATATTTATCTCACCCAGCATGGGTATATGTAAAAAGACACCCCAAAACACATTCCCCACCTTCTCCTGAGTACGGAGATACCAGATGTGTGACACCTTTTTGCAGCCTAGGTGGGCAAAGGGGCCCATATTCCAAAGAGCACCTTTCGGATTTCACAGGTCATTTTTTACAGAATTTGATTTCAAACTCCTTACCACACATTTGGGCCCCTAGAATGCCAGGGCAGTAGAACTACCCCACAAGTGACCCCATTTTGGAAAGAAGAGACCCCAAGGTATTCGCTGATGGGCATAGTGAGTTCATAGAACTTTTTATTTTTTGTCACAAGTTAGTGGAATATGAGACTTTGTAAGAAAAAAAAAAAAAAATCATCATTTTCCGCTAACTTGTGACAAAAAATAAAAAGTTCTATGAACTCACTATGCCCATCAGCGAATACCTTAGGGTGTGTACTTTCCGAAATGGGGTCATTTGTGGGGTGTTTGTACTGTCTGGGCATTGTAGAACCTCAGGAAACATGACAGGTGCTCAGAAAGTCAGAGCTGCTTCAAAAAGCGGAAATTCACATTTTTGTACCATAGTTTGTAAACGCTATAACTTTTACCCAAACCATTTTTTTTTTACCCAAACATTTTTTTTTTATCAAAGACATGTAGAACAATAAATTTAGAGCAAAATTTATATATGGATGTAGTTTTTTTTGCAAAATTTGACAACTGAAAGTGAAAAATGTCATTTTTTTGCAAAAAAATCTTTAAATTTCGATTAATAACAAAAAAAGTAAAAATGTCAGCAGCAAAGAAATACCACCAAATGAAAGCTCTATTAGTGAGAAGAAAAGGAGGTAAAATTCATTTGGGTGGTAAGTTGCATGACCGAGCAATAAATGGTGAAAGTAGTGTAGGTCAGAAGTGTAAAAAGTGGCCTGGTCTTTCAGGGTGTTTAAGCACTGGGGGCTGAAGTGGTTAAGAATGAAGATTTCAAATATATATAAACTATTACTTAAGGCACGGTTTTGTGATACACAGTCACCAGGACAAAGAGCCTGGGAGTTGGATTGTCCGAATATACAATTAGAAGGATGGGGGAATATTTTTGCTAATTTAGGCTCACTTTCCCAGAACTTTAACCATGTTCTAGTACATTTTAATATCTGCCATAGATTATATGTCACCCCGACATGGCTAAATAAATGTGGGCTAAGAGATTCATCTAAGTGCCCTATATGCGACACCTCAGGTGCGGACTACCTCCATATGATCTGGACCTGCTCAGAGCTCATAAAATACTGGAATAGTATTAATAACTTTCTTATTTATAAACTTAAAATACGAATACCTTTTGAACCACAAGTGTTCCTACTTAATGAGTTTTCCACAATAAGCAGCCATAAGTATCAAAAGATTCTCTTAGGCAGGATATTGCTGCTAGCTAGAATTTTGGTTAGTCGGACCTGGTTTGCTCGGCACAGTCCAGAATTAAATACATGGATAAATTTAGTTAACAAGGTAAAAAACTACGAGCAAATTCTGTATAGGCAGAGAGATGTGGATGAGAAGTGGAGTAAGATATGGGGCGGTTGGAAGATCTGACTGATTGTAATAATTAATACAATTTTTTACTTTTTATTATAATTTTTTTTTCTTCTCTCCCCTCCCCCTGTCTCTGCCCCCCCTTTTTTTTTTGGGGGGGGGGGGGGGTGCCAGAGGGGGAAGAGGAGGGTGGACGCATCACAGGTTCAGGGTGGGGGTGAGGGGGGTTGGTCTGGGGGTAATAGGGATAAGGGGAAAACATATTGAATATGTGGAGTGCTTACTTAATTTTCTTGTTCGTTGTAATATGTTTTGATATATTAATAAAGATAATGAAATAAATAAAAAAATATGATCGCCGATCGCCTGAGCAGAGGACTCCCCACAGGAGAGTAGACTCTCCACCCGGACATATTCAAAGAAATTACACTCAGGTGTGGGGTGCCAGAGATAGATCTCATGGCCATGAGGTTGAACACCAAGTTGGAGAGATTCTGCTCCCTTTACAGGGAGGACAATCCGGTGGCAATAGATGCGATGTCAATCCCGTGGGGGTTCAGGCTGGCCTATATCTTCCCTCCAATTTCCTTGATTCCGAGGATATTGATCAAGATAAGACAAGACCAAGTATCTGTCATAGCCATAATCCCGTTTTGGCCCAAAAGAGCTTGGTTCACCCAACTCGTTCAGATGAGTCGGGGACAATTCTGGAGGCTTCCCCCAGAGCATGCACTAGTGTCGAGGGACACTCACAGCTGCCCAAACCTTCAAATGTTCAACCTGACAGCCTGGAGGTTGACCAGTCCCTTCCTCAGTTAGAAGGGCTCTCTAGTGCGATCTTGAGAACTATATCCCACTCCAGGGCGGACTCTACTAACCAAGCTTACGTGAGAATCTGGAGAATATTCCAAAGCTGGTGTACCAGGAAGCAAGTGTCCGGTACGGAGCCGTCGGTTTCCACCATTTTAAACGTATTACAAGATGGGCTGAATAAGAACGTAACCCCCTTCCAACCTGAGGGTACAGACGTCAGCTATTTCGGCCTATCTCAATAGGTCTCTAGCTCAAGACCCGCTTATCAAAAGATTCTTGAGGGGAGCCTCAAGATTAAGACCTACAATTATCCAACCAGTTCCCACTTGGGATCTTTTGGTTGTGCTCAAGGTGCTATCATCTCCCCCCTTTGAGCCTATGGAGGACGTGGACATGAAGTATGTTACGACCAAAGTAACTTTCCTTCTGGCGATTACATCAGCGAAAAGGGTTGGGGAGCTCCAAGCTTTGTCAGCTTACGAGCCATATACCAAATTTCTACCGAACCGAGTCCTCTTAAGATTCTTACCTTCCTTTATCCCTAAGGTACCAACATTCCACAACAATAATCAAGTTATTTCTCTACCGGTTTTACTTCCTCATGCGCCCTCCGAGGAAAATAGAGGCCTGCATTGCCTCGATATTTTGAGATGTCTCCGGATCTACCTAGATAGATCTAAGGAATTCAGGAAGGGCCACTAAGCCTTCCATCAGTCGATGGGTTAAGGAAGCCATTCGAGCATCTATGGTTTCTCAGAATCTAGAGCCTCCTGAGTTCGTAAGAGCTCACTCGACTAGGTCTGTGTCTACCTCCTTTGCGGAAAGAAATTTAGTTCCTCTGGGACAAATTTGCAAATCTGCTTCGTGGAGTTCCCACTCCACTTTCAGAACCCACTACAGGCTTGACTCCAGAGTGGCCAATTACTCTTCATTTGGGCGTTCAGTGTTATCTGCTGCCAGGCATGAGGGCCCTCCCTTATAGGGTTTCTACTTGCCAATTCCCCATCTGTGCTGCTTGTTAAGACGTAAGGGAATCGTTAATTTCTAACGATAAGTTGTTTTCCCTTAGTTCTAACAGTAGCACTCAAATATCCCTCCCTAAAGTTGCAATTACTGTATTTTTTTAATTTATTTTTACTTTCTTCTTGTACATTACACAAGGGGCTGAGGGTGATCGCCTCCTTTATAGGGGTTATGTGGGTGTGTTTTTTACGTTTATTCAATTTATTATTCAATAAAATTCCATCGGTCCTACCAGTTCGCGGGGGGGTTGATTACCCCATCTGTGCTGCTGTTAGGACTATTGTTCGAAAATTAACAATTTTACTACCTTGGGATATGACAAGGGAATATTGCCAAGCCAAATATCCAAAACTTTGTTAGACCAGTTGATGGGTTGTATTGCGGACTTATTTGAGTGTTGTATTCTTGTAAGAACAACCCCTTTAAGTATTATTTATATTCCTCTTGGCTTGACCTTTTTTTTTTATAGTCAATAGGATTTTGGTAAATCAACCACTTACTATCAGATACAATAACTTTTCTGCCAACGCAGCTACAGTATGTTACAAATAGACTTAGTCCATTCTGAACTTTCTAGACTGAGACTGTGACATACAGGTATATACTTATCATATCCACAGTTTGGCTTCACTATTTATGTATAATAGACATCCTGTCAGTGATTGTGCCTCTGATGGACCTCACAGACTACTTTCACTTCTCCGGCAGGCTGTTCTGGTGGATGAACAGCCTGCCGGATCCGTGCTGCCGCTAGTGCACGCGTGCCTCCGGAGATCCGCACCACTCCATTGACTATAATGGGGGCGGTGGGCGGCGGAAGCACAGCAATTATGCCAAGAGGCGACCGGAATAAAACTACGACTATTCCTCTCCCTAGGCAGGAATCTGTTTTTTAGGGATGGATTTGATCTTTTTAATCATAAAAGTGTTTTGTTTTTTTTCAGGGATTTCTCAAGCCACATATCCATCTTTATACAATGTTTTGACCTGAAACAGCTATCTACAGGTGGATATTTGGCTTGGCAATATTCCCGTGTCATATACCAAAGCTTAGTTAAAAATAAAATTTTTGACTCTTTGAAAGCCACTTCCACGAAGTGGCGCTAGCAAGATAGTTTTCTTTCCTTGGGAGATACCTCTTTGCATATTATTTTCCCACGGCGTATTGCCAATAAGTCTCCATACCATGAAGAACTTCTAGTAAGTCCCCATACATAGTGGGTCTATTTAAGGAGACCCAACATCCTGCCTAAGCTTCACGTATTGAAAGAGTCATTGTCACGGCCTTTGGTGTGCGCTGTGACACGGTAGTCATGCATGCTGTTGCCAGCGGCAACGTGTTGTGGTTGCAGCATGTAGGTGCCTCCTCCTTTCTCCTGGTGCCTTCCCTGTCTGGTGCTGGAGGGGTTAATTTATCTAGCTGGTGGGGATTTAGGTGTGTCCTGGGTGTGGCCAGGAGGTTTATATTGTCTGTGGCCTGTTGGCTGGGGTCCGTGTTCCTCCAGCCTTGCTATGTGCTGGAGCTGTGCTCCTGCCCGGCCTCTACCAACATGGCTTCTGGTGAGGGGGCCCCTGGGTTCCTTGGAGGGGGAACCGCGTTGACCACCTGCCTGCGGAAGTGGGCTCCAGGGTTTCCCAAAGGGGGAACCACTAGTCAGTAGCAGTTGTTGTTTCATCCAGTTGTGGCAGGTAAGTGCTGCTGTTCCAGTGTGTGTTTGCGCTGGGTGCCTACCTGCCAATCTGGTTTATGCTACTGTCTGCTCCTTTCTTGTTACTAGGCCTGCTGGAGACTCCGGTTCATCCGTGTCATGGATGAACAGGTCGTCTCCTAGCCCTGACATTATTAATAGGACCCGAGGTTCCGGGTATGAGCGCTCCCACCATTAGGGTTCGCTGATACAGTTAGGAGGTCAGGGCTAGGATTTAGAGATGTGTTAGAAGGTGACCTGCTCCCTTTATTCCTGTTTCCAGGCCTAGTGGCACATCCCTCCAACCTACATTGTACAGTGTGGAGTTTCCCCCTATGCCCCACCATGACAGTATGTCCAACAAGGTGGCCCTCAAACTGGACAGATGGTAAGGTCTAGGATGGCAGAATAACTCCAGCTCCACAAGAAGCTGAAGTCCCACTAACCTCAAACTCCAAGCCCAAGTACTAGAAGAGCCCACACCCAACTCCACCTTGCTCACACTTTAACCCCATACCCACCAGAATGGGAAGGGACAACAACCTTAAAGGGGAAGTGTATAAACATGCTAAAAACTACACGTTGCTACCGGCAACAAGCATGCACAGCTAAAGTGTCACGATCCACTACCACCAGACCATGACATCCATGACAGTCATACCTACCTGCTCCCTTCTGCTCTGGATCTGCGTGCTGGCTCCTGCTTGTTTATCTTATGGTCCTTGTAACGGCATACAAGGGAATGCTCCAAACTCCGAACGGAAACTCACGAATAGCTGCTAGCAGACGAATAGGAAATGCACCCAAGCGGCTTACACTCCTAGCAATCAGTCTCTAACAGCATACAGTGAATCCCCCCAAGAACGAGATGAGGCTCCGTGTTGAGGGTCAAGCAGTGGTCACCCAGAGCTGTGCGTTTTATTGATCTTATATAACATTGGTACACCTTAGTACCACCCACAGGGTTTTGTAAAAACAATCAATAACCACGTACAATACAGTAAAACACTCCCACACAAAATCCTCCTCTATGCCTGTGATATAATTATGGTACAATGGGTTGATGTAATTATTACAGGCAGGAGAATACACAATGTCCTCTGTTCTGGAGACAACCGAGGAGTAATTCAATTATCTCTCAGGACAAAGGGAAATCGCCAATACACATGTGGAGACAATAGGACAGACATCACCACTCAAACATACAATGTCCCACCCATTACAGTAACATAGACATTTAACATATCCCAAAATGGCACGAATTAGACCAGGGGTTCAAAAGTTAGTAAAAGTCCTTTGTGAACAAAGGAAGCATGGCTGATGAGAGGGCCCATAATCCTGGGGCAAGAGGCTGGAAACCAGGCCCCTCCAAAACCCAGTGGCGAGGTAAGTTTCGCCACACATCTCCCCTTTTCCAAACAGACTAACAGGGTATCTGACCTTCTGCCGGTCAGTGCCCTTGTTAGTCCAGCAGCCCACCCACAAAATAGAAACAGCAGTACAGCCCACCCACAATAAATGGTTACTACACTTGAGCAAGGGATAAACTTGTCCATGTCCAGGTGCCTCACGGCTGTGTGGGGGATTGGTAGACTGCCTTGGTGGGTTGCTGAGTCGGCAGAGACCAGCGGTACTCTGCCCTGGTGCCAGCGCTACCACGGAAGTAGCCTGTTTGGAGCCTGGTTGTTGGAGGGGGAGACCGACTGTCTCCCCTTTAGATACACCGCTCTGCTGTTGTAGGGAGAGACCGACTGTCTCCCCTTTAGATAGACCACCATGCTGCTGTGGGGGGAGACCGACTGTCTCCCCTTTGGCTAAATAGCCCTGTTGCTGGGGGACAGGACTGACTGTCCCTACCCCCTGTGCTATGAGTGCAGAGACCACGGTCCCATCTGCACGGTTGTAGGGCTTACTGTCTCCCCCTGGTGCGTTAAACTGCCGCTGGGGGATGGAGACTGGGCTCCCAATTCCCTGTACATCACACGGCCGCTGGGGAATTGAGACTGGGCTCCCAATTCCCTGCATATCACACTGCCGCTGGGGAATGGAGACTGGGCTCCCAATTCCCTGCATATCACATTGCCGCTGGTGGACAGGACCGACTGTCTCTGCCCCCTGTAACTCAGCCTGCCGCTGGGGAATGGAGACTGGGCTCCCAATTCCCTGCAGGACAGGTGGAGAGACCTCGGTCCCATCTCCACTGACCACCTGGGGTTCTTCCCAGTAAACCTCCACAATATCCTCCCAGCTGAAGGGCTCTGGACCTGGGTCTGTCATCTTGCTCTCTCGCTGAGCCTTCCCAATGGAGTGGAAGAGATCTCGGTAGTCCTGCTCCAGTTCCCACTCCAGGGTTGCTAGGTGAGCCAGGTCTTTCTCTACCTCATGGGGGTCATCCCAATCCTCCCTAGCCTCCCTCTCATAGAAAATGTCCTGAAGTCTGGACTGTGCAGGGCTCCCGAAGTCAGGCTCTGCAAAAGGACTCCCATAACAAGCCAGGACCATCAAACTCCTCTCCCTCTGGCTTGTCATGCTCAGCTGTCCAGGGTATATACTGTGCCATATACCACCAGAGCGCCTGGTAGGCATCCTCCAGCCATAGCTCCTGCCATAACCGGTGCTCGAGTTCCTTCACCGATTCCTCCAGGATCTGCTCTCCCAGAAAGGGCATCCGCAGGGCCACTTGCTTCTGCAATCGCTGCTCTTCACTGGGGAGACTCTCGCCTCGCTGGTATTGTACATTATCCAGGGCCTGGTACCAGATGCCTTTCCTTAATGCATCCCGGCCATCCAGGTCTTCCTCATCGTATGCCACTGCTGGTTCCATCCTGCTGCTGTCAAGGACGCTGTACTGGGACATGCGTTGCCCTCAAATTGTAATTCCAGGGAATGATGTTTCTTTGTAACTGTCCTTCTGGGCTGTGAGAACGATCCCGCCGCTTGCCACCAATTGTAACGGCATACAAGGCAATGCTCCAAACTCCTGAACAGAACCTGGAGTCACGAATAGCTGCTAGCAGATGAATAGGAAACGCACCCAAGCGGCTTACACTCCTAGCAATCAGTCTCTAACAGCATACAGTGAATCCCCCCAAGAACGAGATGAGGCTCCGTGTTGAGGGTCAAGCAGTGGTCACCCAGAGCTGTATAACATTGATCTTATATAACATTGGTACACCTCAGTACCACCCACAGGGTTTTGTAAAAACAATCAATAACCACGTACAATACAGTAAAACACTCCCACACAAAATTCTCCTCTCTGCCTGTGATATAATTATGGTACAATGAGTTGATGTAATTATCACAGGCAGGAGAATACACAATGTCCTCTGTCCTGGAGACAACCGAGGAGTAAGTCAATTATCTCTCAGGACAAAGGGAAATCTCCAATACACATGTGGAGACAATAGGACAGACATCACCACTCAAACATACAATGTCCCACCCATTACAGTAACATAGACATTTAACATATCCCAAAATGGCACGAATTAGACCAGGGGTTCAAAAGTTAGTAAAAGTCCTTTGTGAACAAAGGAAGCATGGCTGATGAGAGGGCCATAATCCTGGGGCAAGAGGCTGGCAACCAGGCCCCTCCAAAACCCAGTGGCGAGGTTAGTTTTGCCACAGTCCTTGACTTGTTTTCTTCTGGCCAGGGCATGGACATGGTCATCTGCACAGTTGCAACCAATGAGTGGCTTCAACTGTGATGTGTTCCAACTAGCATATCGCATCTAAAACCAGTCATTAGCTGCAGTTGCACAGGTGACCATGTCCATGCCCTGGCCAGAAGAAAACATGCTGAAGACTGTAAGAAAGACAAGTAGGAGCCAGTGTACAGAACCAGATTGGTGGGGAGCAGATAAGTATGACTCAATAGGTGAGGCAGACTATCAAGCATAAGTAAAAAAAAAAAAAAGATTAATTACTGGAAAACTCCTTTAATGGGGTTTTGCAAGAATGGCACCTCCGACCCCCTTGGCTAGACTTGTAAAGGCATGCTTAGTCTACTTTCACACTGGCATTTTGGCTTTCCGTTTGTGAGATCCGTTCAGGACTCTCACAAGCGGTCCAAAACAGATCAGTTTTTGCCCTAATGCATTCTGAATGGAAAAGAAAACGCTCATAATGCATCAGTTTGCCTCCGTTCCATCTCCATTCCGCTTTGGAGTCGGACACCAAATTGCAGCTTGCAGCGTTTTGGTGTCCGCCTGACGATGTGGAGCCAAACGGATCCGTCCTAGGACATAATGAAAGTCAATGGAGATGGATCCGTCGGTAATGGCTCAGTTTGAGGACCGTTTGAGCGGATCCTTATCAAAACGTTTTGCACACTGAGCATGCTGAAGAATTGCCCCTTCCCACAGCAGCCATAAGAATCGGCCTTCTTGGCAAACTGTCTATGCAAACAAACAGGTAAGTATGGGAAGTTTTAATGCTTATCTGTCTGTCAATCTATCAATCTACCTACCTTTATTTCTTTATCTCTTTCTTTATATCTGTATATCTCTCACAGGGGGGCTGGTGGCACTTGGGGGGCAGATGGCTCTTTGGGGGCGCATGGCACTTGTGGGGGGCGGGTGGCATTTGTGGGGGGCGGGTGGCTCTTGCTTATCCCATCCCATCTTGTAATCATCCGCCATCTGCCTCTCCTCAGCCGACGTGCCACACTTTTTTAGCCGTGCCTTTCATCCGCCAACGTGTCTCACATCTGTCGCTGTTGCTCACATCCACCCAAATTTTATTTAGTAGAACTCCCACAACATGATCATGGTAATATTTCCCCCCTCACCCATGATGTCACCCATGCGACTAGGACCTCCCACCCAGGACAGGAAACCTGAAGAGATAAAATGGTTCACACCCCCATCACACCTCAGTCCAGGTTTTCTGTCCTCCGGATAGGAGGTACCTGAGGAGCTCTGGCTCCTACTGTTGCCTGGTTCTCACCTCGGGAGGCTGGGGAGGTCTGGCTCTACTACACCGTAAAGGGACCTATCCCTAGCGGCGTCAGTCTCCTAGGGGAGCCGCTGCCTGAGCCTGCTCTTCCTCCTGCCTCCTCCCAAGCCTCATTGGGGAGCCGATGTGGCTGTGTTCAGGCGGCTCCTGGTCCATTGCAGCGGGGTGCCCGATGTCCTGTTTCCAAGATGGCAGCGCGCATCTTCTCTGGCGTTCTGCGCATGCGCGCCGGGATGGCCCCTTCCGGCTCAATGATGTCATTTACGGGCACCGTGCTGGAAGAGGTGTGGGCATCCTCATGCTTTGGATTAGGCGTTTTTGGGCCAAGTGTTAAAAGGAGCCGAGGCGCGTTTTATAAATTGGCATCAGGAGAAGGCAGCCAGCCTTGTGTGCACACAGTGCTTTGCAGGATCTGGGTTTCCACCAGCATGTCGGAACCAGGTGATGCAGGACGTGCCGACACCCTGGAGCCCTCGAGGCCCACAAGCCCAGTATTGGTCCTGAGGAGTGGGGAAGCTTGACTCTACTATTGGTGAGATTTATCCTCTCCCAATTAATTTTGAGTGTTGTTTTGCTTTATTGTTATAGGTAGCAAAAACACCAAAGAAATCATCCGGAAAGACTAAACATAAAGAATGTGGAGGACTAGAGTAGCCTTAACAGTTTTTTTTTTTTATTATTTATTATTAAATATTCTTTATTTTTCCATACAAAAAGAAAAAACTGTGGGGAGAGAGCAGCTTAATTATCAGATTCAACATTAGTGCATTCAATCACTTCATATATACAAACCCGATTCAAAAAAAGTTGGGACACTATACAAATCGTGAATAAAAACTGAATGCAATGATGTGGAGGTGCCAACTTCTAATATTTTATTCAGAATAGAACATAAATCACGGAACAAAAGTTTAAACTGAGAAAATGTACCATTTTAAGGGAAAAATATGTTGAATCAGAATTTCATGGTGTCAACAAATCCCCCAAAAAGTTGGGACAAGGCCATTTTCACCACTGTGTGGCATCTCCCCTTCTTCTTACAACACTCAACAGACGTCTGGGGACCGAGGAGACTAGTTTCTCAAGTTTAGAAATAGGAATGCTCTCCCATTCTTGTCTAATACAGGCCTCTAACTGTTCAATCGTCTTGGGCCTTCTTTGTTGCACCTTCCTCTTTATGATGCGCCAAATGTTCTCTATAGGTGAAAGATCTGGACTGCAGACTGGCCATTTCAGTACCCGGATCCTTCTCCTACGCAGCCATGATATTGTGATTGATGCAGAATGTGGTCTGGCATTATCTTGTTGAAAAATGCAGGGTCTTCCCTGAAAGAGATGACGTCTGGATGGGAGCATATGTTGTTCTAGAACCTGAATATATTTTTCTGCATTGATGGTGCCTTTCCAGACATGCAAGCTGCCCATGCCACACGCACTCATGCAACCCCATACCATCAGAGATGCAGGCTTCTGAACTGAGCGTTGATAACAACTTGGGTTGTCCTTGTCCTCTTTGGTCCGGATGACATGGCGTCCAAGATTTCCAAAAAGAACTTCGAATCGTGACTCGTCTGACCACAGAACAGTCTTCCATTTTGCCACACTCCATTTTAAATGATCCCTGGCCCAGTGAAAACGCCTGAGCTTGTGGATCTTGCTTAGAAATGGCTTCTTCTTTGCACTGTAGAGTTTCAGCTGGCAACGGCGGATGGCACGGTGGATTATGTTCACTGACAATGGTTTCTGGAAGTATTCCTGAGCCCATTCTGTGATTTCCTTTACAGTAGCATTCCTGTTTGTGGTGCAGTGTCATTTAAGGGCCCGGAGATCACGGGCATCCAGTATGGTTTTACGGCCTTGACCCTTACGCACAGAGATTGTTCCAGATTCTCTGAATCTTCGGATGATGTTATGCACAGTTGATGATGATAGATGCAAAGTCTTTGCAATTTTTCGCTGGGTAACACCTTTCTGATATTGCTCCACTATCTTTCTGCGCAACATTGTGGGAATTGGTGATCCTCTACCCATCTTGGCTTCTGAGAAACACTGCCACTCTGAGAAGCTCTTTTTATACCCAATCATGTTGCCAATTGACCTAATTAGTGTTAATTGGTCTTCCAGCTCTTCGTTATGCTCAAATTTACTTTTTCCAGCCTCTTATTGCTACTTGTCCCAACTTTTATGGGATTTGTTGACACCGTGAAAATTGGAATCAACGTATTTTTCCTTTAAAATGATACATTTACTCGGATTAAACATTTGATCTGTCATCTACGTTCTATTACAAATAAAATATTGACATTTGCCATCTCCACATCATTGCATTCAGTTTTTATTCACAATTTGTTTAGTGTCCCAACTTTTTTGGAATCCGGTTTGTATACAGTCCTGATCAAAAGTTTAAGACCACTTGAAAAATGGCAAAAAATCATATTTAGCATGGCTGGATCGGGTTCCAAGTAGAGCTTCAACATGCAACAAGAAGAAATGGGAGTGAGACAAAACATTTTTTGAGCATTAAATTTAATGAAAACAACGAATAAACTGAAACAGGCTGTTTTTCAGCTGATCAAAAGTTTAGGACCACACCTCCAAAAAAAAACAAAACCCCCCCAAAACAGAAATCCAACTTCCAAACATGAACTCAGTAATGAGTAGCTCCGCCGTTATTGTTTATCACTTCCAAAATTCGTTTCGGCATGCTTGATGCAAGCGTTTCCATGAGGTGAGTGGGAACATTTCTCCAAGTGTTAAAAACGGCCGCACGAAGGCCATCTACTGTCTGGAACTGTTGTCCATTTTTGTAAACTTCCCTTGCCATCCATCCCCAAAGGTTCTCAATTGGATTTAGATCAGGGGAACACGCAGGATGGGCCAAAAGTGATGTTATTCCCCTGGAAGAAGTCCCTTGTCCTGCAGGCATTGTGTACTGTAGCGTTGTCCTGTTGAAAAACCCAGTCGTTACCACACAGACGAGGGCCCTTAGTCATGAGGAATGCTCTCTGCAACATCTGGACATAGCCTACGGCCGTTTGACGCCCCTGAACTTCCTGAAGCTCCATTGTTCCACTGAAGGAAAAAGCACCCCAGACCATTATGGCGCCCCCTCCACTGTGGCGGGTAGAAAACATCTCAGGTGGAATCTGCTTGTCATGCCAGTAACGTTGGAAATCATCAGGACCATCAAGGTTAAATTTTTTCTCATCAGAGAATAAAACTTCCTTCCACCTTTGAATGTCCTATGTTTGGTGCTCTCTTGCAAAGTCCAAACGAGCAGTTCTGTGGCGTTCAAGGAGACGAGGTCTTTGAAGACGTTTTTTGTTTTTGAAGCCCTTCAGTCTCAGATGCCGTCTGATGGTTATGGGGCTGCAGTCAGCACCAGTAAGGGCCTTAATTTGGGTCGAGGATCGTCCAGTGTCTTGACGGACAGCCAAATGCTGATGAAATTTTTTTGGGTCTGCCACTTGACTTTTTTGTGTGACTACCTGACAGAAAATGACAATGAATCCACATCTTTGCACAGATTTGGCCTTTTAAAGGCATGTGGTCCTAAAATTTGGATCAGCTGAAAAACAGCCTGTTTCGGTTTAATCGTTATTTTCAATTAATTCAATGCTCAAAAAATGTTTTGTCTCACTCTCATTTCTTCTTATTGAATGTTGAAGCTCTACTTGGAACCTTGTTAAGATCCAACAATGTAAAATATGATTTTTTGCCATTTTTCAAGTGGTCTTAAACTTTTGTTCAGGACTGTATTATAGATAAGGTAATGTCGATATCTCTAGAGACGGCAATACTCCCACACCTTGTTTCTATTTAATAAAAAAGGGAGGAAGTTAATTTTTCCCCCTACCCTCCCTAATAGGCCTTCCCTCTTCCCCTTCCTCACCCGCAGCCTCTGGAGCCCAGGTGGAACCGGAGCACTCCCGTCTAGCGAGTAACTTCGTAGGATTAAAAATCACTCAGGAGGCAGGTGTGTAGCCGAGGCCAGCACGCAAACTATGACCATTTAGCCCATAACTTTTCCCATTGTACCAACTGTTTATTTGATCTACATGCTATTTTTTCATATTGTTTCACCTTATTTATCAAGTTTTTCCATTCTGTAGGGGGGGAAGGGGGGGTCAGCTGATCCCCACTTTCTTGCAATTATTACTCTAGCTAGAAACATGCTCTTAAGCCAAACCTTAAGGTCCTGTCTATTAAGGTTATCAGGTCCCAATATTCCCAGAATAGCAAGCTCAGCGCCCATTTCTGGACCCATGCCCAGTTTATTGGTTAGCAGTTCATATACACTGCTCAAAAAAAATAAAGGGAACACTTAAACAACACAATGTAACTCCAAGTCAATCACACTTCTGTGAAATCAAACTGTCCACTTAGGAAGCAACACTGAGTGACAATCAATTTCACATGCTGTTGTGCAAATGGTATAGACAACAGGTGAAAATTATAGGCAATAAGCAAGACACCCCCAATAAAGGAGTGGTTCTGCAGGTGGTGACCACAGACCACTTCTCAGTTCCTATGCTTCCTGGCTGATGTTTTGGTCACTTTTGAATGCTGGCGGTGCTTTCACTCTAGTGGTAGCATGAGACTGAGTCTACAACCCACACAAGTGGCTCAGGTAGTGCAGCTTATCCAGGATGGCACATCAATGCGAGCTGTGGCAAGAAGGTTTGCTGTGTCTGTCAGCGTAGTGTCCAGAGCATGGAGGCGCCACCAGGAGACAGGCCAGTACATCAGGAGATGTGGAGGAGGCCGTAGGAGGGCAACAACCCAGCAGCAGGACCGCTACCTCCGCCTTTGTGCAAGGAGGAACAGGAGGAGCACTGCCAGAGCCCTGCAAAATGACCTCCAGCAGGCCACAAATGTGCATGTGTCTGCTCAAACGGTCAGAAACAGACTGCATGAGGGTGATATGAGGGCCCGATGTCCACAGGTGGGGGTTGTGCTTACAGCCCAACAGCATTTGCCAGAGAACACCAAGATTGGCAAATTCGCCACTGGCGCCCTGTGCTCTTCACAGATGAAAGCAGGTTCACACTGAGCACATGTGACAGATGTGACAGAGTCTTGAGACGCCGTGGAGAACGTTCTGCTGCCTGCAACATCCTCCAGCATGACCGGTTTGGCATTGGGTCAGTAATGGTGTGGGGTGGTATTTCTTTGGAGGGCCGCACAGCCCTCCATGTGCTCGCCAGAGGTAGCCTGACTGCCATTAGGTACCGAGATGAGATCCTCAGACCCCTTGTGAGACCATATGCTGGTGCGGTTGGCCCTGGGTTCCTCCTAATGCAAGACAATGCTGGACCTCATGTGGCTGCAGTGTGTCAGCAGTTCCTGCAAGACGAAGGCATTGATGCTATGGACTGGCCCGCCCGTTCCCCAGACCTGAATCCAATTGAGCACATCTGGGACATCATGTCTCGCTCTATCCACCAACGTCACGTTGTACCACAGACTGTCCAGGAGTTGGCAGATGCTTTAGTCCAGGTCTGGGAGGAGATCCCTCAGGAGACCGTCCGCCACCTCATCAGGAGCATGCACAGGCGTTGTAGGGAGGTCATACAGGCACGTGGAGACCACACACACTACTGAGCCTCATTTTGACTTGTTTTAAGGACCAAAGTTGGATCAGCCTGTAGTGTGTTTTTCCACTTTAATTTTGAGTGTGACTCCAAATCCAGACCTCCATGGGTTGAAAAATTAGATTTCCATTTTTTTTATTTTTGTGTGATTTTGTTGTCAGCACATTCAACTATGTAAAGAACAAAGTATTTTAGAAGAATATTTAATTAATTCAGATCTAGGATGTGTTATTTTTGTGTTCCCTTTATTTTTTTGAGCAGTGTATTTCTGCCCAGTATTGCTGGATCATTGGACAGCACCAAATCGTATGTAAAAAATCGGCCTGATCAGAGCGACATTTTGGGCACTTAGCTTCCGTTTTCCCATACATGTTCGCAATCTGTTGAATAGAGATATAATCGATGTACTATTTTAAATTGTATAAGTCTAAAGTTAGCAGAAGTGATAACCCAATTTATGTTTTTATATACCCTTACCCAGTAAATGTTCCTATCTCCTCCAATCTCCCGTTCCCATTTCTTTTCACTTTTAAATAGTGAAATTGTAGCTAATCCATCTTTTATTTGTTTATAAATCTATGATATAGAGGTTTTTACATCTTTCCGATAGAAACAGAAATCCGTAAAACTATTATCTACTACGTTTAAGAAGTGCTTATTCTTAATATTGAAGAGGAGGTGTTGTAATTGCGTATACCTGAACCAAGCCATATTATCTATTTGAGAACCGTAAATAATTTCCTTAACAGTTTGGATATTCCCAGCTTCACTGACGTGTGAAACAAGTACTATTCCCCTTTTTTGGCAGTATATACTATCTTCTCTTTTAATAAGTTCCTTTAAATTAAAATTGTTCCAAAGTGGAGTGAATCTTAAACCTTGTGTGATCCCTAACACCTTTTTAATCTTGTTACAGACTAATTGTAACATTTCACTTATGGGGCAGTCTTTCCCTCGGGTAGCCAAGTATCCTGATTCTAAGATACTAAAAATGTCTCTCTGGGACCCCTTATAGTTTCTAATTAAATATTGCACAAGGTCGTTCTCTCTTTGTCCCATGCACCATTGGATTTGTGCGGCCATAAACCTTGAATATATGGAAGGGAGATTCCCCCCCTCTCCTCTGCCAACCACAAGAACCTCTGCTTAATTCGGACTCTCTTCCGGCCCCATATCAGATCATTGAAAAGCCGATCAATATGATTGAAAGATGCATCCTTAATCCAAATCGGGCAAGCAGATAGAATATATAAAATTTGGGGGAGCAGCACCATTTTAATAAGTGCTATTCTATCCGATTGCCCTAGTGGCAGTTTCTGCCACACTCCAACTTTGTTTTTTATTTTCTCTTCCAACGGAGCTAGATGAAGTTTGCTAAAGTCACCCGCAGAGGCGCTAATCCTCACCCCTAGGTAATTTATCTCTGTGGCAGGAAGCAGATCTCCGTATTCCTCTATTCTTTCTATTTTAAGAAGTCCTATTGGGAGAAAGACAGATTTTTCCCAGTTGATCTCAAGGCCAGAAAGGAGTCCAAACCCATTAATTACCTTCATAACAAGGGCCACAGATGCACCTCCCTCTTTTAGAAATATAAGAATATCATCAGCATAAAGGTTAATTTTATCCTGGGAGCCCCTAAATCCCAAACCAAAGAATGCATTCATCCTGTCTAATCATACATATTGCGAACAGGAGAGGAGAAAGGGGGCATCCCTGCCTGGTGCCTCGCTGAAGCCCGAATGGGGATGATCAAGACCCATCAACACTTATTCGAGCAGTAGGGGAGTTATACATTAACTTTATCCAGCGAGTGAATTCTTTCCCCAGATTCATTTCAGACATCACCCTCCATAGTAAGTTTCACTCCACTCTGTCAAAGGCCTTCGCGGCGTCCAATGACAGGATGCCTTAGCAGCCTCTTATATTAAACCTCTATGTCAAGCATGTATAGATAATTTGGTTATGGAGGAGTCTCACAGCTTATCCAGAAATATTAAGGCCTTGGTACGGTCAGAAGTTAAATCTTCTATTAAATCACTTGGTCGGACTCTGATTTGGATTTTTCCTGGGAGGACGAGGATAGATAAGGATTCAGCGGGGAGGGCTCTTTTTCCAGCAGAAGATACTGAGCATTTACTTAAAGCCGTTAAAATAACCATGCAATTAGAGGATGTAAAACCTAAATCTATTGCTGACCAGGTTTTTGAGGGTTTCGGCCCTAACAGGCATAGAGTTTTACCCCGTTCATAAAAATATGAAAGCCCTTATCAGAAAAGAATGGAAAAATCCTGATAGAAAATTTTTCATTCCTAATTCTGTAAAAAGAAAATATCCGTTTGAGTCGGTACCCGGTGTCTGGGACAGAGCCCCCACAGTAGATGCCCCGGTAGCTAAAATAGCCCAAAAATCTGCTCTACCATTTGATGATTTAGGCTGCTTAGGAGATCTGTTAGATAAAAAAGCAGACTTCTATCTTAGACGTGCTTGGGAGTCTGCTTCAACAAGTCTTACAAGACAAAAACACAGAAATATAGTGGCAATTCTGGAGGAGCTGCTCAGCCCCTAACACTGTGGCGTGTCTTTCATTGGGGGAGCAGCCCGACCGCATGTGGACCGCAGTAATCGACTAACCCCAGCAAAATATGCATACAATGGAGGATGTCGGCGCGGTCCACATGCACCACAAGAGCAAACTACACAGAATGTAGCAAATAATCATGGGAAACAAAAAGAGAGAATGCACCAAACAGATATACCACTGACTATACTGGGAAGTCATAAATGCAGGTATTAAAAGCTGAGACTTTCGCCAATATATTCCAGTCAGGAAAATATCGGAGCCCATCATGTACCACGTCACGGTCACTCAGCATGGCAGAGGGTCCTAACCGCTGCTCTAACTATGGTGTGAACAAGGTCTGGGGGTGATATAATTCAGCTCACAGCCAAGCTTCCACACAAAAGCCCAGCATGAATACTGTGGTAGTAAAATGTGAATGAGGCCAGACTGTGAGCCACACCTACACCAGACCATGTGATGGAGGTTACCAGGTGCAGAAGAGTGTTGAAACACACTCAAATCTAACAAGAAAAAAACACAGGTCTGGTGTAGGTGTGGCTCACAGTCTGGCCTCATTCACATTTTACTACCACAGTATTTATGCTGGGCTTTTGTGTGGAAGCTTGGCTGTGAGCTGAATTATATCACCCCCAGACCTTGTTCACACCATAGTTAGAGCAGCGGTTAGGACCCTCTGCCATGCTGAGTGACCGTGACGTGGTGCATGATGGGCTCCGATATTTTCCTGACTGGAATATATTGGCGAAAGTCTCAGCTTTTAATACCTGCATTTATGACTTCCCAGTATAGTCAGTGGTATATCTGTTTGGTGCATTCTCTCTTTTTGTTTCCCATGATTATTTGCTACATTCTGTGTAGTTTGCTCTTGTGGTGCATGTGGACCGCGCCGACATCCTCCATTGTATGCATATTTTGCTGGGGTTAGTCGATTACTGCGGTCCACATGCGGTCGGGCTGCTCCCCCAATGAAAGACACGCCACAGTGTTAGGGGCTGAGCAGCTCCCCCAGAATTGCCACTATATTTCTGTGTTTTTGTCTTGTTAGATTTGAGTGTGTTTCAACACTCTTCTGCACCTGGTAACCTCCATCACATGTTCTGTGTAGGTGTGGCTCACAGTCTGGCCTCATTCACATTTTACTACCACAGTATTCATGCTGGGCTTTTGTGTGGAAGCTTGGCTGTGAGCTGAATTATATCACCCCCAGACCTTGTTCACACCATAGTTAGAGCAGCGGTTAGGACCCTCTGCCATGCTGAGTGACCGTGACGTGGTGCATGATGGGCTCCGATATTTTCCTGACTGGAATATATTGGCGAAAGTCTCAGCTTTTAATACCTGCATTTATGACTTCCCAGTATAGTCAGTGGTATATCTGTTTGGTGCATTCTCTCTTTTTGTTTTCCATGATTATTTGCTACATTCTGTGTAGTTTGCTCTTGTGGTGCATGTGGACCGCGCCGACATCCTCCATTGTATGCATATTTTGCTGGGGTTAGTCTATTACTGCAGTCCACATGCGGTCGGGCTGCTCCCCCAATGAAAGACACGCCACAGTGTTAGGGGCTGAGCAGCTCCTCCAGAATTGCCACTATATTTCTGTGTTTTTGTCTTGTTAGATTTGAGTGTGTTTCAACACTCTTCTGCACCTGGTAACCTCCATCACATGGTCTGGTGTAGGTGTGGCTCACAGTCTGGCCTCATTCACATTTTACTACCACAGTATTCATGCTGGGCTTTTGTGTGGAAGCTTGGCTGTGAGCTGAATTATATCACCCCCAGACCTTGTTCACACCATAGTTAGAGCAGCGGTTAGGACCCTCTGCCATGCTGAGTGACCGTGACGTGGTGCATGATGGGCTCTGATATTTTCCTGACTGGAATATATTGGCGAAAGTCTCAGCTTTTAATACCTGCATTTTTGACTTCCCAGTATAGTCAGTGGTATATCTGTTTGGTGCATTCTCTCTTTTTATTTCAACAAGTCTTAGGCCGGCCATTGCCACGTCTTGGGTCTCCAGGTCCTTAGGGCTATCGTTAGATCAGCTGGAGTCGCATATTAAGGACAAAAGACCTAGAGAGGAATTACTATCTTCCCTCCCTACCTGTTCTAAAGCTGCAGACTTCCTGGCGGACACCTCTACTGCCAGAACAACTGCCATGTCTAACGCAGATAGGTGGGCTATCTGGCTTAACTCATGGAAGGGGAATCAGGGTTCTAAGCCTAGACTTTGCTCTCTTCCATGTTCTAGGTTGTTTTGTTGCTCGCTTGATGAAATCCTATAGAGGGCCTCAGAAAAGAAGAGGGGTTTCCCGGTTCCTCAGAAAACGTCCTTTTTTCATAAATCTCAGGCCAGTTTTAAAAGACAAAGGAGTAGGCAGGGTAACAGGAGAGGCAGGGAGACATTTCCTAAAAGATCTGTTTTTTTTTTTGTTCAAGCCCCAGGATAATAGACCAAAGGACAAACAACAATGACACCAGATCTCAGGTGGGGGAAGACTGTCTCAGTTTCTCCCAGCCTGGAGGTCCATTTCTCAGAACAAATGGATCTTAAGTATGATAGAAAATGGATTCTGGCTGGAATTCCTTTCTCATCCACCAGATTTTTTTGCCCAGACAGCTTGTCCCAAAAATCCAGAAAGAAGAAATGCTTTGGAGTTAGAAGTTTTCTCCCTCTTGGACAAAGGGGTAGTTTGCCCAGTTCCCAAACAGAGAGGGGCAAAGGGTTTTATTCCCCTCTATTCTTGGTGAAGAAACCCAATGGAACATTCAGAGTGATTTTAAATTAAAAAAAATTAAACAAATCTCTGGTCTACAATTTTTTTGGTATGGAGACGATAAAATCAACTGTAAACCTCCTCTTCCAGGATTGCTGGATGGCAAGCTTGGATCTGGAGAATGCATATTACCATGTTCCAATCCATGCTTCCTCCCAAAAGTTTTTAAGAACAGCAGTCTGGGTCCAGGGAGAGTTTCTGTATCTCCAATACAGAGCGCTGCCCTTTGGGGTTTCTCAGGCTCCCAGAGTCTTTACCAAAGTAGTAGAAGAAGTAGCGGCTTTTGTAAGACTGTCTGGAATTGTGTTAGTGCCCTATCTGGATGATTTTTTTAATAGTCTCTCAATCAAAAGAGAGACTAGAAAAAGATATAAAATTTCTCTGCTCCACTTTGCAAAATCTAGGGTGGAAAATAAATTGGAAAAAAATCATACATAATTCCTTCTCAAGTTTGCATTTTCTTAGGAATTCAGCTGGACTCCCGTCTGCAAAGAAGTTTTCTTCCGCTTCAAAGGAAGGAGTCAATCAGGGCACAAGTATGGTCAGTCTTCCTTTCTTACCAGTGTACTTTCAGGGAAGCAATGGCGGCACTCGGGCAGATGACATCAGCGATTCCAGCAGTACCTTATGAACTGATCAACTCCAAAGAGCTATTCCTTGGATCAGAGTTTCCACCTTTCTTCAAAGACAAGACTCTCCCTGTTGTGGTGGACAATTCCAGAGAATCTATCCGCAGGGGTTCCATGGACATTTGCAAACCCAACTATAATTACCACAGACTCCAGCCCTTGGGGTTAGAGGCCCACTCCCAGAACAGGTGCTGGCAGGGGAGATGGGACTTGAACACGAGAAAAGCATCCTCCAATTTCAAGGAGTTAAAGGCTGTAGAGATGGAACTAAAGTTGGCTATACCAGAGGTAAAACAAAGGAAGTTTGTCTTCTATTCGACAATTCTACAACCGTGGCCTACATAAACCGTCAAGGGGGAACGAGAGTCCATTCCTTTTAACTTCTATGCCAGAAGATCTTTTATATAGCAGAGGAGAGAAGGCTTTTTCTGTCAGTAGTGCATCTGAAGGGGAAGGAGAACATCATAGCAGACTTCCTAAATTGAGTCTCCTTAAAACAAGGAGAATGTTGTCTAAACAAAGATTTTTTTTTCCAAATAGTCCAGAGGTACGGTCATCCCACAGTGAACCTTTTTGCCTCAAGAGCCAACAGAAATTATTTTCCTTCAACCATTTGGATGAGCCATTAGCAATAGACGGGTTAGCCCAGGACTGGAGCCAGGAGTTAGGGTATGCCTTCCCTCCATTTTACCTTATTCCCCAGGTATTAAAGAAAATAGAAAGAGAAAGGGCCTCGGTCACCCTGATAGCTCCATTGTGGCCAAAGAGGTCCTGGTACTCCAGTCTACTAAAGTTGGCAGTAGAGCCTCTGTGGACCCTTCCATTGAAAGAGGATCTTCTGTACCAGGGTCTGCTAGTCCATCCCAGCCCAGAAATTCTCCATCTCTCGGTGTGGATTTTGAAAGGGAAGTTTGGTCTAGAAGGGAATTATCCGCCAAAGTAGTCTCCACTATGCTGAAGAGTAGAAAGGTGGTTACCTAAAGAAAATATAACAAAGTTTGGAATGTTTTTTTCAGCCTTCTTAGGACGTAGCCCAGACTCCTTTAAGTCTCCTGAAATACCAAAGATCCTAGAGTTTTTGCAAGCAGGGCTAGACAGAAATCTTAAAGCATCTACATTGAAAGTCCAGGTAGCTGCTTTAAGTTATTTCTCTGATTCCAGATTAGCAGATCATCCATGGTTTAAAAGATTCTTGTTGGCAGCATCAATAATACTCCCTTCTTTAAGCCCCTTGTCTCCCCCCTGGGATTTGAATACTGTCCTTTCGTCCCTATCAAAAGCCGTTTAAACCATTAAGTGAGATTTCTATTAAAATGCTTACTTTCAAAATGGCCTTCCTTTTAGCTATAACATCTGCTAGACGGGTTTCAGAAAGTCAGGCTTTCTCTGCCTTTCCTCCCCCTACTACTTTTTTAGAGGACAAGGTGATTATTGGACCGCTTCCATCCTTTCAGCCTAAGGTGGTCTCCGATTTTCATAGAAGTCAGGATGTGATTCTTCCCTCCTTCTGTCCAAATCCAACCAGTATGTTGGAAGAAAGATTCAATTGCCTGGATGTCAGAAGGTGTTTAGTTTTTTACCTAGACTCCACATCATCTTGGAGAATAGATGAGAATCTCCTTATTCAGTTTTTGTGTAAAGCTAGAGTGCACAAAGTCTCTACTAGTGTTATTGCTAAATGGGTAAAATTTTATATTTCCCTGGCTTATTCTTCCCTTAACCTGACTCCTCCTTTGGGGTTTGGGGCTCATTCCACCAGATCTGTGGTGGCCTCTTGGGCGGAGAGAGCGAATGGTTCTCTGGCCCAGATATGCAGAGTTGCTACTTGGACCTTTCCCCATACCTTTTTTAGACATTACAGACTGCATCTTGACTCACATACAGCCTTTGGGAGAAAAGTTCTACAAACTGTAGCCCCCCCCCCCCCCAATTTCTTTGTCTTATCGTTTATTCTCGCATGGGTGCCGTCAAAAATTTCCCTCCCTACAAAAAAAATAAAAAAGGTTTATATATATATATATATATTAGCTGAAGGACCCGGCTTCGCTCGGGTATATTTAATCTATTTAATTTAATGTTTGTGTGTGTCGTTAAAAGATATCAACACTATCCACTATAACATTGACATCTACAGCACCCCACCCCCAAAACAGTGACCTCCACAGCCCCCCACCCCTTAACACTGCCCTCCCACAGTGCCCCGTCCCTTAAAATTGGACCTCCACAGCAGCCCGCCGCCTTAACAGTGGACTTTACTGGATCGGGGGCATGTCCTTTTGAACAGCTCACTCTAAGACAGCAGCACTGTACTGTCTGAGTGTGAGCTGCAGGGAGAAAGTCAAGTGAACTCAAAGATCTGAAACATTTTCTACATACACAAAAGACCCATTACTCTCAAATATTGTTCACAAATCTGGCTAAATCTGTGTTAGCGAGCACTTCTCCTTTGTTTTTTGGACTTTTAATAAATTTGTTTTTTCTTTTTCTTTCATGGTTCCAAACACTCCACCAGGGAAGATGAGGGGTTCGTTGTCCCTGAAATCGATAGCGAACTCCTCATCCAACTGGTGGAGGCACGTACCGCTTTATGGGACCACACAGACTGCCACCATTCCAACCATCAACGGACCCAGCGTCTCTGGAGGGAGATAACTTCCCAACTAGTTGACACCTGGGGGGATCTCTCCGCGGCGGCTCAAAGGGAATATGGTAAGTAAACCAATATATATTTTTAACACATAAATTTTTTTTCACAGTTAAAATGGTTACCAATCGGTGGCGATCGATCCGGGACCGCTTCAAGAGGGAGTACAACCTTGAGGTTCAGGCCCCGAGTGGCTCCAGAGCAACCTCAAGGCCTCCAGATATGTATACTGAGGCCTTGGGGTTCCTACGACAGACGCTGGCGATGAGAAGGTAATTTTTTAAATATTATGTTTATTTAAAATTATGGAAATAGCGTTTGATTTCCTCTCCCTCTGACTGTAAGGGGCTGTCTGAGACAGAGGAGCATTTTGCCCCTGTTTCAGACATTTTCCATAAGGTAGAATGTAGCCATAGCATAGAACCTGGATCTGTATTTGAAGGACAATTATTCATGTTCCATTTTTTTTCCCAACAGAATTGCCAGCAGCACTCAGGAGCCTGAGCCACCTCTTGAGGGAGAACCGGAAAGGATCGCCACCCCCAGCCCTCCTGTCCCTCATGCACCGGCTCAGGACAATCGGGGTCCCCTACCTGATCCCTCCTCTCAACAGAGGCTCTTCAGTTTCTGACCAAATTTGAGAGCCTGTTTCCGACGCTTTTGAAGGTTTTGCCGAACATCAGAAGGTAGTTAGTGATGACTTGATGCGCCGCTGGCAGGGGCGGAGTCGGCGATTCAACGCAGCCTTAACTACCATTATGGGCTAAGCCTAATCACTTTGATGGACTCAATGACGCCCAGGCAGTTGCATGAGTTCAAGAACATGATAGAGAACGGGTCGTGGGAAATTATGCACCACCCCCAACCCCCAGCCAAAACCTATCCCCCATCCCAAACCTATCCCCCATCCCAAACCTACTCCCATTCCCACCAACCTTTCCATTCCCACCCCCTCCCCCCGAGCATGTATTCCCTTTTGTTTCGTTTTCCACTTCTCCTCCCCACTATTTTCCTTCCACTTCGTTTCAAACTCCCTCCTCCATGCATGCTCTGGACCCCTCCACCTCAGAACCTTCCACTCTCAACACTCCAAAAATTCGCCCTGCATCTTTTCTTGGGGCCGTAATGTTTATGTCTATCCAGAGGACAGGGGGGGCTAGCCTTGCAAGCCCCTAACATTCCACCTCCCCTTCAAGATATTATCAGTAGTGTTGAGCGGGAGGTGCCATATTCGATTTCGCAAAATTTTGCGAATATTCGCTTGAATATTCGTCTTATATTCGTCGAAATCGAATATTCATCATTTTTGTATTTATCGCGATTAATATGCGATTTAATAATTCACATATTGCGATTTTTAAGCTTAGAATTAGAAGTTATAAATTATAACTTCTAATTGCCTTATAACTTAATAATAAGACAACTTTCCTATTCTTTAATCTTGGAGATCTAGATTTAACACAAATATAGCGCTATATTCTATGTCTTTATATTAATAAAAGAATCAAGATAGCGAAGTATTCTTTATTCTACATCAACGAAGATAGTGAAGTATTCTACATCAACGAAGAATACTTCGCTATCTTCGTTGATGTAGAATACTTCGTTATCTTCGTTGATGTAGAATCTACATCTTACTCAATTTAAGTTATTATCGCATTACGCGATAATGACAACTACGTCATTATCGAGTAAGGCGATTTATCTCCCTATGTTTAATGCTCCACAAAAGTAACTTAGCAATATGAATATAGTACTATATCTAAGAATAGTGGATTATAAAAGTTGGATTCGCAATGCGGTTAATAATAATAGCAAATATTATCGCATTGCGTTTGCAATTTAGCACTGCTAGATTCCATATTCGCTAACTTCGTTAATTCTAGCAAGCTGACCCATTCCATTAGAGACCCAGCAGCAGCTTCAAGTTAAAATCGCAATGCGATTAATATAACTTGAATTAATCGCATTGGGATTTCAACTTAGACCTGGTTTACTAAATTACTTTCATTTAGCGAGGATGACGAATATATTTATTAGTCAAAATGAAATATTCTCCATCTTCGCTAATTCAAGAAAGCCAACCATTGTAAACCAGGTACAAGTTAAAATCGTTATGCGATTTATTCAAGTTATATTATTCACATTGCGATTGCAACTTGATTCTCAAATCCGACAGTACATTCTAGCATGGGGGCGTTCCCATGGTGATGGGGACGCTCCATGCGCACGGGAAGTAGACAGAGGCGGCAACGGGAACTGACTTGAGTGGGCAGGGAACAGGGAATCATCTCTTAAAAGTACCGCCTTTTGAAAAGCTAGGGTAACAATAAAAAAATGTTAAAAAAACAAATATTCGAAATAACGAATATATAGCACTATATTCGCGAATTAGCGAAGTGCCGATATTCGATAAATTTCGCTATTCGAATATTCGCGCTCAACACTAATCATCAGTTATAGTTTTTATTTTTTTCACTGTTATTTATAAAAAAATAAAAATCAGAAAATAAAAAATAAAAAAATATATATAGTTTACTTGATTGTGTGTGTTTATTATTGTCTGGAACAGGGAATTAGTAACCTTTGGCACTACAGTTGCAGTGAAATCAAAACTACCATCGGCTCACTACTCTGCATTTATTATAACGCTCTTGATAGTTTTGGTTTCAAAACGGCCATATTGCCAAAGGTGGCTGAACCATGAACATGTCATGTAGCACCATCAATAATGCTTGATCATAGGTCAATCTTGAGCCCTTTCACATGAGCCCTTGTGGGAGTCACGGTCCATGCAAATCATCACAGTGAATTCATTAACTAAAGAGCACTACATTGTAATTCTAGTGTTTAGTTAATGATCTCCAGATGATGCTCTCACATGACTAGCTTGATTATAACAAGGGACACGCTAAGGACATGATGCAGTTAAGGCCTCTTGCACACGACCGATGCCCTCCGACATGCTGGACATATGTCCCGGAGCCGCATTGATCTTGCTCACGTGAGTACACAGCATCATAGTGCCTTGCACATCTGGCTGCCTGCGGGGCTGTAGTCCGGCACTCATAAGATCATATGAGTGCTGGAAAATTGCCCAGCGTGCAGCGCAACATGCACAGCATACCGCTGCTATGCACTCCTGTGCACAAATGCCACCACTGAGTATCTGGACCTTGTGCATATTCACAAGAGTGATGCTGCAGTGATGCTATAATATATCACCATTTTAGAAGCATTTTTGGGGCTGAGCAAAAAAAAGACACAAGGTGTATACCCCCAAAATTTAATAGAAGACCAACATTTTAAACAACATTTAAACAAAATTATCCTGCCAACTCACTCTGCCAGCTTCAGAAACAAAATAATCAGCAAAACTGTCCCTTATCCGGGCCACGGCAAGGGTTGAACGATACCCCAGATGTTGCAGCCTTGTAAGTGTGCAATCAACCTCTTGCGGGTCCAGGCACAGTGGTTCCTCTGATAAAAGATAGTTATGTAGAACTACACAGGTTTTAACTACGTTGTCTATGGTTTCAACCTTAAGATTGATGGCTTTGGTGAGAATACGCCATTTTGCAACTAAAATGCCAAAAGCGCACTCCACAAGTCGTCTAGTTCGTGACAGTCTGTAGTTAAAAACGCGCTTTGCAGGGTTTAAGTCGCAGCTAGAGTACGGCTTGATGAGGTTCTCGCACATTTGCAACGCCTCGTCCCCTATTACCACAAATGGCATTGGAGGTCCATCAGTCCCTGGCAAAGGTCTCGGTGCTGGCAATCCAAAGTCCTTTGAATACAAGAGGTGTCCCATTGCTGATTTTTTTAAAGCCATCGAGTCATTTGTCCGCCCATAAGCTCCAATGTCAACGGGGAGAAACCGGTATTGATCATCCGCAATGGCCATCAAGATAATTGAAAAGTACTTCTTGTAGTTATAGAATTCAGAGCCACTTCCTGAAGGTTTCACAATCCGTATATGTTTTCCATCCGACACAGTTCGGGAACTGGCAGGTTTGCACTTGTCTGCGATCTGAAGCCACTGTTCAGTTGTAGGATGTGGGATGTAATCCTCGTGCAGTACCTCCCAGAAGGCACGACAAGTATCGCAGACTACTCCAGAGATTGTTGAAATTCCCATCCGATACTGGTAATGCATCGATGAAAGACTTTCTCCGGTAGCAAGAAACCTGTGACAAAATAAAAAAATGTACATAAATATTCAAAAAAATATATAAAAAAGAAAAATTAGGACAATCTGTACCTTATTGTCACCATTAGTCGCTCTGCAGGAGTAATTGCCCTTCTGTAGCGGGTATCCTGTCTTTCAAGGCTTGTCGAAATGCGCTGCAGTAGCTGGTCAAAACTCTCAATAGTCATGTGCATATAATTGAAAACATTTTCATGATTACCACAAAGCTCCAAATACAGGACGGAAAATACGCCTCTGGTCATGTGTTTGGAAGTTTTTGGGTGGACCCAATACCGGCATCTTCTTCTTTCCTGGGCACGTCTTCTCCATCTCGCTTTCAGGATAAATAACCTCAATCGCAGATGTATGTGTGCAGGCAACATGTTCCCAAAACACAAGGAGCCTAAATTGATTAATCTCTACTTAAATACACTGTAAAAGTGGGTGGACACTTTGAGACACTACTTCTTACTACAAAACGGATCCGCTAAACGGAAGCCAAAACGGAAACAAATGTGACCAACGGATCCGCTTTACAGATGGATCTGTTTAAACGGATCCGTCTGAATGGTTTCCATTCGTCTCCGTTTTGTCAGTTGTATGACGGATCCGTTTCAAATGCATTTGAAATGGATCCGTGAAACGCGAGTGTGAAAGTAGCCTTACCTGCGATTCTCCGCTGCGCTCCCTTGCTAAAAACATTTGGTTTGATGCCACTTGCAGCCTGTTCCCCTTACATCATAAATGCTCACATGATGTAAGGGGTGGGGCATTGCTAGGGTCTCAAAAGATCAAAATGAATATGGCCCAGTTCTCTAAGTTGCCAAACACCCCTCCCCTCCACACACCGCACTTTCCTGTACTTGCTATACAGCAGCACATACCTGTCACATCCAGGGCCTCCCAGGTGATGTTTCCTCCGATGTAGATCTTCTCTGTCATTATCTTCTCCATTTGGTCCATACAACACACAGACATCTTAGCTTCCTCACTTTTCTATTATCATCTCCCAACCTGGAGTCCCCACAGTGTTACCCTGCTGCTCGCCGTGCCCCCCAATACCCCTAAATACTATACTGAAGAAATATTAGTGCTCCCATAGTAATAGTGCTCCATATAGTTCCACCAATAGTAATTCCCTTCTAGAATGCCCTCATAAGCAATACTGCCCCCTACAGTGCCCCCAATCGTGATAATGCTCCCTAAGAGTGCCCCCATTAGTAGAAGAGTCCTTAAGTATTAATAATATCCTCACAGAGCCTCCAGTAGTAATAAGGCCCCCTATTGTTCTTAGTAGAAATAAGGCGGAACTATGTCCCTCCTATAGAGCCCCCAGTAGTAATAAGAATGCCTATAGTGTCCCTTGGATTTGCAGTGCCCCCTGTAGTTTATATTCCTCCCTCCACCATACAGTCCCATGTAAATACCATCACATCATCTCTACTGCCCCCTCCAAAATACAGTCCTATGTAAATAGCATCACTCCCCTCCCTTTAGCCCCTCCAATATACATTCACCTAAAGAATTATTAGGAACACCTGCTCTATTTCTCATTAATGATATTATCTAGTCAACCAATCACATGGCAGTTGCTTCAATGCATTTAGGGGGGTGGTCCTGGTCAAGACAATCTCCTGAACTCCAAACTGAATGTCAGAATGGGAAAGAAAGGTGATTTAAGCAATTTTGAGCGTGGCATGGTTGTTGGTGCCAGACGGGCCGGTCTGAGTATTTCACAATCTGCTCAGTTACTGGGATTTTCATGCACAACCATTTCTAGGGTTTACAAAGAATGGTGTGAAAAGGGAAAAACATCCAGTATGCGGCAGTCCTGTGGGCAAAAATGCCTTGTGGATGCTAGAGGTCAGAGGAGAATGGGCCGACTGATTCAAGCTGATAGAAGAGCGACGTTGACTGAAATAACCACTTGTTACAACCGAGGTATGCAGCAAAGCATTTGTGAAGCCACAACACGCACAACCTTGAGGCGGATGGGCTACAACAGCAGAAGACCCCACCGGGTACCACTCATCTCCACTACAAATAGGAAAAAGAGGCTACAATTTGCACAAGCTCACCAAAATTGGACTGTTGAAGACTGGAAAAATGTTGCCTGGTCTGATGAGTCTCGATTTCTGTTGAGACATTCAAATGGTAGAGTCCGAATTTGGCGTAAACAGAATGACAACATGTATCCATCCTCTGATGGCTACTTCCAGCAGGATAATGCACCATGTCACAAAGCTCGAATAATTTCAAATTGGTTTCTTGAACATGACAATGAGTTCACTGTACTAAAATGGCCACCACAGTCACCAGATCTCAACCCAATAGAGCATCTTTGGGATGTGGTGGAACGGGAGCTTCGTGCCCTGGATGTGCATCCCTCAAATCTCCATCAACTGCAAGATGCTATCCTATCAATATGGGCCAACATTTCTAAAGAATGCTATCAGCACCTTGTTGAATCAATGCCACGTAGTATTAAGTTCTGAAGGCAAAAGGGGGTCCAACACAGTATTAGTATGGTGTTCCTAATAATTTTTTAGGTGAGTGTATAGTCCCATGTAAATAACACTATTTCCCTCCCTCCACCATATAGTCCCATGTAAATAGAATCAAACTATCTTTCCAGCCCCCTCCAATATACAGCCACATGTAAATAACATCACCTCCTCCCCAGCCGCCTCCAACATGCAATCCCATGTAAACATCACCCCCTCAATATTCAGTCCCATGTAAATAACATAATTTCCCCCACCAGTCACCTTCAACATACAGTCCCATGTAAATAACATTGCCCCCACAACATTCAATTCCATGTAAATAACATGACTCACTCCCTCAGACCCTGTAACATTCAGTCCTATGTAAATAACATCACTCCCTCCCACAGCCACCATCAACAAACAGTCCCATGTAATTAACATTACTGTCTCCCCCAGCCACCTCCGACATACAGTCCCATGTAAATAACATCACTCCCTCCCACAGCCACCTCCAACATACAGTCCCATATAAATAACATAATCCCCTCCCAAATCCGCCTTCAACATACAGTCCCATGTAAATAACATCACCCTGCCCCAGCCTCCTCCAACATTCAGTCTCATGTAAGTAACATCACTCCCTCCCATAGCCGCCATCAATAGTGTTGAGCAAACTTGTGTTTTAAGTTCGGCGTCTAAAGTTCAGATTCGGGTTATCGAAGAATCCCATTATTGATTCCGCTACCATGGACCACAATAGAATTCGGAATCCATATCGGGATTCTTCGATAACCCGAAGCCGAACTTTAGACGCCGAACTTAAACCACAAGTTTGCTCAACACTAGCCATCAACATACAGTCCCATGTAAATAACATTACTCCATCCCCCAGCCCCCTCCAACATACAGTCCCATGTAAGTAACATGACCTCCTCCCCAGCCACCTCCAACACACAGTTCCATGTAAATAACATCCCTCCCTTCAGCCCTAATATACAGTCCCAGTTAAATAACCACAACTCCCAGCATTGCTCTGCCTCTCCCTTCACTTACCTCTCCTCATGTAGCAGACATCACTACAGCTTCTTCTCCTCTTCACTGACATCCTCTCCTGCACTGGTCATATGATGGTGACATCATCACAGGTCCTTCCCAACCACTGCCAGTTTTGCTGGTCACATGATCTGTGATGTCACCACAGGTCCTTCAGCATTTCCGGTGCATTAGATTCAATTGTATTGCCGTCCTGAGGATGGCAATACAGTTGTATCTAGCTGGCAGGCAAGACATTTGGGGCCTGGGACAAAACATCAGGGGCCCAGGCCCCGAATATTTTAACCTAGCAACGCCCCTGGTAAGGGGATCCAGTGATTGGCTGCAGGCGGTGTCAAACCCGATGTTTGAGGGAGCTCAGTGAGGGAGCTCAGCGGAACATCGCAGGCTGGGAGGAGAAGGAGTGGGGATCCAGAGCCAGGAAGCAGGTAAGTAAGCTTGCAGTTACAGGTCCGACCAAGTGAGGGGTTTTGCCTAAAACACCCCCGTTTTTGCACAACCCCTTTAAAAGAGTTTTCTGGTAATAAATCCTTTTTTTTGTTTACTTTTGCCTGGTAGCCTATCTCACCTATTGAGTCCTACCTACATGTGTAATACCCCGAAGAGGTATTACCATTTCTGCACTGCGCTACTGTCTTTTATTGCTAACACGAATATCATCTTTGTATTTATTTCCAGGTCCTTCACAAGTGTGCATTTATATTACTGTTATGCAACTGTTATGTTCATGGAATGTGCTTGGTTTACTAGCAGGTGGTGTCATAAATGGCAGAGCTATCCTTAGACAGAATGAAACTCACCATTCCATTCCCCCCCCCCCCCCCCTTTGGGCAGAAGTGGGCCAGTCCTAATTGCTACCAGAAGGAGGGGTGGCAGTTCTAGTTTATTCCAGTTTAGACTCCATGTTGGAGCCGAGAAGACCTGAAAGAAGTGGCAGTCAGAGGAAATTGTTCTTTGGCAGAAGATAAGTTTTACTGAGTGTCAGGAGGGGAATAGCAGTCGACGGCACCCCATCCAAGGATACCAGAGCAGATCAGAAGTACAGAAACCAGACTTAAGCAGAGTTTAGTGCAGCGGAAGAAAGTGAAGTATTCCAGCAAGCCTGTCAGTACAGCAGAGAAAGAGAGAATGCAGAGTTAAGTTTGCCTGCCAGTTTATGCTAAAGCATGCTGGAAACAAGACAAAGCCTGCCAATCGTTTGGAAGAATGTTTATTCAAGTAAAGCTGCCAATGAACTTCACAACAAGGTCTAGACTCAAGTTATTTTTCCTTCATTCCTCAATTATTCCTTCTTTTTAATGCTTCGGAGCCAAAGCTTGGGGTCCCGCTGTATCCAGGTAGGAGCACCATGACACATGAAGTCTCAGTCAGGCCTAAAATGGTAAGGTATATACAGTGCTGCCCATAATTATTCATACCCCAGGCAAATTTTGACTTAAAGTTACTTTATTTAAACCAGCAAGTAATTTTTTTGACGGGAAATGACATAGGTGTCTCCCAAAAGATAATAAGATGATGTACAAGAGGCATTATTGTGTAAAAAAACATTTCTCAGCTTTTATTTACATTTGAGCAAAGAGTGTCCAGTCCAAAATTATTCATACCCTACTCAATAATCAATAGAAAAGCCTTTATTGGCTATTACAGCAATCAAACGCTTCCTATAATTGCAGACCAGCTTTTTGCATGGCTCCACAGGTATTTTTGCCCATTCATCTTTAGCAATGAGCTCCAAATCTTTCAGGTTGGAGGGTCTTCTTGCCATCACCCTGATCTTTAGCTCCCTCCACAGATTCTCAATGGGATTCAAGTCTGGACTCTGGCTGGGCCACTCCAAACGTTAATGTTGTCTGCTAACCATTTCTTCACCACTTTTGCTGTGTGTTTTGGGTCATTTTTAATGCTGAAATGTCCACTGGCGCCCAAGGCCAAGTTTCTCTGCAGACTGCCTGATGTTGTCGTTGAGAATCCTCATGTATTGCTCTTTTTTCATGGTGCCATTTTCTGTGATTAGGTTCCCTGGTCCATTGGCTGAAAAACACCCCCAAAGCATTAGGTTCCCACCACCATGTTTGATAGTGGGGATGGTGTTCTTTGGGTTGAAAGCTTGAAGGCTTCTATGTCATTTCCCGTCAAAAAATTACTTGCTGGTTGAATAAAAGTAACTTTAAGTCAACATTTTCCAGTGGTATGAATAATTATGGGCAGCACTGTAAATGTGCCATATGTGTAGACCCAGTCACACCACCCTCAAATACATAGCCTGCACCTCCAGAACAAACTTTTTTCCCATGTTAATAAACTGAAACATACAGTAAGTTACACAACTCATCATGCAATGACCAAATTATATTACTATACAGTACCTTAAACGGGTTCTTCAGGGCTTTTAATAAATGTTAGCTTTGAGACAATTTAAAGATCATTTCACCCCTACTTACCATTCCATAATTACGCCAATTCTGCAATTTGCCCTGTGCTCACATGACCACCTGACTGGCTGTGGGTTCTTTTACTGTTGTCTTGACTAGATCTGCTCCTGTGTATTTCTGTAAGTAAGGGTTAAATTATCTTATTTCCACAGATGCCTCAAAGCTAAAATTTTATGGGGTTTTCCAGGATTTAGCCCTTTCTATTCTCTCATGTGGCATGTTGTCACGGATGGTGTTGCAGAAAGCTGGAACTTATAAATAAACATCCGACTGGCTTGATCCCAAACTAAGGAGCATATGGGTGAACCCTATAAAACCCCTAGAGCTCTCCCTGACTGCTATGCCCATGCAAAGATCTTTGTGGTAGAGGATTGCATGCCCTCGTACCTTATGCTATGTGACACCTGAAAACCCTATAATAGTGAGGGGACACGACCACCGGCTCCCTGCACTTAATACGGACGGAGTCAGGGTCACCTACAATCAAGCCAGCAAGAAACACAAATAAAGGAAACAGACTTATCTGAGGAATCAGGAGAAGCAGCATCCAGCAGTGAACACAATCCAGGAAGAAGTATAAACCGCAAAGTGAGGCAGTATGGGAGGGGATATAAAGGGAGACAATCAGTGCAAATGGGTGACAGCTGGGAGATGGAAAGGAGATGAGAAAGTGAAACCAAAACAAAGAACATCATACAACAGGTAGAGAAGAACGTCTGCCAGATCTTCTCACAGAGCTGGCGGTGACACATGTGTTACCTAATGAAAGAATCATACTCATCTGTTCACCATCACTTAGACCAATAAGGCAGTGAGCAGAGCCTGATGGGGTTGTCCCATGACGATAACTTATCCCCTATCCACATTATAGGGAATAAGTGACTGATTGTTGGAGGTCCAACTACTGGTGCCATCTCCAATTATGAGAATAAGGACCTGTGCTCCCTGTTTTGCTCTTGCCCATTCAGGTCTATGGGGCTGTTGGTTTGCCGCTCCATTCAAACAGTCAACATGTGGCCCAATGGTTGGATCTGAGCCAAGCACTTTACAGTACCAGCATAGCAAATGAGATTTTAAAGGGTTCTCCAGCAATTATATAAGATGGCCTCCAGCAATACATCCTAGTATGTGAATGGGATATGTTTTGTCCACTTACAGAGCTGCCTGGGTTTGAGGGTGGTGGGGCATTGGTACACTGCCCTCCATTGCCTACCTTCACTTTACATTGCTGAGCTTTCCTGTCACATTGTTTAGCCTGCCGGCATATCTCACACACGATCACCCCATTACTATCTATTGTACAGCAGGAACTCTGCTCTACAGTAGATGGTAATGATGTGATTCTGTGTATTGCCTCCAATTTAAATACTCACCTATCTAACATTCACCCGCCGTTAGTTCCCAGTTGACAGCTGCCTGCTTCACCATTGTATTCAACTGTATCTGACTTTTCACACAACCTTGCTTAAATGAGTAGTACAGGGTACCGGCTAATATAACTTTATAATATATGTTATCAGAAAAAATATATATGTTTCTCCACATTTCAGGCTCTCCTTCTCCCAACCGTGAAACAAACATTTTCTACCTTGACAGACCAAGACGGGCTGCCGAGTTACTCTTCCATCTCCCTTCCATCTCCATAACCACATACAGGCATCATGTGATCCTTTAGTGAGCTAACAATGTGTCTCTCTGTCTTGGAGAATGTTAGTTAATAGGAGGGAGTAAAACTGATAAGTGGAGAAAGTGGTATTTTTCTCTTCTAAGATATATTACAAAGTTTTTTTTACATTCACCTATCTATTGATATATGCAAAGTTTCTTGAAAGGTTAGAATTGGCATACACCTATATGAGCCAGGCTGGATTTATATTCTCTTGAAAACTTAAAAATGGGCATACACTATATTAGTAAATAGGAAGATGTGGGGATAGCCAAAGTTAATTATTAATGGTCATCTTCCCTAGAATACATAAAATACATATAATCATTAATGCCCTTTTTACTTACAGGTACATAAGATTTTTTTAAAGTCTGTTACAGCAGCCATTTTTGCAAAAGTGACAACTATATTGGCCACGATTCTAGGCAATTTCCTCAGTGCTAGTTTTCATGGCCAAAACTACTTTGGGCTAGTCTGTATTCAATGCAGTATTGAAATAATAGTCAGTAATCATAGTGCCAATAGCCTTTGTGACGTCCAAGTTTGTGCAGAATGTGACTTAGTGACTTGTTGCTGAAATGTTTGTTCTCTGCAAGACATGTGCCTCTTTGTTTTATTGAAATATGTTCCTTTCATTAATTACATCATGGAAAATTACTAGATTTTGTGCAAAAAGAAAACTGACTTCAAAACCAATTCAAAACTGAACAAAAATAAAAAATAAAAACACAAGAAGAAATAACCAAATTGCAATATAGTTAATTCCAAACCAGATAGGTCTTACAAACAGTATAAATAAATATATAAATATATATATATATATATATAAAAATCGAGTTTTAGGGCGAGCACTCAACACTTGTACCAATAGAATAGGGATAAAATATTTATTAAATCACAATTTGGAACACGTGTACATTTCAATAAAATAAAGGGATAAAATACATACAAAATACCACATATAGGGATAAGAGTCGTGACAGTGGCTAGTCAAGAAACTTGGATACTGTGTGGAATCTAACACTTGTGGTGGAGCAGCTAATAAATATTCAGCCAGCACAATAGAATGTAGCCAAGGGCATATATCCCATGCGCAGATGATTTGATCAATCAATAGTGCCGGCTTGTATCCGCGGCTCCAGTGTTGATAACGTAGCAGCAACTGAACGCAACAATTGTTCCTATGGTGTAAACACAGGCTACAATGTCCTTCAATAGCGATAGTAGATAATAATAGCTGATATATGCGGCTCCAGTGGTGATGACGTAATGGAGCGGCTGAGTTCAACAATTGCCACTAGTGATTAAACACAAGTTTCACTGTCCTTCAACAGTAATAGTACGGTCTAGTAGCCGTACACATTCAATAGTATGCCTGATCGCATACAAACTGCAACTGTAATGTTCCTACCTTCCTCTTTGATCAATAGCGAGGACGTTTCTATGGACGTGTGCGGTGGGTAAGCTGCAGGTGGATCGTTCCGGCGTCTGGATGGTGACTGCTGTAATTCGCTGTCTCCAGATATCGCGGGATTACGGAAGCAATAGGTGTCCTGGATAGCCCAAAGCGCTGTTTGGCAGATAATATGCTTGGCGTCCTAGAAATCCATATTCCTCCGATTTAAATTGATGTTTGCATGGCCATGCATAAGGTGCGGAGGTGCTTCTGTTACAGGTGTGCGGCCCAGACGCGTTTCGGGAACTCCTTCCCTTCGTCAGTGGTACTGCAACACCTGTCATACTCCGCCTTTTATATCTTCAACTTGCCTGAAATCCTGAATCACTTGATTGACTTCCAGCTGAAATAAATCTCCTGCGTTTCTTCATGCGTTTTCAGTGCGGTTTTTTGTAAACTTGTATGCGTTTTTTCATGCTATACATTGCTCATGACATTCTACATGTCCTACAGAGATCCAATTTGTAGTTTCATATTGCTCAAGAGCAATATACTCATTATACTGCATAAATGGCACAAAATAATATTATCTTACTTCATAATTAAACACACTGAATAAAACCTTACTTATGCACTATCCTGTATGATGCATAACGCAAATAAATAAAAAAGAAAAATGTAATCATACAAAATATATATACATATACACTATGTGCATACATATATACGTATATGCATATCACATACGTTTAAAATCCGATAAAACTACCAAAATACAAAGCAATGTGTAGTCCATATTTCAAATATTGTAAATGGTGCAACATCTTGATAGATAAATTACTAGAACAACTTATAAAAATATATAAAATATATAAAAAATATAAAATATATAAAAAATACATAAAAAAGGTTGAGAGAGAGATCCAAGGGCTGTTTTATAAAAAGGCGCTCATTCAGGTAGATTTCAAATGTGCAGATATTGATGGTTAGACTGTACCTCATTATCTAGATGTGTATGAGACTATATATATATAATCAAAAAAAGGAACAGCACCTCCAGAGATAATTGTAGGTGCAAGCTACCATGGCAACAATGTAGAAAAACAAAAAAGTAGCAGCACACCACTAAATGCACTAAGAATGAGTAAACAAGTGAATGTGTGAACGGGGTCAAATACATGACTCCTATACTTACTATTAAGCGGAGTAGAAGCTCTTCCCATCTGATGAGAAGCCACCTTGACGTCTGGTAGATGGGCCCGACATATTTTTGATGAATTATATGCACTTAGAGCTTCTACTCTGCTTAATAGTAAGTATAGGAGTCATGTATAGGAGTAACGGTTAAAAAGGCAGAGCAGCTTGGGCACCTACACACGGAACACCGCCCCTGGGCACTTGCGAGTGCTCATTTGCATATGAAATAAACATAGTTTTTCCTGCTTCTGGATGTCTAAAGAATATAACAAAGGTACCATTAGAATCATGTATAGGTGTGCTACAGCGCCATGTAAGTGCTGTATATGGTCATATAGTGGTGACAGACTCCCTTTAATAGTAAGTATAGGAGTCATGTATTTGACCGTGTTCACACATTCAATTGTTTATCCATTCTTAGTGCATTTAGTGGTGTGCTGCTACTTTTTTGTTTTTATATATATATATATATATATATATATATATATGTACTGTATATATATATATATATATAAAAATATATATATCTATTGTGACAAAGTTCACGGTATAGGTATGGTGGGGGTGTGTATTTCACCCGGTGGTTCAGTGTAGCTGGGTGAGGCATAGCTTGCTGGAGATTGTTTTGTTTAAAGTTGTATGGGCTGGATTTCTTTGGACTGGGAGACAGGTTGGTAGTGGGAGTCTTTCAGTCCACACCCCTAGTCCACTATAGGTATTCCCTTTAGCTGAGTCTCCCTTTAGGTGAGGTCAGCTGGGCTGTAATCAAGGAGGGATAAGAAAACCCTCTGTGTATGACTGAGAGAGGAATTGACCCTACATAAAAAAGTCTTGGAGTCTGAGATGCTGTGGATAACCTGTGACTAGAGGTGAGTCAGGGAAAACTACTGTGTATTAGTTAGAGCCCAGACGGGCAGGTGTTTATTTCATTTTGATGCTTATGTTTGGGTGGGTGCTGAAGTGCCACAATAAAGCACCAGTTTGGACATTAAATCCGGTTGTCTGCGAAAAAGGCTGTGACTATAACCCCCTGAGAGAGAGCGATCCCTTACTATATATATATATATATATATATATATATATATATATATATAGAGAAGAAAAAGTCCAGTGGGAGCACCAGCCAGCATGTGGGTGCAAGGTCCAACGTAGGGTAACGGCAATCCCCAATGGTATAGAGAACAAAGAAGTAGGACTGCACTCCAAGATAGTGATAAAATCAGCAAGTGGTTTATTCACCCATAATATGGCAAGTCTTGCGACGTTTCGGCTCACAAGAGCCTTCCTCAAGGCTTGAGGAAGGCTCTTGTGAGCCGAAACGTCGCAAGACTTGCCATATTATGGGTGAATAAACCACTTGCTGATTTTATCACTATCTTGGAGTGCAGTCCTACTTCTTTGTTCTCTATATATATATATATATATATATATACTTTATATGCAATATTTTATTGCTGGTTGCTAGACATTGACGTTGTGCCGCTCCCCATATTTAACGGTATCTTTGTCCTCTGGAATACTGCACCAGGGCACAGGAGCCTAAGATTCCCTGCTCCCCATGTTCACCTTTATAGACCACAGACCACTAGGCCTGCAGTCTATGGGAGGATGGATCAATGGCGCAAGCAGAGTTATGACATCATCACATCCACCTAAGCCAGGTTGCAGGCAGCTTCACCTGCAGCCTAGAAGAGATCTGTGCCCTGCCCTGCACCTGTGGTATGGGATGAGTATATTCCTACTAAGGGCACTATGAGAGACTTTATTAATACTATGGCGGGGGTGGGGGGCTTCTAGGAACCATCATTACTACTGGGGGCTCTGTATTATTACTACGAGAAGCACTATAGAGGGGCCTTATTAATAATGGGTACACTCTGGGGGAGTATATCACTACTGGTGCACCTATAGTTTGGCATTATTACTACTGAAGGACAATAGAGAAAATTGTTACTACTGGGGACACTGTGGTGGCATTAGTATTATTATTAGGAACTCTATGGAGGGCTTGATTACTGATGAAGGCACTCTGGGGAGGATTATTATTACTTTACTACTTTGACCTTTATTGTCCATATATGAACAACTAATTGATATGATAGCAGTAGGATCAGTTTTAGAGCAGAAATTAGGGGCAGTCCAGCCAAATATTCTACCAGGAAGATTTTTGGTGGGCCAATGCCCAGAGGGCTGTCTGAGCCCTTCTCATGACCACCTGCTGGGTGCATAATGATCTGACCATTCCAGCTTTAATTTGGCAGCAGGTGCCTTCTTGAATTAAACTGCATCACCATCCTCACGACAGCTACCGTATTTTTCGCTTTATAAGACGCACACGATGATAAGAAGCACCCCAGGTTTTAGAGGAGGAAAATAAGAAAAAAATATTTTTCATCAGACCTCATATATGATCCTCAGATCAAACCCCCATAAATATCAGGACATCAGATCAGACCCCCATATCAGGACATCACATCAGACCCACATATCAGCTCTCCATGTCAGACCCCCATCAGACCTTATATCAGACCTTTATTTCAGACCCCCATCAGACCTTATATCAGCACTTTATGTGAGATCCCCATCAGACCTCAGATCAGCCCTTTATTTCAGACCCCCATCAGACCTCAGATCAGCCCTCAATGTGAGACCCCATCAGACTTCAGATAAGCCCTTTATTTCAGACCAGACCCCTATCAGACCTCAAAACAGCCCTCATTGTCAGACCCCCCCAATCAGAGTTCCTTGCCAGAACCCCCATCAGACCTCAGATCAGAATAATATAAAAAACTTATCTTATCTCTCCTGCGCCGTGGCTCCACTCCATCTCCTGCTGCAGTCGCACTCCCATGTCTTCTCCGGCCGGCACTGCACTATCACCTGACAGCGTGCAGCGTCAGGTCATAGTGCACGCACTACATCCTGACGCTGTACGTGGTCAGGACAGTGTAGCGCCGTCCCCAGGAATGAAGACCGGGAGGGTGAGTATTACAAGCGCTTGCTCCCTACTCCCATAATGGAAGCGCTCACTAGTATTTGCTTTATAAGATGCACAGCCATTCCCACCACACTTTTGGTGGAAAAAAGTGTGTCTTATAAAGTGAAAAATAAGGTATATACTTGAATATTGCGTGCCCTACCATTCAACCTCATAGGCAACAGGCCACTAAGCCTTAAGCCTATGAAGCAGTAGACTGGCACAGGCAGTTGAACTGAATATTTTGCATAAAAGTTTAGCTGACAAACTTTTGTCAGAACATCCATCCAAACCTAACTATTATTTACTACCAAAAATTCCCAAGACAATGGAAACTCCCACACGTGGCCCACAGTGGTAGGTTGGGGTTCATTAACAGAGCCATTATCTTGATTAATACTTACGACCATTATTGTAAAGCATTTCATCCTATTTGTTGGACAAGTCATTACTACACAATTTAACTAAATTGCATTGGCATCAATCTTTTAGACGGCCCACAATTGATGTGGTCAATATTTATACTATTGTTTGCCATAATGAAGAATTACAAGCAGTTACAATGTTCCTGAGAAGGACTGGAAAGGATCAGGGATGCACCTAGCCTTTCTGCTGCTTGAGGCGAAAATTGAAATGGCGCCCCCACCTCCCCATGTCAAATTCTCAGTCGAACCCCTCCCTTCCAGCCCTACTATTAAAGATATACTTAGGGAAACATTACATACAGCTCTATCATGCATACAGAAGAATACAGCACTACATACCTCTTACATCCAGTGATGTCTCCTTTAATGTACACGTTCTCTTCACCGCTTGGACAATTTCTTTCAGCCTCGTCTCGTCCCTACAGAGTTTGGCATACAGACATCTTAGATTCCTCACTTTTCTATCCCTCCTCTTCCTGGTTCCCCAACATTGTTATCCTTCTACTACCCCCAGTACTATGCGGCCCAGTGCCCTTGCATACTATACTGCAAAAATAGTGGCATACAGATAGTCTACCCCATAGTAATAGTGCTCCCTCAATAGTATTAGTGCCACCTACAATACCCCCAATAGCGATAATGCTCCCACTAGTAGCAATGCCCTCCATGATAGTTTGGGCATTTTGAGAAAATGCAAATACTAATAATCTTTATTTATTAATTTTTTATACTATGGGGGGGTGAATGTTAAAATTTTAATTTTTTTATGATTTTTATACATTCTCCCATAGAATGCAATAATTTAACATTGCAACCTATGGGAGATTCACTGTTCCTATCTACCACAGGCTAGACTCCATTGGAAAATAGCTGTGGCATGCCGCAGATCCTTTAGACGGCCTGAGGCTGCTATTGGACCCTAATGGCTCCCTCGATCTTGGTGTGAAGGAGCCATTCGGACTCCGGTAGTGCAGGGCTCCCGGAAAGACCGCTCAGATGCTGTGGTCGTAATTGACCAGAGCATCTGAGGGGTTAAAGGGTTATTCCAGTTTTGCAATTTTACGCATCAATTGACAGGAAACAACTTATGTTATCACTTTAGTAAGTGATAACATAAGTTTTTTCCTGTCAATTGATGCGTAAAATCATCAATTGTCACGTGACACTTTCCACAGTGTTGGTTCCTTATCCAGATGACATCACACCTACATCTGAAGCATGGAAAGGCTTGTAAGGCTCTGTCCTGTAAACACAACATCATCGGTGACCTTGCCCCTCAGGGCAGTGTTCTGCTCATTCTCCTGGACCCTCCCCTGTAGTTGTGATGTCAGCAATGATGATGTGTCTTAGGGTGGGGTTATTCTTCAAGGGTTTCAAGCAGGCTTGGATCCAGGACTGCAATCAGAAATTTCAGGGCTCCATTCAGGCAAAACATGTGTGTCCCCCTTCCCCCATTTTTTATTCACACCGTTTACCAATCACCATATATAATATGTTCACTATATTGTAGAGGTTATTATGATTATAGGCAGGAGCAGCACTACAATTGAATCTAATGCACTTGAAGAGCTAAAGAACCTATGATGACATCACAGTCCATGTGATCAGTGCTGAAGGCAGTGGTTGAGAAGGACCTGCGATGATGTCACCATCATGTGACCAGTGCAGGAGAGGATGGCGCTCAGCAGTGAAGAGGAGAAGTCCTAGGGAAGAATCTGTAGTGAGGTCTGCTACATGAGGAGAGGTAAGTGAAGGGATAGATTCTCAGTGTGAGAGGCAGAGTAATGCTGGGAGTTGTGGTTATTTAACATGGACTGTATGTTAGGGCTCTATGTAGGGATGTTATTAACATGGGACTGTATGTTGGAGTGGGGTGGAGTTATGTCATTTATATTGGACTGAATGTTCAGGGGGTGATGCAGTTTACATGGGACTGTATGTTGGAGGTGGCTGGGGAGGGGGTGATGTTATTTTCATAGGACTCTATATTGGAGGGGCTGAAGAGAGGAGAGTGATGTTATTTACATGGGGCTGTATTTTGGAGGGGGAAGAGGAGATGTTATGTTATTTACATGGGACTGTATGGTGGAGGGGCTGAGGAATTCTAAAGGAAGGAATATAACTACAGGGGGCACTGCAGACTGCAGGGGGCATTATAAATACTGGGGGCACTTCAGGGCAAGCATTATAACAGTAGGGGGCAATATAAATACTGGGGGCACGGTAGGGGAATTTTAAATCCAGGGAACATTATAGGTGTTCTTATTACTACTGGGGGCTCTATAGAAGTGACTTATAGATCCGCCTTATTTCTACTAAGAGCACTATGGTGGGCCTTATTTCCACTGGGAGCTCTGTGAGGGCATTATTAATACTGGAGGGCTCTTCTATTAATGGAGGCACTTTTGGGGGGCGCGTTATCACTGTTAGGGGACTTGTAGGTGGCAGTATTAACTAATGAGGGCATTCTAGAAGGGAATTACTATTGGTGGGACTTTGAGGAGCACTATCACTATTGGGGGGGGGTATCTGTATGGCACTAATTTTTCTTTAGGATAGTATTTGGGGCTATTGGGGAGCACTGCAAGCAGCAGGATAACACTGTTGGGACTCCAAGTTGGTGGACGATGATAGAAAGGTGAGAAAGCTAAATTGTCTGTGTGTCAAACTCTGCAGAGACGAGAAGCGGCTGAAAGAAGTTGTCCAAACTGAATAGAGAAGATGATGAAAGAGAAGATGTAACATCAGAGGAGATGTCTCCTGGGAGGCACTGGATGTGAGGGGTACAGTATGTGCTGCTGTATACAGTGAGGAACAGAAGTATTTGAACACCCTGCAATTTTGCAAGTTCTCCCACTTAGACATCATGGATGGGTCTGAAATTCACATTGTAGGTGCATTCCCACTCTGAGAGACAGAATAAAAAATTCTGAAAATCACATTGTCTTGCACTGCTGAACATAAGTATTTGAACACCTGAGAAAATCAGTGTAAATATTTGGTAAAGAAGCCTTTCTTTTTAATTACAGAGGTCAAACATTTCCTGTAGTTCTTGACCAGGTTTGCACACACTGCAACAGAGATTTTGGCCCACTCCTCCACACAGATCTCTAGATCTGTTAGGTTTCGGGGCTGTCGCTGAGTAACACAGAGTTTCAGCTACCTCCAAAGATATTCTATTGGATTTAGGTCTGGAGACTGGCTGGGCCACTCCAGAACCTTGATATGCTTCTTATGGAGTCACTCCTTGGTTATCCTGGCTGTGTCCCATGGGTCGTTGTCATGTTGAAAGACCCAGCCATGACCCATCTTCAATGCTCTCACTGAGGGAAGGAGGTTGTTTCTCAAAATCTCACAATAAATGGCCCCATTCATCCTCTCCTTAATACAGAGCAGTCGTCCTGTCCCCTTCGCAGAAAAGCACCCCCAAAGCATGATGTTACTACACCCATGTTTTACAGAAGGGATGGTGTTCTTGGGATGCAACTCATCCTTCTTTTTCCTCCAAACACGAGTGAAGTTTAGACCAAAAAGTTCTACTTTGGACTCATCTGACCATATGACTTTCTCCCATGCCTCCTCTAGATCATCCAGATGGTCACTGGCAAACTTCAGGTGGGCCTGGACATGTGATGACTTGAGCAGGGGAACCTTCCGTGCAATGCATGATTTGAAACCATGACGGCGTATTGTTCTACCGACAGTAACCTTTGAAACTGTGGTCCCAGCTTTCTTCATGTCATTATAGTGAAGGAAATTCTGGTCAGGCGCAAAATCACTGGTTAAAGCCGGTCTCTGTAGGTGAATCTTCTTTTTTTACATAACAAACATATGTACATAGAACAACGTGTTTCGGGGCTCAAAATGTCCCCTTCATCGGGTTATTAAGTAATCACAATAACTAGTATTAATCACAGGTTTATATAGATGTAAAAAAACGCCAAAAAACTGATTACCTGAGGGCTGCCCACAGGTAGGAGGGGCTAGCCCCAGGTATAATGGCATATAGTGAAAAAAAAACATTTTCAAACATTTCAATTTATCAAAATGTACATTATTATATACTAGATGTAGTTTATTCATATAACTATAAAACCGATGTGGGCAAATGTATAAAACTCATGAAAGTATAATCCGGCTGGGAGACAGGGGTCACGTGACCGACTCACTGCAATCACGTGATAGGGACGGGCTGGTTAGTGGGTTCGCAGAGCGCTGCATTCCTGGATCCTAAAGGTCTATATACAGTATATATATCTACAAGTCTACAATAGAGTTGTGTCTATTATTAGCACAACCTTAAAAGGTGAGCACCTTTATCCTTCAATCAATTTATTTTTTATTGAATGTATTACCCTATTGTGCGCCCCCCACCCTCTTTTTTGTTTCTTTATTTCCCTCGTGACCGAGTGGAATTTAGATTCGCCCATGGTTGCTAAGACTTCTTCATGTCATTAACCAGCTCCTGGTTAGTAGTAGTAGTTCTGTGCTGATTCCTCACCTTTCTTACCATCAGTGATACCCCACGAGGTGAGATCTTGCATGGAGCCCCAGTCCGAGGGAGACTGATAGTCGTCTTTATCCTCTTCCATTTTCTAACAATTGCTCCAACAGTTGATCTATTTTAACCAAGCCGCTTGGCAATTGCCCCGTAGCCCTTTCCAGCCTTGTGGAGGTCCACAATTTTGTCTCTTGTGTCTTTTCAAAGCTCTTTGGTCTTGCCCATGGTAGTAGTTGGCGTCTGACTGACTGTGGGGTGGACAGGTGTCTTTAAAGAGCTCAGACAGGTGCTACTAAGGTAGATTAATGAGTGGAGTAGATGTGGACTTTTTAAGGGAAAATAACAGGTCTTTGAGAGCCAGAATTCTTGCTGTTTCTCAGGTACTCAAATATTTATGTTCAGCAGTGCAAGACAAATTCTTTCAAAATCATACAATGTGATTTCCTGGATTTTTTATTTTTTTATTCTGTCTCTCAGAGTTGGAATGCACCTACAATGTGAATTTCAGACCCCTCCATGATTTCTAAGTGGGAGAACTTGCAAAATTGCAGAGTGTTCAAATACTTCTGTTCCTCACTGTAGCTGTATAGCAAGTACAATAAAATGTCTTTAGTGCTATAGTATGTGGAGAGGAGGCGTGTATGGTCTATTGGGCCATATGCATTGGGGCTTGGGCCTCGGATCTATTGAGTCTCTAGCAACACCTCTGATTACAGGGCTACCAAATACTCCTGTCTCACAATCTTTAGGTGTGGCTTATACATTAAATTGCTTCTAACCTATTAAGAGAATATGTGGGTAATTTATCAAACCAATGTAAAGTAGAACGGGCTTAGTTGCAGCAACCAATCAGATTCCACCTTTCATTTTCCAAAGGAGCTGTCAAAAATTAAAGGTGGAACCTGGTTGTTTGCTATGGGCAACTAAGCCAGTTCTACTTTACACCAGATTGATAAATGACCCCATATATGCACATAATATTATCTCTTATCTCTTACATACATACAAACATGAAAATCTGTCTGTTGTCTGTCTGTCTGTTCTTTATGCACAGACAAACGACTAGACTGATCTGCAACAAATTTAGCACATAGGTACATAGGATATCCAGGAAGGTTTTAGACCGGGTCTCAGCTCTCTAGGACGCACCTTTCCTGAGATATTCCCCAAAAAATAATGCAAATATGGCACCATCACATGACCTGCATTAGCCAATAGAAGCCCACAGGTCTTTCACTCATATCCCAACTGCTGTACACACTGTCCCATGACCATTATCAGCCAATAGAAGCTTGCAGGTCCATCAGTCTCGACATACACACAGTTTTACACCAGGTTTCCATAACCACCTAGCCAAAACTGCTGTAGGTCACCTGTAAGTGTCATATTATTTTTTATTTGCTAGTTTATTAGAGCTAGGCATGTATACCTGAGTTAATCTGTCAATGATTGTCAAAAGATCAGTAATTACCTTATAATAACAGCTTTCATTAATGTCCCCTGTCCCTTTCCACTGCTCCCTTAAAAGACAGTTGCTATGGCTTGTCTGTCTCCAGCTAAGAAGACAGATAGACAGAGGGGCGGTCCTTCACACTGCATGCCTGCATTAGGCTTCAGAGTGAGGAGGCGTGTCTCTCAGTAATCCAAATTAATTGGCTGGCAGGGAGCTGCTGGCTACAGCAAGTGTGTATGTGAAGTCAGGGAAAGCAGTTTTGGCCTCAGAGAACGGGCAGAAGAGCCGTCTTGAGAAGATCCTCATATTGTAAATGTTTAAACAGCCGTAACTAAGGAAAAAACTCAAGGAAAACAGTGGTATGTGAAGAAACTAAAGATTGCTTTATGCATAATGCTGCTGCAGCAGTAACATATGCAAACATTTTTTTTTTTTTTCTATGAAAACATGACGGTTACACTTTAAAGGGGCAAGAGCGCTGTGGATGACACTGTTAAAGGACCGTAGTGCTGTGGAGGTCACAGTTAAGGGTGCAAACTGTTGTGGAGGTCACAGTTAAAGGGACGGTCCATTATGGAGGTCAGTGTTAAGGGGCGGGGTGCTGTAGAGATCACTGTTAAGGGGGCGGGGTGTTGTGGAGGTCACATTTTAAGGGAACAGAGCACTATGGAGGTCACTGTTAAGGGGGTGGGTTATTGTGGAAATCACTGTTAAGGAGACGGGGTACTGTGGAGGTCACTAATAAAGGGGCAGCCGCTGTGGAGGTCACTGTTAATGGGGAGAGAGCTGTGGAGGTTACTGTTAAGGGGGCAGGGCACTTTGAAGGTCACTATTAAGGGAGTGGGCTGCTGTGAAGGTCCCTGTTAAAGGGGCGTGCAATGTGCAGGTTACTGTTAAGGGGGCAGAGGACTGTGAAGGTCACTATTAAAGGGGCAGCTGCTGTTGAGGTCACTGTTAACGCAGCGGGATACTGTGTAGGTCACTGTTAAGGGAGTGGTGTACTGTGGAAGTCACTGTTAAGGGAGTGGGGTACTGTGGAAGTCACTTTTTAAAGGGGCGGGCACTGTGGAGGTCTCTGTTAAAGGGTCAGAGAACGGTGTAGGTCACTGTTAAGGGGGCGGGGTGCTGTGGAGGTTACTGTTAAGGGAGGGGGGTACTGTTGAGGTCACTTTTAAGGGGAAGGGCACTGTGGAAGTCACTATTAAGGGGGCAGGGTGCTGTGGAAGTCACCATTAAAGGGGCGTGGTGGTGTGAGGGGGTCACTGTTTAGGGGGTGGGCCACTGTGGAGGTCACAGTTAAAGGAAAGGGTGCTGTTAAGGGGGCATGGCCCTGTAGAGGTCACTGTTAAGGGTCAATCGCTGTCGAGGGTTACTGTTAAGAGGGCGAGCCATTGTGAAGGTCTTTGTCAGGGGGGCGAGTGAGGTGCTGTGGAGGTTACTGTTAAGGGGGAGGGGTGCCGTAGAGATTACTGTTATACGGGATACTTTATATATCTCTATATATATGTATATATATAATATATATGAATTTCTGTCTGTTCTTTATGCATGGCCAAACGACTGGACTGATTTGCACCAAATTTGGCACATAGGTACATCGGGGTGTTGGGGAAGGTTTTATACCGGGTCTTCGCTCTTTAAGACATACTGTTCCTGAGATATTCCCCAAAAAATTATTACCCAACAGGAGCTCACAACTTTGTTGTATTGTTGTTGTTGTTCGTCCATCGTTTTCGATGAGGACATTGACAGTGATGAGAGGCAGGGGCAATATTAGAATTCGCAATATTTCATGAATATTTGGGTGAATATTCATCATATATTCGAGAAATATATAGCACTATATTGTAAATATTTGCGAATTCTCGAAGTGGCGATATTCGCGAATAAAATTCATGTTTTGAATATTCGCGCTCAACACTAGACCTTGACATCTGATAGATAGATCTTCGGCCAATAGCGATGTATCCTTAAATGGATAATAAGGCCTATGTTTGTATTAAATGTTTTGTTACATACTGAACAGACAAATATGGATGTTTTGGTTTCATAATTTGCATTTGCATCTTTATATTTACAAAGTGTATGCTTCTCCCGTGCTAGGATTGTCCTTCTGGATTCGTATGTCTGGCAACCCTGATAGATCAGGGAACGCCATGAATAACGATCATGCGCCAGAGATTCCCACAAGGTAAAGTTGATATCCAGGTTCTTGAGAGAGGATTTCAGTGTATCTTTATATAGCTTATTTTGCCCCTTATGCGATCACTTAGCCTTGGACAGCTCACCATAGAAGATTTGTCTAGGGATGCGATGGTCTGGCATCCTTACGATGTGGCCTGCCCAGCGCATCTGGGCTTTCATCAATAAGGTGTAAACTTATGGTAAACCTGCTCTGGAGAAGACTTCTGTACCTGGAAACTTATCCTGCCACTGGATCCTCATGATTCTACGGAAGCAAGTCATGTGAAAGTGGTTCAGCTGTCTAGCATGTCTGTAGAGGTCACTGTTAAGGGGTAGATCACTGTGGAGTGTCACTATAAAGGGTGCGGGCCACTGTGGAGGTCACTATTAAGGGGGCGCGATACTGTGGAGGTCACTGTTAAGGCGGTGGGGTGCTGTAGAGGTAATTGTTAACGAGATGGGCGCTGCGGAGCTCACAGTTAAGGTGGTGGAGTACTGTGGTGGTCAATATTAAGGTGGCGCGGCGCTGTGGAGGTCACTGTTAGGGGGCGGGCTTGTAAAGGTCATTGTTAAGGGGGTGCGCCGCTGTGCAGGTTACTGTTGAGGGGGCGGTGCGCGGTAGAGGTTACTTTATAGGGGGTGGGGCATTGTGGGGTGACTGTTAAGGGGGCGGACCACTGTGTAGGTCAGTGTTAAGGGGGATGGGCACTCTTGAGTTCATAGTTAAGGGGGTGGGGTTCTGTGGAGGTAACTGTTAAGGGAGCGGGATGCTGTGGAGGTCACTGTTAAGTGGGTGGCGTACTTTGGAGGTCACTGTTAAGGAGACGAAGCGCTGTGGATGTCATTGTTAAGGGGCAGACCTCTTTGGAGGTCACTGTTAAGGGGGCGGGCTGCTGTGAAGGTCAAAGTTAAGGAGGTGGGCTGCTCTGGAGGTCAATGTTAAGGGGCAGGGTGCTGTGGAGGTCAAAGTTAAGGGGGTGGGCTGCTTTGGAGTTCAGTATTAAGAGGGCGGGGGGCTGTAGAGGTCACTGTTATGGAGAACACTGTGGATATCTTTTAACCTAACACACTGTGGAGGGTCAGTGTTAAGGGGGTTAGCTGCTGTGGAGGACACTGTTATGAGGGCAGGGGTTTGGTAAGGTCACAGTTTACTGGATGGGGCACTGTGGAGGTCAATGTTAAAGGGGTGGAGTACTGTGGAGGTAAGTATTAAGAGGGCAGGGTGCTGTACAGGTCACTGTTATGGAGAACACTGTGGATATCTTTTAACCTAACACATAAACATTAAATGAAATAGTCAAATTATACCCATGCGAAGCCCGGTCATCCTGCTAGTCTTTCATATATATATATATATATGTAAAAATGAGTTTCTGTCTGTCTTTTCTTTATGCACGACCAAACGACTGGACCGATCTGCACCAAATTTGGAACACAGGTACATCGGGTGTCCGGTAAGGTCTCTAGGACATACCGTTCCTGAGACATTCCCCAAAAATACAAATATGGCACCATCACATGACCTGCATTGGCCAATACAAGTCTGCAATCACGTTACCCGCAGGTCCTTCAGTTTCGAAATGCACCGAGTTTTACACCAGGTTTCCATAACAACCCAGCCATTTTTCTTCACTGCTGTAGGTCACCTTTAAAGGAGCAGGGCGCTGTGGATGACACTGTTAGAGAGCAGAGTGCTGTGGAGGTCACAGTTAAGAGGACAGGCTGCTGTAGAGGTCACAGTTAAGGGGACGTTCAACTATGAAGGATCAGTCTTAAGGGGCAGGGTGCTGTAGAGGTCACTGTTACGGGACCGGGGTTAGGGAAGTCACATTTTAAGGGAATGGAGCGCGGTGGAGGTCTCTGTTAAGGACGCTGGTTATTGTGGAAATCACTGTTAAGGAGACGGGATACTGTGGAGGTCACTGTTAAAGGGGCAGGAGCTGTGGAGGTCACTATTAAGGCAGCGGGGTACTGTGGAAGTTACAGTTAAAGGGACGGGCGCTGTGGAGGTTACCGTTAAGAGGGCAGGGCACCGTGGAAGTCAATGTTAAGGGGTGGGCCGCTGTGGAGGTCACTGTTAAGGCATTGGGGTACTGTGGAATTTCACTGTTAAAGGGGCTGGTGCTGTGGAGGTTACTGTTAAGGGGCAGGACACCGTTGAAGTCAATGTTAAGGGGTGGGCCGCTGTGGAGGTCACCGTTAAGGCATCAGGGTACTGTGGAAGTCACTTTTAAGGGGACGGGTGCTGTGGAGGTTACTGTTAAGGAGGCAGGTCACGGTGGAGGTCTCTATTAAGGGGGCAGGCCACTGTGGGAGGTCACTGTTTAGACAGTGGGGAATTTCGGAAGTCATTTTTAAAGGGGCGGGCGCTGTTGAGGTCACTTTTCAGGGGGCAGGCCGCTGTGGAGGTCACTGTTAAGGCAGCGGAGTACTGTGGAGGTCACTGTTAAGGCAGCGGAGTACTGTGGAAGTCACTGTTAAAGGGGTGGGCACTGTGGAAGTCTCTGTTAAGGGGTTGGGGTACTGTGAAGGTCACTGTTAAAGGGGCGGTGCTGTGAAGGTCACTGTTAAGAGGCAGGGCACTGTGGAGGTCACTGTTAAGGGGTGGGGCGGTGTGAGGGGGTCACTGTTAAGGGGGTAGGCCGATGTGGACGTCACAGTTAAGAGCACGGGGTGCTGTGGAGGTCACTGTTAAGGAACAGCTAACTGTGGAGGGTCACTGTTAAGGGGGCCGGCCGCTGTGGAGGTTTTTGTTAGGGGGGCGCATGGGGTGTTGTGGAGGTCAATGTTAAAGGGGCCAGCTGCTGTGAAGGTTAAAGTTAGGGGGTGAACTGCTGTGGAGGTCACATTTTAAGGAGGAGGGGCACTGTGGGGGGGTCAATGTTAAGGGGTGGGGGGCTGTGGAAGTCACTGTTAAGGGGGCGGGGTGCTGTAGAGGTCACTGTTATGGAGGAAACTGTCAATATATTTTAGCGACACACACACAAACATTAAATAAAATAGATGAAATCCGTTCTTTATGCACGGCCAAACAACTGGACCGAACTGCACCAAATTTGGCACATAAGCACATCAAGTGTCTGGGAAGGTTTTAGACCTGAATCATTCTACAGAACATTTAAATGCTGCAGTCATTTGAAATAGTTCCCAACCCAGTGGAGTATTCGTTAGTGCCGATGAAGCCTGCAGAAGAAAATAACCATAAATCATAAAAAAAAAACAGTATACTGGATTATATGTTTTTATTAGTCAGTTTTCATTTTACAGGGTGAAAATATTCAAACTATGTCAAATTGCTGTCTCTTTGCTACATTGTCAAATAATGTTTCAGTCTTAAAATTAAACTTGGATACACACAAAATAAAACCCGGGCCGAATTTTGCTTATTCAAGTAGATCACAGAAGCATTCCATTTCACAGGCACAAATCACTTTATATTTATCTTCAATGTAAGCTGTATGGCCGAGGGACTGTTTTATTAAACATCATCTGCAAATAGAACAAAGGACCGAACCATCATTGTATTATATCACATCATGCAGTTAGAAGGCAGAAAATTGAAGAGGATTCCTTACTGTTTTGACAGCACATATGGCTTTCTGTTTATCCATACGCATACATACTGAACTTTAAGCAAGCAGAATAACTATTCTATTCAAAGTCATAACAAAATCAAAATGACTAAAATTTTATAAAATCATGGTAGCTGTTTCAGCTTAACCACCTCAGCCCCCAGTGCTTAAACACCCTGAAAGACCAGGCCACTTTTTACACTTCTGACCTACACTACTTTCACCGTTTATTGCTCGGTCATGCAACTTACCACCCAAATGAATTTTACCTCCTTTTCTTCTCACTAATAGAGCTTTCATTTGGTGGTATTTCATTGGCAAAAGACAACTTTTCCCATTTTTTTTATACAAAGTTGGCATTTGACCAAGATATTTCTCTCACCCAACATGGGTATATGTAAAATGACACCCCAAAACACATTCCTCAACTTCTCCTGAATACAGAGATACCAGATGTGTGACACTTTTTTGCAGCCTAGGTGGGCAAAGGGGCCCACATTCCAAAGAGCACCTTTCGGATTTCACTGGTCATTTTTTACAGAATTTGATTTCAAACTCCTTACCACACATTTGGGCCCCTAGAATACCAGGGCAGTATAACTACCCCACAAGTGACCACATTTTGGAAAGAAGACACCCCAAGGTATTCCGTGAGGGGCATGGCGAGTTCCTAGAATTTTTTATTTTTTGTCACAAGTTAGTGGAAAATGATGATTTTTTTTTTTTTTTTATACAAAGTCTCATATTCCACTAACTTGTGACAAAAAATAAAAAGTTCTATGAACTCACTATGCCCATCAGCAAATACCTTGGGGTCTCTTCTTTCCAAAATGGGGTCACTTGTGGGGTAGTTATACTGCCCTGGCATTCTAGGGGCCCAAATGTGTGGTAAGGAGTTTGAAATCAAATTCTGTAAAAACTGACCAGTGAAATCCGAAAGGTGCTCTTTGGAATATGGGCCCCTTTGCCCACCTAGGCTGCAAAAAAGTGTCACACATCTGGTATCTCCGTATTCAGGAGAAGTTGAGGAATGTGTTTTGGGGTGTCTTTTTACATATACCCATGCTGGGTGAGATAAATATCTTGGTCAAATGCCAACTTTGTATAAAAAAATGGGAAAAGTTGTCTTTTGCCAAGATATTTCTCTCACCCAGCATGGGTATATGTAAAATGACACCCCAAAACACATTCCCCAACTTCTCCTGAGTACGGAGATACCAGATGTGTGACACTTTTTTGCAGCCTAGGTGGGCAAAGGGGCCCATATTCCAAAGAGCACCTTTCGGATTTCACTGGTCATTTTTTACAGAATTTGATTTCAAACTCCTTACCACACATTTGGGCCCCTAGAATGCCAGGGCAGTATAACTACCCCACAAGTGACCCCATTTTGGAAAGAAGAGACCCCAAGGTATTCGCTGATGGGCATAGTGAGTTCATGGAAGTTTTTATTTTTTGTCACAAGTTAGAGACTTTGTATGAAAAAAATAAAAATAAAAATAAATCATCATTTTCCACTAACTTGTGACAAAAAATAAAAAATTCTAGGAACTCGCCATGCCCCTCACGGAATACCTTGGGGTGTCTTCTTTCCAAAATGGGGTCACTTGTGGGGTAGTTATACTGCCCTGGCATTTTCCAGGGGCCCTAATGTGTGGTAAGTAGGTAAATGACCTGTGAAATCCTAAAGGTGCTCTTTGGAATATGGGCCCCTTTGCCCACCTAGGCTGCAAAAAAGTGTCACACATGTGGTATCGCCGTATTCAGGAGAAGTTGGGGAATGTGTTTTGGGGTGTCATTTTACATATACCCATGCTGGGTGAGAGAAATATCTTGGCAAAAGACAACTTTTCCCATTTTTTTATACAAAGTTGGCATTTGACCAAGATATTTCTCTCACCCAGCATGGGTATATGTAAAATGACACCCCAAAACACATTCCCCAACTTCTCCTGAGTACGGCGATACTAGATGTGTGACACTTTTTTGCAGCCTAGATGCGCAAAGGTGCCCAAATTCCTTTTAGGAGGGCATTTTTAGACATTTGGATACCAGACTTCTTCTCACGCTTTGGGGCCCCTACAATGCCAGGGCAGTATAAATACCCCACATGTGACCCCATTTTGGAAAGAAGACCCCCAAGGTATTCAATGAGGGGCATGGCGAGTTCATCGAAATTTTTTTTTTTTGGCACAAGTTAGCGGAAATTGATATATATTTTTTTTTTCTCACAAAGTCAGCATTCTAGGGGCCCTAAAGCGTGAGAAGAAGTCTGGAATATAAATGTCTAAAAAATTTTACGCATTTGGATTCCGTGAGGGGTATGGTGAGTTCATGTGAGATTTTATTTTTTGACACAAGTTAGTGGAATATGAGACTTTGTAAGAAAAAAAATAAATAATTCTGCTAACTTGGGCCAAAAAAATGTCTGAATGGAGCCTTACAGAGGGTGATCAATGACAGGGGGGTGATCAATGACAGGGGGAGTGATCAATGACAGGGGTGGTGATCAATGACAGGGGGGTGATCAGGGAGTCTATATGGGGTGATAACCACAGTCATTGATCACGCCCCTGTAAGGCTTCATTCAGACGTCCGTATGCGTTTTGCGGATCCGATCCATCTATCAGTGGATCCGTAAAAATCATGCGGACATCTGAATGGAGCTTTACAGGGGGTTGATCAATGACAGGGGTGTAATCAATGAGAGGGGGGTGATCAGGGAGTCTATATGGGGTGATCACCACAGTCATTGATCACGCCCCTGTAAGGCTTCATTCAGACGTCCGTATACGTTTTTGCGGATCCGATCCATCTATCAGTGGATCCGTAAAAATCATGCGGACATCTGAATGGAGCTTTACAGGGGGTTGATCAATGACAGGGGTGTAATCAATGACAGGGGGGTGATCAGGGAGTCTATATGGGGTGATAACCACAGTCATTGATCACGCCCCTGTAAGGCTTCATTCAGACGTCCGTATGCGTTTTGCGGATCCGATCCATCTATCAGTGGATCCGTAAAAATCATGCGGACATCTGAATGGAGTTTTACAGGGGGTTGATCAATGACAGGGGTGTAATCAATGACAGGGGGGTGATCAGGGAGTCTATATGGGGTGATAACCACAGTCATTGATCACGCCCCTGTAAGGCTTCATTCAGACGTCCGTATGCGTTTTGCGGATCCGATCCATCTATCAGTGGATCCGTAAAAATCATGCGGACATCTGAATGGAGCTTTACAGGGGGTTGATCAATGACAGGGGTGTAATCAATGACAGGGGGGGTGATCAGGGAGTCTATATGGGGTGATCACCACAGTCATTGATCACGCCCCTGTAAGGCTTCATTCAGACGTCCGTATGCGTTTTGCGGATCCGATCCATCTATCAGTGGATCCGTAAAAATCATGCGGACATCTGAATGGAGCTTTACAGGGGGTTGATCAATGACAGGGGTGTAATCAATGACAGGGGGGTGATCAGGGAGTCTATATGGGGTGATCACCACAGTCATTGATCACGCCCCTGTAAGGCTTCATTCAGACGTCCGTATACGTTTTTGCGGATCCGATCCATCTATCAGTGGATCCGTAAAAATCATGCGGACATCTGAATGGAGCTTTACAGGGGGTTGATCAATGACAGGGGTGTAATCAATGACAGGGGGGGTGATCAGGGAGTCTATATGGGGTGATAACCACAGTCATTGATCACGCCCCTGTAAGGCTTCATTCAGACGTCCATATGCGTTTTGCGGATCCGATCCATCTATCAGTGGATCCGTAAAAATCATGCGGACATCTGAATGGAGCTTTACAGGGGGTTGATCAATGACAGGGGTGTAATCAATGACAGGGGGGTGATCAGGGAGTCTATATGGGGTGATCACCACAGTCATTGATCACGCCCCTGTAAGGCTTCATTCAGACGTCCGTATACGTTTTTGCGGATCCGATCCATCTATCAGTGGATCCGTAAAAATCATGCGGACATCTGAATGGAGCTTTACAGGGGGTTGATCAATGACAGGGGTGTAATCAATGACAGGGGGGTGATCAGGGAGTCTATATGGGGTGATAACCACAGTCATTGATCACGCCCCTGTAAGGCTTCATTCAGACGTCCGTATGCGTTTTGCGGATCCGATCCATCTATCAGTGGATCCGTAAAAATCATGCGGACATCTAAATGGAGCTTTACAGGGGGTTGATCAATGACAGGGGTGTAATCAATGACAGGGGGGTGATCAGGGAGTCTATATGGGGTGATAACCACAGTCATTGATCACGCCCCTGTAAGGCTTCATTCAGACGTCCGTATGCGTTTTGCGGATCCGATCCATCTATCAGTGGATCCGTTAAAATCATGCGGACATCTGAATGGAGCTTTACAGGGGGTTTATCAATGACAGGGGTGTAATCAATGACAGGGGGGTGATCAGGGAGTCTATATGGGGTGATAACCACAGTCATTGATCACGCCCCTGTAAGGCTTCATTCAGACGTCCGTATGCGTTTTGCGGATCCGATCCATCTATCAGTGGATCCGTAAAAATCATGCGGACAACTGAATGGAGCTTTACAGGGGGTTGATCAATGACAGGGGTGTAATCAATGACAGGGGGGTGATCAGGGAGTCTATATGGGGTGATAACCACAGTCATTGATCACGCCCCTGTAAGGCTTCATTCAGACGTCCGTATGCGTTTTGCGGATCCGATCCATCTATCAGTGGATCCGTAAAAATCATGCGGACATCTGAATGGAGCTTTACAGGGGGTTGATCAATGACAGGGGTGTAATCAATGACAGGGGGGTGATCAGGGAGTCTATATGGGGTGATAACCACAGTCATTGATCACGCCCCTGTAAGGCTTCATTCAGACGTCCGTATGCGTTTTGCGGATCCGATCCATCAATCAGTGGATCCGTAAAAATCATGCGGACATCTGAATGGAGCTTTACAGGGGGTTGATCAATGACAGGGGTGTAATCAATGACAGGGGGGTGATCAGGAAGTCTATATGGGGTGATCAGGGGCTAATAAGGGGTTAATAAGTGACGGGGGGGGGGGTGTAGTGTAGTGTAGTGGTGCTTGGTGCTACTTTACTGAGCTACCTGTGTCCTCTGGTGGTCGATCCAAACAAATGGGACCACCAGAGGACCAGGTAGCAGGTATATTAGACGCTGTTATCAAAACAGCGTCTAATATACCTGTTAGGGGTTAAAAAAAACACATCTCCAGCCTGCCAGCGAACGATCGCCGCTGGCAGGCTGGAGATCAACTCTCTTACCTTCCGATCCTGTGAGTGCGCGCGCCTGTGTGCGCGCGTTCACAGGAAGTCTCGGCTCGCGCGAGATGACTCGTATATGCGTGACTCTGCGCAGGGCTGCCACCTCCGGAACGCGAATCTGCGTTAGGCGGTCCGGAGGTGGTTATAGGGTTTGTCCCATGATAAATATCCTACATTCTTCAAACCAGCACCTTGATATGAATACTTTTTGTAATTGCATGTATTTAAATGTGTCTGTATAACACCACCTGCTGTTTAGGTTTATTTCTCTGTCCTCTCTTCACTTTGTTGAGGTGGACACCCATGCTCACTTCCATCCTTCAACTGCCACCAGCCCTCTCTGCTGTTAGAAGCTATGGCAGTTGCAGGGAAATAACTGCAGCAGAAAGGACACCTCCTGAGATGTGATAGGGAGGGATCTACTGCAAAAAGGACATACCCCCTGAGAAAGGGCACACCCCCTAAGCTGCCAGGTTTAAATAAATTTAGGAGAACAACTGAAGCAATGAATCAAGAGATCTCTAGATCCATGTGAGATACAAGGCTAGTTCTGGTTGTGCTGGTTTGTTACAAAAAGATTGTCAAGTACTATATCATGTCTGATTTTCATTTTTACATCAATCATGCCATAAACCATTTAAGGAATGGATGCTTACCAGTTAAAACCATTGTTCTTTTACTTAGGGTACTTTCACACTAGCGTTTTTCTTTTCCAGCATACAGTTCCGTCACAGGGGCTCTATACCGGAAAAGAACTGATCAGGTATTTTTTTCACGTTTTTAAAGGTCTGCGCATATGCCTGGTTCACCAGCAGGTGGCAGCAAACACAGCAAAGCTGTACTTAGGTAGAATGGAGCTTTCCATTCCATTCTACCCCCCCCCCCCCTCTGGAGAGAAGTGGTCTAGTCCTACTTCTTGCAGGAAGTGTGGGGACCAGTTAGTTCCAGTCTAGCTTACCCCCAGCTTGGGGAAGGGTGTACAGGGGCACGTCTCTGCTGGACGTGCCCACGCCAGCCAGAGCACCTTAAGGCTCTCCTGGCCATGGAGGCCAAAGCTTAAAGCCTCAGGAGCCAGGAGGAATGTTCCCTGGCATAAGCTAGAGTCAGATTACAAAGTGAAGTACAGCATACAAGAAGGAGCTGAGTTATACAGCCAGCCTGTCAGTACAGCAGAGTCAGAGAAAAACAGATATAGCAGAGTGGAGTTTGCCTGCCAGTTTCATGCTAAAGCCTGCTGGAACCAAGACAAAGCCTGTAAACCGTTTTGGAGAACGTTTATGCAAAGTAAAGCTGCCATTGAACTTCATCTCAAGGTCTGGACTCCAGTTATTCTTTAATCCCTCAATTATTTCCCCTATTTATTGCTTCGGAGCCAAAGCCTGGGATCCAGCGGTATCCAGGTAGGAGCACCGTGACACACAATAAGAGACATTTTAGGCCACAACATACCACTCAGCATTTCCTACACCTTGGAGGCAACATATAGAGAGCCCTGGGGCGAGGCAGCCCGTTGCAATTTTGGCATCACGAAAAGGATTTACTTGTGTGTATTTATACTACAAGGCCTACAGAATTGTTAGAGAACCCCCTAAAAATGACTTTACTACGTTTATTGCGGAGCGACAGGCACAGGAAAGTGCGCGCCGGCTACCAAGGGGTTAATCCGCCATCTTTACCAGTGATGGCATATGCTCTTCTTGTACCTCAAGAGCAGGAAAACAGGGAGACGCCCAGCCCAAGAGCGGAAAGCGACAGCCCTGCCCACCAGGAACTGATCAGTGCAATTACAGAGAGTGAAGACTCCACCCCTAAGACTCCTCTTATAGAAGCTTGCTCCTGCCAGCGAGAGGAAGACAAAATGGCGCAACCTCTGCGGCCCAACTGGGGCGAAATATTGTGGGGCGACGAGCCCGAAGTGCAGGCTGCCCTGCAAGAAGTATGCCTTTCCCAGGTGCAGAGGGACCCAGAGAGAAGGTCCAAGGCGTCCACCGTTCCGGCTGGTGCTGTGGAGGCGGCTGGAGTATCCACTCCACTGCCCAGGAAGGAGGATGGTCCCGTCAGAGGTTACAGCACACGCCCAGACCATGTGGGACTACAAGACCAGCATCAAGGACTGGGTGTTCCACGTCCTGGACCACTCACGGCCGGGAGATCCGAAGCTGGAGCGGCGCAGAAGAGCTGTTCTGCGCGGCCGCCCACTGCATTTACTTCTCTATGTACACCACTGCTTGCATATCTGTTTATATTCTCCACTTCCGGTTTACATGGCTGCTCTGCAGAGTGATGAGTCACAGGCTGGCCCCGCCAGCACCATGTTCAGTTTGCAGGAGCTGTGCCGCCTACATTTGGCCATGTTACTACACCCAGACATGAATCCTGCTATTCTATTTCTTACTTAGTTTCTAAATCACATCAATGACAGTCCACAGGATCTTCCCTCATCATCTCCAGAGTGCAATAAACAGCAAGCACATCAAAACACATCTGTATCTATTTATATCATGTACAATACAGTCTGCTGAGGCTGATACATAGTCTGCTGTATGCTATAGTGCCTACTGAGTTGAGTATCTAATCCCATCTTGCATAATACTGTCTGGTGTAGTATGTATCTAAGCTTGTTATGCCATGAGATGCATCTGCTGTTTGTCTTTTTTCTTTTTTCTTTGTCCTGTTCACTGAGAAGGCCGCACATGCTCAATTTCATCTTTCAACTGCCCCCTGAGCTGTGATAGGGAGAGCATGGACAAGCCCCCTGAGCTGTGATAGGGAGAGCATGGACAAGCCCCCTGAGCTGTGATAGGGAGAGAGCTCCAGCAGAAAAGACACGCCCCCTTATGTGCAACAGAAAAGACACTCCCCTTGAGCTGTCAGCTTGATATAAATCTAGCAGAGCAATGAATGGGGAGATCTCTGGATCCATGTGAGGTACAGGGCTGCTTTTAGCTTCGTTAGAAAGATGTTGTCATACACTATATGATGTCTTATTTTAATTTTTTACATTAATCATAAAAATAACCCTTTTAAGCCACTTTTATGCCATTGACACTATACACTGCAAAAGGTTTAATTCATAGTAAAAAAAAATCTGTGACAAATCTGCTGCAGAATTAACATGCAGTGGATAAGAAATATGCAGCATTCCATCATTTTCGTACATATTTCTTTCTGCTACATGTATTATAAAACCACATCCATATGAATTGTACCATAATGCAGATTTTCAGCATAGAATACTCTCTGAAAATCCTGAATTTACCCTATGTTTCTTAACTTTCTCTAGTGCTAGTAGAAGAAATACAGAAATTTTATCATTCAAAGGATTGTCTCATCTGGCTGTTACTAAAGCAAAATCGGACACAGTCCCGTTAACCAGCCGGCCAGGACACAGCAGAGCGCTCTGGTGCTGGTTGTTTCAGTAGCTCCCATTGCAGTGCATGAGAGCTACGGAAACAGCATAGCAAATCAAGCTATGCTGTTTCCGAATTAAGGAAAAACCATAGCTTGCTGTGCTACACTATTTCTGTAGCTCTCATACACCGCAATGGGAGCTACTGAAACAGCCTGCCCCGCCACGCTCAGCTGTTTCCTAGCCGACTGGTGGTCAGGACTGTGTCTTATCTTGCCTTAGTAACGGCAATATGAGACAACCCCTTTAACGTTCTATCTATGTATGTGATTTGGAGGACTATCTATTTTAAAATACTAGACACTTGGCTTTTAGGGAGGACTTTCACTTTAACTATAACAGGGGTGGCCAACCTTACAGACACAAAGAGCCCCCAAAAAAAAATATGACTATCAGGAGCCACAAGCTATACATTTACACACGATTCACTGTATTTTTCGCCCTACAAGATGCTCCTAGGTTTTAACAAAGAAAAATAAGAGAAAAAAAGATTTTTCATCTGATTTGAGGTCTGATAAATATATTATTTTCTTATTTTTCATTAGCAGAGAAAAAAAATTAAAAATATATATTTCATAAGACCTCAGATCAGACTAGTAAATCAGATCCCCAATACTCATCTGACCTAAAATAAGATCCCCAAACCTCATCAGATGGTTTGGGGATCTCCAAATCAGACCCCCAAAATAAGAACCCCAGTGGTTGGATCAGACAACACAAATCAGACTCCCAGTGTCAGACCCTCAGTGCTCAGATCTCCCCCCAATGCTCAGATCTTCCCCCATGCTCATATCTCCCCCTTCTCAGACCTGACCAACCCATGCTCAGACCTGACCAACCCATGCTCAAACAAGACCCCCCATGCTCATATCTGCCCCCATGCTCAAATCTGAACCCCCATGCTCAGATCAGACCCCCATGCTCAGATCAGACCCCCATGCTCAGATCAGACCCCCATTGCTCAGATCAGACCCCCATTACCCAGATCAGGACACCCCCCATGCTTAGATCAAACCCCCATGCTCAGTTCTATAATTAAAAAAAATCTCTTCCCTTTCCTGATCAGGCACTGGGCTCCTGCTCGGGCACCTGCTACTCTGCAGGTCTGACACGCTCTCCATTGTGACCTGATGAGCACAACGTCGGGTCATAGTGCGTGTCTCCACGTACTAGGTTCTCACACTGTGTGCATCAGGACATAGTGGAGAGTGAGCTGGAGCTGCAAAGTAGCAACAGTGCCCGATCAGGAAAAGAGAACTGAGCAATGGGGTGGAGAGTGAGCCGTCCTGACTGCTCCCTGGCTCCACAGCTAGAGCCGCACTTGAAGAAGCAAAGAGCCGCATGCGGCTCAAGAGCCACAGGTTGGCCACCCCTGAACTATAACATCAAATGTTGGCCTTGAAGGTTGGTGTGTTTTGTCCACTATATAACACCCTATTAGGGTAGATTGATTTTTAAACTCTTTTTTTCATTGAAAATTGAGATTTTGCATTTACTGGTTCATTATCTTACTGTATGTATTACTACCACCATTACAGTCTTAGGGGTCATGCTTACTGTGCACACTGTGACGCCCGACTTTGATCCACAAAAAACAAACCTTGAAAAATGCATAGCTCCCACGTGCTTTCCTTTTTTTTTCACTCCCATCAATAGAAAATCTATTCTCATTGGAAAAGTTGACAAAAATAGGACCTGCAGTGAGTCTTGCTGATGGTGATCATGAAAAAATGGTTGCGTGCATAACTCCATTGACTTGTATAGCGCAGTGTGCCATTTGTTTTAACAACAGGTAGCAAACTGAAGAACAATACAGCTGTGCACATGAGGCCCAAGGCATATAATAGAGGAGTCTTGCAGAATTTTTTTCTTTTCTAACACCTACCTGTTTTCCTCTCCATCCAGGATACAGTGATATGCTGCTATTTCCTTCTCTAGCTGCAATTTATGGGACATCAAATGTTCCCGGTCTCGCTGGTGCTGCTCAGTTTCACTTTTAATTTCCTCCAGTTCTGCTTCCAACTTAGTGATCACAGATCCCAAATTCTGAAGCTCAATGTCATGCCAGTGTTTAGCATCATGCAAAGAATTCTCCAGACCTCTTTTCTGCAAATACAAAATTAACCATGACATTTTCAAGATCTTTAATCTGATCCCTCCTTTGGGACCCCCTTCTATGAATCAGAATGAAAATCTCTTTCAATAAATGCACTGAACAAAGATTTATACTCCCACTGAATTCTATAGCAAGTCTGTTTTCATTAAATACCAAAGCTCCCTCTAGTGGTGGCGGGAAGCTGCCAGAATTTTATCATTTAACTCTATGGCTGTATGGAAATTAGGATCCCTGTGTCAGAAAAAAATTAGTTTCAGTCCCTATACCACATTTCTAGCTTGACAGCACATCAGTTAGGACCAAAAATACACTACTTATAGGTACATTTTAAGATATCAGTATTACAAATCCAAGATTGGACACTTTTGTATGTACTAGCAGAAGGACCCTGCTTCGCATGGGAATATTTAATCTATTTCATGTAATGTTTCTGTGTGTCAATAAAAGATATCTACAGTCCCCCACCCCTTAACACTGACCCCCCCCCACAGTGTTCCGCCACTTTAACCCCTTAAGGACTTAGGACGTACCGGTACGCCATGTTTGCCGAGTCCTTAAGGACCCAAGGCGTACCGGTACATCCTAACTTTAAAATTACATTGCGTCGCGGTGGGGGTTAATTGGAACAGGATGTCCGCTGAAATCATTCAGCGGGCATCCTGTCACAACGCCGGGGGGGGGGGGCATGTGACCCCCTCGCATCGTCGATCGCTGCAAACCGCAGGTCAATTCAGACCTGCGGTTTGCTGTTTTACCTTATCCGGCGGGCGGCAGTGCCATCGGGTCCCCATGCGGATGTAGGGGGGACCCGATGGCATAGCAGGCAGCGCGATGCCTTCCTTAGGCATCAGCGTTGCTTCCGGTGACGAGCCTGTGAGATCCAGCCCCCTGGATCTCACAGGCCGGAAGCTGTATGAGTAATACACATAGTATTACTCATACAGCCAATGCATTCCAATACAGAAGTATTGGAATGCATTGTAAAAGGGATTAGACCCCCAAAAGTTGAAGTCCCAAAGTGGGACAAAAAATAAAGTTAAAAAAAAGTTAAAAAAATTAAGTTTTCCCCCCAAAAATTTTTAAATTTCAAGTAAAAATAAACAAAAACGTCATTTTCCCCAAATATCACATGACCTAACCCCTCAGTTGAATACCGTAAAAAAATAAAAATAAAAACGGTGTAAAAAAAACTATTTTTTGTCACCTTACATCACAAAAAGTGTAATAGCAAGCGATCAAAAAGTCACACTCACCCCAAAATAGTGCCAATAAAACCGTCATCTCATCCCGCAAAAATCATACCCTACCCAAGGTAATCGCCTTTTGTTTCAAAAAAGAAATCATTGTGTAAAACTTACATAAATTAAAAAAAAGTATACATATTAGGTATAGCGTGACAACTTGGTCCATAAAAATATCACATGATCTAACCTGTCAGATGAATGTTGTAAATAACAAAAAATAAAAACGGTTCCAAAACAGCTATTTCTTGTTACCTTGCCTCACAAAAAGTGTAATATAGAGCAACCAAAAATCATATGTACCCTAAACTAGTACCAACAATACTGCCACCCTATCCCGTAGTTTCTAAAATGGGGTCACTTTTTTGGAGTTTCTACTCTAGGGGTGCATCAGGAGGGCTTCAAATGGGACATGGTGTCAAAAAAAACAGTCCAGCAAAATCTGCCTTCCAAAAACCGTATGGCATTCCTTTCCTTCTGCCCCCTGCCATGTGCCCGTACAGCGGTTTACGACCACATATGGAGTGTTTCTGTAAACTGCAGAATCAGGGCCATAAATATTGAGTTTGGTTTGGCTGTTAACCCTTGCTTTGTAACTGGAAAGACATTATTAAAATGGAAAATCTGCCAAAAAGTGAAATTTTTTAATTGTATCTCTATTTTCCATTAATTCTTGTGAAACACCTAAAGGGTAAACAAAGTTTGTAAAATCAGTTTTGAATACCTTGAGGGGTTTAGTTTATAGAATGGGGTCATTTTTGTGGTGGTTTCTATTATGTAAGCCTCGCAAAGTGACTTCAGACCTGAACTGGTCCCTAAATATTTGTTTTTTTCTAAGCCTTGTAACATCCCCAAAAAATAAAATATCATTCCCAAAATGATCCAAACATGAAGTGGACATATGAGGAATGTAAAGTAATAACTATTTTTGGAGGTATTACTATGTATTATAGAAATAGAGAAATTGAAACTTGGAAATTCGCAATTTTTTACAAATTTTTGGTAAATTTGCAATTTTGTGACTGTGTGTATGGCAGTTGGGATATGAAGAGAAAGACTTGCAGGCTTTTATTGGCTAATGCAGGTCATTTTTTGGGAATATCTCAGGAATGGTACGTCCTAGAGATCTGTGACCCCCACAAGATTTCTTTTCCGGTAGCAAGGGATATACCAAGTTTCGTTGAAATCGATGGTTGCGTTTTTGAGTGATCGCGGAACATACATACATATATATGTCCTATTTATATATATATTTATATAGATTATATGAAAATTTATAGAATTTAAAGTAAAAATTTTAATTTCATTTTACATAATCATATATTGATTATATATTTCTGCAACTAAATAGACATAGACCACTGAACCTATTTTGAATTTAATTTTTTTTTCTCATAGCGCTCTCTAATTTAACATGTGTCACAAACACATGTCGACACCAGATCCTCATGGATCAATAAGTTTCTGTAAGTACTATATGGTCACTTCAACAGTACCACCAGGATATGCTTGCCATTCCAGTTTCACACTTTCAGGATTTCTTATCCAAATCCAGCAAACTTGTTTCTGAATACTACTGCTGCATCTCCCTGATAGAGGCTTGTCTTTTCACAGAAGAATCTCTGCCATCTATGCCTAGCCTAGAGAGTCAACCCCCTCCAGATGCTTGGACCTATATGGAACTATAAGGTGAAGAACCATGGAAGAAAGAGCAGACTGGGTGGAATCCACATGCCAGGAACAACCCCGCTGTACTAACAAAACCGATATCTTATAAAAAAGCATTTAAAAATCAGGTTGCACCCGACTGATTTTTCTCTCCCATTTTGTCAAGGGTTTACCATCCTTGATCCTACTTTCCCATAAAATACTCACCTTGACCATGCCTCTCCCCAAAGTGACCATTTTAATTTCACAATTAATACAAATAGGTAAAGCTATATTACAGGTAGAGATCAGCACATATGAATAAAATAATTAAAATGAAGTTCTATATTCATTCCATTCAGGAACATTGGCCTACATTTACTAATGTGAGTGCACATAGATTTTGGTGTAATTGCCCCAAGCCCAGGAGGAGTGGAGCGAAGGATGGGAGTGGTAGTGGCTCTGGCAATGACACAGTTGTTAACACAAATCACAGTGGCTATTCTCACCCCAAAGCTCCTGAGGGCTGGGCAGTGACAGGAAAGCACACCCTTTCTTCCCTTGGGACACTCCATGATGTTTGGGCTTCTGCCTGATGGAAGTTGGGGTGCCCAGGGTGTTATTAGTTTTGTACGGCTACATGGAAGAAGATGTAGGTGCTGTGGCCAAAAAATGGTGCTGGAGTCAGTAACCAGGCCATTTGTAGACAATAAATAAGTCTTTCTTTACTAAAGTTCAGAATGGGAGTTGTAGTACATACAACTGTATTAAAGCACAGCTCCAAACAAATCCCAGTGCAGGTATTCCCTGACAGCAATGTATGGACAACAGCAATAATGAGGGTTGTGGTACTTCTTCTCTCTATATTTCCAAAGTCTCTCTCTCTCTGCAGAATCTAAGACAATAAGGTTCTTGCCTGTAATTACAAGGCTGAGGGGTACAGGATTCAGATATGGCTAGCCAAAACTGTGTCAAAATGTGGAAGGGTCTATTAACAATGTTCCCTTATAATAATGCTGATCGCGGTCATTAAATCCTTTAGAAAAATAAAAAAGTTATGACTCCAGGAAGATGGGGAAGAAAAATAGCAACAAAAAAACCTCCATTGTCCAAAGGGTTGATCAAACAACCTAACAACAAACCCTTTGCACTTACCCTTATGTGGGATACTGCATCATTGCCTCAAAAAGTGGTACAATTTGCACATCTAGGTTTAGAGAAAATTTGGGAGCCTACGTTGAAAAGGGCTGTGTCTTAACTAAAGAGGTATGGCTTTGTGGGAAAGGGGTATTGCCTCAGATGTACCATTTTAATTCATAACTGTACCACAATTCTGGCGTAAAATTATGTCTTAATTAAAGTTAGCCAACCAAAAGTTGATATACTGGTAGACCAAAGTGTATTTTTATGTACATTTAGCATCCTACATGTGCCACTGCGATACATTTGGACAGCCTGTCTTAATTGTATAACATCTACAGGCTTATTAAATCTACCTCAGTGTATTATATAAACTCTGTTTCTTTCTCAGATAGCGCATTTATCAAGTCTTCACTTCCATTTTTTTTAGTTTGCAAATCCATGTAATTTTCGAAAACCCTTGAACCCTTGGAATCTCTATTATGCTCTTTATAAAATAACACAGATGCACTATGAGTCATTAGTCCTTTTTGATATTATACATATGTTTGTTGAGACTTGTTTTTAAACTGTGTCCTATGTGGGGATTTGTAATTTAGAAAATAACCACAGAGGGAGACGAGAAACGTTCTATCTAAGAAATAAACAGAGCTTAAATACTTGATGGACACATTGGGGCAGATTTACTGTGACTGGCATTTCACACACCAGCCTTAGTAAAAAGACTACCAAATGTGTTAGAAGGAGCAGGCCTCTTAATCAAGTCTGCACATCTTTTGGCAATGCATGCACCAGAAATGTAAATTTACAACAACTACAATATGAGCATGTGTAGATTGGAACTATAATTTATGCCAGCTGGCCCCGCATCCTCTTGATAAGCCGCATTCTTTTCATGCTACTTTTGAAATAGTCGCAAATGGTGGTGCAAATGTGGCATATGTCATAATTTGCGACTCTTTTTATGCCACAAAAGTGACATAAATACTTCAATAAATGTTTCCAAATGGAATTAATAAACAACTTGCTTTTTAGTATACTTCGTAATATAAATTTAAAAGTGTATTCCCATTTGGGACATTGATGGCATATTACTTGAATATCCCATTAATATCATATAGGTGTAGGTTCCACCTCTGGGACTCACTCCTATCTCCAGAATGCGGCCCCTGAAGTGAAGGGAAAGCTGCTGCGCATGTGCTGCCACCCTCTGTTCACTGCTATAGCAGTGACTGTGCTTGGATTGCTTACTGTTCATTCATCACTATGGGACTTCTGGAAATAGCTCAGCTTTTTCAGAAGTCCCATAGAAGTTAATGGAGAGGACAACACGCAAGCACGGCATGTTGTCTTTCACTTCAGGGGGCGTGTTCTGGAGAGGTACGACCTGCACTTATCCTAGCGATATGCCATCAATGTCCAGGATTTGAATACCTCTTTAACTATTTGTATTAAGAATGAAGTAAGAAGAAGAACAGCCAAGGTGAGTGTTTCATAGGAAAGTAGGATCGTGGATGATAAACCCTTGACAAAACCAGTTGGGTACTGTGGCGAAACCAACCTCGCCACTGGGTTTTGGAGGGGCCTGGTTGCCAGCCTCTTGCCCCAGGATTATGGCCCATACTAACTTTGAAGGAGAAGACAGACCGGCCACACAGCTTAAATCTGTGGAACTGTTTTGGGCAGGAAAGCCATGCTTGCAGTCGGCCAAATGTGACTTCCATGGAATTCGGGAACCCCTGCTCGGATCTGGGTGATTTTTGGATATGTTGTTCACCCAGATCAGAGCTATCCATGGATGTATACATTATGGGGATATGTGGGGTTTTGAGGTGCGTGACAGAACCATCTGTCTTTGGAATTGTAGTGTATGTTATGTGAGGGTACCCAGATAGCTAATTTTATTGTATTCGTGTAGTCTGAGTGCCATTCACCTAATAATATGCACTCAGACTTGAGCTATCTGGGGATATGTTAAATGTCTGTGTTTACTGTAAGGGTTGTGACATTGTATGTTTAAATGGTGATTTCTGTCCTGTTGTCCCCACATATGTATTGGCGATTTCCCTTTGTCCTGAGAGATAATTGAATTACTCCTCGGGTGTCTCCAGGGCAGAGAGGAGGAAACCATGATGCATTGTGGGGATGTATTGTGTCTGTGTATCCTGAATTTCTGCATATCTGTCCTGTGTCACAGTCTTCCATCTGGTCCCCTAGGGTAGTGTCCACCAGATGGGGACCTGCATAAATACGGCGGGTAGCCCTCAATAAAGAGTTCCTGTTTTACCCTTTATCATGTTGAGGCTGATGTTTGGGTAACTGATCGACGCTGGGGATTGCTATACGCTGAAGATTTGCTATGCTCCCCTGGCTATAACTACTAGCTCTTGTAAGAGCTGTTCCTGCTCTCTGGACTTAGGAGAGGTTGACCCACTGGAGCCTGGAGCCTTGTCGTAGGTCCAGGGTGGGTAGGAGACGGCGAGACCTCAACCAAGCTTCGGCGGTTCGTGGGGTCTGCAGTGCTTGCGGTGTCAAGTGGAGTGCTTGGAGACCTCGGGAAGCACTAGGAGCTTCTATCGACGGAGGTACCCGGTCGAGGTGCTAGGAGATCCGTTACAGGAACCATTTGTGATTTTTATATTTACAGTACATTGATTTTGTAAGTCTAATAAATTAACAGGATTTTTCCTAGAATAAGGGACCGCACCCAGTCAGTTACTTTTTTCTGTGGTTCTTCTAATTAGTTGCAGGTGGTCCAAGCACCTAAAGAGTTTGATGCTCAGGATTGGGTGAATCTTTTAAAAAATTTGTCAACAATATGGGCTTCATCCTACTGTAAAATGGATGTCCTCCACAGAGGTCTTTCGGAAGTTTCTGCAAATATTGCAAGACTTACTTCATCTCGTCTCGTCAGTTTGTTTCTTCACACAAATTACCGTATCAAAATACTAAGCTGAACTCGGCTGCTTACCTTATTAACAAAGCTGAGTTCAGCTTCGTATTTTGATACAGTAATTTATGCGACTAAACAAACTGACATGTGATAGAGGTGAGACGAAGTAAGTCTTGCGATATTTGCAGAAGCTTCGTAAAGACCTCCACAGAGGACATACATTTTACAGTAGGATGGAGTCCACATTCTTAACATAGTTTTTAAAAGAATTGGGTTCGGATACAGCAATCCAAACCCAAATCCCTCAACCCTACTTCTTGAAGTTTGGCCACAGATGGCATCTAGAACTATGTAAATGATGAGGATGAGCATCTGTCAGAAAGATGCAAAAGAGAGCTTGAGAAACATTGTGGACTGATTTGGAAAGGAGTGGCGAGCATATCTTGTTACTCTTGGAAGTGATAATACGTGTTTTTGGCATTAACACATTAAATCAGAGGATGCTCTACACGCTCTGTTTTAATGTGGTTGTAGATTGAATTTGTATGACCTTATCATACAACATCTTATATCTATATACCAACAAAAGAGAACAGGTACTATATAATACCCAAAATATCAAATCTTTATTAAGACATAAAAACATAAATACAAATACATATGTGTAGAGACAATACAAAGTGCCCACAACGGCAGCTCACAACTACACTGTAGCAAAGTATTAGAAAATCACTGCGGTACCACAACAAAGTGTGGGGACTCTGCATACTATGTGTCTAGAACAGCATATCATGCAGACCACATAGATGATATCTACACCCGATATATCTGCATCACATGTCTAAGACAGCTGGAGACAGCTTATATGAATGATATGCTGTTCTAGACACATAGTATGCAGAGTCCCCACACTTTGTTGTGGTACCGCAGTGATTTTCTAATACTTTGCTACAGTGTAGTTGTGAGCTGCCGCTGTGGGCACTTTGTATTGTCTCTACACATATGTATTTGTATTTATGTTTTTATGTCTTAATAAAGATTAGATATTTTGGGTATTATATAGTACCTGTTCTCTTTTGTTGGTATATATATTAAGGAGGTACACCCTTGCTAACACAAGGCTGTGTTGATCCAGTTGAATAATATCTTATATCTATGCAGTATTTTCATTGAGGTGGGTGCATGTCATTTCCATAAAATAATTCCACCACTTCATACCAGTCAACCCACTTTTACATTCTAGGAATCATGCACTGTGAAATTCAAGAGATGAAAGTACGCCTAGCCTTTCACTAAGTAGACTGGTTTCTACACTCACAACCAATGCAGAAAGAAATATACATGTCAGAGAAATGTAATGGTCTGTTAAGTCAATAGTCAAGATTCCATGTACAGTTCATAGATTTTTTTAATATTAGTGACCAATGAACATACCAGTGTTCGTAGGGATTCAGTCTCAGCCTGCAGGCTCTGGATTTTGCAAGCTGTATCATGGAATTCTTCTCTCAGACTCTCCACAACTCCCTCTTCTTGGCTTTGTAATGCTGGCAGCGCCGCTGATTGCTGTTTACAGTAAATAGGTAGAAAAACCAAGTCGTTTTTAGCATATGTGATCAGACTGGAATATCTGACCTGAATATTGTAATAATTGTCTGCACCCAATCTGTCTAAAATGTTTTGGTACAATTCAGCACATTTAGTGTCTCTTCACTTTTTCTTACTTGCTTGAAAGGGGTGGGGCTTAACAGGAAAGGTGCATAAAATTCAGTCTCAAACTAAGCCAACCAATAGTTGGTCTGGAGTTCGATAAAAGTGGTCCATGCACCATATGTATCATCCAGCTAGAGCCACTGTGATAAATCTGGTGGAGGTCTAGACAGCCTGTCAAGTTTACACTATTTATAGGAATAGTAAATCTAGGCCGCTACAATTAAATTTGAACAATTTGAAAGAACATGTTTTTATTCATTTCAATTACAATGGCAGCGATAATCATCTGATTGTGTTGACTTATTTCCCTGCGGTGAGTTAAAGGTTGAGTTAAAAAGGTTGTTCGGCAGGATTATATTTTTTTATATATAGGGCAGAGTAGTTAAAAAAAATATATACCGGCCACTGGCTTTCTGATGCCTACCAAGTCCCCACTGTTCTCTACATCTTGGTCCAATCTCCATATGCAGGAAATACCTGGAGAGTCCTGCATAACAAATCACTGGCTCAGGCAGGTCACTGTTAGTGGTTAGTGATTGGCTGGGCAGTTATCTCCAGGCATTTCCTGCATGTCGAGTTAGGACATTCATTTTCAGAAATTAAATGTAATTTTTTTCCTATTTTTAAAATGTTCTTCTGGGGAGGCAATATTGGAGACCAGGGGTGGAAACACTGTATGTTCCATCTGTGCATCTCCACAGGTATCCAGAAAATAAGAGGCTTGGTGACACCTTAAAATAAGCCATCAGTTTCTATTGTCTAGTCTATAAACATATAAGTGACTATGCTACTGAATTTCATGGTGCACAAATACTGTTCCTGCACAAGGGCTTTCTGTTTTTGAATATTTGCACACAACCCCGAAGACACACACTTCCTTTATACATTGTCTGTATCGACAGTACAGCAGGGTTTCTTTGCTTTATGGAAGATACAATTAATGGGAATTGCATTGCTATTCTGCCTTATATAGTGCCTCTAGCAGTACAACCAATCTGGAAATGAATCCTCCGCATTCTTCTAATTCTGTCCCAGTCTACACAGCAAAATTGACATATGAGCTGCAGAATATGGGAAATGTGAGCCTATTGAAGTGGTCTAGAGACCACTGTGAAAATTGGAATATTAAAAGAATGTGTTGAGGAAGGGTTGAGACGTATGCATATATATCCATATATGCATGCAAACACGTGCATGCATGTATGATATATATGCATGCATTGACTGCCACATCATAGGATGATGTGCGCAGATGTGCCCAGCATCTGTGCACATCTGCCCTTGGTGGCCCACAGGGGCTCATTGTGGCCCCTGTGGGAAATATGTGGTCCCTGGTTGATCTGTGCCCCCTTATATGATCTGTGCCCCCCTTATATGTGTCCCCTTATAGTTAGTCCTGTATGGCCGTGTATATATTGCCTCTTATGTATATATATACAGTACAGACCAAAAGTTTGGACACACCTTCTCATTCAAAGAGTTTTCTTTATTTTCATGACTATGAAGGCATCAAAACTATGAATTAACACATGTGGAATTATATACATAACAAACAAGTGTGAAACAACTGAAAATATGTTATATTCTAGGTTCTTCAAAGTAGCCACCTTTTGCTTTGATTACTGCTTTGCACACTCTTGGCATTCTCTTGATGAGCTTCAAGAGGTAGTCCCCTGAAATGGTCTTCCAACAGTTTTGAAGGAGTTCCCAGAGATGCTTAGCACTTGTTGGCCCTTTTGCCTTCACTCTGCGGTCCAGCTCACCCCAAACCATCTCGATTGGGTTCAGGTCCGGTGACTGTGGAGGCCAGGTCATCTGGCGCAGCAACCCATCACTCTCCTTCATGGTCAAATAGCCCTTACTTTCAAAGTTTTCCCGATTTTTTGGCTGACTGACCTTCATTTCTTAAAGTAATGATGGCCACTCGTTTTTCTTTACTTAGCTGCTTTTTTTTTTGCCATAATACAAATTCTAACAGTCTATTCAGTAGGACTATCAGCTGTGTATCCACCTGACTTCTCCTCAACGCAACTGATGGTCCCAACCCCATTTATAAGGCAAGAAATCCCACTTATTAAATATCTGACAGGGCACACCTGTGAAGTGAAAACCATTTCAGGGGACTTCCTCTTGAAGCTCATCAAGAGAATGCCAAGAGTGTGCAAAGCAGTAATCAAAAGCAAAAGGTGGCTACTTTGAAGAACCTAGAATATGACATATTTTCAGTTGTTTCACACTTGTTTGTTATGTATATAATTCCACATGTGTTAATTCATAGTTTTGATGCCTTCAGTGTGAATCTACCATTTTCATAGTCATGAAAATAAAGAAAACTCTTTGAATGAGAAGGTGTGTCCAAACTTTTGGTCTGTACTGTATATATGGGGATGTGTGTATGCAGTGCATACATCTGTATATGTGTATCTGCCATGGCTCTCCCCCAGGTATATATATGGGTCTATAACTGCCCATGTATGCCCCAGGTTTATAATGAGTATATATGTGTATATAGATGCGCCCCAAGTATCTATATACATATATATACTTAAATGCCCCCCATAGGGACAGCGTTTAGAGCCAGGAGGTGGGGCGGTTTTTGTTTCATAACCAACCCCCTCCTAAATGCCAGCTCCTGCAGTGGGGTGGATATGTCTCCAGGTGGCTGGTGACTTCAAAGGCTAAGGGATCAATAGATCTGAGGCCTTTTGTTGAGTTTATCAGCCTAGTTACTATGCTCTGCCCCACCTTGTGTTTGTGACATGGCTGGGCGTGTGGTGCTGCTATCCTCAGGGGGCCAATTGGCTGTCCTGAGTGCAGGCATATGTCATAGTCACACTATGATGTCACATCCCTGAGGAGGGGGGAGGTGGGCTGTTTCTGAGGCTGATATATGAGCCCCAAGACAGGAACAAGGGCTCTGGCAACTGGACTACAAGGAGAGACATGGGAGAGAGCAGCTCCATGACGTGCACCTGGAGAAGGCCTAGTAACCCTGGAAGGGCTAAGTATCTACCTGTCTAGCCCCTACCTACCCCTCACATACCCCCTATATCCACAGCAATAGTAACCCCTTCCCTGCCACCAACACATCCCATTGTAATCCCTATCCCTGCAGGCCCTGTCCTCACCAACTATCCCCTAACCCTGGCTGCTGAACTCCTGCAGCATTAACCTCAGCCCTGTACCCTTGAGGCAGTCCCAGTTACCCCTGTAGCTGCCCTGTAATCCTGTACCCCTGACTGTATTTCTGTGTCTGTGGCCTGCATTCACCCCTGCAGCACCACCGTTAACCCTTCGTTATTCCCTTAGGGATAGGATTAGAACCAGGTGGGGTGGGCTGCTAATATATGTGTGTGTGTACTGTATAGTTAGTTTGTGGGTGGAACTTGGGATTGTGTAGTGTAGTTTAGTACTGTATATTTAGTGCTGTATTGTTAGTACTGTATTGTTAGTACTGTATTGTTAGTGTATTGCGTGTGTTGTGTTCTGTAGGTGTTAATAAATACTGTGTGTTATTTATACCTATTGTGTAACGTGTGGTTACTAGCGGTAGTTAGTAAGGCGCATGCAGCTAGTTTAGTGATTAGCGTAAGACAAAGTATTGTATTATTATTATTATAATGGTATAAATAGGCGGAGTCATCGATAGATGGTTCCTCCTATTTATGAATATTATTTATTGATATTTGCATAAATATTGGTGATTAATATTCCCCCTTTACAGAATGTTTTTATCGTGATAGCAACATCTCACACTCAGTTTTGTAAGTAATGCAGGGATTAAAGGGGCAGTCTTTGATATGCTACCCTGGAATCTGTTTCCAGCACTAATGGTAATGTGAATGGCCATAGCTGATCCAACAGTGGCTCTGCATAATAAGGCTACAGAGGAGTTTAATGATTCATGGTGGAAAGAGCCTTTAATATTTCCTTAACAGGAGATATCAGTTTTCTATTATCTGGTCACATTGGAACAACATTTCAAGATATTTTGTAATTTGCATTATTTTAAAATGTTTAAGGGATATTCCATCTTCACAAAATCAGATTGGTTTGGTCTGACATTTGGCACCCCTGTCAATCTGCTGTTTGAAGGTGCTTAAATACTTGTGGGAGTGCTGCTAAATCTTCAGTACTTACCTACACGCTGTCTACATAGTAGTGGCGGTGCAGGGTATTTACAGCTTCATCCTCTCCACTTGAATGGGTCGAACCTCCACTGATTTGATATTGATTACCTATACTGAGGATAGGCCATTAGTATTGTGAAGCTGGAATACCCCTTTAAGTTAATCCTGATATGTTAAAATAATATAATTATAAAATATCTAAAATGCAAAGAGCAGTTCAGCAGCCCTGCTCCCTCCCTGAACATTCCTGAGGTTTTTAAATGAAAGAAAAACTCTGATAGGGTAAGCGATGTATCAGTTTTCTCTAATTAACATGATATCTCTATGGACACAGTGTCATTGCAGCTGTGTAGAAGAAGCGATGGTTGATGCTACTTTTTTGCCCTATTCTTTTTATGTAACATGAAAAAAAGCAATAATGTTTTGTAAAAAAAAATGAGCATCATCAATGATAAGTGGCTTATAGCCCAGTGAGGTCCAGACAGTGCCCAATCCCTACTGCTTCCAAACATACCTTCCGCTTAAAGTTGATTCTTTCCTTAGAATGGTGCTTCTATTAAACAATTGTGTAATTTAAAAGGGTTGTCCATCCCCAATATTAAATTTAATTTGGGCTTGGAAAGTGTTTACAATAAAGAAAAAAGATTTTCACCTTGTCACTAGAGCTCAGGTCAAGCACTGAGGCTCTCGTCTTCACTCTTTCTGGTCTCCTGTCGACTTGAAATGTGATGTCCGGTCCATGCCGGCCATGCAGTGGCTTCAGTGCTGACAGGTCCCCAAGTGGCATGTGACCGCTGAGCATTTGTGGCCTTTTGCTGATTGGGGACACATCACCGCTAAGGGCAGCAAATGTCTGCAGTGGTGCATGTGACCACAGGTTGGAAGCTACAGAAGACAGGGACAGTAGCGATACAAAAGCCTTGGTACTAGAATAGAGCAGGTATGACTAGGTTAGTGTCTTTATTTCTTATTTTTAAACACTTCACCAGCCCTAATTCAATGATTTTGGGATCGGACAACCCCATTCAGCATGACATTATTTTAGACAAAATGCATAAACATTCCCTATAGGAATACTCACACATTGCAAATGAGTCACAATTGAAAATTGAAAGGACTCCAAAATACATTGGAACTTTTTTTTTACCAAACCTGTTAGCAAGATCATATTGTCCAAACTGCGGGCAGCAGAACTTACTGTATCGACAGGTTAATATTGATGGTGACTAAACAGTAACACTAAACAGACACTCATCCCAAATCCCTCCTGACTGGCTTATACACATTTACATTCAGTTCAGCCAAGCATGTATGTGTTATAAATGGGGAGAGAAGAGAAAGGAGCTGCCAGGCACTTCTGGCGGCGGCTTATCAACTGGAAAACTAAAAGAATTGGGCTACAATATTTACTTCACATAATCCTTCTCTCCCCTTGATGATATCAGGAGGAGAGGAGTAAATATATTCAGCTGATTCTTCTCCCCTCCTTGACATTATCTGTCGGGGGAGAGTCGGGAGCTCACCATACACATTAGATTGTTATCCGAACTGTTCCTTGTGAGTTAATCTGACAATATGGGGACAATCAGAGTAATAGATATATTTATTATTAAGAAAGTTATTGTATTCTGAATTGAGAATGCACACATAAAATGCTATTGGATTTAGATAATAAATTTCATATTGTCACATCACAAGAATAATTAGCTTCATGTGATTGCTAAATTCATTTTCAAGACCCAAGAGATTAAGTGTTTGAAAGTATTTCTTGGAACACCACCCACATTACTCCTACATGCAGTTTTTCCTCTGAGTTCCTCTTAACAGTATTAGTCCTCTGAACTTGTGGCAGATTACCCTTGGGAAGTGAAATTCCTCCTAAGAGAGGATATGTAAAGGGTGGTGACTTCATATTGTTCATGTCTGTAAAAATAATTTTAGGTTCACTTACTTTGGCTTGAAGAAGGGCACTAGATTCAGCTCTGTTCTTTTCAATGTCCTTCTCCCAGTGAATTCTGATGGTCTCCAGTATATCATCAAGTCCCGTGCCGATTGGCGTGTCTACTTCTTCTAGCTGAGATCCTGCCAGCTGCTTGTATAGCATCTTCACATCCTGAAAGTTTACTTGATTATTGGGGTTGTCCCATGAAAAATATTCTACATTTTTCAAATCAGCACGTTTTGTGTAATTAAATTTGTGTAATTAAACATTTTGAATTATCACTGACTTATTTGTATTACACTACCTGTTTGTTCTTTTCCTTATTTCTCTGTCGACCTCAGTAACATTGCTGAGGTGGTTGCACATGCTCAGTTCCATTCTTCAACTGCCACCAGTCAGATCTACTGTTAGAAGCTGTGACAGTTACACGGAGAGAACTCTAGCAGAAAGGGCACACCTTCTGAGAAGAGAACACCCCTTGAGAAAGGACATGCCTTATGAGAAGAGCACACCCCTTGAGAAAGGACAAGCCTTCTGAGAAGAGCACACCCCTTGAGAAAGGACACGCCTTCTGAGAAGAGCACACCGCTTGAGAAAGGACATGCCTTTTGAGAAAAGACACCACCTAAGCTGCCAGCTTGAAGTAAATATAGAACACAATTGGAGCAATGAGAGGGAAGATCTCTGGTTTCATGTGAAGTACAGGGCTGGTTCTAGCTTTGTTAGGAATAGATTGTCATTATTATATGATGCCATATATTCATTTTTTACATTAAAGAGGTTATCCAGGCTTTTTAATGTTGATTACCTATCCGACACCCGGCACCTCCGCCGATACAGCAGTGGACAGGAAGAGAGAAGTTGATCAAACAGTTGATCGGTGGGGTTGCAATGTGACGGACTCCCGCCGATCTGATATTAATGACCTATCCTGAGGATAGGTCATCAATATTAAAAAGCCCAGACAACCCCTTTAATCATGGGATAACCCCTTTAATGAATAGGAGTTAAAGGGAATCTGTCAAATCCTATATAATGCCCGAAATTAATGAAACATACATTAAAGGGAATCTGTCAAATCCATTTGACTGCTCCCAATTAGTGAAGCATACATAGGGACAGACACACTGAAATGAACAGTCTGTCATTTAGGCTGGGTTCACATCACGTTTTTCCCATCCATTTTACATATACATAAAATGTGTACGTTAAACGGATGCCTCAGACTGATGCCATCCAATGGCATCCGCTCACCATAGAGTTAGATTGTAAAAAAAATATATAGTTTTTTTTTTTACCATTGTAAAAAAAAAGTATACCTAGGCATAAAAGGTGATGTGAACCCTCCCTTATCTATTAAAGTAACAACGCTGCAGAGAATTGGCAGTTCCTGGCAGTGTGCCGGAGAAGTAATTCATTGCCAGAGAAGAGTCCAGCTTATTCATGAGTTCCCTTTCTCCCCATCCAATCACTGGTGACTGACAGTTCTTCCCTAGGGTGAAAACTAAGGAGAGAACTGCCAATCATCAGCAGATGGGCAGGGAGAGAGGAAGCTCATGAATAAGCCGGACTCTTCTCTGGCAGCATGTGCTGTAAGCATTAAACTCCTTATTAAAAGTTCTCAGCAGCGGTGTGACTTTAGCAGATAAAAAAGAGATGCAAATGAGGTCTTAACAAGCTCTACCTCTAATGCCACCAGATCTCCTCACGCTGTCTAAGGCGCTCTCTCCCCAAGGAGAGACAGTACCCCCAAATTTAGCAGATAAGTGACAGCCAGTTGAGTTCAGCATGTTTGCCATTATTTTACAATGCCCTGAATGAAAACACACCTTTTTGTACATTATATTATTGAAATATATGTAACTGACCCTAGTTTTAAAGCAAATGTTCATTTTTCACTTTTTACATAGAGTAGTCTAACTTTCTAAATACATCATTTAATTTATCTTGTACAGATCATGAGTTAAAGCCCATGTTTGGGCAGATTATTGCTAATGAGCATTCATACAAACGCTAGTTAGCGATAATCTGACTGACAGCAATTCAACTGATAAAGGCTGCGTGCCGAAACGCGTCTACTAGACATTAAATGAATATGGAATAAAAAGAATTTACTTTCAAGCAAGACAGGAGTTCCTGGGATTCCTTATATATTCCACTAAGCTGTTAATCTCCCTCGTATCACTACTAGAGGTGACCGACTGTCATATGTGATGGCTCCCTAGATCATCACACCAGCAGTTGGGGTTGTGCATCACTACACAGCAAAAGCAGGTTTAAAATGCTCACCACAAGACCTCCATACCCTAACCCAGCCCTCGTAGGATACAAAACAAAATCTGGATTCATCGCTAAAGACAATATGGTTCCAGTCCATAGCAGGCTAGGTTTCCCATTCACGACACCACTGCAAACAGAGGCAACAGTGGCTGGCTGTCAATGTCAGGACATGTATTGGTTGCTGTGACACCAACTTTCCTTCTGCTAAACACCTGGAAATTGTCCAAGGGGAGACGGGGTGCATAATGAAGATGCCCCTTATGTCTGGATGGTGGACAATGAAAGTGTGATTGCTGCTAATGCTTGTCTGTGGATCAAACAATCCTCCATACTGTTGGTATGTCTGGGCTGTCCAGACCCTGCTCGCTGTGTGTGCTTGTCCTTACATAACCAATGCCCCCAACACTTCCTAAGTCAAGTGATTAAAGGCATTGTTCAGAATTTCGAAAAACAGCTTTCTTCCAAAAACAGCACAACCACTATCCATGGGCAGAGCTTCAATACTGCACTCAACCTGTGGACAGGGGTGGTGCTGTTTCTGGAAGTAAGCAGCCATGTTTTTCTAACTCTGGACAACCCCTTTAACAATCCATGTTCAAACTGACTTCTATGAAAATACATATCAGGCTCTTCTGTCCTGGGTTGGAAGACTTGATGGCCTGAATCTGCACAGACGGGCACCATTCCATCCATTACTAGTAAGTCAATTTACTCGATATACCTACACAGCCTTTTCATATGAATCAGTCGTTCTCTGAATTGTTTTTATAGGAATTGTTGAAAGCCGCTTATCACGATTATCATACTATGACCTCAAGGATTTTCTTGCAGTATGTGGGTAAATGTTTTAAACTGGCTGAATGAGAATCCATTGTGTGTGCTCTCTTATATTGGACATTGAATTGATTAGTTGATCTAAGGTACGACTTTGTATTATTTTTACCTCCTCATGATTTTTGGACAGTAAGGCAAGCTCCTCTTTCATGCTTTCTATCTGACTTTCCAAATCCATTTTTGTCAAGTTCGCATCATCAATCACTTTGTACAATGAACGTATCTCCTCCTCCACTGCTTTTCTAAAAGGCTGTTCATTCTCGTATCTGAAAATTAAATGCCATTGTTACATTAGAAAATCAATACTTCATTTAATGTGTATAGTAAAATGTCACATTTTGTTTGTAAAATATATTACATTTATTAAACTTATTTCCTGTCACTACATCAGACCTCTTGAGGGAACAGCGGAAAGGATCTTGCTGAACATTGCATACAGCACATATTTTACAGGGAACAGGGTCTTGAAGCAAACTATGCAGCCCCTGATGAGCTGAAAAACTCTGTGTATGTATGCACTCATTCAGCAATCAACCTAAAGAACAAGGGTCTTGTCTTGAGGTACTTTCAAATAAATAAAAAAACGTTACTGTATATTTTTCCCAAATCAATAGTACATGTGAATTTTCAAGACCCTGTAGCTGTAATAGCTAACCTCCGGCACTCCAGATGTGGTAAAACTACAACTCCCAAGAAGCACACTTACTTAGCTGTTTTCAGAACTCCATAGAAATGAATGGAGCATGCTGGGAGTCATAGTTTCACCACAGCTGGAGTGCCAGAGGTTAACCATCACTGCCCTATAGTATATATTGTTACAGGAAAGTGCTATTTTCCTTTCCCTCCAGTGGCCTATAGTTCCTCTTTCCCTGTAGGCTCTCCATAAATGTTCAGAAACCTCTCCATTTGTCAAAAATACATAAAAGCATGAAACAGTAAATACAGGGAGGAGGGATATGCAGCTGCAGTATTTCTCCATTTATGTCTGTGGGAGTCTCATGCTGTAAGAGGGGAGGTGAAGCAACAAAAGCAGACATCTAATTGACACAGAGCACACAGCCCATCACCGACATCACACCAGGAAGTGTACATATGTAATGTATATATATTCAAACCTATTGCCCTATTGTATCCCGCTTTTTCCTTATTTTCCAATTTTTTTCCTTGTTTTGGTACTTACATTTCCTCCCACAATACACATCTACAGCTGTGGAAATAGGTATAGTGATTTTTTTCTCTTGAAATTATTTAAAAGCTGATAACTAAAAATCTGCTCTCCATCTACCTTCTATTTTTTCAGTGGGAGATCCTCCCTGTAGTTGATACAGAGCATTTTTGCGCACATGAATTGAAAATCTGCATTGTGGAAGAAAAAGTAACATGTTCATTCATGCTGTGGATTCTTTGTGGTTGAAGTCAATGGAAGGCCTTAAAAACATATCACAATCCGGATCGAAATATGATCAAAAAAAGTAGCAACCCTATTTGTCATGTGCACTACCACAAAAAGGGAATCTGCAATTGTTTATTATATATTGTAAATGTCATATTATGTTATTGTATGTGCCATATTCTACTGAATAATAAGGTATGGTTTGCATAAATAATGGAACTTACCATTCCATTCCTCTTGGTAGGAGTGGGCTGGTCCTAATTCCTGCCAGGAGGGGAGTTCTAGAGAGAGTTAGCTGAGCAAGCCTGGAGTGAGGGATCACCTATATCTGTTCCTGCATCATGGGCCTTGGGACTCAAGATACAGCTTGTCTGTGAGGACCACTACTCCAGGGAGACTGCAGGTTCCCAGGACACCATACAATCTGCAAGCTACAGCATACAAAGTCAGCAGAGTGATTAGATTTACAGCCTCCACTGCAGGTGAGGGGATACAAGTTAAGACACCCATCACCACAGTTCAGGACTAGTGATGAGCGGCAGGGGCGATATTCGAATTCGCAATATTTTGTGAATATTTTGTAGAATATTCATCATATATTCGTGAATTCGCGAATTTGAGATTATGTTCTTGATTGCGAAAATCAGCAATGTATTATTCATGTAATGCGCGCAAAATACCGGCGTGGGTTAGGCAACTTTTCTATTGGTTGCTAGGGATGTTGCTAAACTGTGACAAAGCCTTCTCATTGGCCCACAAGCTAGAAGAAGGGAGGGATGATCACCTGACTCTTACTGTATTAAAAACAAAACAAAAAAAACCCTAATATTCGTCATTACGAATATATAACACTATATTCTAAATATTCACAAATACTCAAAGTGCCGATATTAGCGAAAAAAAATTGCTTTTAGAATATTTCTGCTCAACACTATTCAGGACAGGCACATGCAAAAGCCTGCCTTTCATAAGTGGACAACTATAGCCACAAATGCTAGCTTATTGCTGTTGTGAAGGGAGATGAGGAGAGAGAGAGCGAGAGAGAGGAAAGAGAAAGGCTACTTTAGAGTGCTATTGTGTGCCATCTTGCCAGCCCCCATACCTCATCAGCTGGGGATCTTTGCACCTTGTACAATCAACAGCTGGATGTACTGTAACTCATCCTTTGCACTTAGTAAAGAAAAATGTTTGTAATTCTTCTATGTCTGTCTGATTCCTTTACATCCCCTTTTTAATGCACCAAACCCTAGCGAGCAACGGCCTGAAAGAGTACACTGTGACACTACCACTCCCATCCTCTGCACTGACTCGAGAGGGGCTCGCTGCACATGCAGTTGGACAAAGAGAAACACATTTTTCAATGCCTTTTTTATGTTTTTTTCTACACATACTTGTGCTAAGAAATAAAACTGTTATTTAACTTACAATATGCATTCATAAAACAACTAACAGCTAAGATATACAGACAATTAACATTTCAAAAGGCAAGTGATGCTAAAACATGCGTATATAAACAGGCTACAAATAGCATTTACAAACAAACATGTTATTATGAGAAATTTCAGTGCAGAGTCAGGAATATAGCGAGCTACTCATTGCAACCCTCTCTGTACAAGGAATAGATTCAATAGGAAACATGTAATATAAGACATCACCACCCCTAAACCACCCCCTGAAACACCCCCAAATATGTACATTCTGTGGTATTTTATACCACAGAAAACAAAAAAACTAAACAGAACTGTCTGAGTGTTTTAGAGATTAATGATTGGTTTTGATAAATTTGTAGAGCAATTTACCTGGTGAATTCCTGCTGTGAATTCCTTGCACTTTTAGCCAACCCAAATGTTTCCTTGTTTACTAGCACAGGGAGGCTCACATTCCATACACTGGTAATGACTTTTTGTTGCATTCCCATGAGTGTGATACTATGTTATTTTATCCACATTAACATTCTCACAGAGGAGCATATTCATGACTCAATTTATGGAAATTTGAGAAAATATTATGGTTATGTTTTATTTTATTTATTTATTTTTTGCTTAATGGAATGTAAAATTATATATATATATATATATATATATATATATTTTTTTTTTTCACGTGTGAATAATTCTTTTGTCTAGTGCAGCCAATAACGATGTATTGATAGTGGCATATATTCCAAAGAAGGTCGGCACTGCTCAGGAGATTTGGCGGTGCACGTGTCTGCGGGCAGGAGTCCCAGTAGATAATTCGCAAATAAAGACCGGCACTCGCTTGATGAATATTCTTGTAGATTTATTCAGTCACATATTTCATCATAGTGACGCGTTTCAGCAACTATATGCTTTCATCAGACATGTGAATACAACTTACCACTAGCTCTGATATATATACAAAGGAAATGAAATCACATTGTTACAATAAACTCCTCCCACAATCAAGTGTCTGGGGAGTATGTGATTCAACTTAATCTAACAGGTGAAATGTATTATCAGAAACATCTAGTTTCATATCGAAAAAAAAACAGAAAGGAAACATCGTACAAATAATCGCATCACATGAAGCTACTGACATTGTAATCTCGATTGAGACCTTTCGGATCCATGGTTTGTAACCGATGGATCCAATATGCCTCTCTTTTCAAAAGCAATTTATTTCTATCTCCACCGCGTCGAGGTAAAGTAACACCTTCTATGACCTGATAGCGTAATTGTGCTATAGTGTGTACCTTTTGATGAAAGTGGTATGGTAGTAGGAGTAGCAAATTCTCCTTTCTAATTGTCGATTTATGTTTACTCAGTCGGTCTTTTATTCTCATGGAGGTTTCCCCCACATACAATAGACCACAGGGACATTTAAGAATATACACTACAAATCGACTATCGCAGGTAAAAACCCCTTGGATAAGGATTTGTTCGCCAGTATGCGGGTGTGAAAAATAACCACCCTTAATGACATTCGAACAATTCACACAATTTAAACATGGGAATGTGCCTTGTCTCGGGGTGGATAATGTAGTCTGTCTAGGGCCAATCTTATTGCTGCCTATATCTGCTCTAACAATCTTATTGCGCAGATTATCTGTTCTTTTAAAACACATCATTGGGGGTCTCTTAAATTCATCAATTTGGGGATAAGATCTCGAAACTATCTGCCAGTTTATTGACTAAACTCAGCTTTGAAAAAGCTTTTATGCAGACGGATCTTCGGATCCGTCTGTATAAAAACTAACCTACGGCCACGGATCACGGACACGGATGCCAATCTTGTGTGCATCCGTGTTCTTTCACGGACCCATTGACTTGAATGGGTCCGTGAACCGTTGGCCGTGAAAAAAATAGGACAGGTCATATTTTTTTCACGGCCAGGAAACACGGATCACGGATGCGGTTGCAAAACAGTGCATTTTCCGATTTTTCCACGGACCCATTGAAAGTCAATGGGTCCGCGAAAAAAATACGGAAAACGGCACAACGGCCACGGGTGCACACAACGGTCGTGTGCATGAGGCCTTAGGGACACCAAAAGCTAGCTAATAGGGCCACAAAAGTCCTTTTAAGGACTGGTATAGGTGTGCTATCGATAGGTGTGATATAGAGGGGTGTAAATGTAATATACTTATAATATACTTTCTAACATAGAAATTATATTATAGTGTATTTGTATTGTGCAGCAGTTGTGTGCGGTTCTGCTGTGATACCGCAGCTAGATAGAGGTACAAACACTATTCGAGTAACTAATTGCAATGGGTGTGATATACCCGTTACCCCCAAACAAACTGGTTGAGGGCTGCAATATACCTTCTTCCACAAAATCCTGATTGAGGGGTGCTATATACCTGTTTCTGCCAAATACTGATTGAGGGGTGCTGTTTACCAGTTTCCGCCAAATACTGATTGAGGGGTGCTATATACCTTCTTCCACCAAATACTGATTGAGGGCTGTGATACGACTGCTTCCACAAAATACTGATTGAGGGGTGCCATATACCTTCTTCCACTATATACTGATTGAGGGGTACTATTGCTATATACCTTCTTCCACCAAATGCTGATTGAGGGGTGCAATACACCTACTTCCACAAAATACGGATTGAGGGGTGTCATATTCCTGTTTCCGCCAAATACTGATTGAGGGGTGCTATATACCTGTTTTCGCCAAATACTGATTGAAGGGTGCCATATACCTTCTTCCACTAAATACTAATTGAAGGGTGCTATTGCTATATACCTTCTTCCACCAAATACTGATTGAGGGGTGCAATACACCTACTTCCACAAAATACGGATTGAGGGGTGCCATATTCCTGTTTCCGCCAAATACTGATTGAGGGGTGCTATATACCTGTTTTCGCCAAATACTGATTGAAGGGTGCGATATACCTTCTTCCACTAAATACTAATTGAAGGGTGCTATTGCTATATACCTTCTTCCACCAAATACTGATTGAGGGGTGCAATAAACCTGCTTCCATAAAATACTGATTAAGGGGTGCCATATTCCTGTTTCCACAAAATACTGCTTGAGGGGTGCTAAATACCTGTTTCTGCCAAATACTGATTGAGGGGTGCAATATACCTGTTTCTGCCAAATACTAATTGAGGGGTGCCATACACCTGTTTCCGCCAAATACTGATTGAGGGGTGCTATATAGCTGTTTCCGCCAAATACTGATTGAGGGGTGCCATACACCTGTTTCTGCCAAATACTGATTGAGCAGTGCTATATACCTGTTTCCGCCAAATATTGATTGAAGGGTGCCATATACCTTCTTCCACTAAATACTGATTAAGGGGTGCTATTGCTATATACCTTCTTCCACCAAATACTGATTGAGGGGTGCAATACACCTACTTCCACAGAATACTGATTGAGGTGTGCCATATTCCTGTTTCTGCCAAATACTGATTGAGGGGTGCTATATACCTGTTTCTGCCAAATACTGATTAAGGGGTTCCATATACCTTCTTCCACTAAATACTGATTGAGGGGTGCTATTGCTATATACCTTCTTCAACCAAATACTGATTGAGGGCTTCGATACACCTGCTTCAACAAAATACTGATTGAGGGGTGCCATACACCTGTTTCCGCCAAATACTGATTGAGGGGTGCTATATACCTGTTTCTGCCAAATACTGATTGAGCGGTGCCATATACCTTCTTCCACCAAATACTGATTGAGGGGTGCAATACACCTTTTTCCACCAAATACTGATTGAGGGGTGCCATATACCTTCTTCCTCTAAATACTGATTGAGGGGTGCTATTGCTATATACCTTCTTCCAACAAATACTGATTGAGGGGTGCAATACACCTACTTCCACAAAATACTGATTGAGGGGTGCCATATACCTGTTTCCACAAAATACTGATTGAGGGGTGCTAAATTCCTGTTTCTGCCAAATACTGATTGAGGGGTGCTATATACTTGTTTCCACCAAATACTGATTGAGGGGTGCCATATACCTTCTTCCACTAAATACTGATTAAGGGGTGCTATTGCTATATATCTTCTCCCACCAAATACCGATTGAGGGGTGCAATACACAATTTTCCGCCAAATACTGATTGAGGTGTGCCATATACCTTCTTCCACTATATACTGATTGAGGGGTGCTATTGCTATATACCTTCTTCCACCAAATACTGATTGATGGGTGCAATACACCTGCTTCCACAAAATACTGATTGAGGGGTGCCATATACCTGTTTCCGCCAAATATTGATTAAGGGGTGCTATATAACTGATTCTGCCAAATACTGATTGAGGGGTGCCATATACCTGTTTCCACCAAATATTGATTGAGGGCTGCGATATACCTTCTTCCACAAATACTGCTCTTCTCTATGGACTTAGGCAGAGGGTTATTTAGAAAATGACAGGCAGAGGAAGAGGCATACTGTTCCGCATGTATGGTAGGGGTCAGGCAGATGCACCAGGCCAGAGCCTAAATGGGAAGTTGGAGAAGGCGCGTGCGATAACTTCAAAGGGCGCACCAGAGTTGGTTGAGTGGCTCACTCAGCTTTCCGCTTCTGCACCCTCCTCATCCTCTGTATATACACCCTCCTCACTCTCTGCTGTGTGCACCCCCGAAGACACCACCACCACCACCATAGTCCCTCCACTCGAGTCAGAGGAATTATTTTCCTATCCATTCCCAGACCTTACTGATGTGCAGCCATTCTTGGCATCGGATGAGGAAGAGGAGGTAGCAACGGCCGTCACCCAGCAGTCTGACGATAGTACCCAGATCGGCACAAGGAAGTTGGTCCCCGTTGTTGCTGCCTACTCCGAGATCTCTAATGTCAATGGTGCTGAAGGTGACGAGTCGATGGACGTCACATGGGTGCCAACAAGAGAGGAAGAGGAGGGGAGTTCAGAGGGAGAGACGGAGCAGCAGATAGGGAGGAGAAGGAGGAGAAGCAGGCAGAACTTACACTGCACAGGAGGCAAAAAGCAGACTGCTAATGTATCTGCATCCACCATGCACGATCACATCTGGCGCTCCCAGGACGCCGGCACATGGCTCTGCAGTGTGAGCTTTTTTTAACGTGTCAGCTGCTGATAATAGTGTTGCCATCTGCAGCCTGTGCTGTTAACGCATAAGTCGCGGTAAGCCCAACACTCACCTAGGGACGATCGCCTTAAAGGGAACCTGTCACCTGGATTTTGTGTATAGAGCTGAGGACATGGGTTGCTAGATGGCCGCTAGCACATCCACAATACCCAGTCCCCCATAGCCCCTCGTCGAGTGTCCTGTCCGAAAGGAGTTCAACACAGCAGGTGGGGACCGTGACCGACAAGCGCACTCGCCTAGCTCATGACAGTGTGGACTACCTCACATTTCTAATGAGGCATGGATCTCGGAGGAATTCAACACCTGTGATGACCACGTTTATTAGAATTTCCTCATGCCAGCCCACACATATCCGCCACCACTGGCCTGCAGTAAAATTGTTATCCAATAACCGTCTAATATACCTCCAGCTACATAATCACTTGATCTTTTCTGTCTGGTGAATGCCTAATGTCTGGGGCCTGTACTCCACTGGCCTGCAGTAAAATTGATATCTAATGACCGTCTAATTTACCTCCAGCCACATAATCACTTGATCTTTTCTGTACGGTGAATGCCTAATGTTTGGGGCCTGTACTCTAGTGGGCTACAGTATAATTGTTATTTAGTGACCGCATAATGTACCTCGAGCCACATAATCACAATTTCTTTGCCTTGATTGCCTAATTTTTAGGGCCCGAACTCCGTGGCCTCAAATAAAAATTTTCTAGGGTCCAGCAGGGCACTTTTTGAGAATTCCCTTTAAGACGCATAAAAATGGCCCATGATTAAAATAAAAAATTTGGGGGGGAATTTTTGTCATTGATCCCCCTCTGGTATGTCACTGTCCATGTTGTGGGACTATTTGTGCACTTCTAGTAATTATTTGGTGGCTGCAAATATGACGTGAAGGTTTTTCAGGTTCGCGTGCCATTAAAGTGAATGGGGCCTGCTGCAAACTTGCGGTTCGCGAACATTTGATCGCGTTCGCGAATCGTCCCGGCCGATGTTCGTCCATCACTACTTAAGCGCTCCTTATCTCTGCTCTCTGACATAATAAACACTTATTAAAGCTCAGTTCTTATCTTACTGATAAGATTGTGGCTTAAATAAGTGTTTATGACCTCTTATTAGTTTAGAGTAGTTTAGAGCATAAAGTGAAAGTGAAAGCACTTTAGGCTACTTTCACACTTGCGTTCGGGGTTCCGCTTGTGAGTTCTGTTTGAAGGCTCTCACAAGCGGCCCCGAACGGATCCGTACAGCCTCAATGCATTCTGAGTGGATAAGGATCCGCTCAGAATGCATCAGTTTGGCTCCGTTACGCAATTTGGCTCCATTTGCAATTGCACCATATTGTGTCAACGACAAACGGATCTGTCCCCATTGACTTGCATTGTAAGTCAAGACGGATCCGTTTGGCTCCGCACGGCCAGGCGGACACCAAAACTCTGCAAGCTGCGTTCGGGTGTCCGCCTCCTGAGCGGAGCCAAACGGATCCGTCTTGACTTACAATGCAAGTCAATGGGGACAGATCCGTTTGTCGTTGACACAATATGGTGCAATTGCAAATGGATCAGTCCCCCATTGACTTTCAATGTAAAGTCAGGAGTCCCTATTAATATACCATCGGATCAGAGTTTTCTCCAATCCGATGGTATATTTTAACTTGAAGCGTCCCCATTCCCCATCACCATGGGAATGCCTCTATGTTAGAATATACCATCGGATTTGAGTTAGATCGTGAAACTCAGATCCGACAGTATATTCTAACACAGAGGCGTTCCCATAGTGATGGGGACGCTTCAAGTTAGAATATACTAAGAACTGTGGGCATAACAGCCCCCTGCTGCCTGGCAGCACCCGATCTCTTACAGGGGGCTGTGATCCGCACAATTAACCCCTCAGGTGCCACACCTGAGGAGTTAATTGTGCGTATCATAGCCCCCTGTAAGAGGTCAGGTGCTGCCAGGCAGCAGGGGCCAGACCCCCCTCCCTCCCCAGTTTTAAATTCATTGGTGGCCAGTGCGGCCCCCCCTCCATCCCCAGTATTATATTCATTGGTGGCCAGTGCGGCCCCCTCCCTCCCCAGTATTATATTCATTGGTGGCCAGTGCGGCCCCCCTCCCTCTCTCCCCAGTATTATATTAATTGGTGGCCAGTGCGGCCCCCCTCCCTCCCTCCCCAGTATTATATTAATTGGTGGCCAGTGCGGCCTTCCCTCTCCCCCCTAATTACAATCACCCCCCTTCATCATTGGTGGCAGCGGAGAGTTCCGATCGGAGTCCCAGTTTAATCGCTGGGGCTCTGATCGGTTACCATGGCAGCCAAGACACTACTGCAGTCCTGGCTGCCATGGTTACTTAGCAATTTTAGAAGCATTATACTTACCTGCGATGTCTGTGACCGGCCGGACGCTCCTCCTACTGGTAAGTGAAAGGTCTGTGCTGTAAGCAATGCGCCGCACAGACCTTTCACTTACCAGTAGGAGGAGCGCCCGGCTGGACACAGATAGCGCAGGTAAGTATAATGCTTCTAAAATGGATAAGTAACTATGGCAGCCAGGACTGCAGTAGCGTCTTGGCTGCCATGGTAACCGATCGGAGCCCCAGCGATTAAACTGGGACTCCGATCGGAACTCTCCGCTGCCACCAATGATGGGGGGGTGATTTTAATTGGGGGGGGGGGGAGAGGGGAGGCCGCACTGGCCACCAATGAATATAATACTGGGGAGGGAGGGAGGGGGGCCGCACTGGCCACCAATGAATATAATACTGGGGAGGGAGGGGGGGCCGCACTGGCCACCAATGACTATAATACTGGGGAGGGAGGGGGGGGCCGCACTGGCCACCAATGAATATAATACTGGGGAGGGAGGGGGGGCCGCACTGGCCACCAATGAATATAATACTGGGGTGAGAGGGGGGGCCGCACTGTCCACCAATGAATTTAAAACTGGGGAGGGAGGGGGGTCTGGCCCCTGCTGCCTGGCAGCACCTGATCTCTTACAGGGGTCTATGATACGCACAATTAACCCCTCAGGTGCGGCACCTAAGGGGTTAATTGTGCGGATCACAGCCCCCTGTAAGAGATCGGGTGCTGCCAGGCAGCAGGGGGCAGTTATGTACACAGTTCTTTTAGTATATTCTAACTTGAAGCGTCCCCATCACCATGGGCACGCCTCTGTGATACTGTCGGATCTGAGTTTTCACGATGTGTTATGCAGACAGATCCGTTCTGAACGGATGCAAGCGTTTGCATTATAGGTGCGGATCCGTCTGTGCAGATACCAGATGGATCCGCACCGAACGCAAGTGTGAAAGTAGCCTTACACAGTTATAAAAACCATTAACCCTTTGTGACAGAATGGCTTGATATTTTTAATAAAGGCCAATTAAAAATTAAATAATTTGCGCAAAATTTGTAAAATGCAATCATAAACAAAAATTGCATCTGAAGGTGTACATAGCTTTTAAAGACCCACTTCTGCTGTACATATGCAGTGGATGTTGTGAAGGCGTTAAAGGTCATCAGTCAGCAGGATCAACCCTATTAAACCAGACAGAATGTCTGGTAGAGAGTACTCTGCTAATTAAAAACATACCTTCTCTGGTCCTTTGCAGCTTTTGGAAGAATAATTGTGTCCAGGGAAGCAGAGAGGAGAATTTAAGGTGCACTAAGTGACCCTCTATGCCTGAAACCACTAATTTGCATATCTTTAAAAACACGTATTTCTCGTAAGCGAATCAACTGATGAGCTAAAGAAAAGTATGTTTGTAATCAGCAGGGTGCCCTGCGAGGCATTATGGCTGGTTTAATAGTGTTGATCCTTTTCAAAAAGTGGGCAGGGCATGGTTGGTGGGGATGGGCTGGTAGCCCTGGGTCCAGTGTTTCTGTGGGCTCATCGCCACAATTCCCATTACAAGGAAGAGTGTGATACCTGTACGAGAAAGGACTTGTGATGACATCATCATCATGTGACCCGTAACATAAGGATGTTACTGGTCACATGGTGAAGATGTCATCACAGGTGCTTTCTCCTCCAGGAGGAGTGTTGCTGCAGGAGAAATTTGCCGTAGTTTAATGTGGAGATTACATTAGGAAAAGGTGACAGAGGGCATTATACTATATACTGCATACTGTGGGGTGCTATACTGTGTATTGCATACTGTAGGGTACTGCATACTGTGGAGTTTTATAGCATATACTGCTTACTGTGGCATACTGCATACTGTTTGGTTCTATACTTTATACTGCATACTGTAGGATACTATATATTGTGGGTTGCTATACTGCATACTATAGGGTACTGCATACTGTGGATTGTTATAGTGTATATTGCATACTGTGGGGTCTGCACCTCTTAATTAATTTGCAGCATCTTACTGTAGCACAACTCTGATTAACTCTGGTGTATGAAATTTTAATAATTTCGCTTTTTGCTGTTTTAAGGCTACTTTCACACTTGTAGCAGAGGATTCTGGCAGGCAGTTCCGGCGACGGAACTGCCTGCCGGATCCGTCAAAACGTATGCAAACTAATGGCATTTGTCAGACGGATCAGGATCCTGATCTGTCTGACAAATGCATTGAAATGCCGGATCCGTCTCTCCGGTGTCATCTGGAAAAATGGATCCAGCATTTATTTTTTTTCAATTTTTTGCGGTCTGAGCATGCGCAGACTGCAGTGCTGGATCAGTTTTGCCGTCACACTCGGGGCCAGATCCAGCATTAATGCATTTCAATGGGAAAAAATGCCGGATCCAATATTCTGGCAAGTGTTCCGGAATTTTGGACGGAGATAAAACCGCAGCATGCTGCAGTATTATCTCTGTCTTGAAAAGTCAAAAAGACTGAACTGAAGACATCCTGATGCATCCTGAACAGATTGCTTTCCATTCAGAAGGCATTAGGATAAAACTGATCAGTTCTTTTCCAGTATTGAGCCCCTAGAACGGAACTCAATGCTGGAAAAGAATAACGCTAGTGTGAAAGTACTCAACCCCATATTCAGTTCATTTTTCATTTTCCAATGTGTTTCGATGATTACTTGAAATATTGTGGGCAGGACAGTTTCTTTAGCATTTCTTCCAGATATCACAGTTGTAAAGATTCTACATGCATGGTTGGTTTGGAAACAAATTACTGGCTGACAAATTAATTTAATTACTGTCTCCATGAGTTCATATAATGTAAGGATTAAGTAATTTATGGTTCAGTGTACACAAACATATAATTGTACATTCAGATGGTAATTTTTAGTTAAAAGAAAAATGTTGCAGCTGCTCTGTATTTAGAAGAGGTACTGTAAAACAGTCCCACAGCCCCTCTATTCTCTGCCTGCACTGATATATTTCGAAAAAGGAAGCTGAATATTCCCTCTATTCAGTTCCTATTAGGCCCCTTTCACACGGGCGAGATTTCGATGAACGCATTGCACCCGCACTGAATCCAGACCCATTCATTTCTATGGGGCTGTGCGCATCACTTGTGCGTTGCGTTTTTCACGTAACGCAGGCCCCATAGAAATTAATGGGGTTGCGTGAAAATCTCAAGCATCCACAAGCAAGTGCGGATGCGGTGCGATTCTCAAGCACGGTTGCTAGGTGATGATCGGGATGGGGACCCGATCATTATTATTTTCCCTTATAACATGGTTATAAGGGAAAATAATAGCATTCTGAATACAGAATGCATAGTACAATAGGGCTGGAGGGGTTAAAAAAAAATATATATATTTAACTCACCTTAATCCACTTGTTCACGCAGCCGGCATCTCTTCTGTCTTCTAACCCCTCCAGCCCTATTGTACTATGCATTCTGTATTCAGAATGCTATTATTTTCCCTTATAACCATGTTATAAGGGAAAATAATACAATTTACACAACCTTGAACCCAAACCTGAACTTCTGTGAAGAAGTTCGGGTCTGGGTTCCACATTCAGTTTTTTATCACACGCGTGCAAAACGCATTGCGATAAAAACTGACTGCAATTGCATACCTACTCGCGCGGATTTGCCGCAATGCACCGGGACGCATCCGGACCTAATCCGGACACGCTCGTGTGAAAGAGGCCTTAGGCCTCTTTCACACAAGCGTGACGGATTAGGTGCGGATGCGTTCAGGGTGCGTTCAGTGAAACTCGCACTATTTTGCAAGCAAGTTCAGTCCGATTTGTCTGCGATTGCGTTTAGTTGTTCAGTTTTTTTCCGTGCGGGTGCAATGCGTTTTGATGCGTTTTTCACGTGCGTGATAAAAAACTGAAGGTTTACAAACAACATCTCTTAGCAACCATCAGTGAAAAACGCATCGCACCCGCACTTGCTTGCGGATGCAATGCATTTTTCACGCAGCCCCATTCACTTCTATTTGGCCAGGGCTGCGTGAAAAACGTAGAATATAGAACATGCTGCGATTTTCACGCAACGCAGAACTAATGCGTGAAAGACAACGCTCATGTACACAGATCCATTGAAATGAATGGGTCAGGATTCAGTGCGTGTGCTATGCGTTCACGTCACACATTGCACCCGCGCGGAAAACTCGCTCTTGTGAAAGGGGCCTTACAGAAACAATGCTGTGGAATCTGGAAAGATCAGTGAAATACTGGACACCATATAGCACTCTTAAAATTGCAAAGCTTCTGAAGCGTGATCATCGAACAATCAAGCGTTTCATTCAAAATAGTCAACAGGGTCGCAAGAAGCGTGTGGAAAAACCAAGGCGCAAAATAACTGCCCATGAACTGAGAAAAGTCAAGCGTGCAGCTGCCAAGATGCCACTTGCCACCAGTTTGGCCATATTTCAGAGCTGCAACATCACTGGAGTGCCCAAAAGCACAAGGTGTGCAATACTCAGAGACATGGCCAAGGTAAGAAAGGCTGGAAGACGACCACCACTGAACAAGACACACAAGCTGAAACGTCAAGACTGATTTTTCTAAGGTTTTATGGACTGATGAAATGGGAGTGAGTCTTGATGGGCCAGATGGATGGGCCCGTGGCTGGATTGGTAAAGGGCAGAGAGCTCCAGTCCGACTCAGACGCCAGCAAGGTGGAGGTGGAGTACTGGTTTGGGCTGGTATCATCAAAAATGAGTTTGTGGGGCCTTTTCGGGTTGAGGATGGAGTCAAGCTCAACTCCCAGTCCTACTGCCAGTTTCTGGAAGACACCTTCTTCAAGCAGTGGTACAGGAAGAAGTCTGCATCCTTCAAGAAAAACATGATTTTCATGCAGGACAATGCTCCATCACACGCGTCCAAGTACTCCACAGCGTGGCTGGCAAGAAAGGGTATAAAAGAAGAAAATCTAATGACATGGCCTCCTTGTTCACCTGATCTGAACCCCATTGAGAACCTGTGGTCCATCATCAAATGTGAGATTTACAAGGAGGGAAAACAGTACACCTCTCTGAACAGTGTCTGGGAGGCTGTGGTTGCTGCTGCACGCAATGTTGATGGTGAACAGATCAAAACACTGACAGAATCCATGGATGGCAGTCTTTTGAGTGTCCTTGCAAAGAAAGGTGGCTATATTGGTCACTGATTTGTTTTTGTTTTGTTTTTCAATGTCAGAAATGTATATTTGTGAATGTTGAGATGTTATATTAGTTTCACTGGTAAAAATAAATAATTGAAATGGGTATATATTTGTTTTTTGTTAAGTTGCCTAATAATTATGCACAGTAATAGTCACCTGCACACACAGATATCCCCCTAAAATAGCTAAAACTAAAAACAAACTAAAAACTACTTCCAAAAATATTCAGCTTTGATATTAATGAGTTTTTTGGGTTCATTGAGAACATGGTTGTTGTTCAATAATAAAATTAATCCTCAAAAATACAACTTGCCTAATAATTCTGCACTCCCTGTATGAAACATGAAAGACTATGCCCAGCTTCTCAAACCAATTTCTGTTTCCCCCTCAATGCTTCAAAAATAAAAAGTGAAACCATTTGTCAAATAATTATGTCAAATATAATGTCTTGCCCCTGTACAGCCTTATATGTTTCCACGGTAAGAGACAGCAAACATGCTCTCTGTAGTCTGATTCTTCATATATAGGGTTGAGCGAACACAAACTGTAAAGTTCGGGTTCGTACCGAACTTTACGGTGTCCGGCACCAGAACCCGAACCCGAACATTTCAGTAAAAGTTTGGGTTCGGGTTCAGTGTTCGGGTAATATTAATATACCATCGGATCGGAGTTTTCTCCAATCCGATGGTATATTTTAACTTGAAGTGTCCCCATCACCATGGGAACGCCTCTATGTTAGAATATACCATCGGATTTGAGTTAGATCGTGAAAACTCAGATCCGACAGTATATTCTAACACAGAGGCGTTCCCATAGTGATGGGGACGCTTCAAGTTAGAATATACTGAGAACTGTGGACATAACGACCCCCTGCTGCCTGGCAGCACCCGATCTCTTACAGGGGGCTGTGATCCACACAATTAACCCCTCAGGTGCGGCACCTGAGGGGTTAATTGTGCGGATCTCAGCCACCTGTAAGAGATCAGGTGCTGCCAGGCAGCAGGGGCCAGACCCCCCTCCCTCCCCAGTATTAAAGTCACTGGTGGCCAGTGTGGCCCCCCTCCCTCCCCCCCCCTATTAAAATCATTGGTGTCCAGTGCGGCCCCCGACCACCCCCTATTAAAATCATTGGTGTCCAGTGCGGCCTCCCCTCTCCCCCCCCTAATTAAAATCATTGGTTAACAACCCCCCTCCCCCATCATTGATGGCAGCGGAGCGGCAGTTCCGATCGGAGTCCCAGTTTAATCTCTGGGGCTCCGATCGGTTACCATGGCAGCCAGGACGCTACTGCAGTCCAGGCAGCCATGGTTTCTTAGCACTTTTAGCAGCATTATACTTACGTGCGCTGTCTGTGGCCGGCCGGGCGCTCCTCCTACTGGTAAGTGACAGGTCTGTGCTATAAGCAATGCACCGCACAGACCTTTCACTTACTAGTAGAAAGAGCGCCGACCGGCCACAGACAGCAGTAGCGTCCTGGCTGCCATGGTAACCGATCGGAGCCCCAGAGATTAAACTGGGACTCCGATCGGAACTGCAGCTCCGCTGCCACCAATGATGGGGGGGAGGGGGGTTGTTAACCTGTGGCCACTGCCACCAATAATTTTAATTAGGGGTGGGGGGGCCGCACTGGATACCAATGATTTTAATAGGTGGGGAGGCCGGACTAACCACCAATGATTTTAATACTGGGGAGGGAGGGGGGTCTGGCCCCTGCTGCCTGGCAGCACCCGATCTCTTACAGGGGGCTGAGATCCGCACAATTAACCCCTCAGGTGCGGCAGGGGGCAGTTATGTACACAGTTCTTAGTATATTCTAACTTGAAGCGTTCCCATCACCATAGGAACGCCTCTGTTAGAATATACTGTCGGATCTGAGTTTTCACGATTGTGAAAACTCAGATCTGAAAAAGCTAATACTATTATTTTCCATTATAACCATGTTATAAGGAAAATAATCAAGTGAAGTTCGGGTCCCCATTGACTTCAATGGGGTTCGGGTCCAAGTTCGGATCAAGTTCGGGTCCCGAACCCGAACTTTTTTTTAAAGTTCGGCCGAACTCCCCGAACCTGAACATCTAGGTGTTCGCTCAACTCTATTCAATTGACCCCCTTAAATACTCTTTCTCATAATTGGATTCACCTGTGTATGTAGGTCAGGGGTCACTGAGCTTACCAAGCCAATTTGAGTTCCAATAATTGGTTCTAAAGGTTTTGGAATCAATAAAATGACAACAGTGCCCAAATTTATGCACCTGCCTAATTTTGTTTAAACAATTATAGCACACTTTCTGTAAATCCAATAAACTTCATTTCACTTCTCAAATATCACTGTGTGTGTCTCCTATATGATATATTTAACTGACTGACATTTTTTATCGTAACAACCAACGATTAATACAGGAAAATCATGACGATTAACAAGGTTGCCCAAACTTTCGCATCCCACTGTATATATATATATATATATATATATATATATGTTGCAATCCATATTTCACTTACATCTGGGTAATCTACTTTATAAATCCACGTCAGTTAGAATGACCAGGCAAATGGAAGGCAATATGACTGTAGGATCAGACTACACATGATTTTCTTGTAGTCTGTTGTCATGGAAACATATATGCCTGCATAGAAGCTGAAGAAACAAAATGATAGGGCATTTTTAATCAAGGCTTTCTTCATTTTATGTCATTTATTTCATTTTAGATGCATTGACACTAGTGATGAGCGAGCATGCTTGGCCGAATACCTGTTAGGCTCGAGCATCGCTATGCTCGGCACATGGCGGTACTCGGCTGAGTACCACATGTGCTCGAGCGCCATGCTCGAGTATCCTCCCCGCACGTTTGGCGCCTGCTAAGCAGCCAATAAACGTGCAGGTAAGTATTGCCATCTGTCACAACCAGACAGCTGAGAAGCTCTGACAGGAGCCGTCCAGAACCTCCTCCTTGAGTTTCTTTGTTTTGATTTTAGTTCCTCATCTCGTTAGCCTATCTCAGCTGTCATGCAGTTGGACTGATTGCTTCCCTTTAAGTTCCTCCCCATGATGCATTAGGTTGCGGCTTATACAACTTCCTGGAGTGCGTGTGCATGCCTTTCCTAGTTCCCAGTCGTCTGCAAGATAAGTACTGTTTATGTATTTGTGATTTTCTGTTTGCTGGATCCAGGTGACCCTGGCTCCCTCCGTGTCTGTGTAGGGGGCTGGTGGTCTTGTCCCCTCACTATTTTAGGGTCTTCAGCTGTAAGATAGTCGAGGTACGTGGATATGCGCCCATCCACCTTTGGGGTGTCCGCATAGGCTGAGCAGTCAGGCAGGTCTCATGCAGGGGTCTCCCTTTTGTTCCTTAGTTGTGGATCCAGTGACTCATAGATTATATTGTATTGTCTTGTTTCCCTGTACACCATCCGTGACATTATAAGCCGCCAAAACCGTCTCAAGCATGGATCCGGTTTCACTTTTGGCTGAACGCTTCCAGGGTCTTTCATTGGAGGTAGCTGATCTCCGTAAGACTTTTTCTCAGTTTCAAGTGACCAGTTCAGCTTGCGTTCATGGAGTTTGTTCTGAGCCTAAGATCTCGCTCCCGGATACGTTCTCCGGGGGTAGTGAGAATTTTGTGCGTTTTAGAGAGGCTTGCAAACTCCATTTTCGCCTTCTTCCCCATTCCTCTGGTGATGAGGAACGGAGGGTGGGGATCATTATATCGCTGCTCAGGGGTATAGCTCAGTCCTGGGCCTTTCCGCTGCCGGAGGGGGCACGGCCCCTCCGTTCAGTGGATGAATTATTTTTAGCCCTGGGTCAGATATATGATGATCCGGATCGTATTGCTCTGGCTGAGTCTAGACTACGTCTGTTATGCCAGGGTAAACAATCCGCAGAGATATACTGTTTAGAATTTCGGAGATGGGCAGCTGATACTGGTTGGAATGATGCTGCACTCCGAAGTCAATTTTGCCATGGTCTTTCAGAAGGATTGAAAGATGCATTTGCCTTTCATTTGAGACCTACCTCCTTGGATTCTGCTATGTCTCAGGCCGTTCGTATTGACAGGCGTCTTAGAGAGAGAGGAGAGATCTCTCCTTCCTGTCATGCTCAGTCGCGGGACAGTGCAGCAGTCACATTCTGTGCGCAGGGGTCTCAGTCGCTGTCAGCCCCTTCTGAGCAGGAGCCCATGCAGCTGGGGTTGATTGCCTCAGACAATAGAAGATTCAGCCCACATGGGAGGGTTTGTTTTTGTTGTGGAGGTATAAATCATTTGGCAAAAGTGTGTCCCTCTAGGAGATTCAGGCAGTTCTCTGAGAGTAATAAAGAAACAAAAAGGAAAAAATCTTTTAAAAATGTTTCGTCTGTTACTATTGGCAGGGTTGAGGCGGAAATTGAAGGTTTTCCGTTTGCTTGTAGTTCCCGTTTTGTCCTGCCTGCTAGGGTGGCTAGAGAGAGCAAGAGCATTTTTTGTGAGATTTTTGTGGATAGTGGAGCAGCTGTCAATCTCATTGATAATCAATTTGCAATAACTCAAGGTTTCCAGGTATGCACTTTGGGAAAGGATATTCCTGTTTTTGCTATTGATTCCGCTCCACTTTCTCAGAAATCATTAAAGGGCATAGTTCACAATATCCGTTTAATTGTGAGTGATGCTCATGTTGAGGATGTGTCATGTTTTGTCCTTAGCGGTTTGCCTACTCCTCTAGTGTTGGGGCTACCCTGGCTCACTAAACATAACCCCACCATTGATTGGCAAGCGAGGCAAATAAATGGTTGGAGTGACTTTTGCAGAGAGAATTGCCTCATGACATCTGTTTCTGAGGTTTCTAGCTACTTTCACACCTGCGTTTAGGTCGGATCCGTCTGGTATGTGCCCAGACGGATCCGCACCTATAATGCAAACGCTTAGGGCTCTTTCACACTTGCGTTATTGTCTTCCGGCATAGAGTTCCGTCGTCGGGACTCTATGCCGGAAGAATACTGATCAGGATTATCCTAATGCATTCTGAATGGAGAGTAATCCGTTCAGGATGCATCAAGATGTCTTCAGTTCCGGTACGGAACGTTTTTTGGCCGGAGAAAATACCGCAGCATGCTGCGCTTTTTGCTCCGGCCAAAAATCCTGAACACTTGCCGCAAGGCCGGATCCGGGATCAATGCCCATTGAAAGGCATTGATCCGGATCCGGCCTTAAGCTAAACGTCGTTTCGGCGCATTGCCGGACCCAACATTTAGCTTTTTCTGAATGGTTACCATGGCTGCCGGGACGCTAAAGTCCTGACAGCCATGGTAAGTGTAGCGGGGAGCAGGGGAGCAGCATACTTACCGTTCGTGCGGCTCCCCGGGCGCTCCAGAGTGACGTCAGGGCGCCCCAAGCGCATGGATCATGTGATCACATGGATCACGTCATCCATGCGCATGGGGCGCTCTGACGTCATTCTGGAGCGCCCGGGGAGCCGCACGGACTGTAAGTATACCGCTCCCCTGCTCCCCGCTCCTACTATGGCAACCAGGACTTTAATAGCGTCCTGGGTGCCATAGTAACACTGAAAGCATTTGGAAGACGGTTCCGTCTTCAAATGCTTTCAGTACACTTGCGTTGTTACGGATCCGGCAGGCACCTCCGGCAACGGAAGTGCATGCCGGATCCCAACAACGCAAGTGTGAAAGAGGCCATAGATCCGTTCAGAACGGATCCGTTTGCATTACCATGAACAAAAAAAAAAAAAAAAAAAATTTTTTTTTTTTTTTTTTTTTTTTTTGTTCATGATAATGCAAACGGATCCGTTTTGACTTTACATTGAAAGTCAATGGGAGACGGATCCGTTTGAAAATTGAGCCATACTGTGTCAACTTCAAACGGATCCGTCCCCATTGACTTACATTGTAAGTCTGGACGGATCCGTTTGCCTCCGCACGGCCAGGCGGACACCTGAACGCTGCAAGCTGCGTTCAGGTGTCCGCCTGCTGAGCGGAGCGGAGGACAAACGGAGCCAGACTGATGCATTCTGAGCGGATCCGCATCCATTCAGAATGCATTAGGGCTGGACGGATCCGTTCGGGGCCGCTTGTGAGAGCCTTCAAACGGAACTCACAAGCGGAGCCCCGAACGCTAGTGTGAAAGTAGCCAGACTGTACCACCTTTCCTCTCTGAATTTTCGGATGTCTTCTCTGAGAGTGGAGTTCAGGATTTGCCTCCGCACAGGGAGCACGATTGCCCTATTAATCTCATCCCAGGCGCCAAGCTGCCTAAATCTCGTTTATACAATCTTTCCCAACCTGAGAGGGTCGCTATGCGTGCTTATATCTCTGAGAGTCTGAGAAAAGGACACATACGACCCTCGAAGTCACCTGTTGCCGCTGGTTTTTTCTTTGTTAAGAAAAAAGATGGTTCTTTAAGACCTTGTCTGGATTTCAGGGAGCTGAACAGTATCACTATTCGTGACCCTTATCCGCTTCCTCTGATTCCGGACCTGTTTAACCAGGTTGTTGGGGCTAAAGTCTTTTCCAAATTAGACCTAAGAGGGGCATACAACCTGGTCAGGGTCAGAGAAGGAGACGAATGGAAGACGGCTTTCAATACCCCTGAGGGCCATTTTGAGAATTTGGTTATGCCTTTTGGTTTGATGAATGCCCCAGCCGTTTTTCAGCATTTCGTGAACAGCATTTTTTATCATTTAATGGGAAAATTTGTATTAGTGTATTTGGATGACATTTTGATTTTTTCTCCTGATTTCAAGACTCATAAGGAACACTTACGTCAGGTCTTGCTCATCCTGCGGGAGAGTAAATTATACGCGAAACTGGAAAAGTGTGTGTTTGCGGTTCCAGAAATTCAATTTCTGGGGTTTCTTCTCTCCGCTTCTGGTTTTCGCATGGACCCCGAGAAGGTCCGCGCTGTGCTTGAGTGGGAGCTTCCTGAGAATCAGAAGGCGCTGATGCGTTTTTTGGGCTTTGCCAATTATTACAGGAAATTTATTTTGAATTATTCCTCTGTTGTTAAACCACTCACTGATATGACCAGAAAGGGGGTAGATTTTTCTTCCTGGTCGGTAGAGGCGCGTAAGGCCTTTTCTAATATCAAGGAGAGTTTCGCTTCCGCTCCCATCCTGGTACAACCTGATATTTCTTTACCCTTCATAGTTGAGGTTGATGCTTCTGAGGTGGGTGTGGGTGCGGTCTTGTCTCAGGGTTCCTCTCCTGCCAAATGGCGACCGTGTGCCTTTTTCTCGAAGAAACTCTCTTTCGCAGAGAGAAATTACGATGTGGGAGATAGGGAGTTGTTGGCCATCAAGTTGGCTTTTGAGGAATGGCGCCATTGGCTAGAGGGAGCCAGACACCCTATTACCGTGTTTACTGACCATAAGAATCTGGCCTACTTGGAGTCAGCCAAGCGTCTAAACCCGAGACAGGCCAGATGGTCTTTGTTCTTTTCAAGGTTTAATTTTGTTGTCACATTCCGCCCTGGGGTTAAGAATGTGAAAGCAGATGCCCTGTCACGTTGTTTTCCGGGAGGTGGGAATTTTGAAGACCCGGGTCCCATTTTGGCTGAAGGTGTGGTGGTCTCTGCTCTTTTTCCTGAATTGGAGGCAGAGGTGCAGGCAGCCCAGTCGGAGGCTCCTGATCTTTGTCCTCCTGGGAGGTTGTTTGTGCCTCTCACTTTAAGACACAAGATTTTTAAGGAACACCACGATACGGTCCTTGCTGGGCACCCGGGGGCAAGAGCCACACTGGATCTCATCGCTCGGAGATTCTGGTGGCCTGCGCTTCGTAAGTCGGTTGAGGGTTTTGTGGCAGCCTGTGAGACTTGCGCTCGTGCCAAAGTCCCTCATTCACGGCCATCAGGTCCTCTCCTTCCCTTACCCATTCCTTCCCGTCCTTGGACACATCTGTCCATGGACTTCATAACGGACCTGCCTCGTTCCTCGGGGAAGACTGTGATTCTGGTGGTGGTGGACCGTTTTAGCAAAATGGTGCATTTCATCCCTTTTTCTGGTTTGCCCAATGCTAAGACGCTGGCGCAGGCATTTATTGACCACATTGTCAAATTGCATGGTATCCCTTCAGACATAGTCTCTGATAGGGGCACGCAGTTTGTTTCCAGATTCTGGAAGGCTTTCTGTTCTCGCTTGGGGGTTCAATTGTCATTCTCTTCTGCTTTCCACCCGCAGTCGAATGGCCAGACGGAGCGCGTCAATCAGAATCTGGAGACATATCTGCGCTGTTTTGTGGCAGAGAATCAGGAGGATTGGTGTTCTTTTTTGTCCCTTGCTGAGTTTGCTTTAAATAACCGTCGTCAGGAGTCCTCTGATAAGTCACCATTTTTTGGTGCATATGGGTTTCATCCGCAGTTTGGGACTTTCTCGGGAGAGGGGTCTTCTGGTTTACCTGATGAGGACAGATTCTCCTCGTCTTTGTCATCTATTTGGCAAAAGATTCAGGATAATCTAAAGAGCATGAGTGAGAGATATAAGCGTGTGGCAGATAAGAGACGTGTGCCTGGTCCGGACCTGAATGTTGGTGATCTGGTGTGGTTGTCTACCAAGAATATCAAATTGAAGGTTCCCTCCTGGAAGTTGGGTCCTAGGTTTATTGGGCCTTACAAGATCCTGTCTGTCATCAATCCTGTTGCCTACCGTCTTGATCTTCCTCAGACTTGGAAGATCCATAATGTTTTTCATAAGTCCTTATTGAAAACTTATGTTCAACCTATTGTACCCTCGCCTTTGCCTCCTCCTCCGATTATGGTTGATGGAAATCTTGAATTTCAGGTCTCTAGGATTGTGGATTCTCGTCTTGTCCGCGGTTCCCTCCAGTACCTCGTTCATTGGGAGGGTTATGGTCCTGAGGAGAGGATGTGGGTCCCAGTGACGGACATTAAGGCCACTCGTCTCATCCGGGCTTTCCATAGGTCCCATCCTGAGAAGGTGGGCCCTGAGTGTCCGGAGTCCACTCGTAGAGGGAGGGGTACTGTCACAACCAGACAGCTGAGAAGCTCTGACAGGAGCCGTCCAGAACCTACTCCTTGAGTTTCTTTGTTTTGATTTCAGTTCCTCATCTCGTTAGCCTATCTCAGCTGACATGCAGTTGGACTGATTGCGTCCCTTTAAGTTCCTCCCCATGATGCATTAGGTTGCGGCTTATACAACTTCCTGGAGTGTGTGTGCATGCCTTTCCTAGTTCCCAGTCGTCTGCAAGATAAGTACTGTTTATGTATTTGTGATTTTCTGTTTGCTGAATCCAGGTGACCCTGGCTCCCTCCGTGTCTGTGTAGGGGGCCGGTGGTCTTGTCCCCTCACTATTGTAGGGTCTTCAGCTGTAAGATAGTCAAGGTACGTGGATATGCGCCCATCCACCTTTGGGGTGTCCGCATAGGCTGAGCAGTCAGGGAGAGTGGCAGGTCTCATGCAGGGGTCTCCCTTTTGTTCCTTAGTTGTGGATCCAGTGACTCATAGATTATATTGTATTGTCTTGTTTCCCTGTACACCATCCGTGACACCATCACTGTAATGCCAGTAGCCATGTTTTCTACTGGCATTACAGTGATTGGCTGGCCGGAAAGCGTCATTGGGTGCTATATAGGAGCCGGTCACGCGGGTTCGGCTCATTGCGAGTCAGGGAAAGCTGCTGTTAGGAAGGGACAGAGAGTGTAGGGAGAATTTGATCGCAAATTACTCATTTTAACGACGTTGCCAAGTGTGTTGGCAGCAATTTGAAAGTGCAAAGTTGTACATTTTTTATTGTTTTTTATAATTTACATACAAACCGGATTCCAAAAAATTTGTGACACTAAACAAATTGTGAATAAAAACTGAATGCAATGATGTGGAGATGGCAAATGTCAATATTTTATTTGTAATAGAACATAGATGACAGATCAAACGTTTAATCCGAGTAAATGTATAATTTTAAAGGAAAAATACGTTGATTCAAAATTTCACGGTGTCAACAAATCCCAAAAAAGTTGGGACAAGTAGCAATAAGAGGCTGGAAAAAGTAAATTTGAGCATAACGACGAGCTGGAAGACCAATTAACACTAATTAGGTCAATTGGCAACATGATTGGGTATAAAAAGAGCTTCTCAGAGTGGCAGTGTCTCTCAGAAGCCAAGATGGGTAGAGGATAACCAATTCCCACAATGTTGCGCAGAAAGATAGTGGAGCAATATCAGAAAGGTGTTACCCAGCGAAAAATTGTAAAGACTTTGCATCTATCATCATCAACTGTGCATAACATCATCCGAAGATTCAGAGAATCTGGAACAATCTCTGTGCGTAAGGGTCAAGGCCCGTAAAACCATACTGGATGCCCGTGATCTCCGGGCCCTTAAACGACACTGCACCACAAACAGGAATGCTACTGTAAAGGAAATCACAGAATGGGCTCAGGAATACTTCCAGAAACCATTGTCAGTGAACATAATCCACCATGCCATCCGCCGTTGCCAGCTGAAACTCTACAGTGCAAAGAAGAAGCCATTTCTAAGCAAGATCCACAAGCTCAGGCGTTTTCACTGGGCCAGGGATCATTTAAAATGGAGTGTGGCAAAATGGAAGACTGTTCTGTGGTCAGACGAGTCACGATTCGAAGTTCTTTTTGGAAATCTGGGACGCCATGTCATCCGGACAAAAGAGGACAAGGACAACCCAAGTTGTTATCAACGCTCAGTTCAGAAGCCTGCATCTCTGATGGTATGGGGTTGCATGAGTGCGTGTGGCATGGGCAGCTTGCATGTCTGGAAAGGCACCATCAATGCAGAAAAATATATTCAGGTTCTAGAACAACATATGCTCCCATCCAGACGTCATCTCTTTCAGGGAAGACCCTGCATTTTTCAACAAGATAATGCCAGACCACATTCTGCATCAATCACAACATCATGGCTGCGTAGGAGAAGGATCCGGGTACTGAAATGGCCAGTCTGCAGTCCAGATCTTTCACCTATAGAGAACATTTGGCGCATCATAAAGAGGAAGGTGCAACAAAGAAGGCCCAAGACGATTGAACAGTTAGAGGCCTGTATTAGACAAGAATGGGAGAGCATTCCTATTTCTAAACTTGAGAAACTGGTCTCCTCGGTCCCCAGACGTCTGTTGAGTGTTGTAAGAAGAAGGGGAGATGCCACACAGTGGTGAAAATGGCCTTGTCCCAACCTTTTGGGGATTTGTTGACACCATGAAATTCTGATTCAACATATTTTTCCCTTAAAATGGTACATTTTCTCAGTTTAAACTTTTGTTCCGTGATTTATGTTCTATTCTGAATAAAATATTAGAAGTTGGCACCTCCACATCATTGCATTCAGATTTTATTTACGATTTGTCTAGTGTCCCAACTTTTTTGGAATCCGGTTTGTATATTTCCCAGAATCCGACCACATTTTTGCTGTCTGCTTTTTAATCCGTTAATCTCAGTGCTCTGCATTTGAACACAGTCTGTGGTTTTCAGGGCCATATATTGGGAAAAAGTGAAAAAAAAATATACTATTTTTGCTGTCTACGGTGTAATGCGCTAATTGTGTGATCTGCATTTCAAAGCATTTGCTGGTTGTCAGGGCCTTATCCAGGGCAAAAATAAGGGTTGTCAGGTTCATATCCAGGCCCAAATTTTAAATACAGAAAAAAGTATTTTTTCCCAGAATTTGAACACATTTTTGCTGTTTACGGTGTAATGCGTTAATTGTGTGATCTGCATTTCAAAGCATTTGCTGGTTGTCAGGGCCTTATCCAGGGCAAAAATAAATGTTGTCAGGGCCATATCCAGACCAAAAATGTAAATACAGAAAAAAGTATTTTTTCCCAGAATCTGAACACGTTTTTGCTGTCTACGGTGTAATGCGTTAATTGTGTGATCTGCATTTCAAAGCATTTGCTGGTTGTCAGGGCCTTATCCATGGCAAATATAAATGTTGTCAGTGCCATATCCAGACCAAAAATGTAAATACAGAAAAAAGTATTTTTTCCCAGAATCTGAACACATTTTTGCTGTCTACGGTGTAATGCGTTAATTGTGTGATCTGCATTTCAAAGCATTTGCAGGTTGTCAGGGCCTTATGTAGGCCAAAAAATAAAATACAGAAAACATTATTTTTTCCATAATCTTAACACATTTTTGCTGTCTATGGTGTAATCCCTGCAATTCAATACCTTTTGTGGTTGTCAGGTCCAGATTTTGACAAAAAATACATGTTTTTTCCCATAATATATCCACAATTTTTAGGTCAACGGTGTCTGCCGTTAATTGTCACATCTGCACTGCAATACCTTTTGTGTTTGTATGGTGCAAATATTTGAATAAAATCTAAAAAGCTAGCAAAAGCTTTTCAAAGACCCCAAAGTCCTTTTAAGGACTACTGTGTGTGTTTGACATCAGCAAGATATTTTTATTTAATACCTATTACTGACATATACTGTACATCATCAGCAGACTGTGTTTTTTTGCGTAAATTCAAATAATCAGCTCCACATTTATTGTCTATAGTGTGTGCGTTTAATACACATCCGTGACATATAGGGTACTCCATCCAAAAAGGGTTTCTTTAGGTATAATTTAACAAATATGGGCCTAATCTAGTGTCCATAGTGTGTTGTTTTCTGTGACATATACAGTACGCCATCTGAAACAGGTTTCTTTAGGTCAAATTTTACAAATCTGGGCTTAATGTTATAGTTCATAGTGTTTGTCTTTCTGTGACCAATACTGTACTACATGTGTCTGCAGCGCTAATTTAAATAATTTGTGCCACATCTACTGTGTGTGCGTTTGATCCATATCAATGACATACTCTACTTTATCCATACACGGTGTATGCTAGTCTGTGACATTATCAGGGCTACATCTCCAGTGTAATGTGTGCACATCCCAAATAGCTATTTTTCTTTATTTGCAAATACACTTACAAATCCTACGCTACTGTATGCGTGACATACTTTGAAGCTTATATAACATTTGATATTATGAATGCGGCATGTACGGGCCGTGTAAGTGGTCGTGTTGCTGATGGTGCACGCAGAGTCCTGTGTGCAATGAAACAGAGTAAAATAATGTAGCAGAGGGCCTACAGGTGCTCTAACACTGAAAAACATTATTTGAAATGGCCTTCGGTCGGCTAACCTTAAAAAATATTCTTTTCTAGTCCCTTCCGGTCAGCTGACCCTCTAAAACATTATATGTGAGGGCCTTACGGTTGAGCTCACCCTCTAAAACATTATATGTGAGGGCCTGCAGGTGAGCTGACCCTACCAATCCTATGTGAGCGAGGGTTGCCTAAAAAGCATGTTGATATGATGGATGATGAGAATAAGGATGAGAAAAGGAAGATTGAACCATTTAACCTTTTTTGTGGTGGCAGAGGTGCATGTGAATACAGTGTATTCAGTACAATAAAACACCACATTTAAATTGCCTTTATGTTCAGCCACTGTTTTTGTTTGTATTATTGTTGTTATTTATTGTATTGTTTTTATGGTTGAAAAAATATGTTATGGTTATTTTGAAGTTAATTAACAGGCCATCCCATTGGTTTACCTCCACTCTCGTGTGTTATGTTTTTATTTATATTAATGCATACGTTTGGAATGTTTGTTGTGCGTGGGACATATAAGCTGTATGACTGCCATGTGAGTGAGCTTGCCGAGTTGAAAAGCTGCCAACAAGTTACGGCCATTATCAGACACATCAAACAACCATGCCTGGTTGTAGGTTGAGTGGCGAGAGCCACAGTTCAGTCTGGTCCCTTATACCCTGTCACCGTTCTGCGGCGGTGTGCTGTTTTTCAGCTAAGCAAAATAATTTCAGCGTGGCCTGTTGCTGCCTCCCCACTGCCGTGCTGCACTGCTTACAGCTACCAGTGGCGGATTATAATAAGGTCGTTTGGAAATTACTATATGGGGGCAGTGTGGGGGCGTTTCTATTAGGGGACATAATTTTTGGGACATTATACAGGCATTATTACCTGGAGCACAATATAGGGTGTTATTATTACTGGGGGCACTCTAGAGGACATTATAATTGCTGTAGACAGGGACCTTTGGGATAATTTATCAAACTGGTGTAAAGTAGAATAATGTTGAGCTCGAATATTCGAATAGCGAATATTAATCGCGAATATCGCAACTTTGCTAATTTGCGAATATTTCAAATATAGTGCTATATATTCGTTATTTCGAATATTCGTCATTTTTTTACATCTGAAAACATTATTCCTCCCTGCTTCTATCTTGTGGGTCAATGAGTCATTGGCCCACAATCAACTTAAGCAGGAAGGAATCATGTTTTCATATGGAAAAAACAAATATATAGCAATATAGTGAATATATTCGTTATTTAGAATATTTGCATAATTTTTTCCTATCTGTACAGTTGTTCGCATACTCCTCTCTGACAAGTGTCCCTGTCACCATGGGAACGCCTGTGGGTTAGAAAATACCATCGGATCTGAGTTTTCCCTGAGATCGTGAAAACTCAGATCCGATGGTATATTCTAAGCACAGGCGTTCCCATGGTGACAGGGACGCTTGTCGGGGAGCAGTATGCCAAAGTGGAATAACAGTGCACATTGAAGAAAAAAAAAGACGAATATTCTAAATAACGAATATATTCGCTATATTGCTATAACTTAGTTTTTTAGAATATTCGTCATATTCTAAAAAACGAAGTTATAGAAATATAGTGAATATTAGTAAAATACACATATAGACTGTAATTTAGCTAATATAGTGCTATAATGATTTTTTTTATGGTCTAATTTTTTTTTGTCTCTTCTGAACTTAAGTTTTGGAAAAAATGTACACTATTAAAAAAAAATACTATAGCACTATATTAGCTAAATTGCAGTCTATATGTGTATTTTACAAATATTCGCTATATTGCAATAACTTCGTTTTTTAGAATATTTGTAATATTCTAAAAAACAAAGTTAAAGCAATATAGCGAATATTCGTAAAATAAACATAGACTGCAATTTAGCTAATATAGCTATAGTATTTTTTTTCTATAGTGTAAATTTTTTGCAAAACTGAAGTTCAGAAGAGACAAAAAAAATTGACTATAAAAAAAAGGATTATAGCACTATATTAGCTAAATTATAGTCTATATGTGTATTTTACGAATATTCGCTATATTGCTATAACTTCGTTTTTTAAAATATGACGAATATTCTAAAAAACAAAGTTATAGCAATATAGCGAATATTCGTAAAATACACATATTAGCCATAACCATAGCCAACCAATAGGAAAGTTGCCTTATACAGTTAAAAGAAAATCGCAATACGCGAATAATTAAATCGCATATTATTCGCGATAAATAGAATAATGACGAATATAAGATGAATATTCAATCGAATATTCTCAAAATTTCGCGAAATCGAATATGGCACCTCCTGCTCATCACTAAAGTAGAACTGGTTAAGTAGCTTATAGCAACCAATCAGATTACACCTTCCATTTTTGACAGCTTCTTTGGAAAATTTAAGGTGGAATCTGATTGGTTGCTGTGGGCAACTAAGCCAGTTCTAGTTTACACCAGTTTGATAAATGACCCCAATTATGAGAAATCTAACGTGTCTGTGTAACAAATTCTGCAGAGATGAGATGCGGCTGAAAGAATTTGTCATGGTGGTCTGGGTCAAACGGAGGAGAAGAGGAAAGAGAAGATCTACATGACAGGAGATGTCACTGGAAGTAAGAGGTATATGGTGCTATATTCTCCTATATGTAGAGTGGGCTGAGATTTTAATTTGTAGATGTCACCTGCAGTCCTATGTAAAAGCCCAGATAACAGTGCAAACTTTCTGTGTGCATATAATGTAGTAGATGTTCCGTGCAGTCCTATGTAACACCCCACATAACACAATAATTCACCGTGTTATGTGGGGTGTCACATATGACTGCAGGTAACATCTATGACATCTATACACAGAGAGTTAGGAGATAGGGGTGCCAGGAGTCAGACCCCCACCAGACATCAGCTGTTTGAGGAGACCGCAATGTTCCAGTGAGCGACACAGCCTCTTTGCTCCTTACCAAGCACAGCTCTGTCCATTTGATAGCACTAAGCTTGGTATTGCAGCTCATTGAGCTTGGTATTGCAGCCCTTCACTCAGAGGGGATTGAACTGCACGAAGACCATGTGAACGATGAATATGATGTCATATGGCCTAGAAAGAGACTTTGGCACTCACGAAGCACCGCAGCCTCTTCATACAGAATTTTTTTAAACTAAAATGGAGGGAGTGGTCCGTGTGGGGTAGACAGCCCTGGGTCTCACATGCACTTAATTCGCCCCTGACAACTACTGACTGATGGCTAACTGGGGCTAAAAGATGATAATTCTGAGGTGGAAATGGAGTAGGAGTAGGAGAAGGGGGGTTTGCTTAAACTAATAAAGGTGGTGGTGAAAATCCTGATGGGAAGTGGGCCTGCAATCCTTGGCGTTGGTAGCACCTATGCCATCCCAGGGTACGACTTGCTCCCGGCCTCCAGAAGGTTCACCCAGTGTGCCGCCACGGACATGTAGCGTCCTTGGCCAAAAGCACTTGTCCATGTGTCAGTTGTTAAGTGGACCTTTATAATAACTGCGTTTGTCAGGGCACGGGTGATGTTACGGGAGACAATTGATGGTGTAACGCAGGGCTGGCACACCAAGATAAATAGTGGCGGCTGGGGACTGAGTAACGATGGAAGGCCGCCGCCATGAGGCGGAGGAAAGCCTTAGTGTCCACAGGCCTAAATGGCAACATTTCCTGGGCCACCTATTTTTAAAGGTTTGCATTAAGTGCTAAGGCCTGTGGGTGGGTGGCTGGGTATTTGCGCTTTGGTTCAAAGGCCGGGGTTAAGGACAACTGTACGCCTATTTGGTGTAGCCTGCCTTCTCCCTTTGCCATCCCACAGCTTCTTCCAGCCTGTTGCGGTGCTGTGGATCCCTCCCCCTCTGTACTGCTGTCCTAGCTTGGCTTGTCACCAACCAAGGTTGGATCAGTAATGTCATCGTCCAGCAATCCCTCTTCTACTTCCTCACTCAGGTCATCCTCCTGACTTGTGTTGTTGACCAAACAAAACTGTCACTTTTTGACAACTGTGTCGCACCCGCATCATCCACCTCATTAAACACTAATTGCCATTCCCCACCCTCATCTTTTTCTGACTGTGGATGCTGAGGAGTTTGGGAATCAGTGCACAAGATCTCCTCATGTCCCTCTTCATGGAGGGTAAGCTCACCTGCAGGCCCAAACCGAAAATCTTTCACTGGGTCAACTCACCTTCAGGCCCGCAACTCAATGTAAATGAGGCCCTCCTTTATGTGATATACAGGTTGTATATAAGTGCCTCTTCCTTGTAATTTTTTGCTGCAATTACACTTCATATACAAGTAAATCTACAGGAAATAATGTTTTTTATTTTATTTTTCATCGAAAGTTTATTTTTGATTTCAAATGTGGGTGTAAAAAATTACTTACATTGTGGGCCTGGTGATCAGTCTAAGGCCTTTTAGGCAGCATCATCAGCAGCATGGTGATAAAAATGAGTGGCAAGGTGACATACTGTGGAGATGGCAGTATGAGGAGAACACATAGTGGCACAATGACTGAGTCTGGATGAAAGACTAAGGCCACAGATTGATTATAGAGATGCAGATGGCAAAGGCATCTTCACAGCTGTATGATGGGCACCTGCAGAATAATGCAGCCATCAAAATGAAGTTGGGTTTGTCGGTTCCACCGCAGCTCACCAGCAGGACCGCAAATCTAATCTTTAAAAGGGTCAGCTCACCTGCAGGCCCAAACCAAAAATCTTTCTCAGGGTCAGCTCACCTGCAGGCCCAAACCCCAAATCTTTACAAGACAAAGGCCACAGATTGATTATAAAGATACAGATGGCAAAGGCATCTTTAGAACTGTATGATGGGCACCTGCAGAATAATGCAGCCATCAAAATGAAGTTGGATTTGTCGGTTCCACCGCAGCTCACCAGCAGGACTGAAAATCAAATCTTAAAAAGGGTCAGCTCACCTGCAGGGCCAAATCTAAAATCTTTTACAGGGTCAGCTCACCTGCAGGGCCAAATCTAAAATCTTTTACAGGGTCAGTTCACCTGCAGGCCCAAACCCAAAATCTTTTACAGGGTCAGCTCACCTGCAGGCCCAAGCCTAAAATCTTTTACAGGGTCACCTCACGTGCAGGCCCAAACCTAAAATCTTTTACAGGGTCAACTTAACAGCAGGCCTGCAACTCATGCTGCCTTGCTTTGAAATGGTAGCTGTATTCGTTTCTTAGGCGCCCTCTCCTAAATCGAACAATGATTCACCTTCACCCGTGGTCACCATATTAGGCGCATAAAAGAACATCGAAAGTTGATAGGGAAGATATCAAAATGGATCGTGGACATGCGATCAGGCAGACGTTATCTAGAGTCAACAAAGCGGAAGCAGGGCCTCTCCTGTATAACGTTTCCTTATCCAAAATACAGCAGTGACATTCCTTGTAATTGTTTATTGCTAATTCCAATAACAGGGCATCTTAAGAATCCTGTATTGTTATTTATCATCAATACATCCCAGAGTCAGGAGAAATTTGCACACCCCCCGCTTGCCTTCCTTGCATGTGGTAGCTGTTTGTCAGGCTACCGCTCCGGAATCAAACAGTGATTCCCCGTTACCCGTAGTTTACAATTGTTTTGAGCTGACTATTACATGGACAGTTGATAGGCCAGACATCCGAATGGATCGTCGCCGTCACGGGGACGTGCCATCGACCCCAGGTTAACTAGAGTCACCAAATCGGCAGCCGGCCCTCGCCCATAATGTTTTAGATGGTCAGATCAGCAGGCCATTGCACCTAATGTTTCTGAGGGTCACCAGCAGGCCATCAATGATAATTTTTCAAGGGTGTGTATGATGCCCTCCTTTATGTGTAACAAAGGGTGTATTGCAGCGCGGTTCATTGTACCTTTTGGCAGCACTTTCACTTAGTGCATAGGCTTTATGAGTGTAGGAGTCCCACTACCTGAACAATTGTAACACAATGTGAATGAGGCCCTCCTTTATGTGATATACAGGCTGTTTCCGAGTGCCTCTTGCTTGTAATTTTTTGCAACACTTGCACTTTATATACAATTTAATATACAAGAAAGAATGTTTCCTAACAATTTTTACTGTAACATTTTGTTTGTGCGGTTTTATGCGTATTTTGGTCAGTCTGTAAAAGTGGGGTACAACGCGGACAAAATGGTTCCCCGCAGCAACCTGGGAGTCCAAGATGCATCCAGACATCGTCCCCATTCTGTTCCCGATCCATTTCGGTGGTGTTTCTGTCACTTTCTGACTTTTTCCAATGGACCAGGCACCCTCCCCTCTTCCGAACAGGGGGTTCCTGGTTGTCTCCCATTGACTTCCATTATATTTGTGTGCTTGGCCGAGCGCACGAATATCGCAATGTGTTCGGGCCAAACACCCGAATACTTTGGTGCTCGCTCATCACTAATTGACACACTAAAAATATATATAGCCTTTAACTTCAGCAAAACCCCTCGACTATGTTATGTTGGCAGGTGCGGACTGTGTGTTTGCCTGTGTATGAACTTTGCTTCTGATCCTCTGCTGTCTGCCCTGAACTTGTTTTACAGATACTCACAAACTCTGCCTGTCCTGATCCTGGCCTGTCTCCTACGAGTATTGTTTTCTCCTTTGGTGCTTCGCATCGGTGCCTCTGACCCCTGTGAGTCAGCTGCCAACTATACAGGGACTATTCCAGGATATAGCAGTCTGGTTGGTTTCCTGCAGTGAAGTCAAGATACCTGTATAGAGTTTAAAGGGTTAAAAAGCCAGGACAATGCCCTTAGATTTAGCCCAACGTCAAACTGGTTAGTTGGCCCAGTGGGTCCACGCCTAGATAATGGTATATCTGCATAATATTTGGTATATCTGCATAATATTTTTTATCCCACCAGTTTAGAATTGCTGTTTGCATCTGTATGGTGTGGCGCTAGCCTGTTATTGAAGAGACAAAACCAAGTTACAGTATCAGTAATGTGCAGGAATTCCTAGAGAGCTTTTGCAGAGTATTTGAAGAACCCAGGCAAACCTCTTCTGCTGCCTTCTCTATATTACGTCTATTCCAGGGTAATCTCATGGTTGGCCAATATGCCATCCAGTTCCGAACTCTGGCCTTGGAGCTGGTCTGGATTAATGAGGCTTTAGTAGCAACTTTCTGGGAAGGTTTGTCAGGGAGAATTAAGAATGAGCTGGCGGGTTGCAACATTCCATCTACCTTGGAGGCCTTGATTTCCCTCTCCACTTACATCACATTCTGGGAGCGTGCCAGACAGGCAGCACGTGTGAAGAGACCTCTTCTCTAGCACCTATTTATCAGAGACCTTTGTCACAGTCTTCTACTTCTGCTGCTTCACCAGAGCCTATACTGGTGGACAAAGTCAGGCTGATGGAGGAGGAGCTCATGCGTTCTAACAACCTCTGTATGTACAGTTTTGTGGAGATAAGGGGCACTATGACTGTATATGTCCTCTCAAGTTGTCAACTCCAGAGTATATGGTTGGTAGGAGAGACTACCCTGGGTGAAGATCAGTTCTGTCCTTAGTCGACTTTACCTGTGATGCTGGATTCTGGCTTGGCAGGAAACTTTCTGCACTAGGCCTTGGTAAATCAATACCACATTCCAGTCCAATGCCTTGAGAAGTTATTGTTGGTGACGTCCGTCGATGAGAGGGCTCTCATGGAGCCCATTCAGTTTGTTGCCGAGTCCTTGGAATTACAAGTGGGCACATGCCACATAGACAAGATCTCTTTAATTGTTCTGCCTAAGTTTACCCGTTCCCTGTTACTGAGGCTGCCCTGGCTTTGAAAGCATAGACGTGTCTTGGATTTTAACTCTGGGCAGATCCTGAGATGGGGTTCTACATTTCATTCTTGATGCCTGACTCTGGTTCTACCTGTTCGATCTCCTCTTGTTCTGCAAAACCTACAAGGCCACCAGCTGCCTATTCTAACTTCTTTGATGTCTGTCAAAAATGTGGCAGAGACATTGCTGCCCCACTGTTTTTATGACTGTCCTATAGACCTAGTCCCTGGGATGACTCCTCCACAAGGCTGAATTTATCATCTATTGCTACCAGAAATGCAAGCTATGTTAGAATATATAAAGGAACATTTGGACAGGGTATTCATTCACAAGATTTTACTCCTAATTCTTCTTCATCAAAGAGGAGGTCTAAATAAGATAACAGTGAAGTATAAATATAATATTCTCCTGATACTAGAGCTCTTTGATAGTTTGTGCAGTTCCAAAATCTTCACTACACTGGATCTACCAGTAAATTCGAAACTAGAGTTTGTTTTGAATTTGAGAAGGAGACAAATGGAAAATTGCTTTTAATACCAGTGATGGCCACTATGAGTATCTGGTCATGCCATTTGGTCACAGCAATGCTCTGGTTGTTTTTCAATTTGTCAATGACATCTCCTCTACTCATGTGTTTTGTATCTGGATGACATCCTGATTTTTTCATCGAACTTAATTACAAGCAGGTTTGCACTGTACTCTATTGGAGAATAGACTGTATGCAAAATTTTAAAAATGTATCTTTGAAAAGACTTCACTTCCTTTCCTGGGTTACATAATATAAGATTAAGGCATACAGATTATTCCATCTGCAGCATTGAACTGGCTACAGCCCACTGGTCTCCAAACTACCCAGCACTTTTTGGGCTTTGCAAAGTATTCAGTGAATTTATCCCCCATTTTTCTACCCTGACCCTACCCAATCGGATTCCTGAGGCAGAGGTGCCCTTCCTGGCCCTTAAGCAGGCATTTACCGTCCCAACATCTGTAAACAGTTATCTGTGGGGGCAGGAGCTGTGTTGACACAAAAGAGTGCTACCAGCAAGATGGTCACTTGCAGGTTTTTCTCTAAGGCCTTTTCTGCAACTGAAAATAATTATCCTATCAGTGATTTCTCTTGAGGAATTCAAACATTTGTTGGAGGAAGCCTGTGACCCAGTCATTATTTTCACTAACCATTTAGAAAGGGACTATTCCAGGAGGCAGCAGCCTGGTTGGTTTCCTGTAGTGAAGTCCAGATCGCTTAAAGGTTGACTAACAGGGGACTGCTAGGACAATACCCTTAGGTTTAGTCCAAAGTAAAACCGGTTGGTTGGCACAGTGGGTCTATGTGCACTGCCCATTACAGACTACAATGATGATGGCATTGACACCTTTATTACTCTAAACAACCAGGGAGTTTGACATAGTTATTACTGTTGAAAAAATACACATTTCCATAAATTTCATCCAAACAAAGGAGGGATGTGTTGTCACTGACCACTGCTTTAGAACACATGTGGGGTAATTTATCAAACTGGTGTGAATTAGAACTGGCTTAATTGCCCATAGCAACTGCTCCTTTGGAAAATGAAAGGTGGAATCGGATTGATTGCTATGGGCAACTAAGCCAGTTCTAATTTACACCAGTTTGATAAATGACCCCAATGGTCTTTACTGTCCTAGACCATAAGGAACGTTTTATAAATAAGTCACTCTTAAGGATTTTGGTATTAATTACTTCACTGCATTAGATCACAAGAATTATTACCACTAAAGGAGTTGTCCAAGTGTCTAATACTGATGACCTATCCTCAGGATAGGTCATCCGTATGTGATTGGTGGGCATGTGACTTCCAGCTGTCACAACCAGACAGCTGAGAAGCTCTGACAGGAGCCTTCCAGATCCTCCTCCTTGAGTTTCTTTGTTTTGGTTTCAGTTCCTCATCTCGTTAGTCTATCTCAGCTGTCATGCAGTTGGACTGATTGCTTCCCTTTAAGTTCCTCCCCATAATGCAGTAGTGTGCGGCTTATACAACTTCCTGGAGTGTGTGTGCATGCTGTTCCTTTTTCCCAGTCCTCTGCAAGATAAGTGCTGTTCCTTTATTTGTGATTTTCTGTCTGCTGGATTTTCAGGTGACCCTGACTCCCTCTGTGTCTAGTGTAGGGAGACGGTGGTCGTGTCCCCTCACTATTGTAGGGTCTTCAGGTATTAGATAGCCGAGGTACGTGGATATGCGCCCATCCACTTTTGGGGTGTTCGCATAGGCTGAGCAGTCAGGGAGAGTGGCAGGTCTCATGCAGGGGTCTCCCTTTTGTTCCTTTGTTGTGGATCCAGTGAGTCATTAATTATATTGCATTGTCTTGTTTCCTGTACACCATCCGTGACATTATAAGCAGCCAAAACCGTCTCAAGCATGGATCCGGTTTCACTTTTGGCTGAACGCTTCCAGGGTCTTTCATTGGAGGTAGCTGATCTCCGTATGACTTTTTCTCAGTTTCAAGTGACCGGTTCAGCTTGCGTTCATGGAGTTTGTTCTGAGCCTAAGATCTCGCTCCCGGATACGTTCTCCGGGGGTAGTGAGTATTTTGTGCGTTTTAGAGAGGCTTGCAAACTCCATTTTCGCCTTCTTCCCCATTCCTCTGGTGATGAGGAACGGAGGGTGGGGATCATTATATCGCTGCTCAGGGGTAACGCTCAATCCTGGGCCTTTTCGCTGCCGGAGGGGGCACGGCCCCTCCGTTCATTGGATGAATTCTTTTTAGCCCTGGGTCAGATATATGATGATCCGGATCGTATTGCTCTGGCTGAGTCTAGACTACGTCTGTTATGCCAGGGTAAACAATCCGCAGAGATATACTGCTCAGAATTTCGGAGATGGGCAGCTGATACTGGTTGGAATGATGCTGCACTCCGAAGTCAATTTTGCCATGGTCTTTCAGAGGGATTGAAAGATGCATTTGCCTTTAATGAGAGACCTACCTCCTTGGATTCTGCTATGTCTCAGGCCGTTCGTATTGACAGGCGTCTTAGAGAGAGAGGAGAGATCTCTCCTTCCTGTCATACTCAGTCCCGGGACAGTGCAGCCGTCTCTTTCTGTGCGCAGGGGTCTCAGTCGCTGTCAGCCCCTTCTGAGCAGGAGCCCATGCAGCTGGGGTTGATTGCCTCTGACAATAGAAGATTCAGCCCGCATGGGAGGGTTTGTTTTTGTTGTGGAGGTATAAATCATTTGGCAAATGTTTGTCCCTCTAGGAGATTCAGGCAGTCTTCTGGGAGTAATAAAGAAACAAAAAGGAAAAAATCTTTTAAAAATGTTCCGTCTGTTACTATTGGCAGGGTTGAGGCGGAAATTGAAGGTTTTCCGTTTGCTTGTAGTTCCCGTTTTGTCCTGCCTGCTAGGGTGGCGCTCGAGAGCAAGAGCATTTTTTGTGAGATTTTTGTGGATAGTGGAGCAGCTGTCAATCTCATTGATAATCAATTTGCAATAACTCATGGTTTCTAGGTATGCACTTTGGGAAAGGATATTCCTGTTTTTGCTATTGATTCCGCTCCACTTTCTCAGAAATCATTAAAGGGCATAGTTCACAATATCCGTTTAATTGTGAGTGATGCTCATGTTGAGGATGTGTCATGTTTCGTCCTTAGCGGTTTGCCTACTCCTCTAGTGTTGGGGCTACCCTGGCTCACTAAACATAACCCCACCATTGATTGGCAAGCGAGGCAAATAAATGGTTGGAGTGACTTTTGCAGAGAGAATTGCCTCATGACATCTGTTTCTGAGGTTTCTACTAAGACTGTACCACCTTTCCTCTCTGAATTTTCGGATGTCTTCTCTGAGAGTGGAGTTCAGGATTTGCCTCCGCACAGGGAGTACGATTGCCCTATTAATCTCATCCCAGGCGCCAAGCTGCCTAAATCTCGTTTATACAATCTTTCCCAACCTGAGAGGGTTGCTATGCGTGCTTATATCTCTGAGAGTCTGAGAAAAGGACACATACGACCCTCGAAGTCACCTGTTGCCGCTGGTTTTTTCTTTGTTAAGAAAAAAGATGGTTCTTTAAGACCTTGTCTGGATTTCAGGGAGCTGAACAGTATCACTCTTCGTGACCCTTATCCGCTTCCTCTGATCCCGGACCTGTTTAACCAGGTTGTTGGGGCTAAAGTCTTTTCCAAATTAGACCTAAGAGGGGCATACAACCTGGTCAGGGTCAGAGAAGGAGACGAATGGAAGACGGCTTTCAATACCCCTGAGGGCCATTTTGAGAATTTGGTTATGCCTTTTGGTTTGATGAATGCCCCAGCTGTTTTTTAACAGCATTTCGTGAACAGCATTTTTTATCATTTAATGAGAAAATTTGTATTAGTGTATTTGGATGACATTTTGATTTTTTCTCCTGATTTCAAGACTCATAAGGAACACTTACGTCAGGTCTTGCTCATCCTGCGGGAGAATAAATTATACGCGAAACTGGAAAAATGTGTGTTTGCGGTTCCAGAAATTCAATTTCTGGGGTTTCTTCTCTCCGCTTCTGGTTTTCGCATGGACCCCGAGAAGGTCCGCGCTGTGCTTGAGTGGGAGCTTCCTGAGAATCAGAAGGCGCTGATGCGTTTTTTGGGCTTTGCCAATTATTACAGGAAATTTATTTTGAATTATTCCTCTGTTGTTAAACCACTCACTGATATGACCAGAAAGGGGGTAGATTTTTCTTCCTGGTCGGTAGAGGCGCGTAAGGCCTTTTCTAATATCAAGGAGAGTTTTGCTTCCGCTCCCATCCTGGTACAACCTGATATTTCGTTACCCTTCATAGTTGAGGTTGATGCTTCTGAGGTAGGGGTGGGTGCGGTCTTGTCTCAGGGTTCCTCTCCTGCCAAATGGCAACCGTGTGCCTTTTTCTCGAAGAAACTCTCCTCCGCAGAGAGAAATTATGATGTGGGAGATAGGGAATTATTGGCCATCAAGTTGGCTTTTGAGGAATGGCGCCATTGGCTAGAGGGAGCCAGACACCCTATTACCGTGTTTACTGACCATAAAAATCTGGCCTACTTGGAGTCAGCCAAGCGTCTGAACCCGAGACAGGCCAGATGGTCTTTGTTCTTTTCAAGGTTTAATTTTGTTGTCACGTTCCGCCCTGGGGTTAAGAATGTGAAGGCAGATTCCCTGTCACGTTGTTTTCCGGGAGGTGGGAATTTTGAAGACCCGGGTCCCATTTTGGCTGAAGGTGTGGTGGTCTCTGCTCTTTTTCCTGAATTGGAGGCAGAGGTGCAGGCAGCCCAGTCAGAGGCTCCTGATCTATGTCCTCCTGGGAGGTTGTTTGTGCCTCTCGCATTGAGACACAAGATTTTTAAGGAACACCATGATACGGTCCTTGCTGGGCGCTCGGGGGCAAGAGCCACACTGGATCTCATCGCTCGGAGATTCTGGTGGCCTGCGCTTCGTAAGTCGGTTGAGGGTTTTGTGGCAGCTTGCGAGACTTGCGCTCGTGCCAAAGTCCCTCATTCACGGCCATCAGGTCCTCTCCTTCCCTTACCCATTCCTTCCCGTCCTTGGACACATCTGTCCATGGACTCCATAACGGACTTGCCTCGTTCCTCGGGGAAGACTGTGATTCTGGTGGTGGTAGACCGTTTTAGCAAAATGGTGCATTTCATCCCTTTTCCTGGTTTGCCCAATGCTAAGACGCTGGCGCAGGCATTTATTGACCACATTGTCAAATTGCATGGTATTCCTTCAGACATAGTCTCTGATAGGGGCACGCAGTTTGTTTCCAGATTCTGGAAGGCTTTCTGTTCTCGCTTGGGGGTTCGGTTGTCATTCTCTTCTGCTTTCCACCCGCAGTCGAATGGCCAGACAGAACGCGTCGATCAGAGTCTGGAGACATATCTGCGCTGTTTTGTGGCGGAGAATCAGGAGGATTGGTGTTCTTTTTTGTCCCTTGCTGAGTTTGCTTTAAATAACCGTCGTCAGGAGTCCTCTGATAAGTCACCATTTTTTGGTGCATATGGCTTTCATCCGCAGTTTGGGACTTTCTCGGGAGAGGGGTCTTCTGATTTACCTGATGAGGACAGATTCTCCTCGTCTTTGTCATCTATTTGGCAAAAGATTCAGGATAATCTAAAGAGCATGAGTGAGAGATATAAGCGTGTGGCAGATAAGAGACGTGTGCCTGGTCCGGACCTGAATGTTGGTGATCTGGTGTGGTTGTCTACCAAGAATATCAAATTGAAGGTTCCCTCCTGGAAGTTGGGTCCTAGGTTTATTGGGCCTTACAAGATCCTGTCTGTCATCAATCCTGTTGCCTACCGTCTTGATCTTCCTCAGACTTGGAAGATCCATAATGTTTTTCATAAGTCCTTATTGAAACCTTATGTTCAACCTATTGTACCCTCGCCTTTACCTCCTCCTCCGATTATGGTTGATGGAAATCTTGAATTTCAGGTCTCTAGGATTGTGGATTCTCGTCTTGTCCGCGGTTCCCTCCAGTACCTCGTTCATTGGGAGGGTTATTGTCATGAGCAGAGGATGTGGGTCCCAGTGACGGACATTAAGGCCACTCGTCTCATCAGGGCTTTCCATAGGTCCCATCCTGAGAAGGTGGGCCCTGAGTGTCCGGAGTCCACTCGTAGAGGGAGGGGTACTGTCACAACCAGACAGCTGAGAAGCTCTGACAGGAGCCTTCCAGATCCTCCTCCTTGAGTTTCTTTGTTTTGGTTTCAGTTCCTCATCTCGTTAGTCTATCTCAGCTGTCATGCAGTTGGACTGATTGCTTCCCTTTAAGTTCCTCCCCATAATGCAGTAGTGTGCGGCTTATACAACTTCCTGGAGTGTGTGTGCATGCTGTTCCTTTTTCCCAGTCCTCTGCAAGATAAGTGCTGTTCCTTTATTTGTGATTTTCTGTCTGCTGGATTTTCAGGTGACCCTGACTCCCTCCGTGTCTAGTGTAGGGAGCCGGTGGTCGTGTCCCCTCACTATTGTAGGGTCTTCAGGTATTAGATAGCTGAGGTACGTGGATATGCGCCCATCCACCTTTGGGGTGTTCGCATAGGCTGAGCAGTCAGGGAGAGTGGCAGGTCTCATGCAGGGGTCTCCCTTTTGTTCCTTAGTTGTGGATCCAGTGAGTCATTAATTATATTGCATTGTCTTGTTTCCTGTACACCATCCGTGACACCAGCACCCCCACCAATCAGCTATTTTAAGAGGCCACATTACTCCTGTGAATGCCACAGCCTCCTCGCAGATTACCAAGCACTGCCTTGTCCCTTGGATAGCTACTTGAATGGGTCTGAGCTGCACTTAGGCCATGTGACCGATGAATGTGACATCACTGGCCTAGGAAGAGGCCACGGACTCAATAGGCATTGTGGTCTCTTCAAACAGTTGATCGGCAGGGGTCCCAGGAGTCAGACTCTCACTGAGGCCTAGTTCACACGAACATGTGTGATCCGTGGCCGTATTGCGGGCTGCAAATTGCAGGCCGCAATACACGGCCACAGTTCCGTGTGCATTCCGCATCACGGATGCGGACCCATTCACTTCAATGGGTCCGCAAATCCAGAATTGCGGAACGGCTGCACGAAACGGGACCCCTCAGAAGCACTATAGAGTGCTTCCGTGGGGTTGCGTCCCGTACTTACGTTCTGCAAAAAGATAGAACATGTGGCATTCCGGCGATCGTGCATTGCGGCCCGCAATTTGCGGCTCGCAGCACAGGGACGGGTCACACACGTTCATGTGAACTCGGCCTGATACTGAGGTTAGGTCATTGGTATTAAATACTCAGACAACTCATTTAACTCGTTAACTATCATTGACCACAAGAGATGTTACTATGCCGCCTTTAACTCCAAAGACTAACAGAGAAATTCTATGAACTGCCCAGATTTATCTGGATGCTGAATGCAATATTTCTCTAAACACTGTATTAAATCATATACGTATACCTGGATTCTGTGTGGCACTGTGTATGGCTGATGTACTGTATGTCTAATTATTTGGGGGCAGTATATAAAAAATCAGAAGACACAACTTCAACTTATCTTCTTACTGGTTCTTTTTTTTGAGGATACATGAGCACCAAGATAGATCGATGACATTTCAGACTACAGTGCAAACGTTTTTCAAGATACTGTTTGTGGTTTTAAAGTATTTTTGAGTGCATTATGTAAATTTTTATCTGGTGGTCATTTAGTTCACAACCATCAGTGTCCAGGTCCCCAACTGTCCTGTTCACTAGCTAGAAAGCCATAGGCTAAAGTTCACACAGCAAACTCAGAGGCAGAAACATCCGTGGCAGATCAGTAGCAGATTAAGGCCTCATGCACACGACAGTTGTTTTTTGCGTCCGTAAATTGTGCGTCCGCCCCAAAAACGGATGCGGCATCTATTTTTTTTTTGGAGGATCCGTTTTTTTCCACAGATCCCTTGTAATAAATGCCTATCCTTGTCCGCAAATGTGAAAAAAGTAGGACATGCACTATTTTTTTGATGAAGGGAAACACGGACACAAACAGATGAACTATCAGCATTTTTTTGATGACCCATTGAAATTAATAAGTCCCCATCCTATCCGCAAAAAAACGGAACGGAGGCCGAGAAAAACAACTGTCATGTGCATGAGGTCTAAGTAGCAGATTACTAGCTGAAAACAGGTCGCCTATGGTGGCAGATTTCTAATTTGGTGGAGGTTTTAGAGGAGATTTTACAAGAGTATTTGAAGAGTATTTGGTTGAGGTTTCCTCAATCAAATCTGCTTCTAAGTCCCCTTTCACACGGGCGAGATTTCCACAGGGGTGCAATGCGTGAGGTGAACGCATTGCACCCGCACTGAATCCGGACCCATTCATTTCTATGGGGCTGTGCACATGAGCAGTGATTTTCATGCATCACTTGTGTGTTGCGTGAAAATTGCAGCATGCTCCTCTTTGTGCGTTTTTCACGTAACGCAGGCCCCATAGAAATGAATGGGGTTGTGTGAAAATATCTAGCATCCGCAAGCAAGTGCGGTTGCGGTGCGATTTTCACGCACGGTTGCTAGGTGATGATCGGGATGGGAACCCGATCATTATTATTTTTTCTTATAACATGGTTAAAAGGGAAAATAATAGCATTCTGAATACAGAATGCATAGTAAAATAGGGCTGGAGGGGTTAAAAAAAATATTTTTTTTTAAACCCCTCAGCCCTATTTTACTATGCATTCTGTATTCAGAATGCTATTATTTTCCCTTAAAACCATGTTGTAAGGGAAAATAATACAATCTACACAACCTTGAACCCAAACCTTAACTTCTGTGAGGAAGTTCGAGTGTGGGTACCACAGTCAGTTTTTTATCACGCGCGTGCAAAACACATTGCACCCGCGCAATAAAAACTGAACAACGGAACGCAATCGCAGTCAAAACTGACTGCAATTGTGTACCTACTCGCGCGGGTTTGCCGCAATGCACCGGGACGCATCCGGACCTAATCCGGACACGCTCGTCTGCCAGGGGCCTAACAAGTAGCATGTCACTTCTCAGTGTGGATTTTGCAGCTGAAAATGCCAGTTTTCTGCTGCTGAATCAGTGGAAGATCAGTGGCATATTTTACCCATGTGAACATAACCAAAAAGGGAGCTTTGCTAGTTCCTGTGTTCCATGTAGGGAAACTGCACTACACATTGTACATTTTCACACACACACACACACACACACACACACACACACAGTGATGTTTTGCATAGGACTGATAGAAATATGAACACCTTTCTTTGAAGTCTTCTGCACATGCTTGTATATTCTCTGTCTGCAGCATAAGTCGAGCATTCTCCAAGACTGCATCTCCAACCTGCAAAAATAAGGTAGTTATACAAAATAAATGAAGTGTTCTGGTTATGTTGGGATATGTGGGCTAACACTAGATAACTGGGGAACTCACATATTTGTGAATGTAAAAAAAATACAAATTTATGGCTACACATATGCCTCGCTTCTATCATTGAGACTTTCCCCTATCTCTTCAGGGTAAGCCCCTTTGCTCGAAGCGTTTCTTTGACTGTTATTGATTGTACAGTCAAATCATCAGGAGCAGTATTGAAGCTAATCGACACAAAGACAAACAGAGAGTGCTGCACGCTCTGGAACATAGCGTACAGACACGTAGCCTGAGGCACTGGGCGGACGTAGCGTGGCCGCCCAGCGCCGCTCCTAAAGAAGAATAAGCCATGCCTCCTAGGCTAGCGTTAGCGGCGATGGAGCCAATGAATCAGGGACACTGCATACAGTGGGCACATCTCTGCTCTGCCTATTGATAATGCTGGAGGAGGTATAGGAGGTAAGTATAATGTACAGGAGTGAATCTACGGCAGTACCATCAAATCCAGGACATACCCTCGCCCATTTGATACATCGGATGGGTCTCCAGGTGGATGACAATCAAACAGGAGTAGAATTGGAATGGTATATTCGCATTGGTATAAAAATAAATATATCACCAATACCTCAGTGTGTCTGCCATCCTGTGCAAAAGGTACATATAAACACACAATATAGGAGGAAGGACAAAGGACGATTGGCACTGGCCTTTCACCCACTTGAAACCTCCCTCTAGGAGGAATCCACCTGTCAGTGAATACTCACCCCTGGACGCCTTCCTCATGAATGTAACTGAAAAACTAAGTACACTACATGTACAGTACAGACCAAAAGTTTGGACACACCTTCTCATTCAAAGAGTTTTCTTTATTTTCATGACTATGAAAATTATAGATTCACACTGAAGGCATCAAAACTATGAATTAACACATGTGGAATTATATACATAACAAACAAGTGTGAAACAACTGAAAATATGTCATATTCTAGGTTCTTCAAAGTAGCCACCTTTTGCTTTGATTACTGCTTTGCACACTCTTGGCATTCTCTTGATGAGCTTCAAGAGGTAGTCCCCTGAAATGGTTTTCACTTCACAGGTGTGCCCTGTCAGGTGTAATAAGTGGGATTTCTTGCCTTATAAATGGGGTTGGGACCATCAGTTGCGTTGAGGAGAAGTCAGGTGGATACACAGCTGATAGTCCTACTGAATAGACTGTTAGAATTTGTATTATGGCAAGAAAAAAGCAGCTAAGTAAAGAAAAACGAGTGGCCATCATTACTTTAAGAAATGAAGGTCAGTCAGTCAGCTGAAAAATTGGGAAAACTTTGAAAGTAAGGGCTATTTGACCATGAAGGAGAGTGATGGGGTGCTGCGCCAGATGACCTGGCCTCCACAGTCACCGGACCTGAACCCAATCGAGATGGTTTGGGGTGAACTGGACCCCAGAGTGAAGGCAAAAGGGCCAACAAGTGCTAAGCATCTCTGGGAACTCCTTCAAGACTGTTGGAAGACCATTTCAGGGGACTACCTCTTGAAGCTCATCAAGAGAATGCCAAGAGTGTGCAAAGCAGTAATCAAAGCAAAAGGTGGCTACTTTGAAGAACCTAGAATATGACATATTTTCAGTTGTTTCACACTTGTTTGTTATGTATATAATTCCACATGTGTTAATTCACAGTTTTGATGCCTTCATAGTCATGAAAATAAAGAAAACTCTTTGAATGAGAAGGTGTGTCCAAACTTTTGGTCTGTACTGTATATGAGCAGGGACCGAATAATCTCACTCTGGGTGAATCTGAGGCTTTAGAGTTGTTACAGAATGACAAAGACATCATTATAAAGCCTTCAGACAAAGGAGGAAATGTAGTAGTCCTAGGAAGGGAAATATACAGGGATATGTGTCTACGTATCTTAAATGATAAATCATGTTATGCCAAATAGTGATAAGCGGCAGGGGCAATATTCGAATTTGCGATATTTTGTGAATATTTGGGCGAATATTCGCCATATATTCGAGAATTCATGATCTCCAGGCATTATTTTCTTGATTGCGAAAATTTGCATAAAAATTCGCATTAACTGGTATTTAAAAAAAAATCAAATATTCGCGATTACGAATATATTTTGCGATATTCTAAATATTCGCGAATTCTCGAAGTGCCAATATTCGCGATTAAAATTCGCAATTCGAATATTCGTGATCAACACTAATGCCAAACTTCGCTCAAACCCAACTGATGCCCTTAAAGGGAAACTGTCACCGGGATTTTGTGTATACAGCTGAGGACATGGGTTGCTAGATGGCCGCTAGCACATCCGCATACCCAGTCCCCATAGCTCTGTGTGCTTTTATTGTGTCAAAAAAACTATTTGATACATATGCAAATTAACCTGAGATGAGTCCTGTCCCTGACTCATCTCACGTACAGGACTCATCTCAGGTTAATTTGCATATGTATCAAATCGGGTTTTTTTACACAATAAAAGCACACAGAGCTATGGGGACTGGGTATTGCAGATGTGCTAGCGGCCATCTAGCAACCCATGTCCTCAGCTCTATACACAAAATCCCGGTGACAGGTTCCCTTTAAAATCGAATTGACAGAGGTACTGGGTGAGGATAAAAGGCAAGGCTTAGTGAATATGACCGAATATACCTACCTGTTACCCGATAACCCCCTCACACCTGTGTTTTATGCTCTGCCTAAAATACATAAAAGGGTTAATCCCCTTAAAGGCAGACCGATAGTGTCTGGGGTCGGAGGCCTCACTGAGAAGATCAGTAACTATGTGGATGTGATCCTACGCCCTTTCGTGCTGTGTCTACATTCATACGTAAGGGACTCGATGGATGTGCTCAGACGTCTGGGCGACGTAGTATGTGACAGTGGCACACTCCTTGCCAGTTTAGATGTGGAAGCCCTCTACAGCTCCAACCCACATGAAGAAGGATGTGAGGCTGTGAGGGCATTCCAGGCAGGAAGGGGGGCACATCTGAAACCACATAATGAGTTTATCATCAAGTTGCTGACCTTCATCCTAAATAGCAACATTTTCCTGTTTGATAGGCAGCTCTTCCACCAGCTCAGGGGAGTTGCGATGGGCAGTCCCTGTGCAAATCTCTACCTGGGCTGGTGGGCGAAAGAGGTTGTGTTCGGGGAGAGCATGAGTCGATGGACCTCGTCCATTATGTTGTGGTTGAGGTTCATCGACGATGTGTTCATATCGTGGGATAATACCTCCTCTGCCTTTAAAATTTTTGTGTCCACCCTCAAACAGAATGATTTAGGCCTGTATTTTACTAGTGAGATTCATAATACCCTCTTGACATTTCTTGACCTCTCTATCAAGATTAGCCAAGACAGAACTATTTCAACGAATATATATAGGAAACCGAGGGCCACCAACACATTGCTCAAATGGGAGAGCAGTCATCCTCTCCCACTTTTTGTACAAAATGCATTTGCCAAGCATCTCACTTTATAAATAAGCTTAGCATTAGCACTTGAATGCTTTTTATGACTATGGCATTATTGTTCTTTATCTGGTTTGCAGAGTGCTGTTGCATTGTCTTTTTTCTCTATGTTTCTAGCCATGGCAGCGTGCACCAGCGCATTGGGATGTGCTGACTAACCCCCTTTTTTTTGCAGATTTACAGCGCTGGAGGTGTGGCACTCCAGCGAGTCGTGCACTCCTGATTAGCCTATCTGCCCCATAGGCTGATTTTAATTAGTTTCAGTATAAAGCTGTTGCCAGCTCTCACTACATTCATTGGAAGCCGTCTGGTGCCAGGAGAGGTATGGAGTGGGCTCGGCATGCATGTTGGTACCTGCATCCCTTGGAAGTAATGGAGGCCTTAATGGCACCAATAAAGGTAAAAGGCAGAGTGGACCCAGCATGCATGTGGAACCTACACTTCCTGAACTTTATGGCGTACATTATGTTGTATAACAGGTAGTATTTAGTGTTAGGTTCCCGTTTTACAGAGATCGCCTTGACATTTGGCAGACGGGCTCAAATGGTTTTGTACAAAATGCATTTGCCAGGCATCTCACTTTATAAATAAGCGTAGCATTTGCACTTTAATATTGTGACTATGGCATTATTGTACTTTATCTGGTTTGCAGAGTGCTGTTGCATTGTCTTTTTTCTCCACTCCCACTTAAGCGTGGCATCCCCAAAGGGCAATATCTGCGGGAAAGGCGGAATTGTTCAGAATGGAGCGACTTTAAGACTGCTGCAAATGATTTGAGGAGTAGATTCAGTCGGAGGGGCTATGCAGCAGAACCACTTAGAAGGGCATATCATCATGCAGCTGCATGCAACAGAGAGAGAGTTTGCTACATCCGAGAACTACTATTGTTGATGATTCTAAAGCAAGGATCATCTTTTGATGTAGCACATAGGGAGATTCTGAAGATTCTAAAAGACAGCTGGGGCCTCCTGCAGTCAGACCCGGTGGTAGGACACCTGGTGGGAGAATATCCACTCATTACATTCCGTAGAGGTGGTAATCTGAGGTATAAACTAGTACACAGTGCTTTTTCCACTCCAGCATTGGACACGTGGTTACCCAACAGACCACCGGGCAACTTTAACTGCAGTGGATGTGTGGCATGTAGAGTCAGAAAGAAGGGCAAGACAGTGGTAAGCACGACTATGAAAAGGAGATATGTGTTCCGGTCCTTTATCAATTGTAGAACGGTGTGGCAACATGCATATGTAACTTACAGTATGTGGGTAAAACAAAACAGGAGTTCAGACGCCGTATCGGTGAACATCTGCAGGATATTGTAAACAAAGCTGATACTCCAATCGCCCAGCATATTGTGAAACATCCCCCGGATGAAACCGACTGCATCAGATTTCAGGGAATTGAGCATGTGAGAACATCTGCATGAGGAGGCGACGTGGATAATCTCCTCCTCCGAAAAAAGTCTCAGTCTTCAAACTGTTAAACCCCATGGACTGAATAAATTTATTTCGTACACTAGCTTCATTCAGTGATATTTACCAGGGGTAATATCTCTTGGTGATTCTTTATAGGCTTACAGTATCCTCCGCGGTTTACGATGACTGAATCTCCTTTAGTGTGATACGTTGGTCTTGTTATCTGTTGCGATGACCTCAGTAGATGTGTGGCCCCTCTGAGGTCATTTTAGTATTTGCTGCTGACAGTATTACTGTTTACAGACAGGGGGTCTGTACATTTATGTTATGTATGGTTATGTCCACATCCTTATTGTGGGTAACCTCTGTGTGTATGCTGTGTTTATATGTTCCTTTTGCACAGGATATATTTATTTGTATACCCATATGAATATACCGTTCCAATTCTACTCCTGTTTGATCAGCAGTTTTAAATTTTTTTAAAAAAACTTTTCCACATTTTTTGCCCTTTTTTTAGTTATCTTTTTTTTTTTTTTTTTTAGTTTTAGGGATAAGTCCGCGAACACCCGTGCCCCCACACACACGCACACTGAATAAAGATTTACACGCACGCACACACACACGCAGACACACACTCCCCTATGGCCCGCCGGATGTTCTCGGCCGAGAAGACATACGCCCAGATTGCCTCCGAGTCCGAGAGTCCCAGTGAGGACCAGGATGACCCCACTTTCCTGTTGTCATCCGCGTCCTTCTCATCATCTAGCGATGATGATGAGCCCCCAAGGTGGCGGAGACGCCGCCAAGTGGAGAAAGGGGACCGCCATGATAGGGACCCTGTGGCCCACCCTAGTACGAGCAGCTCTGGGGCTCATACTAGTTTTCCGGCCCACCAGTTAAATCCACCTGAGCCCCCTGCCGGTGAACTTGTCTGGTGTACCCCAGAGCGATTTGAGCCCGTGATTCCTGATTTTGTAGGCCAACCAGGAATCCAGATTTCCACAGTGGGCTTCACTGAATATGACTTTTTTTGTCATTTTTTCAGTGACCAACTGGTAAATCTAATGGTGGAGCAGACGAACCTGTACGCTCAACAGTTCGTTGCTCAACACCCGGGCTCCTTTTTGGCTAGGCCCGGTGGCTGGACGCCGTGCTGCATATGGGGCCTCGTGCTGCATATGGGTTTAGTCAAGAAACCTAGTGTCAGGCATTACTGCAGTGGGGACGTCCTCTACCAGACCCCACTTTACAGTACGGCCATGACACGCTCCCGCTTTGAGGCCATCCGGAAATGTATGCATTATTCAGATAATGCAGCATGTCCTCCCCGAGGTGATCCTGCCTATGACCGCCTGTAAAAAATCAGGCCGGTTATCGATCACTTTGGGGCCAAATTTGTACAGGCCTATGTACCTGGAGGTCACGGTTGATGAGTCTCTCATTGCGTTCAAGGGGAGACTCATTTTCCGCCAGTATGTTCCCTCAAAGCGGGCGAGGTATAGCGTGAAGCTGTACAAACTTTGTGAGAGTACCTCAGGGTACACTTACAAGTTTCGTGTGTACGAGGGTCGAGATTCCCGTATTTAACCCCCAGAATGTCCCCACACTCTGTGTTAGCGGGAAACTTGTGTGGGACCTTATGCACCCACTGCTAGATAAGGGTTACCACCTGTACGTGCATAACTTTTATACTAGTATCCCCTTGTTCCAGTCCCTTGCCGCCAGATCCACCTCCGCTTGTGGGACCGTGTGGAAAAATCAACGCGGCCTCCCTGCCCACCCCCTCCAGGTACCTATCCCCAGGGGTGAGACCCATGCCCTTACCACTGGAAACCTGTTGCTAGTCAAATATAAGGACAAGAGGGATGTCCTTGTACTGTCCACAATTCATAGTAACGGCATCACCCCTGTCCCTGTGCGAGGTACCGCGGCAACGGTCCTCAAGCCCGATTGTATTGTCGACTACAATCGGTATATGGGAGGAGTTTATCTCTCTGATCAAGTCCTCAAGCCATATAATGCCATGCACAAAACCCGGGCATGGTGCAAAATAGTTGCGGTCTACTTGGTACAGGCCTTGTACAACTCTTTTGTGCTGTCCCGGAGTGCTGGGGACACAGGGACATTCCTTCAGTTCTATGAGGCAGTCCTCAAGGCCCTGATGTTTTCGGACCGGGAAAGAGCAGGCCGGAGTACCTCGGGAACTGGAGGCACCAGGATCGTCCCTGGCCAACACTTTCCAGGTGTGGTCCCTGATACTGGAAAGAAGGGACGGACCCAAAAAAGGTGCAGAGTGTGTCACAGGAGGGGGATACGGAAGGACACCACTACTCAATGTGACACGTGCCCCGATCATCTGGGCCTCTGCATTATTGGTTGCTTCAGGGAGTACTACACTTCCATGGAGTACTAAATTTATATCCAAATTTAGCCACTGACAATCGGATAAAAAAACTATGGTTCTCAGACTTGAGACACCAAAAAAAATGTGTTCAAAGAGTTTGTAAAACTAAAATAATTTAAAAAAAGTATACAAATTAGGTATCGCCGCATCGGTAATAATCTCCTCTATAAAAATACCCCATGACCTAAACCCCCAGATTAACACGGTCCAAAAAAAAACAAAAAACGGTGCAAGAAAAGAACTTTTTTTGTCACCTTACATAACAAAAAGTTTAATAGCAAGCGATCAAAAAGTCATATAGCCCCAAAAATAGTGCCATTAAAACCGTCCCCTCATCCCGCAAAAAATGAGCCTCTACCTAATACAATCGGCTAAAAAACAAAAAAAAATTAATGACTCTCAGACTTTAGAGACACAAAAATATTTTTTTTGTATCAAAAAGGATAATATAGTCTAAAACCTAAATAATTGTAAAAAAGTAGACTTATTAGGTATCGACGTGTCCGTAAGAATCTCCTCTATAAAAATAACCCATGACCTAACCCCCCAGATTAACACGGTCCAAAAATTTTTTTTTAAACGGTGCCAAAACAGCTGTTTTTGGCACTTTTCCATTTCAATCAGTATTTTCCGGTAACAAAGCAAGGGTTAACAACCAAACAAAACTTAATATTTATTACCCTGATACTGCAGTTTACCGAAACGCCACATTTGTGGTCGTAAACTGCTGTATCACTAAAAGGCAGGGCGCAAAAGGAAAGGACCGACATGGTTTCTGGAAGGCCGATTTTGATGGCCTTTTTTATTGACACCATGTCCCTTTTGAAGCCCCCCTGATGCACCCCTAGAGTAGAAACTCCCTAAAAGTGACCCCATCTAAGAAACTACACCCCTAAAGGTATTCAAAAATGATTTTCCAAACTTTATTAACCCTTTAGGTGTTCCTCAACAGTTAATGGCAAATGGAGAAGAAATCTCAGAATTTCAACTTTTGGTAACCTTACCTCACAAAAATGTAATATAGAGCAACCAAAAATCATATTTACTCTAAAAATAGTCCTAACAAAACCGCCACCTTATCCCGTAGTTTCCAAAATGGGGTCACTTTCTGTGAGTTTCTACTCCAGGGGTGCATCAGGCGGGCTTGAAACAGGACACGGTGTAAATAGTCATGGAAATAAATAGTCAGGGCAATAAAGATACAGTTTTGTTTGGCTAAATGGGTTAAAAGGGAAAATTTGGCAAAAAATTGAAATTCTGAAATTTCATCTCCATTTGCCAATAACTCTTGTGGAGCACCTAAAGGGTTAACATAGCTTGTAAGATCAGTTTTGAATACCTTAAGGGGTGCAGTTTCTTAGATGGGGTCACTTTTAGGGAGTTTCTACTCCAGGGGTGCATCAGGGGGGCTTGAAACAGGACACGGTGTAAATAAACCGGTCCATAAAAATCAAAATTGAAAATTTGGCAAAAAAATGAAATTTTCAAATTTCATCCCCATTTGCCAATAACTCTTGTGCAACACCTAAAGGGTTAACAAAGTTCATAAAATCAGTTTTGAATACCTTGAGGGGTGTAGTTTCTTAGATGGGGTCAATTTTATGGAGTTTCTACTCTAGGGGTGCATCAGGGGGGCTTCAAAAGGGACATGGTGTAAATAAACCAGTCCAGCAAAATCTGCCTTCCAAAAACCATATGGTGCACCTTTCCTTCTACGCCCTACTGTGTGCCCGTACAGTAGTTTATGGCCACATATGGGGTGTTTCTGCAAACTACAGAATCGGGGCAATAAATATTGAGTTTTGTTTGGCTGTTAACCCTTGCTTTGTTATTGGAAAAAGTGGATTAAAATTGAAAATTTGCCCAAAAATCTAAATTCGGAAATGTTATCTCCATTTGCCATTAACTCTTGTGGGACACCTAAAGGGTTAACAACGTTTTTAAAATCAGTTTTGAATAGCTTGAGGGGTGTAGTTTCTAGAATGGGGTGGTTTCTATTATGTAAGCCTCACAAAGTGACTTCAGACCTGAACTGGTCCCTAAAAATGGGGTCTTTAAAAATTTCAGAAAAATTTCAAGATTTGCATCTAAACTTCTAAGCCTTGTAACATCCCCAAAATATAAAATATCATTCCCAAAATGATCCAAACATGAAATAGACATATGGCGAATGTAAATTAATAACTATTTTTGGAGGTATTACTATGTATTATAGAAGTAGAGAAATTGAAACCTGGAAATTTGCAATTTTTTACTAATTTTTGGTAAATTTGGTATTTTTTTATAAATAAAAATGAATTTTTTTTACTTCATTTTACCAGTTTCATGAAGTACAATATGTGACGAAAAAATAATCTCAGAGTGGCCTGGATAAGTCAAAGCGTTTTAAAGTTATCACTACTTAAAGTGACACTGGTCACATTTGCAAAAAATGGCCTGGTCCTTAATGTGAAATAAGGCTGTGTCCTAAAGGGGTTAAGTGCTAATATAATAAAATGTTCTAGTTATTTTATGGAATCAAATAGCTAGTATCAAGCTCCTCAGAATGTATGAAAGTGTTAAAAAAATTAGGAGGTAATTTGTTATACTGAAATACGGCTATATTAGGCAACATTTCCCCACCCATGCCAGGTCTAAAATTGTGGGCGTGGCATGGCTGGTGAAGGGGACGGGCCTGCACCTCTTGATAACTTCGGCGGATCCACAATCAGATATAGGTGCCTAAAATAAATGACCCCCTAAACTTCTCATTATTCCAGATCTGAATCCTCAGGCCTCTTTCACACGACCGTGTGTCCTCCGTGGCCGTGTTGCGGCCTGCATACGGCGGGTCCGCAACATATAGGGCACCGGCAGTGTGCATTCCGCATCACGGATGCAGACCCATTCAGTTGAATGGGTCCGCAAATCCAGAGATACGGTGCAGAACGGAATGGAACCAAGGAACAAAAGCAATACAGATTGCTTCTGCGGGGTTCCATTCCGCAAAAAGATAGAACTTGTTCTAGCTTTTTGCGTAACGGAGGGATCACGGTACCCATTCAAGTGAATGGGTCTGCGATCCGCATGCGGCTTCCCCACGGTCGGTGCCAGTGCATTGCGGAACGCAATTCGCGGTCTGGAGCACGGCCATGGGGGACACACATTCGTGTGAAAGAGGCCTCACAGTGCAGTGGCTTTGAAGTGTTTGCCAACAGCTCATCCTGCTTTACCTGCCTCCTAATTCACAATCATAAATTTGTAATCATATTGTGTCAGTCATATTGTTAGAAGGGCTCTCATCCCCTGATCTGGATCTTGAAACCCCAAAATTCCCTACTCTGTGAATGAGTATGAGTTGCATCTAATTGTCAGTCCTCTTAAGAAAAGAGCTGCTAAACTATAACTTCACTGCGTGAAAGGTCCCAGAAGAGCTCTAGTGAAGGTTATTATAGTGTCAGCAGGGATTAATGAATTGCAAGCCTTACAGTAATTTCACTCAGATGCAGTTAAGAAAAAGACAAGATGCAGACTATTCACCAAACCTAGCAGTTTTACTATATACCCTGAGTGCTTTCTGGTTATAGTCACTGGAAGTCTGCTGTACTATTTACGTTTGCATAAAATAACATCAATGTAAAGCACAAGCAGTCATTAGGTGAGCAGTGATAATATTATTTTGTGCATCTGCTGCCCTCTGGTGACTATAAATATACTGTACGTTTATACAGTGATTTTAAATTGTTAATGCATTTAATAAACAAATCTGCCTCTACACCTATTAATTAAATATCCTACTTACAATTTGTAATCAATTGCATAATTAACAGCAAAATTCCATCAAAATATGTCATATCATTTGATGTTTGTGGTTTATTGTTGGCTATTAAGGAGTTTTTGTTTTTTCTCTAATTTACTTTTGTATTTGGATCATTGTCTTGCTATATAACTCAGCTAAGCTTCATACCCTGGTCCGATGGCAACACACTGAGAAAATTTACTAATGCTGGCTCAAATTTATACAGGATAAACTTAGACATCACAGTCAGAAGATGTGCCAAGTTTTCAATGTGCTAGATTGAGTGCATCTTATTAGAAGTTAGACACTTTTCCTTTCACCATCTTAAAGGAGCTGTTCACTCTTGGGGACCTTTTGGGCAGAGCCCCCAACATGACCATACCCGAGGCTGGGAGCATACTTACCTGCTCCCACTGCTGGGTTTGGGCTTCTTTTACTCCCCCCACCACTGCCTCCTGATTTCCAGTATCATTTTCCAGTTTGACACGGGTCATGTGGCTTCAATGATAACATGTACTCCATGTGTCACATAATCAAGGTACATGGCATGGCACATGGGATACATGTCACCATTACAGCCAGTGATTGGCTGAATTGGACTTGAGACTTGCTTTCCTTCGTAGTGGCTCTGACTTCCATGGCAGTTGGTATGCCACCATGGTAGGTCTGAATACAAAAGAGGTACTTGACATAAATCCCAGATGTTGGGTGGATGTTGAGGGTGCAGGTAGTCAAGGGATGAGGACCTCTGGCTCTGGCTGAGGCCTTTCACGGGAACATAGAACACCGTCCGACGATTCCTGCAGACAGCACACCCGTCCTGTTGCAGCTGGGTCATCCGGGTATACCTCCGGTTCCGTCCGCGGCATCGGGGGTTTCTCCAGGCAGGTCACGGCTACAGCATAGGGCCCCTGAAGGGACTCCATGGCGGTGTACTCCACCACATCTCCCGTATAGAGGCTGTGGCGGGCCTGAGGGAGGTAAGGGCGATTCACGGAGCGTCTGTTGACATTAAGCTCCTGCCCGGTCTTGTCATCCCTAATGAAGCCAGACCCCCTCTCAACCAAAAAACACACCACACTTCCGGTCCTCCTCTCTAAAAGCGGGTCCCTGGGCTGGGGTCGATCCCATACCCTTCGGATGCTGGCACGCACAGTTTTGCACCTTTCGCTCCGCAGCAAATTCAATAAAGTCATTTTTAAGGGGTTTTTCGGCAATTCTATAGGCAGTATAATCCAATGGAACATAGATTTATTCTGTTCGGATCCTGTTCGTGACATCAAAATTACATCAAGCGCCTCCCCCAGGGCCCTTTAAGAGGAAAAAGTACTTGTTTTCGTGACGCCAGTTGCAGTGAAGCAACAAGGGCACAGGGTCCCTTTAAGTGATACTGTGGATGGTACCCAAGTGTAGGAATGCCAGAGTGGTGTAGGGTGGCCTAAAGGTGTTGGTGCACATGTCACGGTGCTCCTACCTGGATACTCTGGGCCCCAGGCGTTGGCTCCGAAGCAATGAATAGGGGGGTTGTTGATGAAGGGGATGCAGAAATAAATTGAGTCCAGATCTTGTTATGAAGTTCAATAACAGCTTTACTTTGCATAAATGTTTCTCCAACAGTTTCAGGCTTTGTCTTGGTTCCCAGCAGACTTTAGCATTAACTCTGGCAGGCGAACACACTCAACTTTGTTACAACGGTTGCTCTCTGGCTCTGCTGTGCTGACAGGCTGACTGAATAACTTTGCTTTAGCTGTCTGCTGCAACTTCTCTTTTTGTAGTCTGACTTTAGTTTAATCCAGGGAATTTTGGTCCTGGCTTCAGAGGCTCCAAGCTGTGGCCTCCACATCCAGCAGAGCTGAAGGTGCTGTAGCTGGCTTGGGCAAGGCACATCCAGCAGGGATGTGCACCTGCAGCACACCCTGCCTTGGCAGCAGGGCTGGGACAAGGCCATTTGGTGCCCAGGGCGAAGATGGCAAACTGCGCCCCCCCCCCCCCCCCCCCGTTTTTAAGAAAGAATCAATGTTGTTTCAAAACAAGAATATACTTAGGCCTCTTTCACACTTGCGTTGTTGGGATCCGGCATGCACTTCCGTTGCCGGAGGTGCCTGCCGGATCCGTAACAACGCAAGTGTACTGAAAGCATTTGAAGACGGAACCGTCTTCCAAATGCTTTCAGTGTTACTATGGCACCCAGGACGCTATTAAAGTCCTGGTTGCCATAGTAGGAGCGGGGAGCGGGGGAGCGGTATACTTACAGTCCGTGCGGCTCCCCGGGCGCTCCAGAATGACGTCAGAGCGCCCCATGCGCATGGATGACGTGATCCATGTGATCACGTGATCCATGCGCTTGGGGCGCCCTGACGTCACTCTGGAGCGCCCGGGGAGCCGCACGGACGGTAAGTATGCTGCTCCCCTGCTCCCCGCTACACTTACCATGGCTGTCAGGACTTTAGCGTCCCGGCAGCCATGGTAACTATTCAGAAAAAGCTAAACGTCGGGTCCGGCAATGCGCCGAAACGACGTTTAGCTTAAGGCCGGATCCGGATCAATGCCTTTCAATGGGCATTGATCCCGGATCCGGCCTTGCGGCAAGTCTTCAGGATTTTTGGCCGGAGCAAAAAGCGCAGCATGCTGCGGTATTTTCTCCGGCCAAAAAACGTTCCGTACCGGAACTGAAGACATCCTGATGCATCCTGAACGGATTACTCTCCATTCAGAATGCATTAGGATAATCCTGATCAGTATTCTTCCGGCATAGAGTCCCGACGACGGAACTCTATGCCGGAAGACAATAACGCAAGTGTGAAAGAGCCCTTAAAGCAATAGAACAAAGGACTGTGGGACTTTGAAAGTATTCATTTTAAAACACGTGTGTAAACACGAATATGAACTTTGCCCCACGATAGCTCTTTTGTAGAACCCCCATAAAAACTTACAGTTACTTGACTTGGCCCTTGGGGATCTCGGACGCCACTTCAACACTTGGCCGGGGGCTCGGCAGAGCTGATGTTGTGCTTTATCCTAATGAGAAAGATTTCATAATAAGGATTTGGAGAAGGGGCAGAGGAATAGCAGAGCAGGGAGAGGCTGGTGCTGCTACTAGGGGGTCATACCATGGGGGAGTAATAAAACCCACCATAATGCCCCCCCCAGTAGTAATAATTCTCCTTATAATATGCAAAACATACCCCTTTGTAATGCCCCCAGTTGAGCTAATGTTCCCATAATGTGCCAACATAAAATACCCCCCTTCTCAGTGCCCCCGTAGATGACCCCCATAGTGCTCCCCCCTTCCCCATAGTACCCACCATAATGTGTCCCAGTATAAAATGCCCCTATACAGAGCCCCCCATATAAAATATCTTCTTTTTAGCCTCAGTAGATGCCCCTAAATAATCTGCAGTAAGATGTGCCCCCATAGATGCCCCCATATCATGTGCCAGTAGCCAGAGCCCCCCCCATATCATGTGCCAGTAGCCAGAGTGCCCCCATATCATGTGCCAGTAGCCAGAGTGCCCCCATATCATGTGCCAGTAGCCCCCCATATCATGTGCCAGTAGCCCCCTTTATTGCCAATAGCCCCCTTATGGGCCAGTAGCCCCCCTTATGTGCCAATAGCCCCCCTTATGTGCCAGTAGCCCCCTTATGGGCCAGTAGCCCCCCTTATCATGTGCCAGTAGCCCCCCTTATCATGTGCCAGTAGCCCCCCTTATCATGTGTCAGTAGCCCCCCTTATCATGTGCCAGTAGCCCCCCTTATCATGTGCCAGCCCAGTAGTCCCCCCTTATCATGTGCCAGCCCAGTAGCCCCCCTTATGTGCCAGCCCAGCCCAGTAGTCCCCCCTTATCATGTGCCAGCCCAGTAGCCCCCGTTATCATGTGCCAGCCCAGCCCAGTAGTCCCCCCTTATCATGTGCCAGCCCAGTAGTCCCCCCTTATGTGCCAGCCCAGCCCAGTATTGTACCTATATAAATAAAAAAAATAATAAAAAAAACTTATACTTACCTCCAGCAATGTGATGCGATGCAGGCCGCCTCTTCCGTCTGTGTCCCTCGCTATACGGCAGTCAGGCGACGCGATGACGTCATCGCGCCGCCTGCACCGGCCTCTGATAGGCTGCCAGCACTAGGCCGGCAGCCTATCAGAGGAACAGGAGGGGACACACCTCTCCCTCCTCTGCCGCAGCGCAGGCATCTGTATTGCCGTCCTGAGGACGGCAATACAGATGACTATGGAGATGAGCGCTTCCGCAATGGAAGCGCTCATCTCCTGCTCTGCCCTGCCGCCGGCCGCGGCCGCCCTCACTTGTCACCAGGGCCGCGGCCTTGCGGCACTCAGGCTTGCCGGCCCACCGGGAAATTTCCCGGTATCCCGGCAGGCCAGTCCGGCCCTGCTGCGCCCCCCTCCTTGTAGCGCCCAGGGCACCCGCTCCTTCGGCCCCTGCCTTGTACCGGCCCTGCTTGGCAGGGAGTGAACTGCAACTGACTCTAACTAACTAGTCTCCTCCCTTCCTTAGAGAGAGGGTTAGAATGGAAAGAAGGGTTCCATTCTCTTTAACTGTAGCTCTGCCATGCTTGCTGCTAGCTACTGGTGAACCAGGTACATTACATAAACATTAACAGTTACATAGGAATAGCAATGCACATTGTATAGGACCTGCAATAAATGCATAAGCTGACATTGTGTTAGCCCATAGGACACAGTAGCGGGGTGCTGAGTGGTAATGGCACTCTAGGTCATTACACATGGGGTACACATCACTGCTGTACTCAATCATTGGCTGCAGCAGCTATTTGACCTATGTCAAACTAGATGTTGAGTGTAGGCGGCAGCAGAGGAGCAAGGGAGATGAAACCCAGCAGTAGGAAGCAGATAAATATGCTTCTGTCTGCTCTCCCCACCCATATGTGTTTGAGAGGAATTGACAACCTATTTAAGGCTGGTTTACTTGACACAATTTTTTTTGTATAAAGAACTGGAGCACATCATAAATCTGTTGCTTTTCTACAAAGTCATTAAGCCATAACCCTGTATCTAGGCACTTTAAAGTGTTGTCTGTTGAGGCACTGACTTCCAGCTACATAGCTACTGCAGTGCAACTGATCATCAGGGTATTGGTTGTCGGATACTTGCCAGTCATATATTGATAGCCTATCCTAGGGAGAGATAATGAATAGTAAAATCCTGGAGAACCTCTTTAACAGTATTCTAGTACAGTCAAGAATTCCGAATATCTTTAATGAATAGTTACTTCAATAATGTGACAATAAAACATACCTATATGATTGCACTACCACCACAGTATTTGTCCTATGTATCCAAATAAAGAAGCAGCACTCCAAAAAAAAGATCAAAAAAGTGATTTATTTACCCAATGGACAGCAACGTTTCACTCCCTCTATGGAACCGTTCTCAAGAACACTGGCTGTAGCTGCTAGTGAGATCTACAATATACCTGAAATGTTTTGTAACTTTTTGGATAACTTTTAGCTGTGTCCTTTGATTAATTCTGGGCAGGTTTACCACTTCTTCATTTAGAGGTAATGGCTTTCACTAAGGACAGAGGTAAGTAGGAAACATGGACCTACATTAGGATTGTCTGAGCAGGCTCGGACTGACCCACAGGGGTACAGGTGAATCCCCCTGTGGGGCCCTCAGCAAGGTGGGCCCCTAGTCTTGCACCCCTACACAAGTGGCACATAACACAGTAGACTAACTGCACTACATACATATATTCAATGTACAGCACCTCAACCAGTCTTTGTTCATATAAAACACTTAGATTATTAAAGAAACTCCCCAGTTTGTTATTGTAGACACGATCAGAGCTAAGATGACTTCTTGGTACAGAGTAAAGCTAGCCAGTATCCTCTTTTCCCCAAGACCTACCTTCTCAAAGGGACCCCCATATTCAATCATCTGGTAGCATCTTGCTGCTGTGTGAGCAGGTAATATTTGAATGTATCCGTACGGTGGGCCCCAAAAATAAATTTTACTGGTGGGCCCTAGTCATCCCATTCTGACACTGTGTCTGAGTGTTCCTTATGGTTTAGAGGTTTAAAGGGTTTATCTCATCACAGAAATTGGTGACATATTGCTACAATATGGCTCTAATGTCTGATCGATGGGTAGGGGGACATGCACAGATATCATAAGGCTTAGAACAGAACTTAATATAGACCCCAGTGAGATATCTGATGAATTTACTCAATTTTTTTTTTGTGTAGGAATATCTTAATAAAAAAAAGTCTTGCATTTTCCCACTTTACCCAACTTCTATGTTGGAACAAGTGTAACAGATACTTTATAAAGTATTTCAGTGCATATGAATTTATACACTTACCACTGAACTTGGTGGAAGCTGTACATTGAGCACTCCCTATTGGTCGCTGCATGAAAAAAATGCTATTGTTATATGTTGGAAAACAGAAGAAGGACCACCCCGCACTTCGACCCCATAGTAGTGCTGTGGCCTTCCTCGATGGTAGGTATGCCATTAGTGGTAGGGGTTCAACTGCTATAACTCTTGCCAATTTCTAAGTAAGCACTGTGTCACGTGGCTTCCTGTGTGCTCCACTTGTTGTTTTTTTCCTCCGAGTGGCTGCATGGGTGACCATTATACTCAATAGCTGTCTAGACTATCTGTAAAATGTCAACCTTTTTTTTATTGATCAGTGAAGGACCTCTGCTAATCTTATATTGGTAATTCCACTAATGTCTGTGATGAGACAGCCTAATTAGAGTTGAGCAAACACCTAGATGTTCGGGTTCGGGGAGGTCGGCCGAACTTTAAAAAAAAGTTCGGGTTCGGGACTCGAACTTGAACCCCATTAAAGTCAATGGGGACCCGAACTTCACTTTATTATTTTCCATTATAACATGGTTATAACGGAAAATAATAGTATTAGCTTTTTCAGATCTGAGTTTTCACGATCGTGAAAACTCAGATCCGACAGTATATTCTAAAACAGAGGTGTTCCCATGGTGATAGGGACGCTTCGAATTAGAATATACTAACTGTGTACATAACTGCCCCCTGCTGCCTGGCAGCACACAATCTCTTACAGGGGGCTGTGATCCGCACAATTAACCCCTCAGGTGCCGCACCTGTGGGGTTAATTGTGCCGATCTCAGCCCCCTGTTAAAAGAGATCGGGTGCTGCCAGGCAGCAGGAGCCAGACCCCCCTCCCTCCCCAGTATTAAAATCATTGGTGGCCAGTGTGGCCCCCCACCCCCACCCCCCCTATTAAAATCATTGGTGGCCAGTGCGGCCCCCCCCTATTAAAATCATTGGTGTCCAGTGCGGCCTCCCCTCTCCCCCCCTAATTAAATTCATTGGTTAACAACCCCCCCCATCGTTGGTGGCAGCGGAGCGCCAGTTCCGATCGGAGTCCCAGTTTAATCGCTGGGGCTCCGATCGGTTACCATGGCAGCCAGGACGCTACTGCAGTCCTGGCTGCCATGGTTACTTAGCACTTATAGCAGCATTATACTTACGTGCGCTGTCTGTGGCCGGTCGGGCGCTCCTCCTACTGGTAAGTGACAGGTCTGTGCTATAAGCAATGCGCCGCACAGACCTTTCACTTACCAGTAGGAGGAGTGCCGGACGGACACAGACAGCGCATGTAAGTATAATGCTGCTATAAGTGCTAAGTAACCATGGCAGCCAGGACTGCAGTAGAGTCCTGGCTGCCATGGTAACCGATCGGAGCCCCAGCGTTTAAACTGGGACTCTGATCGGAACTGCCGCTCCGCTGCCACCAATGATGGGGGGGGGGTTGTTAACCAATGAATTTAATTAGGGGGGGGGGGAGAGGGGAGGCTGCACTGGACACCAATGATTTTAATAGGGGGGGGGCCGCACTGGCCACAAATGATTTTAATAGGGGGGGTGGGGGTGGGGGGGCCACACTGGCCACCAATGATTTTAATACTGGGGAGGGAGGGGGGTCTGGCTCCTGCTGCCTGGCAGCACCCGATCTCTTTTAACAGGGGAGGCCGCACTGGACATCAATTTGATTTTAATAGGGGGTGGGGGGGGGCACCTGAGGGGTTAATTGTGCGGATCACAGCCCCCTGTAAGAGATCAGGCAGGTGCTGCCAGGCAGCAGGCGGCCGTTATGTCCACAGTTCTCAGTATATTCTAACTTGAAGCGTCCCCATCACCATGGGAACGCCTCTGTGTTAGAATATACTGTCGGATTTGAGTTTTCACGATCTAACGCAAATCCGATGGTATATTATAACATAGAGGCGTTCCCATGGTGATGGGGACGCTTCAAGTTAAAATATACCATCGGATTGGAGAAAACTCCGATCAGATGGTATATTAATATTACCCGAACACCGAACCCGAACCCGAACTTTTACTGAAATGTTCGGGTTCGGGTGCCGAACACCGTAAAGTTTGGTACGAACCCGAACTTTACAGTTTGGATTCGCTCAACCCTAAACCTTATGACTTACCCATACAGTGACAGCGACATAGGGTTGATATATTGTAGAGAGTTATTAAAGTTGCATAGCAACCTTTATTTTCTCTCAATTCTCCCATAATTTTTTGTTGCTAAGATGCCTGGACCTTAGGCAGCAATGCAAGATCTAGAACCCTACACAAAGAGTTATGCAGTGATCCAAGCTGGGTTGACTTGGCTACTGAGTGTTCCTAGGCTTTGATGCTAAAACGTGACTGTCTGAATAAGGTTTTAGATTGACTGAGTACAAGTAACTGAACAGATATAGGATTTGCTCATTACAGGGCATTTCATTTTTTTTTCGGGGGGGGGGGGGGGCCCATTTATTTTAATGGCAGGCGAACATGAAAAACCTTCAGATCATATTTGCAGCCACCAAATACTTAGTAGAAGTGCACAAATAGCCCCACAACATGGACAGTGACATACTAGAGGGGGATCAATGACAATTCCAACAAAAAATATGAATCTTGATCAGGGGACATTTTTATGTGTCTTAAATGGAAATTCTCTGAAATGTGCCCTGTTGGAACCTAGAAATCTTTTATTTTAGGCCACGGGAGTATGGGCCCTAAAAATTAGGCATTCACCTGACATAAAAGAAATTCTGATTATGTGGCTCAAGGTACATTATGCGGTCAATCGATAAAAGTCCCTATAGAAGAGCAGTATTTGTGGAGGAAGGTATATCACACCGCTACCTCAATCCGTTTTTTGGGGGGGCAAGTGGTATATCACATTAGAAATAGTTTGTTCCAATAGCGTTTGGTACTCTGTGTAGCTGAGGTAACGCAGCAAAACCACAAACTAATGCTGCGCTACCCAAATGCACTATATAGATATTATATAATTGGTATATAACACCCCTGCTTCAATAAATTTTTGTGGGGGGCAACTGGTATATCAAACCAATTGAAATTATTTGTTCCAATAGCGTTTGTCACTCTGTATAGCTGAAGTAACGCAGCAAAAACCGCAAACAAATGCTGAACTACCCAAATGGACTATATAAAAACTATATAATTGGTATATCACACCCCTGCTTAAATCAGTCATTTTGGGGGGCAACTGGTATATCACAGTAGAAATTATTTGTTTCAATAGTATTTGGCACTCTGTGTAGCTGAGGTAATGCAGCAAAACCGCAAACAAATGCTGCACTACCCAAATGCACTATATAAAAAGTATATAATTGGTATATCACACCCCTGCTTAAATCTGTTTTTTTGAGGGGCAACTGGTATATCACACCAGTTTAAATTATTTGTTCCAAAAGTGTTTGTTACTCTGTGTAGCTGCGGTAACGCAGCAAAACCGCAAACAAATGCTGCACTACCTAACTGCACTATATAAAAAGCAAATAATTGGGATATAACACCCCTGCTTAAATCACTTTTTTGGGGGGGGGAGGCAACTGGTATTTCACACCAGTAGAAATTATTTGTTTTAAAAGCGTTTGTCACTCTGTGTAGCAGCGGTAACGCAGCAAAACCGCAAACAAATGCTGCACTACCTAAATGCACCATATAGAAAGTATATTATTGGTATATGTTGTGGAAATTTTATTAGGATGTGTTTCTAATATATTGTGTATTGTCATCATGTCTCTCAGTGTCAGGGTAAACCATTGGAGTGGATATCTTCCCGTGTATGTCCTGTCACAGCTGCTGGGCGCAGAGGTCTCCGTCGGCGAATGGTCCATGTGCTAAGCACTGGGCTGTGGGCCGGGGGAAACTGATGTGTTCAGCAGAGCAGTGTTTTGTTGGCTGATGTATGGACGCCGGCTAGGGCCCCCGCGCAAGACGCAGATTTATTGGTTCGGCGTGGATGCATTTGTTAAGAGAACAATATATGAAAGGAACGTGCGTTTGTTGTCTCTAGTGCGCCTGATCAGCCGCTGGAGATAATGACGTTGTCTTGTAAATAAACATGCATGAGGATCATAGTAACTTTATCTGGCATTGATCACTGAGCAAGGCTGGATACAATTAACTCCAGTTGTTATAGGATACATGTGTTTGTTAGCTGGCTATGTTATTCTAAGTGATGGTGTCTTGTCTTCCTATGTCATCACTTCCTGCATCCTTGTTACATGAAGTAAGTGGTCGGGTGACTGGCCAGCCCCTTTTCTATTGTTACTGTGACCATTTAAGTTGCATTACTGAAATAAATGAACTTTGCACGATATTCTAATTTTTTCGAGTTTCACCTGTATTTGTTCCAATAGCGTTTGGCACTCTGTGTAGCTGCGGTAAAGCAGCAAAACAGCAAACAAATGCTGCACTACCTAAATGCAGTATATAGAAAGTATATTATTGGTATATCACACCCCTGTTTCAATCAGTTTTTTCTGGAGGCAACTGGTATATCACACCAGTTGAAATTATTTGTTCCAATAGCGTTTGTCACTCTTTGTAGCTGTGGTAATGCAGCAAAACCGCAAACAAATGCTGCACTACCCAAATGCATTATATAGAAAGTATATAATTCGTATATAACACCCCTGCTTCAATCACTTTTTTAGGGGGGCAATTGGTATATCACACCTGTAGAAATTATTCGTTCCAATAGCGTTTGCCACTCTGTATAGCTGAGGTAACGCAGCAAAACCGCAAACAAATGCTACACTACCCAAATGCACTATATAAAAAGTATATAATTGGTATATCAGACCCCTGCCTCAATCAGTTATTTTGGGGGGCCACTGGTATATCACAGTAGAATTTATTTGTTCCAATAGTATTTGGCACTCTGTGTAGCTGAGGTAACGTAGCAAAACCGCAAACAAATGCTGCACTACCCAAATGCACTATATAGAAAGTATATAATTGGTATATCACACCCCTGCTTCAATCAGTTTTTTTGGGGGGCAACTGGTATATCACACCAGTTGAAATTATTTGTTCCAAAAGCGTTTGTCACTCTGTGTAGCTGCGGTAACGCAGCAAAACCGCAAACAAATGCTGCACTACCTAAATGCACTATATAGAAAGTAAAAGATTGGTATATAACACACCCCTGCTTCAATCCCCAAAAATTTTTTGGGGGGGGGGGCAACTGGTATATCACACCAGTAGAAATTATTTGTTCTAATAGCGTTTGGCACTCTGTGTAGCTGCGTTAATGCAGCAAAACCTGAAACAAATGCTGCACTACCCAAATGCATAATATAGAAAGTATATACCGTATATACTCGAGTATAAGACGAGTTTTTTGGCACATATTTTTGTGCTCAAAAAGCCTCCTCGTCTTATACTCGAGTCTAGTCTAGCTCCGGTAATACAGGCAGTGCGGGGGGCGGCGCTCACTCACTGACGTCACGCGCATGCGCCGCCTAGTGGGAGAAGGCGCGTGACGTCAGTGAGTGAGCGCCGCTCCCCGCACTGCCTGTATTACCGGAGCAAAGACAAAGTAAGAATACTGCTGTGAGCGTCGGGGAGGGGGATCTGTGTATGGCACTGTAGGGGGATCTGTGTATGGCACTGTAGGGGGATCTGTGGATGGCACTGTAGGGAGATCTGTGGATGGCACTGTAGGGAGATCTGTGGATGGCACTGTAGGGGGATCTGTGGATGGCACTGTAGGGGGATCTGTGGATGGCACTGTAGGGGGATCTGTGGATGGCACTGTAGGGGGATCTGTGGATGGCACTGTAGGGGGATCTGTGGATGGCACTGTAGGGAGATCTGTGGATGGCACTGTAGGGTGATCTGTGGATGGCACTGTTTAGGGGGGAGATCTGTGGATGGCTCCCTGTATTTAATGCAGAGTGTGTGTGTATATAATGCACACACTCTGCATTAAATACAGGGAGTCACCCTCTTGCAGATGTGTGTATATAATGTAGAGTGTGTGCATTATATACACATACACTCTGCATTATAGCTGCATTTCCCACCCTAGTCTTATACTCGAGTCAATAATTTTTCCCATTTTTTTGGGGTAAAATTAGGGGCTCGGCTTATACTCGGGTCGGCTTATACTCGAGTATATACGGTAATTGGTATATCACACCCCTGCTTCAATCACTTTTTTGCGGGGGAAACTGGTATATCACACTAGTAGAAATTATTTGTTCCAATAGCGTTTGGCACTCTGTGTAGCTGAGGTAACGCAGCAAAACCGCAAACAAATTCTGCACTACCCAATTGCATTATATAGAAAGTATATAATTGGTATATAACACCCTTGCTTCAATCAGTTTTTTTTGGGGGGGGGGGGGCAACTGGTATATCACACCAGTAGAAATTATTTGTTCCAAAAGCGTTTGTCACTCTGTGTAGCTTCAGTAACGCAGCAAAACCGCAAACAAATGCTGCACTACCTAAATGCACTATATAGAAAGTATATTATTGGTATATCACACCCCTGCTTCAATCAGTTTTTTTAGGGGCAACTGATATATCACACCAGTAGAAATTATTTGTTCCAATAACGTTTGGCACTCTGTGTAGCTGCGGTAACGCAGCAAAACCGCAAACAAATGCTGTACTACCTAAATGCACTATATAAAAAGTATATTATTGGTATATCACACCCCTGCTTTATTCTGTTTTTTTGGGGGGGGCAACTGGTATATCACACCAGTAGAAATTATTTGTTCCAATAGCGTTTGGCACTCTGTGTAGCTGCGGTAACGCAGCAAAACTGCAAACAAATGCTGTACTACCTAAATGCACTATATAAAAAGTATATTATTGGTATATCACACCCCTGCTTCAATAAGTTTTTTTGGGGGGCAACTGGTATATCACACCAGTTGAAATTATTTGTTCCAATAGCATTTGTCACTCTGTGTAGCTGTGGTAACGCAACAAAACCGCAAACAAATGCTGCACTGCCTAAATGCACTATATAGAAAGTATATTATTGGTATATCACACCCCTGCTTCAATCAGTTTTTCGAGGGGGCAACTGGTATATCACACCAGTAGAAATTATTTGTTTCCAAGAGCGTTTGGCTCTCTGTGTAGCTTCGGTAACGCAGCAGAACCGCACACAACCGCTGCACAATAGAAATGCACTATAATATACTTTCTATGTTAGAAAGTATATTATAAGTATATTACACCCCTCAGTAAGTCACACCTATCGATAGCACACCTATACCAGTCCTTAAAAAGACTTTTGTGGCCCTATTAGCTAGCGTTTGGTTTCCCTAACAGTCTGTCCCTGCTCCAACAGCAAGCTTTCCCTACACTGACAAAAGACTGAATGTAAAATGGCGGCCAGATCGGGTTTATTTATAAGGTAGGGGGTATGTCCATGTGCTGAAACGTTACAATTGGCTGTCCTGTACCACCTGATGGATGTGTCATGGGTGAAAGTTCTTCACAATGTAAAAGAATATGGCGCCGGTGGACATCGCCATATGTTAGCCCGTTCGGTGAACGAGCAAAGTTCGCCGTGAAACGACCGCCGGGCGAACCTCAAGGCCTTACTTATAACTTTATGACTTTATGGACAGTTTTGTAAATGGCAGTTTTAAGAATCTGAATTGTGCTTCTATAGAAGAATTCAAATATGGTTGGGAACAGCAAAAACTGGCTACGACTCCCAGCATGCACAACTTCTTGACTGTTCTCAGATATCTCTTAGAAGTGAATGGAGCATGCTGGGAGTTGTAGTTTTACCACAGTTGAAGTGCCGGAGTTTGCTAATCCCTTAAAGAACGGTTTTAGGGTGCTTTTGATGCAGTTTTAGAAGTCATTGTCACTAATGTGTGAAGGGAAGTAAAGAATATAGGAAAGATTCTAATTCTCCTCCTTTTCTGAATCTACGTCTAGTTTTAGCTTCAAAACTGCATGGAAAAATTGTATCAAAACAACACATATGAAATTAACCTTCCCCACCCAACATAGTCAAAAGACCAATGACTTACCTGATGATATATATTCTCCCAGTTGTCCCTGAGTGATCCCCAACTGCTTACAGTTGATGCTTTCTTGTCCAGATAAATCCTGATGTGTTCTTCCAACTCATGGTTCACCTGTTCTAAGGCTCTCACTTTATCTATGTACTCCACCAAGCAGCTATTCAAAGATTCAAATGTGGGGGCTCTTCCTCTTTCCAAGCTTTGGGTGACAGGAACAGGTGGGCCAGAGCTGCGCAGTCCCTGCATAAAAACACTGCTGATACCCAGGGCCCGTCGAGAAACCCGAGTGCCAAGACTACTTACACCTCCAGTTGGAACACTTCCTACATAGACACCTGGTGGCCTGGGGAGGTTACTCGCGCTGCCAATGCTGACTCTACGATTGGTAGTCCCAGGACACTCAGCAGAAGACAAAGCGGGCTGCTGCCCCAAGATAGATGACCTACGTCTTGGTAAAGGCATTGCTGCAGGAGACTCTCTCTACACTGTTCCTGTTCTCAAACAGTCTGGGTTCCCTTCTCAACGTTAGGCTGTTTTTTGGGGGATTTTTTTTACGTAGAATTTTTTAGGATTGCATCTTGTCACACGCAGTTCTAGAACATGATGTTTGTACTATTTGTCATGGAGTGTTCTCTCTCATTGTTCTATGGCTTCCACTGTCTCAGCAATTCTTTTCAGGAATAATCTGATTGTTGTGCATAAAAGTCCCATGAAAAGCAGTGAAAGTGAATATGTAGCCATTTGATACCTGTCACTAAAGCAGGTTTAGGGCTATTTTTTTTTTATATAGGGAAGGATCATACATGTTACACGATCATTTGTGATGTAAAAAATACAGTATGATTGCTGTTTATTTGATATGATTTTCTTATGTGTACTGTACCAGTTTAGGAAGACAATATAGAAAACACTTCGATAAGCTTAGCTAATCACATTTCTATTAAAAGGAGTTTATCCCTTCCAGAACATGGAATATTAAGTGGCTTAATTTAGACTATTAAAATTATACAAAATTATTATTTATAATAATTATTATAATTATTTATTATTATTATTATAATTCTTTGCATTTTTCATAATTTCCATAGCCTTATGTTTTTCTCATTGGAAAAGGTGGGGATCATATATGGTATAATTATATAAGCAGCAGGAGATGTACAGCTGCATTCTACCTTACTTTTTTGCTTTTGGCTCAACATATCCAAAGGTGTGTGAAACCAGATGACCATCATTTAAAGTGAGTCTGTTACCCTTTTAACAACACTAAAGGGGTTCTCCAGGAATTAAAAAAAATGAAAATATTTAAATATTATTTTATAATAAAAAATACTTAGAATGGCTTGTTTTTTCTAGGGAGCAATCATTAGGAGAAATAAAATGGCCGCCGTCCTATTAGTACACACAAAACAAGGATAAGTTACTTCACCACAATGAGCCATAGTGCTGCCTCAACCTTCTCTCTGCTCTGCTTGTCAGAAATCATGATCCTGAATACAGGTGAATCTCTGTGTGAATGGAGATGATAAGGAGACATGAGAGGAGGGTGAGGTGTGGCTAATGAGCAGCACTTGTTTACAGTCTCCATTACCACAGCTTGTCCTGTTTGTCCTCTCTGTACTTCATGTCTCCTCATTAACTAAATTCCCCAGAGATTCAGCTTAAATTCTTATCATCTGTATTCAGGATAATAATCCTTGACAAGTAGAGTAGAGAGGAGGATGAGGCAGCTTTTTAGCTGTGTGATCAGGACAGGCTTCTTCTTAGGCCAGTAATGATACATTCATGGCCTAGGCACATTTCAGTCCCATTTAAGTGAATGGAACTGAGCTTCAATACCAAGCACAACCACTATCCAATGGACGACGCTGTGCTTGATAAGTACAGGTGAAACTCGAAAAATTTGAATATCGTGCAAAGTTCATTTATTTCAGTAATGCACCTTAAATGGTGAAACTAACATATGAGACTCATTACATGCAAAGCGAGATATTTCAAGCCTTTATTTGTTATAATTTGGATAATTATGGCTTATAGCTTATGAAAACCCCAAAGTCACAATTTTGAGGAACCCTTTGCTCTTGGGGTATGGATTAATTAGCTGACTAGAGCAGACATCCCAACCTGCAAAAACTCATTTCAGGGAGGTGCACTTCTCATTTCAGGGAGGTTTTCTTTTTTTTTTTCTTTCACAAACTTTTTATTACATTTTCTAAACATAATGGGGTAAATAATATAATTAAAATGGAGGGTTAAATGTGTAAATGTATTTAAAAAAAATACATCTCTCTCAATAGTTCTATAGCTACTGAATGAGACAGAAGAAGATGCCTTTAACATATATATCTCCTTGAGAAGCCAATTTGACCCTAAAGGGTTAATTCAACCTGGAATCTAAACTCTGTGTCATCTGTCACTTCTCTTATCTCTCTACTCTGCTATCAGTGAACCTTTCCGGATATGTTGTTTCACATGCGGGTGTCAGGGAGCCTCTATCTAATAGCGGGAGACTCCCTGAACTTCAGGGAGACTTGAGATCCCTGCTAGAGGGTGACACTTTGAGCCTAGAATATTGAACCTTTTCACAAAATTCTTATTTTAAGCTGCATTATTGTAATTCCTTTTAATTTGCATTACTCAAATGGACTTTTGCACAATATTCAAATTTTTCGAGTTTCACCTGTATATATGAGTGAAGTTCTCAAAATTTCGATTCGGCTGCTTTGCCGATTTCACAAAGAAATTTTCTATGTGACAAATTACTTCATCATGAAGCTTATTTCTTTGTGAGTAGAGGGAGCAATAATAGCGAACGCAGATGGTGCTGCCCCCCGTCATTGAACCCCTCAGATGCCGCATTCATCGCTGATCATAGCATCTGAGATGACTATTGAGGGCTGTCAATAGTTATTCTGTTAAAAAAAAAAATATATTATTCACCTTATCCATTTGCTCGCGAAGAGTCCAACGCAGCCATCTTGATTGAAGATCCAGCGCGAAATCACGCGCAGTGAATGATGACAAGATTTTGCGCAGGATCTTTATTCAAGATGGCCACGGCAGACTCTTCCTACGCAAATGGATGAGGTGAGTATGAATTTTTTTTTTTACTGCTATTATAGGGAAAATTGATTCGTGACCACAAATCGCGCGTAAATTCGGCTTTGCTCTGCATCAAATTTTCACTGAAATGTGGATCAAAGTCCACTTCATGAGCTTCAATTAGCTCAACACTATTGATAAGCTGTGAGGAGACCTTGATGTTCACGGGATCATGGTGGTCTCTTCAAACAGCTGATCGGCAGGAGTGCCGGATGTTGGACCCCCACTGATTCAATATTAATGATCTATCCTGAGGGTTGGACATCAATAGCAATCAACTGGAAAAACCCTTTAATTAGGGGTCCCCTTTGCAATACCCCAGTACAGGGGGTATCCGCAAATGGTTTGAAATGTTATGTTATGCATTGTTATGTTATGTTCACCCAGCATGACATGGTATGGTTGGCAAGGGCCAGGTTTACCACCATGTTACTCCCCTCATGGCCGCATTCGGTTGATCCTATTTTATGTGCAGAGGGGGAGTTCTAGTCTAGTGAGTGAGGAAGTAAGTCATTGTGCCTTTACTCCTTAGGCCTCAGGATTTGGGAGATTAGCATATGAGGGACTACAGTAAAGACACCCATGAGATTTAACCATGTCCTGGCCAAATGTGCCTCTAAAGACCTGTATCCCACGTAAACACTTCAGCAATAATTGCCACCCCACACTACCATAAGGCAGAAGCCCTAACTACAGGGAGTGCCCCTATGGAAGAAAGGGTGCAGCGGGCCCTAGAAAGTGAAGGCCTTAGGGAAACTAGGAAAAACATCCTCCACTCTGGCTCCTCAAGGGCTCACTGCACCTTAATTGGATCCTCCCTGTTCTTAGTGAAGCAAGAACAGGTACTCTCCAAAACATTACACCTACTCTGTGCAGTTATAGTTATGATTCTCCTGTAAATGCAACCAAGTGTCTGTGTGAGAGCTACACAGGTGATCACAGTGTGCAGGCATCCAATTGATGTTTTGCTCTCTTACAGGCATTGTGTTGGATTTCTAAACTTCAGAGGCTACTCCCACATCACAGAAAGGAATTATAGGGGTCATTTATTAAACAGAAACACACCTATATTCGGCATATTTCTGGTGCAGATTGCAGCGCAAAGGTCTGCGTCTAAAAGTGGGTGTGGCATGGGTGGGGAATGGGATGGACGCCTGTTTTAGGCATAGAAAATATTCTAAATGTTAGACAGCTAGGAAGCTGGCTTACATTTAGACTGGCGATGGATACACTGAAGTTATGTAGAGGGTGACACCTGTACATATCTTCGGCAGATCCATTGTCTGCGCAGGGACTTATTTAGACCGGTGTCTAAAACCTAAAGCACCAGTGAGTGAAGCTGACTCTGCCAGGATAATGATCACAGAACAGTCATCTATCACAGAAAATAGCTCATGTTATCTACACCCAGAATACAGCAAGGGCACTGTGAGATCTAGGTGTTACCTTTTTGCAAACTGGAGTGATTGAGATAACAAAGTAATGCAGTAGCAGGTAAATCGCATTTCTTGGTAGATCTTCATGTGCCAATAAGCAGAATAAACATACCTTGTATATCATCTTTCTAATCTTTACGGGTACTTTCACATTAGCGCTTTTTGCGGATCCGTCATGGATCTTCAAAAACGCTTCAGTTACAATAATACAACCGCATGCATCCGTCATGAACGGATCTGGTTGTATTATGTCTTCTATAGCCATGACGGATCCATCATGAACACCATTGAAAGTCAATGGGGGACGGATCCGTTTTCTATTGTGTCAGAGAAAACGGATCCGTCCCCATTGACTTAGGCTACTTTCACACTCGCGTTTGATGCAGATCCGTCATGGATCTGCACACATGCATTAGTTCAGATAATACAACCGCATGCATTCGTTTAGAACGGATCCGTTTGTATTATGTTTAACATAGCCAAAATAGATCCGTTTTGAACACCATTAAAAGTCAATGGGGGACGGATCCGTTTTCTATTGTGCCATATTGTGTCAGTCATGTGTCATATTGTGTGTTTGGCTCAGTTTCGTCAGATGGACACCAAAACGCTGCAAGCAGCGTTTTGGTGTCTGCCTCCAAAGTGGAATGGAGGCGAAACAGAGCCAAACTGATGCATTCTGATCAGATCCTAATCCATTCAGAATGCATTAAGGGAAAAACGGATCAGTTTTGGACCGCTTGTGAGATCCCTGAACGCCGATGACGTCTTCTATTTCGGTGACGTCATCGGCGCAGGCACACTGAGGGAGTGCTGAGGAGGCGAGCGTCCTTCTCTCAGAGCGCCTGTGCCGAATGAAGACAGGCGCGGGATTTGAAATGCTGACAGGGCCAGCCGGAGGAGGAGAGCGCTCGCTGGCCCTGTCAATCAACAGGAGGAGGGGGCGGTTTTTTGCGGCGGCTACCAGCAAGTAGACGCCCTACTTGCTGGTAGTGAAGTCATTTGCATATTTTAAAAGATCGATTTTTAAGGAAACGAAGCCACAGACAAAGGTAAGAGCCCTATATAGGGAATATTCGTTCAATAAGGATTTTAACAAGCCCAAAAAAAAAAAATGTGTTTTGGGGGTGACAGAAGCCATTTAAACGTGGCTGTAGTTATGTGCCATTCATCATCCGGTTCCACGGGACATTATTCACAATGAAGCGGTCATCAGTGTAGGATGTGTCCAAAGGGCTCCAATTCTATGCCTTTCTGTGACTCTTCCAGTCTCTCTGTATCTCTGTTGCAACCTGCTGATGACACTCTGTGACACTTTAAGCTCAGTGGCCACTTCCATATGAGAAAATCCTGCTTTCGTCTTGGTCTCATGATGTCAAAATGTGAACAGCATGAAGATAAGGACTGTTTAATTGAACCAAGAAATGTATTGGGTGATTCATGGATCAAACACCTGTTGTATATTTTGCCATTAAGCTCCTTGTTGGACAACAGTAAGTTGTGCAAAAAATAGTGAAACACTGAATAGTTGGACATGTGTATTCAAAAGTTTAGAGAAGGTCACATTAAGTTCACCTGTTAGGCCCCTTTCACACGGGCGAGTATTCCGCGCGGATGCGATGCGTGAGTTGAACGCATTGCACCCGCACTGAATACCGACCCATTAATTTCTATGGGGCTGTTCACATGAGCGGTGATTTTCACGCATCACTTGTGCATTACGTGAAAATCGCAGCATGCTCTATATTCTGCGTTTTTCACGCAACGCAGGCCCCATAGAAGTGAATGGGGTTCCGTGAAAATCGCAAGCATCCGCAAGCAAGTGCGGATGCGGTGCGATTTTCACGCACGGTTGCTAGGAGACGATCGGGATGGAGACCCGATCATTATTATTTTCCCTTATAACATGGTTATAAGGGAAAATAATAGCATTCTGAATACAGAATGCATAGTAAAAAAGCTGGAGGGGTTAAAAAATTTTTAACTCACCTTAGTCCACTTGCTCGCGCAGCCCGGCATCTCCTTCTGTCTCCTTTGCTGAACAGGAACTGTGGTGACGTCACTCCGGTCATCACATGATCCATCACATGATCTTTTACCATGGTGATGGATCATGTGATGACCGGAGTGACATCACCACAGGTCCTGTTCAGCAAAGGAGACAGAAGGAGATGCCGGGCTACGCGATCAAGTAGACTAAGGTGAGTTAAATAATTTATTTTATTTTTTTAACCCCTCCAGCACCATTTTACTATGCATTCTCTATTTAGAATGCTATTATTTTCCCTTATAACCATGTTATAAGGGAAAATAATACAATCTACAGAACACCGATTCCAGGTTTGGGTACCAAACATGCGTGATTTTTCTCACGCGAGTGCAAAACGCATTACAATGTTTTGCACTCGCGTGGAAAAATCGCGGGTGTTCCCGTAACGCACCCGCACATTTTCTCGCCACGCCCGTCTGAAAGAGGCCTAAAGGTTAGAGTGCATTTTAGGTTCATCCTGAAATTTCACCCACAAGCCAAATTTTCCTAACTTTTTGTGAGTAGTGTATGTTAACAGAGAAACCCATCTTAGGCTACTTTCACACTGGCGTTTTGAATTCCCTTTGTGAGATCCGTTTCAGGGATCTCACAATGGTTCAAAACGGATCAGTTCAGCCCCAATGCATTCTGAATGGATAAGGATCCGTTCAGAATGCATCAGTTTGGCTCCGTTCCGACTCCATTCCGCTCTGGATGTGGACTTCAAAACGCTGCTTGCGTAAGTCAATGGGGACGGATCCGTTTTCACTGACACAATATGGTGCAGTTGAAAACGGATCCGTCCCCCATTGACTTTCAATGTAAGTCAGGACGGATCAGTTTTGACTTAGACTTTTTTTTTAAAGAATAATGCAAATGGATCCGTTCTAAACGGATACAAGCGTTTGCATTATAGGTGCGGATCCGTCTGTGCAGATACCAGACGGATCCGCACCTAACGCAGGTGTGAAAGTAGCCTTATAAGACCAAGATGTGATGCCTGCTCACTGGAAGATCAGATAACCTCATTCTATAAAAATCTATGGAGAAGGGAGGAGGGAGGAGGAAGGCCTCTTTCACACGAGCGTGACGGATTAGGTCTGGATGCGTTCAGTGTGACACCGCTGTGCCCTGCACATGTGGTATGCTGGAGGGGCACTTTGAATTGTCCCTGCAGTTGGAGGTTGAGGACACGGTGGAGGATAAGGAGGCAGAGGCGGACATTGTCGCAGGACCGACAGCGTGAGAACATGGATGCGGAAGCGGCGTCACCTGGCCAAGTTGCTGGTGTGGCTGTGCAGGAACCACATTCACCCAGTGGGTTGTAAAGAACATGTATTGTCCCTGACTGTAGCTACAGCTCCACATGTTGGCGCTGCCGTGCACTTTGACAGACACCGACAGGCTAAAGGACTGGCCCACCTTCTGTTCTACATACGTGTGCAGGGGTGGTAGTGCCTTTTTGGCAAAGAAATGACGGCTTGGGACTCTCCACCTCGGCTCAGCACAAGCCATCAGTCCTTTGAAGGTTGAAGAGTCCACATTCAGCTTCTGTGCCGTTGCATGAGTGCACGCATACTGTTGTCCCTTGGCAATCGCTTTGGTGATCGATTGCTGACGGAATGATAGACGAGGAGTAGGAGCATCAGGACCAGCAGATAATGGGAAGGACAGACATCTCCCTTCGGCTGAGGTGGTGAAGCCTTGACTGGCTGAAATCGGGTTTGTGCCACTGGGTGATGCAGCAGGCTGGACCACCATATCGGAGCTAGTGTTGGACGCGAATATTCGAATCGCGAATTTTAATTGTGAATATCGGCACTTCGAGAATTCGCTAATATTTAGAATATAGTGATATATATTCGTATTTTCGAATATTCTAGATTTTTTTTTTATCAGTAACCTCCCTTCTTGCTTGTGGGCCAATGAGAAGGCTGCAATGTCTTTGTCTGAGCTTAGCAACATCCCTAGCAACCAATAGGAAAGTTGCCTACCCCTTACTATATAAGAACCTCTCCAGCAGCCTTTTTCTACAGTTTTTTTTAAAGTTCTGAGAGAGACAGCAGTGTCATTGCTTTGCTCTATGCTTTCCACACTACATTAGATAGATAGTTAGATAGCTTATATACAGTATATAATACAGATAGTTAGTGGGAGATAGTCAGTGTAGGTTATATCCTGATATAGTGTAGCTGTTGCAGTGCAGGGTGTTAGGTAGTGTGATAGATTCTGCTGTCCATACATACATGCAGACATGCTAAAATGTGAAGTTTCACGTATTGCGCCAATATTCACATCATTAGTGCCAATTAGCGCAATCGCGAATATATTGGAGCACTCTAACTGCATATAAAGCTATTTTTAATGTTCTGCCGTGCTAACCATTTTCTCCAGTCTCAGGAAACTTCTAGCAGCTTGGAAAATGTAGCAAAATTGACCAACGCCTGTATTTTGCATGCATTACGCAAATATTACATTGCCTATTTTTCGCAATCAAGAAAATAATCTCGAATTTGTGAATATATGACGATTATTCATCCAAACATTCGTGAAATATCGCAAATTCGAATATAGCCCCTGCCACTCATCACTAATCGGAGCCACGGTTTTCCAGGGTCGTCAACATATGGCCAACATTTGCACCCTGGCCACGCTTCACCTTCTGCCCAAAGATTCTATGAATGGCCATGTTCACCCAACACTCGGCACTGACTGACTGCTACCGCCGCTGCTTCCGTGAACCCCTGCACCACTACTTTCCAGGCAGGTAGGCTCCTGCAAATCGGGTGGTCTACCCGGGGCTTGTTTGGCTCCCGACCTCCCACTGCTGCCACCCTGCTGACTCCCAGCCACGCTAGTGACTTGCTGGCTCCGTCGCTGCCTCACGGGCAAACTGCCACCCTCTTCTCCCGATGATGGTGAAGCCCCTAATTCACCCAGCTCCCAAGTGCGATCAGCTACATCATCATCATCGAGTACTGTCTGCATGTCACTGATGTCCTCCTTAACAGTCTCTGGGTCAGGAGCCTGACCGCTCGCAACACCAGCTCCCACGCCACTCTCCTCATCACTACTTGCCCACCTACCTGAGGAAGCGGCGGATGTCTCCTCCACATCTTGGCTGGCCAGTAGCTGCTGACTGTCCTCTAGTAGCTCGTCCTCGCTGTATAGTGGAGCTGAGCCCACAGCATATAATATTTGTTTGGCTGAGGGAACAGAAAAGGACAGAGACAGGAGGTTGAGTACAGGTGAGGGCACAGGGCCTGCTCCCGGGCCATGCCAACTAAGGGTTGTGTCTGACGAACTCACCGACTCTTGGCTGGGGGTGTCTGATGTCACTTGAGACGAAGTGGTTGACCGAGTCAACCATTCAAGAACCACTGGGTTGCTGGTCAAGACACGACCGCTAGATGACACCGGGAACTCAGGCCTTTCGCTGCGACTCCTGCTGCCATGCCCCCTTACTCTGCTACGACCTGTGCCTGCGCCAAAAACATTTAGGCCTCTGCCACTTCCCTTTGCAGGGCCTGGCACTTTTCTGTCTGACATATTGTTAGATCAAATAAATAAATAAAAAGGAAATTAAAACACCCCAAAAAAGTCTGTAATTTACTCACTTCACCACACAACGACTAATAAGCCCTTTCCCCCCACTAATACACACCAAAAAGGGCTTTAGAACATATAACTGCACCGCTGAACGTCAAATAATATATATATTTTTTCCACTAATACTGTACACGCCAAAAAGGGCTTTAGAACATAACTCCACTGTTGAACGGCAAATAGGCCCTTGATTTTTTCCACTTATACATGCCACAAAAGGCTTTAGAACAAATAACTGCACAGCTGAACGGCAAATAATATATATTTTTTGCCACTAATACAAGCCAAAAATGGCTTTAGAACATATAACTGCACCACTGAACGGCAAATATATTTTTTTGCCACTAATGCACACCTAAAAGGGCTGTCATTTTCTCACTTCACCACTCAACGGCAAATACTTTTTTTTTGTGCCACTAATACACTGAAAAAGGGGCTTTAGAACAAATAACTGCACTGCTGAATGGCAAATAGGCCCTTATTTTTTTTCACTTATACACGCCACAAAAGGCTTTAGAACATATAACTGCACCACTGAACGGCAAATAATATATATTTTTTTGCCACTAATACACGCCAAAAAGGGCTTTAGAACATATAACTGCACAGCTGAACGGCAAATAATACAGTATATATTTTTTTGCCACTAACAAACGCCAAAAAGGGCTTTAGAACATATAACTGCACAGCTGAACGGCAAATAATATTTTTTTTTTTGCAAAAAATAAACGCCAAAAAGGGCTTTAGAACATATAACTGCACAGCTGAACGGCAAATAATGCAGTATATATTTTTTGCCACTAATAAATGCCAAAAAGGGCTTTAGAACATATAACTGCACAGCTGAACGGCAAGTAATATATATTTTTTTGCCACTAATAAACGCCAAAAAGGGCTTTAGAACATATAACTGCATCGCTGAATGGCAAATAATATATATATTTTTGCCACTAATAAATGACAAAAAGGGCTTTAGAACATATAACTGCACAGCTGAACGGCAAATATATATTTTTTTGCCACTAATACATGCCAAAAAGGACTGTAATTTTCCCACTTCACCACACAACGGCTAATAAGCCCTTTTTCCCCCACTAATACAAGCCAAAAAATGCTTTGGAACATATAACTGCACCGCACAAGGGCAAATAAGACGTAGAAATACTTCCTTGTAATAAACCCTGTTAGTGGCCGTATCAAACAACACTTGCACCCCATTAACAAGAACGGTTTGCTGGAATTACAGAGCTGTATAATGACAATTTGGATCCACAGTCAGTGCAGCAAGGTGTAATAGGATTGTTCCTATTACCCAGGCTGTAAACTCCCCTACTGAACCCTGTTATGCTTCAATACTGTGGAATGATTCATCCCTATCCTTTCCCTGAACTTCTATACAGCAAAATAAAAGTTTTAAAGTCTTTTCTACCACTGTCCATAGCGCATGCTGACATCTCTCCCTGCACTACGTACACTGGAAAATAGCTGAATCCAAGATTGCTGAGGCTATTTATAGGGCTTTGACATCACAGGGCTGACTGGCTGCATGCATGGCATTATGGGAGATACCGCGTTCTCAGAGTTCCTTGCTCCATGTCCTAACACGTGCAGCAGCCATTTCAGGAAAAAATACGATTTGTTACCACAAAGCGTGAGGAAATTCCGATTCGGTACGAACCGAATTTTTCCTGAAATTCGGATCGAATTCCACTTCATCAATTCCACTTCGATTCGCTCATCTCTAATAGGTAATGTAGTATATGTTACCTGCATTCCTATGTTATCACAGATAACAATGATAACCCTCTGAGTACAGACATGTGGTAGATTTTACCTGCAGTCCTATGTAACACTATAGACAACAACATGATTTCATACTTCCCAACTTTCCAAAAAGGGAAAGTGAATAGATTCGTATCCGTGATATTGTGCACACACATGGCAGGTGACTGTATATTGTGGAACTGCAATTTATGGTCCGTCCGCAATAAGGGCATGGACGACTTACAATCATGTGAATGGGGCCTTAATGACAGGTTTGGTGTCATCGCTGTTCCCCGCCATTGCAGTCAGATGTCTGCTGTTTGATGCAGCCAGCACCTGCTGTGTATGGGGCAGGCTCACCACCGCAGTCCGCTCCATCCATTGTCTCAGCACCGCACAGTGAGTGGGGCACAACACTTCCTGCATGGCCCTGCTTATCGTAAGCTGGGCCATGCAGGCAGCCGACAGCGGTGAAAACCCAGTGACAGCTCATATTGATCCTTTCTATATGGGCTCCTTTATTCTCTCTCTGTACAGGGAACACTGACAACTGTTGCGGTCCACATCTTTTGCAGCCCAATTGAAATGAACCCAGAATTACAGTCGTGTGACTGGACCCTAAAGGTGGGTCATCAGCGACACTTGGTGAGGACAGCAGTGAGTGACAGTAACTACTAATAACACCTACTAGGGACACGCTCTAAGGATTTAGCAGGGACCAGTGCAGTGTCCCACTCGTGATCGTGGGCACCGCAAACTAGTTTGATTGTGTTTTATTGTCATATATTATGCCTGTATGCAGTACTTCATCTCATGTCATATTCTCCCATGTCACTATGTGATTTTATGTGTAAGATCCTTTATACAGGCCTAGTTAGGGTGCACTACACTAGTTTCTCCACTAGATGGGGCAGTGTTACAGTGTATATATAGCTTAGCTCAGGCCCAGTTAGGAAGTTTAGACTAGTTTAGTCAGAGAGCAGCCATGATGTAGCTGCCTGCTGCAGGGAGGCCTTCTGCCTGTCTGCTCTCTCCCTGTTGGCTTCCACAGTCCAGGGTTATAGCCTACAAGATTCAGCCTAGAGGTGAGAAATCTTCTTCTATAACTAGCTCCTCCGGGGTGACCAGTGACAAGCTGCAAACAGCAAGTATTCAAGGGGACTAGTATATTTTATTTAAGTCAAAGGATAGCAAACGGCCGTACTCAAAGGCTTCCCAGGCACCTTTGCAATTAGGTGTAGAACACAGCTTCCGGCATCCACGCCTCCAGTTTAAATCCTGAGGACAGTTAGGCCAACTGTCAGAAAAGCACTGGAAATAGAGGTTCAAGGATTCTGAAAACCACCTTTAATTCAGGTTAGAATAAGGAGAGAGTTAATACCAGCCTAAGACTTTTTATACTTCAAAATCCTAGTCTGAAGCAGTAGCTATTATACACTCACCTAAAGAATTATTAGGAACACCATACTAATACGGTGTTGGACCCCCTTTTGCCTTCAGAACTGCCTTAATTCTAAGTGGCATTGATTCAACAAGGTGCTGATAGCATTCTTTAGAAATGTTGGCCCATATTGATAGGATAGCATCTTGCAGTTGATGGAGATTTGAGGGATGCACATCCAGGGCACGAAGCTCCCGTTCCACCACATCCCAAAGATGCTCTATTGGGTTGAGATCTGGTGACTGTGGGGGCCATTTTAGTACAGTGAACTCATTGTCATGTTCAAGAAACCAATTTGAAATGATTCGAGCTTTGTGACATGGTGCATTATCCTGCTGGAAGTAGCCATCACAGGATGGATACATGTTCTCATTCTGTTTACGCCAAATTCGGACTCTACCATTTGAATGTCTCAACAGAAATCGAGACTCATCAGACTAGGCAACATTTTTCCAGTCTTCAACAGTTCAATTTTGGTGAGCTCGTGCAAATTGGAGCCTCTTTTTCCTATTTGTAGTGGAGATGAGTGGTACCCGGTGGGGTCTTCTGCTGTTGTAGCCCTTCCGCCTCAAGGTTGTGCGTGTTGTGGCTTCACAAATGCTTTGCTGCATACCTCGGTTGTAATGAGTGGTTATTTCAGTCAACGTTGCTCTTCTATCAGCTTGAATCAGTCGGCCCATTCTCCTCTGACCTCTAGCATCCACAAGGCATTTTTGCCCACAGGACTGCCGCATACTGGATGTTTTTCCTTTTTCACACCATTCTTTGTAAACCCTAGAAATGGTTGTGCGTGAAAATCCCAGTAACTGAGCAGATTGTGAAATACTCAGACTGGCCCGTCTGGCACCAACAACTATGCCACGCTCAAAATTGCTTAAATCACCTTTCTTTCCCATTCTGACATTCAGTTTGGAGTTCAGGAGATTGTCTTGACCAGGACCACACCCCTAAATGCATTGAAGCAACTGCCATGTGATTGGTTGACTAGATAATTGCATTAATGAGAAATAGAACAGGTGTTCCTAATAATTCTTTAGGTGAGTGTATGTATAAGAGACAAAGAGCCTGTTTTATCTGAGGACTTACAATATCCTACCCACGTATACATGACTGTTTTGTACTTGGATGTAACCGTTATCAGGAGCACCGTTCAGTAAAAGTTATAAGTTGGATTGCACCATCCTTGTCTCAGTCTCCAATTCCTCAGTTAACACTACAGTAAATGGTTGTACCACCATAAAAGGTACTGGCGTCACGACTACAAGGGACCTTGCATAGGCACATTAATACAGACCATCAAGGGCACCTCAAACCACCATCTGGCCTGTGTCCCTTACACCAGAGTGTGCCCCAGAGAATTCCTGTGCCGTTCTCCTTATCACTTGTGCAGGCCTGCCCAGGGACGACATAACCGTGAGTAACCAGAACTGTATTTACCTCGGCCCACCTAATGCTCACACCGTGACCTCACATATAATTCCCCTGTCGGTCTGGCTTACTGCATAAATAAATCTTGGCGTCACGAACAGGATTAATTCCTTTGTGCCTTTAATTAACAGTGTGAACAGGATTTACAAACCCCTGCGCCATTATAGACTGCCTATTATGAATGAGCCCCAACAGTTTGATTGCTTTTATTGGGCCAAAGGACTGTTTAGGCTGCTTAGAGACTGTCTGCATGTATTGCGCTACACTTCTACTACAAAACCGCATTTTTAAAACTGCAAAATTGTGGATTTTTCAAAAAGTCAATAGCGCTGCTTGCTCTGTTTGAATGGACTGTTTTGCACTTAAAATGGCTGCCTAAAGGACTTCTAATTGTTTGCTGCGCTATCACTGAGCAGCCTGGCCCGAAAAATTAAGTCACACCCCCTCTCAAAGCGGGAAAATATTGGCGCCATCGTTTGCATGGATTTCAATATATGCGCCGCCTCCCCTATACTGGAGTACATAGGGGGCATGCAAGAGACAAGGTGGAGCCTGCCCGAGCAATGGGAAGGCTTGCTACGCGATCTTCTGCCTTTGGACATGTTGGAAGAGACTGCGTTACGAAAGATGTCAAAGAGCGGAGCAACCAGAGAGACTCCTGCGCCTAGAGAGCCACAGCCCGGGACAGGATGAGAGATGGATGAGCCACCTGCCTACTCTCCGGGACCGGAGAGGCCACCCTACCCTTGCCTGAAGCCGTGTGGAAGTTTTCCCAGACCTAGTCCTTTGTGGCCTGCCCTGATGGAGGAAATGCGCGCTGCTGCGCTCTGAGCAACTCAGCCCCAGTGCGATGACTGTGACCCAGACTCCACCAAGGAGACGCAACTAAAAGAGGGAAACTGTCCAGACACATGCGACCCATCCACTAACTCTGCTACATCAGAGCCTACTACTACTACTACTCCCATGGTTCCAGTATCTACCAGCGCTGTCCCCAAGATCGCTGCATCTATGAAGGACCTTTCATATATCGCCTGCCAGGTCCGTATGCGGAAGATATCTGCACCAAAACCTGTAGAGCCAGCACAATGGGTAAGTCCCTTTCCAGTTTTACTACCTGCAAGTACAGTTTTGTGGATTGATCCTATATATGACCCGAATTACTGGCCTCAGTTAAAAGCAGAGCCTGGATTCACCATCTACGATGACCAGGGTGGAATGGACACGTACTTGTAAGTAGGCCTGTTAGGCCAACATTTACACCATGATATCTTAATAAGTGTTCCAGTACAGGCGTCCTTTGTTGCAACAATGTGAGCTGCTGCCAGTTCCCCACGGCTCAGTGGCAGTTCCTTAAGTCACTCTGGATACCAATGCCCGCATTGTGGCCTTTTTTAGGACTTCCTGTCGGACAATATTTTCTTCATCACATTTGTGCCTGTTTTTGCACATGTTTTCCCTTTAACCCCCTTTTCAGGTTAATTTGGGATTTTGCTATGGACATGTTTTATAATGTTTTAAGCCATATGCCCAGAAGGACATTTTCTGTGATCATTGCACTTAGCTATCTCTTAAAAGTTTTATATGCTAAAAAAAATATATATTTGCACTTTGATATGTGCCAATACTTATTGTGACTCTTTATTACTTGCCATGGACTTTATTGCCCTTACTTATGATCATCGCCCATGTTTCCCCGTCAAGCACCGAAAAGTGTCAACGCCCATTATTCACCCAGACCAGTGATATATTATATGTGACGTATTTGCCTAGAATGTATTTATAGTACATTGCAAAGTCCACATTTATATTTGCTCCTTTTGGAGGTGATTGTACATGTCGTATGTTTTGGTGTCTTGCAGGTGATCAGCTTCCTGTCCTGGATGTGTAGGGGGTGACACATGTTATACAAGAGGGGTATGCAGTGTCCCACTCATGATCATGGGCACTGCAAACTAGTTTGATTGTATTTTATTGTCATATATTATGCCTGTATGCTGTACTTCATCTCATGTCATATTCTCCCATGTCACTATGTGATTTTATGTGTAAGATCCTTTATCCTAGTTAGGATGCACTACACTAGTTTCTCCACTAGATGGGAGTTACAGTGTATATATAGCTTAGCTCAGGCCCAGCTAGGCAGTTTAGACTAGTTTAGTCAGTGAGCAGCTATGATGTAGCTGCCTGCTGGAGGGAGGCCTCCTGCCTCTCTGCTGTCTACCTGTTGGCTCCACAGTTCAGGGTTAAAGCCTACAAGATTCAGCCTAGAGGTGAGAAATCTACTTCTATAGCTCGCTCCTCTGGGGTGACCAGTGACAAGCTTCAAACAGCAAGTATTCAAGGGGACTAGTATATTTTATTCAAGTCAAAGGATAGCAAACGACCGTACTCAAAGGCTTCCCAGGCACCTTTGCAATTACGTGTAGGACACAGCTTCCGGCATCCACACCTCCATTTTAAATCCTGAGGACAGTTAGGCCAACTGTCAGAAAAGCACTGGAAATAGAGGTTCAAGGATTCTGAAAACCACCTTTAATTCAGGTTAGAATAAGGCGAGAGTTAATACCAGCCTAAGACTTTTTATACTTCAAAAGCCTAGTCTGAAGCAGTAGCTTTCATATATATAAGAGACAAAGAGCCTGTTTTATCTGAGGACTTACAATATCCTACCCTCGTATGCATGAGAGACTGTATTTCATATCTGGATGTACTAGAGACTGTTTTGTACTTGGATGTAACCGTTATCAGGAGCTCTGTTCAGTAAAAGTTATAAGCTGGATTGCACCATCCTTGTCTCAGTCTCCAATAACTCAGTTAACACTACAGTAAATGGTTGTACCACCATAAAAGGTACTGGCGTCACGACTACAAGGGACCTTGCCATAGGCACATTAATACAGACCATCAAGGGCACCTCGAACCACCATCTGGCCTGTGTCCCTTACACCAGAGTGTGCCCCAGAGAATTCCTGTGCCGATCTCCTCATCACTTGTGCAGGCCTGCCCAGGGACGACATAACCGCGAGTAACCAGAACTGTATTTACCTCGGCCCACCTAATGCTCACACCGTGACCTCACATATAATTCTCCTGTCGGTCTGGCAAACTGCACAATTACTACTTGTCAATGCTAATTCTTACAGTGTGTCCTAATTATAAGTAAATGGGACATCATGGGAGAAGAGTGCTGATGGCTGAGACTCACTATTTGGCTAATGGAAACAGCTCAGTCACTGTGACATGGCTGAGCCTGAAGGAGTTAAACTTAACTGAACAAAAGTTAAAAAAAATAAAATAATGAACCTTACTACATTGAAGACAGGACAGGGGCCAACTCTGCAATGATGGGAGTAAGGCAGTAGTAGACACACTCTCTTTTTCTCACTGAGTGGTCACATCTGGTGATCACAGAAGAACTTGGGGCATGTCAGGAGCACTGAGGAGTGCAGAAGGAGAAAGCAATTTTCCTGGGACCCGGCCCCTCCTTTTGCAAGTCTCTCTCTTTCAAGGCACCCAGCTCTCTTCCCTGGCTGTGTGAGGAGGCGAGGTCAAGGACACAGCATTGCAGACTGGCACAGTGAGTGAGAGGAAGGACACTACCTGCATGGCCGGGCTTATCATAAGCCGAGATATGCAGGCAGCAGCCTGGGACAGCGGTGAAAAACCGTGACTGTCCTGCTGGATCCGGGATGGTTGGAACCTATGTGATCTCTTTGAGTACAGATAATGGAGTAGATGTCACCTACACTCCTACTTAACACCGGCTGGTGCGGGGCTCGTAGCACCGTTACACCCCTGGTTTGGGTGCAGAATCTCTGTCTCCATGTGTATTCTATGGGCAGACATGATGATCAGCTAGTCTCCACCTACCAGCTCAGGGAAAATGAGAATTATAGGTGCAGTATACAAAGGAATATACTGTTAAAAACTGCCAGATACAAGTCATGTAATGGTCAGATATAGCACTATCACTCATGTATATGCAACGTCCGAACATACGGCTAGGGTCCTTTTAAGATGTGATAAATGTAATTTTTTGTGACGCCAGTTGCATTTCAGCAACGAGGGTCTAAGTCCCCCTATGTAGAAGGTGATGGTGGAACCCAGGTGTAGGAAGGCCAGAGTGGTATGAGGGTGGCCAAACATGTCCATTTAGGTGTGGCTGTGCACTTGTCATAAAAGATAGTGGTTTTTGAACCCTATTTTCGGCGCTGAAAACAGGAGACAGATTCTCATAAAATATATTTTAAAAATTGAATAGCTTATTTATTCTTTTGTCAACGCGTTTCAAGGGCACACAGCCCTCTTCGTCAGGACAATAAAAGCATATGTTGTATCATGTTAAAACATCGTCTTTTAAAAGGGTTATTTTTGGCGCGCAGGCCGGTGGTTCGTTGGGCAGGGAGCTGGTGTGTATGACGTAATTCGTGGCGTCATTGGGGGGACGTCCTATACTATCTGGCTGATGCTGAAGGTACGGTGGTCGCTCTTCTGTGTATATGTATTTGTATGTAGTGTGCCTGATTGCCGTTTTTGGGGGGGGTCTTCGTGTCTTTTTTTCTCTCTAATATGCAGAGAAAAAAATATGTGCACTTGTCATGGGGCTCCTACCCGGATATCCGGGAACCCCGGACGAAGCAGAGCAAACAGGGTGTATACAGTCATGTGAAAAAATTAGGACACCCTTTGAAAGCATGTGGTTTTTTGTAACATTTTTAATAAATGGTTATTTCATCTCCGTTTCAACAATACAGAGAGATTAAAGTAATCCAACTAAACAAAGAAAACTGAAGAAAAGTCTTTTCAAGATCTTCTGTAAATGTCATTCTACAAAAATGCCTATTCTAACTGAGGAAAAAGATAGGACACCCTCACATGTATTCCCTCTTAAATTGGCTCAGATCTCACACAGGTATATCACACCAGGTGCACATAATTAGTAGATCGTTACTCTGCATGTTGAATGAGGCTTGCCCTATTTAAACCTCAGACATTTAGTTTGGTGTGCTCCTGACTGTTGAAGTGAGAGTGAGCACCATGGTGAGAGCAAAAGAGCTGTCAGAGGACTTCAGAAAAAAGATTGTAGCAGCCTATGAGTCTGGGAAGGGATTTAAAAAGATCTCAAAAGATTTTGAAATCAGCCATTCCACTGTCCGGAAGATAGTCTACAAGTGGAGGGCTTTCAAAACAACTGCCAACATGCCCAGGACTGGTCGCCCCAGCAAGTTCACCCCAAGAGCAGACCGCAAGATGCTAAAAGAGGTATCCAAAAACCCTAAAGTGTCATCTCGAGAACTACAGCAGGCTCTGGCTACTGTTGATGTAGAAGTACATGCCTCTACAATCAGAAAGAGACTGTACAAGTTTAACTTGCATGGGAGGTGTGCAAGGAGGAAACCTTTGCTTTCCAAGAGAAACATCGAGGCCAGACTGACATTTGCCAGCGATAAAGTTGACAAAGACCAGGACTTCTGGAATAATGTTCTTTGGACAGATGAGTCCAAAATTTAATTATTTGGACACAACAGCAGAGGACATGTTTGGCGTAAACCAAACACAGCATTCCAAGAAAAGAACCTCATACCAACTGTGAAGCATGGAGGTGGAAGTGTCATGGTTTGGGGCTGCTTTGCAGCAGCAGGACCTGGTCAGCTCACCATCATAGAATCCACGATGAATTCTACTGTGTATCAGAAGGTGCTTGAAGAACATGTGAGACCATCAGTTAGAAAATTAAAGCTGAAGCGGAACTGGACCATGCAACATGACAATGACCCAAAACATACTAGTAAATCAACCAAAGATTGGCTGAAAAAGAAGAAATGGAGAGTCCTGGAATGGCCAAGTCAAAGTCCAGATTTGAATCCCATTGAGATGCTGTGGGGTGACTTGAAAAGGGCTGTACGTGCAAGAAACCCCTCAAACATCTCACAGCTGAAAAAGTTCTGCATTGAGGAGTGGGGTAAAATTTCCTCAGACTGATGTCGAAGACTGGTAGATGGCTACAAGAACCGTCTCACTGCAGTTATTTCAGCCAAAGGAGGTAACACTCGCTATTAGGGGCAAGGGTGTCCTATCTTTTTCCTCAGTTAGAATAGGCATTTTTGTAGAATGACATTTACAGAAGATCTTGAAAAGACTTTTCTTCAGTTTTCTTTGTTTAGTCGGATTACTTTAATCTCTCTGTATTGTTGAAACGGAGATGAAATAACCATTTATTAAAAATGTTACAAAAAACCACATGCTTTCAAAGGGTGTCCTAATTTTTTCACAAGACTGTAGGTGGTGGAGAGGATGATGAAAGAAATTGAGTACAGACTTTGTATGAAGTTCAACTGCAGCTTTACTTTGCATAAACGTTTCTTCAAACAGTTTACAGACATGGTCTTGGTTTCCAGCAAGCTTTAGCATGAAAATGCCAGGCAAACCCTCTCGGCTCTGCTATGCTGACAGGATTAAATAGGACATTTTACTTTTGCTTTCTGCTGCAACTTCTCTCTTTGTCTGACTTTATGGCAAGGCACAGGGTTACTTCTTCCTGGCTAATGAGACTTCTAGAAGTGGTCTCTCTGCTCCAGCAGAACTGAAGGTGTTCTGGCTGGTATGGGCAACACACGTCCAGGAGGGACGCAGCACTGCACACCTGCTTCCTTAGCAGGGGGTCAGCTAGAACTAACCAACTGGAACTAACTGGTCCCCACCCTTCCTGCAGGACATGGGACTCTCCCACTCCTCCACAGGGGGGGTTAGAATGGACTGGAAGGTTCCATTCTATTCTACATACTGCTCTGCCATATTCGCTGCCACCTGCTGGTGAATCAGGTATATTACATTTGAACATAAACAGATGCATAACAGGAAATGCACACTGTATGGGACCTGGAATAAATGTATAAAATGACATTGAGATTGCATACCCAGATAGAAACAGGGCGTAGGTGTGGTAATGCCACTTGGGGCGTTACGTTTCCCCTTACTTAAGAGGCAAGCCGTCCTCAGCTTGTGCTTAGGAGGTGCTCTAAGGGTACCAAATAAAAGTTAAGGTGCTGCATTAAACTATGTATTATTACTAATTGATAAAGAAACAGCTATCAAAAGATCTCTGCCCATATGAGTAGGGTATACATTCACTGTTTTCCCTCTCGGTATAAACCAGAGAACCAAAGGGTGTGCAAAAAGCGCTTATTACTGGCTTTCTTTTGAATATACTGGGCCCTAATACCAAAGAAAGCGCGGGGGTGACTTTACTCAATCCCTCCATTATGCAATGAAACGCCCACAAATAGAAGGGTGGCCAAATCCTGTACTCAGATGTGAAAGGAGGTAAGTACCATGACAAATTGCATACTCATACTGCATCTAACCAATCATAATTCTATGCTCACTCCTATCTGAGGTCCGATAGACAGCAGTGATCAACACATATAGTATGTTTTAAAATAGAATTGTATTGTTGCCAGGCGTGCTCAAACCATAACTATATTGTGTAGATTAATGGTCCATATCGATTGCTGGGTACATAGGGACAAAATGGCAGTTAAAAAACTCAATAGATAATAAAAGTAAGAATAAAACAATGTGATGTGTGTAGATTTGCACTTCGGTACGCAGTATTCAAAGTACATAAAATAGTATGAAGAAAATATGCAGATCAAGAGAGGACAAGTTTATTCTATTTTAAAGCATACTATATGTATTGATCACTGCTGTCTATCGGACCGCAGATAGGAGTGAGCATAGAATTATGATTGGTTAGATGCTGTATGAGTATGCAATTTGTCATGGTACTTACCTCCTTTCACATGTGATTTATATGTTTTATATAAATATTTGAATATTTGGTTTTCTAGAATTATAGGATATAATTTTTATCATACTAGATAGATACTACAATCTCTTCTTTTACATTTCGTCACTTTCTTTGGGAGAAGGGTGTTTCCCACTTCTATGTTAAGTGCATATTGGTGAGCCACTGGTACTAAAATCTAATCCTGTACTCCCTTCCAGAAGTTCCAGCACCAAGGTCTAATCATGCTTTACGCTTTGTCACCTTGATATCCTTTAGGCGGCATGCAAGGCCTTAGGACATACTGGTACTTAACCTTGGCAAAGCTACGAGGTACCATTTAGGAGGATGAGATACCGGTTTTCTCCCAAAACTCCTTTGAGGGTTAATTACTCCCTCTAAACACACATATTAGCAGTGGGTTATCCTTGGCGTTGTCAGACCTGCTTGTGACTTACCACTTGGTCCCCCCTGTGTAACAACAATAAAATACAATGCCTAGGCTTTCTAAACTAACACAAGGTAACATAAGAACCAGGGCCGGCGTCATAACCCGGCATCCCCGGGCAAGTGCCGGGGCCCAATGCTCCTGGGGGGGCCCACTGAGCTGCTATGAGCACTTCCATCAATACAGATGGGAGCTCTCACTGCTGTCATTTCACATACGCAGTACCCCTCTGGTGGGCCCTCTGAGCTGCAGAGACTCAGGACACGCCCCCTCTACACAGGACACGCCCCCTCTACACAGGACACACGCTGCCTGAGGAGACTGGAGAGAGACCGCAGGGCTGGAGCTGGAGCAGAGAAGTGTGGAGACAGTCTGTGAGTCTGCACTGTGACTGTCTCTTCTCTGTGGGACAGAAGGAAAGGGGGGGACACTGCTGCTTCATTCTATTTAGTTGTGTTACTGTTTTATTAAGCTGATTGTCTCCATGACACCTGCCCCCCCCCCATATCCTGTCCTATATCACCCTCATGGAGCCCCTGCTGTCTCCTTTCCTCCCTCATGTATCCAGGGCTCCTGTCCCACCCTCCTATCTCCTATTGCTGCCCTGCACAGACCTCCTGCCACTACTTGTATGAATCCCCCTCAGAGCCCCTTCAACCTACTTGCTGTGTCCACCCCTCCTGTCCATCCAGGGCCCCTGTCTCACTCCTCTGCCTGTCATTATGGTGGCATCTGAACCGCATTCACCATAAGGACCTTCTAACATCACAGGGTCATGTGACTGTGCCCCCCACCCCGTACTGTGCCCCTTTATACCCTGCATTGTGCCCTCTTACCACACTCTGTGCAGTGCCCATAGTCATTCCCTGTACTGTGCCCTCTTATACCCTTTTATCCGGTCACTGTATGGTGGTTTTATCCTTGTATGGCGGTGTTATCACTATATGGCGGTGTTATCACTATATGGCGGTGGTATCCAATAACTGCATGGCCATAACTGTATCCCTTTCTGCCCACACCACTTTTTTTAGACCTGGCATGAGCGGGAAAAGATACAGATTGCGGTGTTAAGGACCTTTGCGCCACATCTGTGTCAGAAATACGCCTAATATAGACATATTTCTATATAATAAATGACCCCCTAATCGTATGATTATTCGGGGGGTGGGGCTAATATCTTTATATTATATAGATTCTAGTGTATTATACTGCGCCCTGTATTTCCCAGTAGATAATGATCCGTGGGAAGCACAGTCCTCATCTCTGACCACCAGGACCAGGTAGCGCTCTGTCAGTACATGGCGGCCTCCCCTCTCCTCCATGCTGCTCCGCCGTGTACTGGTGCTTATTCTGACACTAGGGCCGGGTTCACATCACATTTTTGCCATCCATTTAATGCATACTGAAAATGTATGCATTGACAGATGCCTCAGACTGATGCCGTACAGTGGCGTCCGTTCACCATACAGTTCCATGGTAAAAAAACATATACGTTAACGTATGCATTTTTTACTTGACTCTGCAGGATACAAAAACGTGGAGTGCTGCACATGTGTATACATCAAACCGATAGGAAAAACGTAATGTGAACACACATTGGGGGGGAGGGGGGCGTACTAAATTTCGCTGTGGGGCCCAGTCAGTTCTAGCTCCATCACTGCACATCTCCTTCTCTCCTCCAGGCCTGGCTCACTGCTGCAGCGGGCCGGAGGAGAGAAGGAGCGCAGGGAGCTGCGGTTAGTGAATGACAGGACCACCAGCTCCCCTGCAATGATAGGTATGTGAGGGGGCCACTGGGGGGTCATTATACTGTGAGGGCCCTTTACATAGTATAATGACCCCCAGTGTCCCCCATTTAGTAATGATCACCAATGACCCTCCATTCAGTATAAATACCCCCAGAGCCCCCTCCATACAGTATTCCCCCAGTGTGGGGGCTACTGGGGGTCATTATTCTAAATGGGGGCGACTGGGGGTTATTATTCTGAATGCAGGGTCACAGGTGGTCATTATACAGTGGGGGGGGGAATTGGGGGTTCATTATACTGTGTGAAGGGCCACTAGTAGTCATTATACTGTATAGGGGCCACTGGGGGTCATTATACCGTGTAGGAGCCACAGGGGGACATGTCAATGTAAAAAAATGCCTCATGGGGGCCCACTGGGATTTATCGCCCAAGGGCCCACATGAACCTGGAGCCGGCCCTGATAAGAACCATTAGTATTGACGTCCTCAGAGGCAGTCCATATGAGCAATTGAAGCAAAAAAGCAAACTAGCTAACAGTATAAAGTCCAAAGTCCATATAAAAAGTGCAAAAGAAGTCACATTACAGCACCTGCAAAAGAAATACACACAATGGGCTAAAGTGTTTAAACGTTGCAGAACCTTTAAAACGTTAATGCAAAAATAGGTCAAAAATATGAAAGTAGAAATCACAAAGAGCTCAGGTATACGTTTGAGTCTATTCTTTGGGTGCAGGCTTGTAACGTTGCAAAGCTGGAACATATAACGCAAAAAGTTATTTGTAATCCACATGAGGTAGCAAAACTGGTATTTGTAATCCATATAGGGTATGGTGCCAAACTGCATAGGATGATGAAAGGAGTTCATGAAGTCCAAGCAACAAAAGGGCGGATGAAAAAGAAAAAAGTCAAAATATAACCACAAAACAAGGGGAAACTTTCTCAAGATGTGTCCATGGATCGACTCCTATTGTCTCTGTAGCTAAATGTTCATTTCAAAGAATTCCCAATAACGGGCAGGTGAATTACCTTTATTAGCCCATTAGGATCTCCACAAGGGCAGTTCCCAGTCTCCAGGACTAGAGTTAAAGTCCGGTATTGTGCAGGAGGATCAGCTGTCTGACTTGGAGTAATCTCAGCAACTGGCATCAGGACTCGAATTTAAGAGCCAGCTTGCTCACTGGGTGATTGTTTCTGAGCCGGACCTTGTCTCCTGGTTGTAAGGGCTCAGCATGTGCATGCAGATCAAAGTCCTGTTTTTGTTTTTGCTGGGCCTTCTCTATTTTAGAGTCCACTATTTGTCTGGCATCCGCTAGGAGCTTCTGATTGTCTTTGACCCCACTCAGATTGAGGAAGGAGTGGTTCAGAGTCCAGCACGGGGATATCGAGGGCAAGGTCTGCAGGTAAACGGCCCTGTCTTCCAAACATGAGGTAGTATGGGGTGTACCCAGTAGAGCAATGAGTAGGGTTGAGCGAACCCGAACTGTAAAGTTCGGGTTCGTACCGAACTTTACGGTGTTCGACACCCGAACCTGACCATTTCAGTAAAAGTTATTTTAACTTGAAGCGTCCCCATCACCATGGGAACGCCTCTATGTTAGAATATACCATCGGATTTGAGTTAGATCGTGAAAACTCAGATCTGACAGTATATTCTAACACAGAGGCGTTCCCATAGTGATGGGGATGCTTCAAGTTAGAATATACTGAGAACTGTGGACATAACGGCCCCCTGCTGCCTGGCAGCACCCGATCTCTTACAGGGGTCTGTAATCCGCACAATTAACCCCTCAGGTGCCAGTGCGGCCCCCACTCCCTCACTACCCAGTATTAAAATCATTGGTGGCCAGTGCGGCCCCCCCACTCCCCCTGTTAAAATCATTGGTGGTTAGGGCGGCCCCCCCCTATTAAAATCATTGGTGTCCAGTGCGGCCTCCCCTCTCCCCCCCACCCCTAATTAAAATCATTGGTGGCCAGTGTGGCCCCCCACCCCCACCCACCCCCTATTAAAATCATTGTTGTCCAGTGCGGCCTCCCCTCTCCCCCCTAATTAAAATCATTGGTTAACAACCCCCCTCCCCCCCATCATTTGTGGCAGCGGAGCGGCAGTTCCAATCGGAGTCCCAGTTTAATCGCTGGGGCTCCGATCAGTCCTGGCTGCCATGGTTACTTAGCACTTTTAGCAGCATTATACTTATGTGCGCTGTCTGTGGCCGGCCGCTCCTCCTACTGGTAAGTGACAGGTCTGTGCTATAAGCAATGCACCGCACAGACCTTTCACTTACCAGTAGGAGGAGCGCCGGCCGGCCACAGACAGCGCATGTAAGTATAATGCTGCTTAAAGTGCTAAGTAACTATGGCAGCCAGGACTGCAGTAGCGTCCTGGCTGCCATGGTAACCGATCAGAGCCCCAGCGATTAAACTGGGACTCCGATCGGAACTGCCACTCCGCTGCCACCAATGATGGGGGGGAAGGGGGGTTGTTAACCTGTGGCCACTGCTACCAATAATTTTAATTAGGGGTGGGGGGGGGGCGCACTGGACACCAATGATTTTAATAGGGGGGGGGCCGCACTGGTTACTAATTATTTTAATACTGGAAAAGGAGGGGGGGCCGCACTGGTCACCAATGATTTTAATAATGGGGAGGGAGGGGGTTCTGGCCCCTGCTGCCTGGCAGCACCCGATCTCTTACAGGGGCTGAGATCCGCACAATTAACCCCTCAGGTGCGGCACCTGAGGGGTTAATTGTGTGGATCACAGCCCCCTGTAAGAGATCGGTTGCTGCCAGGCAGAAGGGGGCAGTTATGTACACAATTCTTAGTATATTCTAACTTGAAGTGTCCCCATCACCATGGGAACGCCTCTGTTAGAATATTGGGTCAGATCTGAGTTTTCACGATCGTGAAATCTCAGATGTGAAAAAGCTAATACTATTGTTTTCCGTTATAACCATGTTATAACGGAAAATAATAAAGTGAAGTTCGGGTCCCCATTGACTTCAATGGGGTTTGGGTTTGTTTCCAAGTTCGGATCAAGTTCGAACTCCCCGAACCCGAACATCTAGGTGTTCGCTCAACTCTAGCAATGAGTCATTTTATTATACAGATACACTAATTCAGGGAGAAGCAAAGGCCACTCGGCCCTCTAGTGAGGTGGCACAGCCTTGAACATATTGATCAGTGTCTGATTCATCTTTTCGCACAGTCTATTTCCCTGTGGGTGATATGTGGTGGTCCTTAATTTTTTGCAGTTGTGCAGCGCACAAAGTTCGTAGAACAACTGAGACTCTAATGCGGATCCTTGATCAGTGAGTATCTTGTCAAGACAACCATACGGCAAAATGAAGCTCTTCCACATGGCAGCTGCTGTAGTTTTAGCAGTTAAGTCCTTGACAGTTACAGCCACGATGAACTTGGTGTAATGGCCTATGATTGTCATAGCATGGGTGTATCCGGATCTGCTGGGTTCCAGTTTCACATGGTCGACAGCCACGATTTCTAGAGGACTCCTACTCACTATTAGATGAAGGGGGGCTCGCTGATCATGTCTTTCTCTTCTGGCCACAGCACAGGTGGGACACTCCCGACACCAGGCTTCAATATCACTTCTTATGCCAGTCCAGTAGAAACCCCGCCTGATGGTGGCTTTCGTTTTTTGGGTTCCAAAACGACCAGACTCGTTATGGCACATGTCCGTTACCATCTTAGCATCTCTTCGGGGCACCACTATCTGATGGAGGCGCTCACAGGTGACTGGATCAAGCGTTCTCCCAAGGAGTAGATCTCTCTGTAGAAAGAGCATTTTCCGTTGTCGCCAGAGGCAAACTTGCTCCGAATCGGCTTTCCGCTGCCGAATTCTCTCCGGTACACACCCACTGGAAAAATAATCCAACAGTTGTCCGATGACTCTACTCTCTGCTTGTAGTTTGAGCCAGAGCTCTTTCCCGACTGGCGGTGAGGGACCACTAGTATTTGGAGAACTAGTGGCTTTTGAGATCTAGTGCTTAGTGTGTAGAGCTTCCTGCTGGGCAAATCGGGAGTAGAACATTGGCATTTCCACGTCTTCCCACTGATAATCTTTAGAAATTTGTTCCTTCTGGGCAGGTAGTCTGGACAAGGCGTCGGCATTGTCATTAGTTTTTCCGGTTCGCCATCTTTGCTCTAGAGCTCCCAGGCGCACAGTACACATTTGATCTGTTCTGCAGGGGTGGTGGCATCTCCAATATGTAGTTCGGCCCACAAGGGCTGCTCAGGCATGTCTTTGGCTGCAAGAGCTGTTTGTAGAGATTGTTGTGCAGCAGCAGTAGGGGGATCCAGGACATCTTGCAGACAGACATGATATAGACTCACTACTGGATAGTACTTTTTTAATTCTACGACTTCATCACTTAGATTGACCAAGCATATGGGTACATTTCCACACCACACAGTGACCAAGCTCCTAGCGACTAGGACAAGGGGATGGTCTTGTAGATGCAGGGGTTCCACGAGGGCTGGGTAATCCTGACCTCAGACACCGATGCAAGCCCTGCACCATATCAGGGTCTTTGCTCCAGGCTGGAGTCTAATAGGCTGAGCATCCTTGATGCGGACAGTTGCTGAATTTTTGTTGGGCAGCTAGCACCTGGATAGTCTGGTTTATGATGCGTTGAGTCACACAGGGTGGGGTCAGTAGGTTTTTCTTCAAGGCTTCCAGCACTTCAGTGTAACAGTTGCCGAGTACATTCATCCCCAGGACAACAGGGCAATTGTCATCTTCCGGAACCTGAATCACGACTACCGTTTGGTGTAGGAGTTCAGTATTTTCGATCTGTAAGGTAGGTTCACAATAGCCCCATATCGGCACTGGTTGGCCATTGGTAGCTATGATGTGGAGCCAGGATTCCGGGGGTTGCATCATCTGGGCTCCATTCTGGCATCTTTCAAATGCGGATTGATGGGTGGTAGTCACTTGAGAATTGGTATCAATCAAAGCAGAAACAATTACTCCATTGTTGGTAACTTCAACCACGGGGCGGGCGCCCACGTACCTAGGCATGAAAACCGGATCTTTGGGATATAGTAGTCTTCCTCCTGAGGGGCAGTTCTTGGCCTGAGGGGATACCCATTTAACTGCCAGCAATCCCTTTCGGTGTGTCCAGGGCTCTGACAATGTCGGCATACATGCTTTATGGTGTCTCGATACCCAGGGTCTGACAACGTACCGGTCGGCCAACGTCAATCTTCTCGTGGACTGGGTGTAAGACAATTTCTTGGTGTAGTAGTCCCTTTCTCAGCCTTGGGCTTCTGTTCCAGTCACTCTAGCTGCTTCCTCATCCTCTCCATATTCTCAGCTAGGAGGGAGACTTGAGCAGTCAGGGCTGTGACAGCAACTGGGACAGGTGCCTGAGCCCCACGCTCCGCTATCTGGCTGTATGCAGCAGGTCGTAGGACAGGCCATGCCTTCCTGTCTTCAGGAGGTTCAGAATTGGGACTTCCCCCAGGATGCCGATAGAAAGCTCCTTAAAATCCAAGAAAGGGATATTTGGGTGCTGAGCTGACAGCATCTTCAGCTAACATTTGAGGGATTTGTCGAGGACACCTTCAATAAACTGCTCTCTAAGGGTCTGCTCTTGTCCCTCAGCTTCACGGGGATCTATGTGGATAACTGCCCGCAGGGCTTTTTGCAGGGACAGGGCAAAGTCTCCTGTCGTTTCCCAAAGAAGCGCATCTTAAGTTCAGAGGCGGTCCTAGTTTCGAAGGTGGTACTCGGTCAATCTAGGATATGCTCAGCTGTTTTTCACTCTGGCCAAGGCCAGGACTTAACCTCACGGAGTGCAGCTCCCTGTAACTGGCCAATGAGGATTTCTACTTTCTGGTCCGGAGATACTGGATATAGCCTAAACGTAGCCAACATTTTATCACAGAATTCCCTGAGTTAATGAGGTTCTCCTGCATAATGTAGGAGCCAAGGTGCTCCAAAGTAGTATGGCAAAGTAAAGGTGGGTTCACACTAGCGTTAGGGATTCCATTATGGCTTTCAGTTATAACTAGAGATGTCCCGAACTATTCGCCGGTGAACATCGCTTGTTCGCGTTCGCCGCGGCGGGCGAACATATGCGATGTTCGGTCCGCCCCCTATACGTCATCATTGAGCAAACTTTGACCCTGTACCTCACAGTCAGCAGACACATTCCAGCCAATTAGCAGCATACACTTCCTCCCAGACCCTCCCACCTCCTGGACAGCATCCATCTTAGATTCATTCGGAAGCTGCAGTGTTAGTGAGAGGAGGGACAGTGCAGCTGCTGCTGATTTAATAGGGAAATCGATAGTTAGGCCAGTGTATTCAGTGTCCACTCCAGTCCTCAAAGACTCAACTGATCTGCTGTAAGGACAGCGTCCTGACAGCACCCCAAAAAGCCCTTTTTAGGGCTAGTACATCAGTCTGCTTTTTTTTTTCTCTCTGTAATCTAATTACAGTTGCCTGCCAGCGTGTGTGTCAGGCCTACAGCGTATACTGTGCCCACTACTGCCAGTGCCCAGTGCCACCACTCATATCTGGTGTCACAGTAGCTTGCATTTAAAAAAAACAAAAACTTTTTTCACTGTAATCTAATTGCAGTTGCCTGCAAGCGTGTGTGTCAGGCCTACAGTGTCTACTGTGCCCACTAATGCCAGTGCCCAGTGCCACCACTCATATCTGGTGTCACAGTAGCTTGCATTTAAAAAATAAAAAAATTTTTTCACTGTAATCTAGTTGCAGTTGCCTGCAAGCGTGTGTGTCAGGCCTACAGTGTGTACTGTGCCCACTACTGCCAGTGCCCAGTGCCACCACTCATATCTGGTGTCACAGTAGCTTGTATTTAAAAAATAAAAACAATTTTTTCACTGTAATCTAATTGCAGTTGCCTGCAAGCGTGTGTGTCAGGCCTACAGTGTGTACTGTGCCCACTACTGCCAGTGCCCAGTGTCACCACTCATATCTGGTGTCACAGTAGCTTGCATTTAAAAAATAAAAACAATTTTTTCACTGTAATCTACACTCACCTAAAGAATTATTAGGAACACCTGTTCTATTTCTCATTAATGCAATTATCTAGTCAACCAATCACATGGCAGTTGCTTCAATGCATTTAGGGGTGTGGTCCTGGTCAAGACAATCTCCTGAACTCCAAACTGAATGTCAGAATGGGAAAGAAAGGTGATTTAAGCAATTTTTAGCGTGGCATGGTTGTTGGTGACAGACGGGCCGGTCTGAGTATTTCACAATCTGCTCAGTTACTGGGATTTTCACGCACAACCATTAATAGGGTTTACAAAGAATGGTGTGAAAAGAGAAAAACATCCAGTATGCGGCAGTCCTGTGGGAAAAAATGCCTTGTGGATGCTAGAGGTCAGAGGAGAATGGGCCGACTGATTCAAGCTGATAGAAGAGCAACGTTGACTGAAATAACCACTCGTTACAACCGAGGTATGCAGCAAAGCATTTGTGAAGCCACAACACGCACAACCTTGAGGCGGATGGGCTACAACAGCAGAAGACCCCACCGGGCACCACTCATCTCCACTACAAATAGGAAAAAGAGGCTACAATTTGCACGAGCTCACCAAAATTGGACTGTTGAAGACTGGAAAAATGTTGACTGGTCTGATGAGTCTCGATTTCTGTTGAGACATTCAAATGGTAGAGTCCGAATTTGGCGTAAACAGAATGAGAACATGTATCCATCCTCTGATGGCTACTTCCAGCAGGATAATGCACCATGTCACAAAGCTCGAATCATTTCAAATTGGTTTCTTGAACATGACAATGAGTTCACTGTACTAAAATGGCCCCCACAGTCACCAGATCTCAACCCAATAGAGCATCTTTGGGATGTGGTGGAACGGGAGCTTCGTGCCCTGGATGTGCATCCCTCAAATCTCCATCAACTGCAAGATGCTATCCTATCAATATGGGCCAACATTTCTAAAGAATGCTATCAGCACCTTGTTGAATCAATGCCACTTAGAATTAAGGCAGTTCTGAAGGCAAAAGGGGGTCCAACACCGTATTAGTATGGTGTTCCTAATAATTCTTTAGGTGAGTGTATATGAATAATTAATATTTCCTTCAACATTGTGTATTCAAAATAAATTGAGCTTCTTGTTCTATTAGGATCTTGTTTTCCACACCCTTTTGACAATAACTTCCACACCCTTTTGACAATAACTTTCCAATAACTTTCCAGTATGTAACTAAATTAAAAACAAAGGACGGAAGTTATGTAGAAGAGAATAAAGGTCTAGCCGACTGCCTTAATGAATACTTCTGTTCAGTTTTTACAAAAGAAAAAGGAGAAGGACCTCCACTAGAAAGGATGACTAATAAATCATTTGATGCATGTATCTTTACAGAGGAAGATGTTCTAAGTTTGCTGTCTAAGGTGAAGACAAATAAGTCACAGGGGCCTGATGAGATACACCCAAAATTATTAAAAGAGCTTAGTGGTGAGCTGGCAAAACCGCTAACAGATTTATTTAACCAATCATTAGTAACAGGAGTCGTCCCGGAAGATTGGAAATTGGCAAATGTCGTGCCCATTCACAAGAAAGGTAGTAGGGAGGAATCGAGCAACTATAAACCAGTGAGTCTGACATCAATAGTAGGTAAATTAATGGAAACCCTATTAAAGGATAGGATTGTGGAACATCTAAAATCCCATGGATTGCAAGATGAAAAACAACATGGGTTTACTTCAGGGAGATCATGTCAAACAAATCTTATAGATTTTTTTGACTGGGTGACTAAAATAATAGACGGTGGAGGTGCAGTAGACATCGCATATCTAGATTTTAGTAAGGCTTTTGACACTGTCCCACATAGAAGACTTATCAATAAACTGCAGTCATTGAGCATGGACTCCCATATTGTTGAGTGGATTAGGCAGTGGCTGAGTGACAGACAGCAGAGGGTTGTAGTCAATGGAGAACATTCAAAACAAGGTCATGTTACCAGTGGGGTTCCACAGGGATCTGTACTGGGACCAATTTTGTTTAATATCTTCATAAGTGATATTGCAAAAGGCCTCGATGGTAAGGTTTGTCTTTTTGCTGATGACACAAAGATATGTAACAGGGTTGATGTTCCTGGAGGGAAACGCCAAATGGAAAAGGATTTAGGAAAACTAGAAGAATAGTCAGAACTCTGGCAACTGAAATTTAATGTGGATAAGTGCAAGATAATGCACCTGGGGCGTAAAAACCCAAGGGCAGAATATAGAATATTTGACACAGTCCTGACCTCAGTATCTGAGGAAAGGGATTTAGGAGTAATTATTTCAGAAGACTTAAAGGTGGGAAGACAATGTAATAGAGCAGCACGAAATGCCAGCAGAATGCTTGGATGTATAGGGAGAGGTATAAGCAGTAGAAAGAGTGAAGTGCTTATGCCGCTGTACAGAAAACTGGTGAGACCTCACTTGGAGTATTGTGCCCAGTACTGGAGGCCATATCTCCAGAAGGATATAGATACTCTAGAGAGAGTTCAGAGAAGAGCTACTAAACTAGTACATGGATTGCAGGATAAAACTTACCAGGAAAGGTTAAAGGACCTTAACATGTATAGCTTGGAAGAAAGAAGAGACAGAGGGGATATGATAGAAACTTTTAAATACATAAAGGGAATCAACTCGGTAAAGGAGGAGAGCATATTTAAAAGAAGAAAAACTACCACAAGAGGACACAGTTTTAAATTAGAGGGGCAAAGGTTTAAAAGTAATATAAGGAAGTATTACTTTACTGAGAGAGTAGTGGATGCATGAAATAGCCTTCCTGCAGAAGTGGTAGCTGCAAATACAGTGAAGGGGTTTAAGCATGCATGGGATAGGCATAAGGCTATCCTTCATATAAGATAGGGCCAGGGACTATTCATAGGATTCAGATATATTGGGCAGACTAGATGGGCCAAATGGTTCTTATCTGCCGACACATTCTATGTTTCTATGTTTCTATTTGGTTGTATTCCCTAGTGGGGTCTTTGCTTAATTTCTTATATGTCGCCTCATCTGACAGTAATCTTTGTGGGAGGAGCTGGGCGAGAATAGAATAGGCATGCCTATGGACTGTCCCCACCCGACTGGCTGGAGTGTGCCCGATGCCAGCGACGAGGTAAGGCCTGAATAAGTGGGCCACCCAAGAGGAAGGTATTAATAAAGGGATGGGAGGGAGGGCAAGAACCGGGCGCCCTTCTGCTTGTGGGAGGGGGTTTAAATAAGGTAGGTGCGCCCCTCCCACAATTACAGGCTGCAAGCAGCCTTCAATACTTGTGGGAGGAGCTGGGCGAGAATAGAATAGGCATGCCTATGGACTGTCCCCACCCGACTGGCTGGAGTGTGCCCGATGCCAGCGACGAGGTAAGGCCTGAATAAGTGGGCAAAAGAGAATCGGCAAGTTGCAGGGTATAAAATATTTATTGCAGTATGGTGTGACTTACAATGCCAAGGAACAGAAGGCTCAGGATACTTCCGCCTGTGGATTCGGGATGTACCTTGAGAAGCAGGATGATCTCCACCGACCCATCTTGCGGATGATGTGCGCTGGTACCTGGTGACTTGAAGCTGCGGACGCGGCCCCTATCCGAAATGAGTGCCCAGATATTGTGTTAGGGTTGTAACCCAAACCTGCGGCCAGGGTGCGGATATTGGAGATGAACATGGTAGAAGACAGGGGCTTCCCGTTAACCGGGAGCAACGGGCCATCTAAAGCGGGAGATTGAAGGGAAGCCAGGAGCTCCTGGAGCACCTTGATAGGACACCAACAGTTAGAAGTAGGGTAAAATTCCACCTCCGTGGGGGGACCGGTTTGACTGGTCTTGGAGAACGGAATGGACAAAATAAAGTGGTCGGAGTGCCGTGCAAGATGTCGCCTTAGCAGGGTCGTTCGGGAGATGGTGCTGCAGGTGAATTCCCCGGGCCTGAGGAACCCATAGAACCTCGGACAGGAGCTCCACCGGCCAACTGCCGACCAACCAGTGCGGATAGAAGATTGCCGGGAGCCCGCGGCGTCAGTGTAAACCGTGGGGGAAGCCTCATCCGGGGATGGCACGAACAAAGAAATGCCATTCCACCCGGTCAGGAAGGTTCGCCACATCTGAAGATCCGCCATGGCGGGACCATCCAGCCGGACGGTGGAGTCCTGATCCGGAGCAGTCGGGAGGAGATTGAGAAGCCGCGAGATGAAGGACCTCCCCTGTGGCATGATCTTGAAGGTACAAGTAAGGAATCCTAACAGGGACTGGAGCTCCTGCCTGGACAAAACTCCAGAAGAGGCCGCGGAGGAAACGGCAGACTTGACCTTGGCCAGCTTGGCCGCGGGGAGGCTGGCCTCCATGCGGACCGAGTCCAGAGTAATGCCCAAGAAGGTAACCCCAGTGCCTGGACCCTCTGTCTTGGCGGATGCCACCGGGACCTCGAGCGTGGCGAACAGTTGGAGCAAGTTCTTCAAACCTGATGGGGGCCCCTGGGGCCTCTCGATGATTAGGAAGTCATCCAAGTAATGAATGACCATGTCCATCCCCCCATGATGGACAAGGATCCAGTGTAGGGCACAGGCGAACTTGTCGAACCACCACGGGCTGCTTTTAGATCCAAATGTGAGGCGGTTAGCAAAATAAAACCCGTCTGCCCAATGCAACCCATAATACTGCCATAATTGAGGAAGGATGGGGAGTAGCTTGAAGGCGTTCGCGATGTCGGCCTTGGCCAACCAAGCCCCTTCCCCAGCCAGCAGGATGAACTGAATGGCCTCGTCAATGGATGAATAGGACATCGAGAACTCCCCTGATGGGATCAGGGAGTTGAGACTGGGGATCGGCGACATGTGTGGAGCAGACAAGTCGTATATCAGACGCTTTTTATTTGATGCTTGTTTGGAGACTAGACCGATGGGATTGATCCTCCACTCGGCAAAGGGAATGGTTTCAAACGGGCCTAGCAGGAACCCTTTGCGGACCTCGTCCCGCAACAGAGTGGCCACCGCCTCCGGATCCTGCATGGCCGACTGTAGGTTCCTTCCCTCCCAGGAAACCTGAGGGAGGGCAATGAGTCCTGTATTGAAACCCTTCTCGAAACTGGTGATGAGGAACTCCACCGACCGGCGATCGGGGTGATCCCGCAACAGGATGCCCAAGAGCTCGACGTTGATGTCGGTCAGTCATAGAGCCTTACGTTGCCTCTTCGGGCAGCTGGAGCGGGGGTGGGCCCTGAAGCAGAGGGAACACACATGCAAAGCTCTACAACTGTTGAAACCACAGCCCCCGGCATTAAAGTTGTTGCAGACCTGACTCTGGCCTAAGAAAGTAATGGGCCTGCCCAGCTTGTCGGTGGATCCCTGGGACCGTTGCGTGCCAGAGGGGCCTGGCTGGGAGCTTTCTCGGGCCGGGTTGGGAAGATTGGGGCACCAGTCGGCCGTGTGCTGGATGGACTGGCATGCAGCGCACGTGGGGGCCTGCAACCCGGCAAAATGGCGGCAGAACAGCTCCATGTCCAAGTTCGCCCAGTCCGTGATGAACTGGAACTGAGCGAGGGCGGCTGCCGCTTTGGCTGAAAAAGACCTGTGGTAGTCATAGAAGTTCTTTCCCCCGTATTTGTAACCTAAGTCGGTGACTTGGTGTAGGTAGGAGTCCAGCTCCTCACGTCTGTGTGGCTGGACGCCGCAGATGGTATCTCGGTAGAGGCTGAATGCCAGGACAAACTCGGGGACCGACAGCTTTCGGTTCAGGCGGGTATCCTTGGCCCGTAGGACCACCGAGACCTCCCCGCAGTTGATGACCTTATTTTCTGATACGTCTTGGGACGCAATGAGAATGGACGCCAGGTTGACGTCCCTCCCCGCCAGGATGTCCCTTTTAAGGTTTTCTGGAATATAGTGCGAGGGGGCAATCTTGGGTCTGACATGGACCGTACCTGGCGCCAAATCCTGGGATGTAGATGGCAAGACCGGAAGGGCTGGAGAAGGCAGGGCCGGAGGAGGCCGGGACTCCCACTCCCCCATCCTAGTCTGGATATCCGCGACCGAACCTGCCAGACTGGCGATGGTGGCCTGTAACTGCAGGAGGGTCAGCTGGATCGAAGAGGGAGAAGGCTCCTCACTTGAACCTGCTGGTGCCGTCATCAGGAGCCGGTACAGCTCCGCTTTTCTCGCGGTGGCAGGATGGTGAATCCCTCTTCGTCTGAGCTCTGCTATCAATTTCGGAATGGTCCAGCTTCTCAGGGAGGGGTTGCTGGTGCGGCCTGACACGGAGGTTCTGGGCAAGGACAGATTATCCTCCGACTCAGGGACCTGCGACATCTTCAAGCTGCATGGAGGAGGTATGAAGGTGACAGATGAGACTTCCTTCCCCCTCCCCCGGGTGCCCGACCGAGAGCTACAGGGGAAATAGTTTCTCTTGACCGAATGGCGTTGACCGCTACTTACCTTAAACGAAAGGGACCACGCTACCGACTTCTGTACTGAGGCAGAGACCTATGAACGGGAGCTCATGACAACGAATAGCTAATGCAGTGACAGGTCGTAGCACAGCCTTGTGGCTGTATCTTACCTGAACCGAGAAAATAGGCGCAACGACCGTGGTTTGCTTGTAGCTCTGGTGGACGCGGACCTGCTTACGAAAAAGATAAGCCGTGTTTTACCGATGCATGGCGAGAGCCGTGACCTGCTGGTCCCTTAGACAGTGAACACAAACACCTGAGCGATTCAGGGAGGTATCGCCCTGAGTGGTTCGAGGCGACACTGTCACGGGCGATACAAGGAGACCTTGCCCCTGAGCGATTCAGGGAACCGTTGCACCTGAGCGATTCAGGGGACCATTGCGCTTGAGCGATTCAGGGAACCATTGCACCTGAGCGATTCAGGGCACCTGAGCGATTCAGGGAACCATAGCACCTGAGCGATTCAGGGAACCATAGCACCTGAGCGATTCAGGGAACCAATGCACCTGAGCGATTCAGGGAGCCATTGCACCTGAGCGAATCAGGGAATCATTTGCGCCTGAGCGATTCAGGGAACCATCTGCGCCTGATGGAATCATGAACCATAGCACCAGAGCGACTTACGGACACTTGCACCTGAGTGAACCCGAAAACATTGCCCGTGAGTAAAACAGGAAAACATTGCACATGAGTGAATCAGGAAACATTGCACATGAGTGAACTGAGGGACATCCCTGGGTGATACCTGGACGAATTGTGACTGAGCGATTCAGGGAAGACAATTGCGCCTGAGCGATTCAGGGAAGACATTGCGCCGGAGCGAATCAGGGAAGACATTGCGCCGGAGCGATCCAGGAAAGACATTTTGCGCCTGAGCGATTCAGGGAAGACATTTGCGCCTGAGCGATTCAGGGAAGACATTTGCGCCTGAGCGATTCAGGGAAGACATTTGCGCCTGAGCGATTCAAGGAAGACATTTGCGCCTGAGCGAATCAGGGAACCATTGCGCCTGAGCGATTTTTAGGGAAACAATTGTGCCTGGGCGATTCAGGGAAGACAGATGCGGGGAAACTACCAACAGGGTGGCCGGGGACCCCACCCATAGAGTGGCCCGGGTAGAGAAATGCTGCTTCCGGTGCCCAGCCTTTCAGAGGATCAAAGGTTCCCCTTTAAAAAAAATGTATTTATTTTTTTTTCAGGCCCCCCCCCCCAGCCGGCATTTGGCAACACCTCAGTGTTTGAGCGGCAATTATGAATTTGCAGTCTGACATGGAATGTAACTCCCCTTGTTGCTGGCAGCAACCTTTAGACAGGTATGACTATGGCTTGTGTGCATTAGCGACACCATAAAACAATCCAATGCAATCCCTGGAAGCCGTTCTATGTCTTCATAGGAACCTGGTGTGCTGAATACTGTCCAACCTGTAGAGTGCACATTACAGCGCCGGGCATCACAGACACTGGGAACCGGGCAGGCAGTCCCCCCCCCCCCACCCGCCCCACAACATGATGACCGCAGCATCTCTTCTCACATGGGCGCACCGAGCCGCGTGGAGCCCATGTGAATCGCCGCGTGTATTGCGGCGCCGCCGCAGCTGCAGAGCGGGAACCGGCAGCCGCCGCGCTGTCCGCTCACCTCCCGGATGCGACGGAGCTGCCGGTAGGTTGAGGGTGGTACGAGGTGCCGGTGGCAAAGCGCGTCTGGCCGGGCCGCAGAGCAGTGATACTTACGACAGGCGATGCTGCTGGAGACACGAACGGAATGAAGCACGGACGGGGACGCGACCGGAAGTGACGTCAGGCGCTGGATGCTGCTGAAGCAAGAACCGGGCGCCCTTCTGCTTGTGGGAGGGGGTTTAAATAAGGTAGGTGCGCCCCTCCCACAATTACAGGCTGCAAGCAGCCTTCAATACATAGCATTCTTGTTCATATTTATCCTTATCCAGAAATGACAATAAAGCCTCCCTTATGTGCGGGTCGAATGACTATGTCATTCTGGATCTTTAACTGTTTTATGGCTTGAATTTCCTGGCTAGATAAGTTATTTCTTTTAGTCTTATTTTTTAAATAGCAATTGCTTAGTCGCCTCCATAACTACCCTACCTACATTTATTTCGGATTTTGAGGACGTTTTTTCTGAAAAGGGTTGTCAGAAGTTACCACCTCATCGTCCTTATGATTGCCCAGTTAACCTTATTCCCGGCGCAAAATTACCCAAGACCAGGTTATATAATCTTTCAGGTCCAGAGAGACAAGCCATGAAAGATTATATCTCCGAGAGCTTGGCTAAGGGACACCTCAGACCCTCTTCTTCACCCGTGGCTGCAGGGTTTTTCTTCGTTAAAAAGAAAGATGGGGGCCTGCGTCCTTGCCTAGATTTTCGCGAATTAAATCGGATAACCATCCGAGACCCATACCCTCTTCCTCTCATTCCTGACCTGTTTAACCAGATTGCGGGTGCCAGGTGGTTCTCCAAACTTGATCTTAGGGGGGACTACAATCTGATTCGTATTAAGGAGGGGGATGAGTGGAAGACAGCTTTTAACACCCCTGAGGGGCATTATGAAAATCTAGTTATGCCTTTCGGTCTGACCAATGCTCCTGCCGTCTTTCAACATTTCGTTAATGACATTTTTAGTCATCTTATCGGCAGGTTTGTGGTGATATACCTAGATGATATTTTAATTTATTCGTCTGATCTGAGAACACATGAGGTGCATGTCAGACAAGTACTGCAGGTCCTACGGACGAATAAATTATATGCTAAAATTGAAAAACGTGTCTTCGCCGTTCAGGAGATACAATTCCTAGGTTATTTTTTATCTGCTTCAGGTTTCCGTATGGATCCTAGGAAGGTCCAGGCAATTCTAGATTGGGATCTTCCTGAGAACCTCAAAGCACTGCAACAGTTTTTGGGCTTCGCAAATTTCTATAGGAAATTCATTAAAAATGATTCACTTATTGTTAAACCCCTTACTGACATGACTAGGAAGAGGACTGATTTTTCTAAATGGTCTGACGCCGCTAAAGTTGCTTTTTCCTCTCTAAAAGAGATGTTTACCTCAGCACCTGTACTAGTCCAACCTGATGTCTCTCAGCCTTTTATTGTTGAAGTCGATGCGTCAGAGGTGGGAGTGGGGGCGGTGCTGTCTCAGGGTCCGTCTCATGGCGAATGGCGTCCTTGTGCTTTATTTTCTAAAAAACTATCTGCAGCAGAAAAGAACTACGATATTGGCAATAGGGAACTATTAGCTATTAAACTAGCGTTTGAAGAATGGCGTCACTTTTTAGAGGGGGCAGTCCACCCCGTCACTGTGATTACGGACCACAAAAATCTTCTGTACCTCGAATCAGCTAAGTGTCTCACCCCTAGACAAGCTAGGTGGTCGCTATTTTTTACCAGGTTTAACTTTGTGATTACCTATCGTCCTGGGCAAAGAATACCAAGGCTGATGCACTATCTCGTTGTTTCCCTGGAGGGGGTAATGTGAGTGATCCGGTGCCCATTCTTCAAAGAGGAGTGGTTGTTTCTGCGGTACACTCTGTTCTGGAGGGGAAGGTGTTAGAGGCCCAGGGGGACGCCCCGGTCTCTTGCCCCTCAGAGAAATTGTTTGTACCGTTGAACCTGCGTTTCGAATTATTAAAGGAACATCATAATTCGGCACTTGCTGGGCACCCGGGTAGTAAAGCAACCTTGGAGCTATTGTCTCGTCGTTTTTGGTGGCCAAGGTTGCGTCAGGATGTATTGGATTTTGTGTCTTCTTGTTCTACTTGTGCGCGCGCAAAAGTTTCACATACACGTCCTGCAGGGTCTCTATTACCACTCGTCATTCCCAATAGACCATGGACACATCTGTCAATGGATTTTATCACTGACTTACCTTTGTCTGCGGGTAAAACAGTTATTTTGGTAGTAGTGGACAGGTTTAGCAAAATCGTACACTTCATTGCGTTACCCGCACTACCTAATGCTAAGACTCTTGCTCAGGTATTCGTCAGTGAAATCGTGAAGCTTCAGATATCCAAAATTGTTAATTCTCGTCGGGTCCGCCGCTCTCTTCAATATCTGGTGCATTGGAGAGGTTACGGTCCCAAGGAAAGAATGTGGGTTCCTCCGTCTGAGGTAAACACCGACAGGCTAGTTCGGGTTTTTCATGCCTCTCATCCTGAGAGACCTGGTCCTGAGTGTCCGGAGGCCCCTCGTAGAGAGGGGGGTACTGTCACGAGGGTGTCAAGAACCACGCCTGACTCCGTTATACCCGGGGTCAGGAAGTCGCAGCGGTTGGCTGCGCGCTCTATGTAAGATAGGGCTGTTTCCTTATGGTAGCTTTCTGGGTTTTCTTTGCAACCCTTTTGGCTCACTGAGGGATCCGTAGCTTTTTCTCCTTAGCTGTTCCTTGTCCAGCACTCCCAACCTCCTTATATTCCTCTCTCACACTTCTCTGGTTGCCAGATATAGAGCTTCCTGCCTGGACATCTATTCTGACCCTCTGGAGCTGTGTTGCTGCGTTCTCTGGTTGTTGGTCCAGAACATTACCCTCCGGATCCCTGTTGGACCTTTGTGGACTGCTGTGGTCGCCCACCTGGGTGTATGTGTTTGTCTGTATTGTCTGTCCTCTCCCTGGTGTTTCCCTCTTAGTGTCAGTGGTGCGGACTAGCGATCCCACCGGCCCGTTCATTATCTAGGGCTCATTGTAGGGAAAGCCAGGGTTTAGGCACGTGATCGCCGCACGGGTGAGGAACCCGTCTAAGGACGACAGGGCAGTCAGGTGCCAGCCGCAAGGTGAGTCAGGGGTCACCACCTTTCCATCTCCCTTGGGCAGGGCTTTCCCTTTTCCCTCCCTGTGCGTGACGCCGGTCATTACAAAATAACTGCACCAGTGAAGTGCGTATATATATTTTGTCTGTACTGAAATAGGCCACTAAACGCTTTCAACACATATAACTGCAGAAGTGAACTGAGAATATATTTTTCTTTTTGTACTGAAATAGGCCAGTAAACACTTTTAGCAGAAATAAATGCACCAGTGAAGTGCGTATATATTTTTCTTTCTGTACTGATATAGGCTACTTAACACTTTTGCGAGAAATAAATGCACCAGTGAAGTGCGTATATATTTTTCTTTCTGTACTGAAATAGGCTACTAAATGCTTTTGGCACAAATAAGTGCACCAGTAAGTGCGTAGATATTTTTTCTTGCTGTACTAAAATTGGCCACTAAACGTTTTTAAAACATATAACTGAAGAAATGAACTGAGAATATATTTTTCTATTTGTACTGAAATAGGCCAGTAAACGCTTTTAGCAAAAATAAATGCACCAGTGAAGTGCGTATATTTTTTTCTTTCTGTACTGAAATACAGTAGGCCACTAAACACTTTTTCCAGAAATAAGTGCACCAGTGAAGTGCATATATATTTTTCTTTCTGTACTGAAATGGTCCACTAAACACTTTTGCCACAAATTACACCAGTGAAGTGTGTATATTTTTTTCTTTCTGTGCTGAAATAGGCCACTAAACACTTTCGCCACAAATAACTGCAACAGTGAACTGAGAATATATTTTTCTATTTGTACTGAAATAGGCCAGTAAATGCTTTTAGCAGAAATAAATGCACCAGTGAAGTGCGTATATATTTTTCTTTCTTTACTGAACTAGACCACTAAACGCTTTTGCCACAAGTAACTGCACCTGTGAAGTGCACATATTTTTTTCTTTCTGTACTGAAATAGGCCACTAAATGCTTTCAATACATATAACTGCAGAAGTGAACTGATAATATATTTTTCTTTTTGTACTGAAATAGGCCACTAAACGCTTTTGCCACAAATAAGTGCATGAGTGAAGTGCGTATATTTTTTTTCTTTCTGTACTGAAATAGGCCACTAAACGCTTTCAACACATATAACTTCAGTAGTGAACTGAGAATATATTTTTCTATTTGTACTGAAATAGGCCACAAAACGCTATTAGCAGAAATAACTGCACCACTGAAGTGCGTATATTTTTTCTTTCTGTACTGAAATAGGCCACTAAACATTTTCGCCCCAAATAACTGCAACAGTGAACTGAGAATATATTTTTCTATTTGTACTAAAATAGGCCACTAAACGCCTTTGCCACAAATAAGTGCACCAGTCAAGTGCGTATATTTTTTTCTTTCTGTACTGAAATAGGCCACTAAACGCTTTCGCCACAAATAACTGCAACAGTGAACTGAGAATATATTTTTCTATTTGTACTGAAATAGGCCAGTAAATGCTTTTAGCAGAAATAAATGCACCAGTGAAGTGCGTATATATTTTTCTTTCTGTACTGAACTAGACCACTGAAGGGTTAACAAGAATTAGCTGTATAATCTGTATGAAGGACAGGAGGTTGGGTGACATCATATTGAAGGGTGACTATATATACATTTACCTCATCTCTGTATAAGGAAAAGTTTCTAGTCAGCATTATTATAACAAGAGCTGCCTGTCTGTAAAGGACCTGCTATTATTGTAATGAGAGCTGCAGCTATTCTCGTATGTATGCATGGATGTATATAAGGCCTGTATGTCAAACAATAAATAGAACTGTTACTGACATCATACTGCATGTGTCACTGATACGTTCTCCAGGCCTGTCTTCGGGGACAAAGGAAGGAATCACGGTGCATTGAGACGGGATATATTCTATCAATTGGGAGCTCGTCCGTGGAGTAGGAAATACAGGAATTCGGTAAGTAACGGAACATACCTGTCTAACTACTGGGGACATTCCGATGCTTTCCGTAAAATTTTCTGTTGCTTCTATTTTGAATCCGCTTTAGACACTCTGAAGCACTGGTAACTATCTTTAGGCAAGATAGATTGTTAATAGACAAATGGCTAAGTCTAATAGATAAATTCTTTAAGGAAGTATTTATCAAAGATATCCTTTGAAGAAGGATACACCAGAGGAATTCTTTTGGGAAGAATTCATATAGATTCTGCACCTTGATTTCTCTTGTCACCCCCTGTCTATTGCTTATTTTCTGTCGCTTTCTTAGGCTTTCTGTTATGTTGGTATAAAGCATTAAGTAATTTTGTATGCTGAAGGTAAGCAGCAATTGATACTGTGTCTAATGTACTAACTTTATTGTGTGTGTCCTGGATGACCTTCTAAACCCAGCAACTGGTGAACGCAAGTAACTGTTTTAAGGGATCATATTAACAGACAGTTGAGCAGGTGGTTGTGCATAAACATAAGTCCTTCACGATTCTGTACAGCCAATACTGGGGACAACTTTGCTCTGCCTCCATCTCAATTAAGTTATATGACATGGGTGCAAAGCAAGGAAAGGTCTCTCCACCCCCTCCGAATGTAGGAGAAACATGTAAGGATTATGTAGCCCGGGTCTGTGGGACTAATTATTATTTAGTTACTCCCTGGGTAGATAATCTAGCAGGATGGACAGAGGGGATGAAGAGTATAAATTTGTTCCCTCGGGAGGGGGCTAATGACACCTTCCATATGGATATGATAAAAGGGTTATGTTTGGGTGACACTGAAGCCTACCCATATTATGGTCCAGACCCCCAGTGGGACATGCAGTATATGCAGTCGGGAGGAGAAAATTGGCTTACTTATGCACCATACTGGTATGATAGACCACATAAGACGGTTCACAAGCAGAAGGCAGAGAACCAGGAGGGATATAAAAAGAGACATGAGTTAGAAAAAGAATTGACAAGGGGTTCACTCCAGCAGCCCCCTCCTCCCTATTTAGGAAATATCCCACAGATATATCCATCCCTTTCAAAAGATGACTTAGATTTACTGGCTACATATACTGCTACTAATATCCAACCACCTACAGCTCCCCAGCTCCTGCAGCCACCTCCGCAGTTGCCACAACCTATGCCTGATCAAAGTGGTCAGGATCCAGCGGCTGGTTGAGACGGGATATATTCTATCAACCACTAAAAACTTTTGCCACAAGTAACTGCACCTGTGAAGTCCACATATTTTTTTCTTTCTGTACTGAAATAGGCCACTAAACACTTTCAATACATATAACTGCAGAAGTGAACTGAGAATATATTTTTCTTTTTGTACTGAAATAGGCCACTAAACGCTTTTAGCAGAAATAAATGCACCAGTGAAGTGCGTAAATATTTTTCTTTCTGTCCTAAAATAGGCCACTAAACGCTTTTGCCACAAATAAGTGCACCTGTGAAGTGCGTTTATTTTTTTCTTTCTGTCCTGAAATATGCCACTAAACGCTTTTGCCACAAATATGTGCACCAGTGAAGTGCGTATATATTTTTCTTTCTGTACTGAAATAACTTAACTTGAGAATATATTTTTCTATTTGTACTGAAATAGGCCAGTAAAAGCTTTTAGCAAAAATAAATGCACCAGTGAAGTGCGTATATATTTTTCTTTCTGTCCTGAAATAGGCCACTAAATGCTTTTGCCACAAATAAGTGCACCAGTGAAGTGCGTATATATTTTTCTTTCTGTACTGAAATAGGCCACTAAATGCTTTTGCCACAAATAAGTGCATGAGTGAAGTGCGTATATTTTTTCTTTCTGTACTAAAATAGGCCACTAAACGCTTTCAACACATATTACTTCAGAAGTGAACTGAGAATATATTTTTCTATTTGTACTGAAATAGGCCAGTAAATGCTTTTAGCAGAAATAAATGCACCAGTGAAGTGCGTATATATTTTTCTTTCTGTACTGAACTAGACCACTAAATGCTTTTGCCACAAGTAACTGTACCTTTGAAGTGCGCATATTTTTTTCTTTCTGTACTGAAATAGGCAACTAAACGCTTCCAACACATATAACTGTAGAAGTAAACTGAGAATATATTTTTCTTTTTGTACTGAAATAGGCCACTAAACGCTTTTGCCACAAATAAGTGCACGAGTGAAGTGCGTATATATTTTTCTTTCTGTACTGAAATATGCCACTAACTGCTTTTGCCACAAATAAGTGCATAAGTGAAGTGCGTATATTTTTTTCTTTCTGTACTGAAATAGGCCACTAAATGCTTTCAACACATATAACTTCAGTAGTGAACTGAGAATATATTTTACTATTTGTACTGAAATAGGCCACTAAAGGCTATTAGCAGAAATAACTGCACCACTGAAGTGCGTATATTTGTTCTTTCTGTACTGAAATAGGCCACTAAACATTTTCGCCACAAATAACTGCAACAGTGAACTGAGAATATATTTTTCAATTTGTACTAAAATAGGCCACTAAACGCCTTTGCCACAAATAAGTGCACCAGTCAAGTGCGTATATTTTTTTCTTTCTGTACTGAAATAGGCCACTAAACGCTTTCTCCACAAATAACTGCAACAGTGAACTGAGAATATATTTTTCTATTTGTACTGAAATAGGCCAGTAAATGCTTTTAGCAGAAATAAATGCACCAGTGAAGTGCGTATATATTTTTCTTTCTGTACTGAACTAGACCACTAAACACTTTTACCACAAGTAACTGCACCTGTGAAGTGCGCATATTTTTTTCTTTCTGTACTGAAATAGGCCACTAAATGCTTTCAATACATATAACTGCAGAAGTGAACTGAGAATATATTTTTCTTTTTGTACTGAAATAGGCCACTAGACGCTTTTAGCAGAAATAAATGCACCAGTGAAGTGCGTAAATATTTTTCTTTCTGTCCTGAAATAGGCCACTAAACGCTTTTGCCACAAATAAGTGCACCTGTGAAGTGCATTTATTTTTTTCTTTCTGTACTGAAATAACTTAACTTGAGAATAACTTAACTTGAGAATATATTTTTCTATTTGTACTGAAATAGGCCAGTAAACGCTTTTAGCAGAAATAAATGCACCAGTGAAGTGCGTATATATTTTTCTTTCTGTCCTGAAATAGGCCACTAAATGCTTTCGCCACAAATAAGTGCACCAGTGAAGTGCGTATATTTTTTTCTGTACTGAAATAGGCCACTAAATGCTTTTTATAGAAATAAATGCAACTGTGAAGTGCATATATTTAATTCTTTCTGTACTGAAATAGGCCACTAAACGCTTTCAACACATGTAACTGCAGAAGTGAACTAAAAATATAGGCCAGAAATAAATGCACCAGTGAAGTACATAAATATTTTTCGTTCTGTATTGATGTAGGCCACTAAACGCTTTTGCCACAAATAACTGCTCCAGTGAAGTGTGTATATTTTTTTCTTTCTGTACGTTTTGAACACATATAACTGCAGAAGTGAACTGAGAATATATTTTTCTTTTTCCACAGATATAAGCCACTAAAGTCTTTTCACCATTGCACTTGCACCCCAAGAACAAATAGCTGTAATGACAGAGCTGTATAATGGCTATTTTAATTACCCAAATAATCTTTCCCTGCACTTGTAAATCGCTTTTCTAGCACTGTCCCTAGAGCCTTCTGACGTCTCTCCCTGCACTAAGATGCTATGAAATAATTCCTCCCTATCCTTTCCCTGCACTTATAAATAGTTTTTTCAGTTTCTTTGTTCACAATGAGGTTTTTCCTATTGCTGTCCCTAGCGCCTTCTCGCGTCTGTCCCTGCACTCAGAACGCTGAAAAATGCCAGAATCTAAAATGGCTGCTGTATTTATAGGGCTGTGACATCACAGGGCTGGCTGGCTGCTGATTGGCTGCATGCATGCATGTCAATCTGGGTGATCCCGCCTTCCCAGAGTTCCTTGCCCCATGTCCTCAGTCCTCACATGTGTAGCCGCCATTTTAGGATTAATTGCGATTCGTTACCACGAAGCGCAAGGAAATTCGCATTCGTTGCGAATCGAATTTTTCCTGAAATTCGGATAAAATTCCACTTCGTCAGCTTCAATTCGCTCATCTCTAGTCTTGGATAGGGGAAATAGTTGCTGGAATCTCCACCAGAGAGATGCTCCATCCGGAGGCGGGAGAGGTCGCTTGGCTGCTGGTGTCGGCGCCATCTTTACGGCGCCTGCTCCTTCTCAAAATAATGCTCCAGGTTGTTGTTCAGCTTTGGAAGTTTCTGCTTTTTCCCCCCCATGTTTCCTAGTTGGCTTCCAGCCAGTTCGGTTCAGAAGGAGCCTAGGAGGTAAGAGGGAATGCTGCTGTCTAGTCGCGTGGTGCAGGAGCTCAAACACTATGCGGCCATCTTCCTCGGTGGCCTAGCCACGCCCCCGGTCAGATATTTTTAAAAATGTGAAACAAGACGATCCTCCTGAGTCTCCAGTTGTTTCTTTTCCATTATGATGATGAGGATAATGCATATTTTTCTCTCCCTGTTTTATTCAGTTTTTTGGTCACCAAGAGTTGCCTTTTGCAACGCTAGCTTCGGCCTGAAATACCCACAATGCAGTTAATACTCCATCAAACGAAAGACCTGCTTGATATAAAATGTTTGGAGGCTGAATGGTCCAAAGATAAACATAATTAAAAACTTTTTGGGAAAGTGGAGGTGCAGTGACCTAGTGAGCACTGCTAATAATAGGATATTGTATATTTCATGTAATACTATGTTATGTGAATTGTATGTAACTCCTGGCTGAACAACAGAGTTAAACCCAGATCCTAGGCAACCATCGCTGGGAAGGGTCGGGCCCTACCCTTTGGGGTTTGGCTCCTTCCTATGTGCTAACAGTCAGTAAGTAGATGAGGCAGTGTGAGCAGCCTGCAGGAGCCTAAGTCCTGTGAGCATCTACAGTCAGGATTTTGGCCCAGAAAGGAACTCCAAGGAAGTTACCAGACTGAATGAGGACAAAGAATATTACTCCAGAGGTTGAGCAGCCAAACTAAAAGGTGCAAGGGAAGAGTCTGCGGAGGTACCGCTTATGTTTTGGCTACTGGACTCTACAACCCTTGGCTGAGTTTAAATAGCCTCAAACCAACCATCCCAGAGGGACATATTATTAGTCTGACTAAGGATCTACACTCCGCAGTAGGCATTGTAAAAAGGTTTGTGAGCACTGCATCCTCAGGCTGGATCAGAGTGTAGAATCGACTGATATAAGTGTGTATCTTCATAAGGTACATGGAGACAACCCTCCTGATTCAGCCCAGACCCTAATGTGGTCATTTATTATTTCTTATAAGCCACTTTGTCGTATTTTGGTCACAGATTTGTGACAAAATCTATGACTTTATCCCGCTCACGCCACTTTTGTGAAGTGGTGGAAAAGGGGGCGTGGCATGAATGCATCTCATTCATCATTTTCCAAACCATTTTATGGTGTGGCAAATGGTCTTAAACTACACCAGCAAGAGGGCTGGCATAGATGAAAGCATGTCGCACGGCCTGCGAAAGCAAGAGCCAAAGAGGCACCTGCGCCTCTACATAGCTTTGGCGCATCCACCGGCAGCGCAGAGGGATTAAGACTGTTGTATCAATCAACGGTCTTAATATATGTTCCCCTGTGTCTACATTGTCTGTGGATGTATGTGGAAAAACAGTTTTTTCAGTAAAGACTTGTTATATGTTGAACGACACTACCCTCTACATCCCATCCTCTGCTGTTTCCTGTCTTGCACCTCACAAATATCTACACCAAGTGTACCCCCACCTTCCAACAAGCAGGCGACCATAACTGAGGTGTGCCCAGGGGGAAACAGGTGCGCCCCCTCTTCATTGTACAGCCCAGGGGAGCTCTGTAGCAGGACTGCTGCCACCATGAGTAGCGCCGCCATCTGCCACTTTTACCACTTCTGTGTTCTCATCCACCATTCCCCTTCTCAAACAGGGCCTGTTGCAGAGGCATTATCATTATCTGGGTGATGCTGAGAAAGTACATTTGATGGGGCGTTTTACTTGGACAAATTGGTATATGATGCAAAGTTTGCAAGGTAGTTTGCTTACATTAAAGATATCTGGGGCAAGAGAGTTCTGGGTTTGCGGTAGGGTCTTAAAGTAGGGGTCACTGATGTATTGTTCTCAATTCTGGTCCAGAACATATGAGACAGAAAACTAAGAGTAATGAGAGCAAGTACAAAACAAAATGGAACAGATTTAAAGGGGTTTCCTGGGAGTTTCCTCTGGAAAGGTCATGCAGAGGATAGGTCAACCTGGAAAACCCGTTTAAGAGGCAAAAAGGTAAAGGCCTGTTTCAGATGTGGTGGCTTGGTCCATATTGCAAAATATATTGCAAATCTCAGGGTAATGAAAGTCAAAGAAAATACTGTTCAGCTAAATGTTATACATATTGTCATACTGGCCATATTTCTAGAAGATGCTGCTTTGCAGATAGTTTGAAGCAGAGAAAGCATGATAGACCCTGTAATACTGGGAAAGAAAATAAACATGTTTTAGAGTAACTGGACTCTGCCATGTGGTTTTATAGATACGTTTCTAGCAGGAAAAAAGTGGGAAATACTAAAACAGACAAGTATGGGCAACATAAATATAGTTGAGGTGGAACTTTGTATGTTTGTAGTTTCATTGAGTGGTGAATGCAAAAGCAAATAAAACAGAAAAGTATGTAAGCTAAATAACAAAAAATATGTATTCTATTTATATTTTATTAACAAAAAAACAACAACACAGTTTTACATATAAATAACTTTATTTATAAAGCCAACGATTATTCTGTAAAGTCTTACCACAATTGTAAAAAGATGACAATTCTTAGGAAAACAAGCTGAAAACATAGTAGTTATTGGAGGAGAAGGGGGTACACAAAGCATATTCATATGATATAGGATGGATGTATGGTCTGGTTTAGGGTACATTGGAAGGATGGCTGTAAGTTCAACTAAATCAAACTAAACGTTAAACCAGTTTCTACTGTAGATCAAGAAACAGAGCTTTCCCTGTCTTTAATGTTTGGTTACCAGTTGTCCATTTGATTCAAAGCTGCTTTATGTTCTGAATTTAAAACTCAGTATCAATCATATCTTCACTCATCATCAGATTTCAGAAACTTGCTCATGTCCTGAAAAAAGAGTTTCCTGACAAAATGGATTGACAAGAACCATTCCACTGTTTCGGTAATCACCATTGGCTGGGGATCGTGGTTCTGAAAGATGGTCCTAAGGGAAAGGAAATGGAGTGGTCATTATGAAAAGATAAAAATAATTATATAAAAAAATATCAATGGGCCATGTCCCCAAAAACATGCTTTAAGTAAACAAGTTTGTAAAGGTCCCAGACCATAGCTCACAGCAGGGAATTGCTTTTTGTATCTTACAGGGAGCAGGTCAGCTGTGAACCCATTGGAGACAGAGAGGTGGTCCCACCCACAAAGCACGTGATTGAGCTTGGTGAGTGCAAAAGTGCTGAAGAAGGACCTTAGTAATGTGTGCGCTAGGCTGATCATTCTTTTTAAACCTGAATAAAAGCTACTTATTTCATATAAAAGTTCATGGAGTTTATTTGCCCCCATAAGAACTTTTACTTCAAGAAGATGCTAAATCACTCCTAAGTGTTACACATTATAGCAGTAATTTATTAAGACTTTTTCGATCTGCTTTCCCTGACAGCCACTTCCAGGAAAAGGAAGGGAAGGCAGAGGAAACAGGAGGAGCAAAGATGCACAGAGTGACTTGGGCCTGTCTTGATGCACTTGACTGCTCATTTGCATATTGATTAAAAGTGCTTTTTCTCCAGAACGAAGCAGCGGATTGCTAAGTGAAAGTTATCATTACATTCTACTGAGTTAGTCCTATAAGGCATTGGTTTAACAAGGAATTTCCTGATGAAAGATTCCCTTTAAAATATGTATAGCCCCATAAGGCTCCATTCACACGTCTGTGGTGTGTTGCGGACCCACAAATTGCGGATCCGCAACACACCCGCCCGACACCCCAAGCTGCGGACAAGAATAGGACATGTTCTATCTTTTGCGGAGCTGCGGACCTGAAGATCGGGGCCACGCTCTGCAAATGCGGATGCTGACAGCACACTGTGTGCTGTCCGCATCCATTACGTCCCCATAGAAAATGAATGGATCCGCACCCGTTCCGCAAAATTGCGGAACGGATGTCGACCCATTTGCGGAAGTGTGAATGGAGCCTAACTAAACATCAAGAACAGAGTGGGGTGTCCTATCTAGTGCATTACCTCTGATGTCTCCAGAGATTGGATCTCTCGTGGTAACTCCACAGCATGCTTGTTGAAATAGTCCATTGTAATTGCATTATTCCAGTAACTTAAATTATTCTCAGGATTAGAAGCCTTCTTTTTCCGTCTCATGCAGCACACAGTCAGTAAGACAGCTACAAATAAAACATGACATAAAGGTTACAGGTTGTCTATTGGAAAAATGCACTACACATAAGATGAGGTTTACATATGGTATATTAAATATAAAATCTATTATCTGTTTCATTTATTTTATTTATTACCTTTTTTTTTTAGAAAACTTCCTATTACCAGATGATAATTTTGGTGCATCTTAGCCCACTAGGCAGGTTAGGCTACTTTCACATATATGTTTTTGCTGTCTGGTTTTGAGATCCGGCATGGGATCTCTAAACGACAGTAAAATGCATCCGTTTGAATAATACAACCGGCTGCATCCGTTTATAATGGATCCGGTTGTATTATATCAAAGATGAAAATGCAGATTCCGGAACTAAAACCATTGTAAGTCAATGGGCATGTTCAGTTTCCCATTCCGCACACAAAAAATTGCTTGCAACGTTTTTTTGTCTGGCATGGGAATGCAACAAACTGGAACGGAATGCATTCTGGCATTCGGCAGAATTTGGCCAAGGCTATAGCAGTAAGCGGGGCCGCTGTAACAATAGGGTGAACCGCGCACATGCACCGGGCCCACCAGCGGCAGGTCATATGACTCAAGCCTCAGCTGTCGTGAATTCAGAGTTGAATTGTGGTTTTTACAGTAATTAACGGCAAAAACGTGCAATACAGTGACCCCTAGATATGTGTAGGAGAGCGTAAAGGACCTTTGAGATACAATTGGTTGTGCATATCATATGATCATCATCTCAAAGGTCCTTTCCCCTCCAAAGACTCCACAGATGGGTAGTGTCTAGATATTATTATTTTTATACTACAGTATGTCTACTGGGGGCACTATAAGGCCTCCTGCACACGACCGTTGTGTGCACCCGTGGCCGTTGTGCCGTTTTCCGTTTTTTTTCGCGGACCCATTGACTTTCAATGGGTCCGTGAAAAAAACAGAAAATGCACCGTTTTGCAGCCGCATCCGTGATCCGTGTTTCATGGCCGTGAAAAAAATAAGACCTGTCCTATTTTTTTCACGGCCAACGGTTCACGGACCCATTCAAGTCAATGGGTCCGTGAAAGAACACGGATGCACACAAGATTGGCATCCGTGTCTGTGATCCGTGGCCGTAGGTTAGTTTTTATACAGACGGATCCGAAGATCCGTCTGCATAAAGCTTTTTCAAAGCTGAGTTTTCACTTCGTGAAAACTCAGAACCGACAGTATATTCTAACACAGAAGCGTTCCCATGGTGATGGGGACGCTTCTAGTTAGAATACACTACAAACTGTGTACAAGACTGCCCCCTGCTGCCTGGCAGCCCTGATCTCTTACAGGGGGCCGTGATCAGCACAATTAACCCCTTCAGGTGCGGCACCTGAAAGGGTTAATTGTACTATCATATCCCCCTGTAAGAGATCAGGGCTGCCAGGCAGCAGGGGGCAGACCCCCCCCTCCCCAGTTTGAATATCATTGATGGCCAGTGCGGCCCCCCCCCCCCCCCCCCTCTATTGTAATTATTCGTTGGTGGCACAGTGTGCGCCCCCCATCCCTCTATAGCATTAACAACATTGGTGGCCAGTGTGCGGCCTCCCATCTTTCCCCCCCCCCATCATCATTGGTGGCAGCGGAGTTCCGATCGGAGTCCCAGTTTAATCGCTGGGGCTCCGATCGGTAACCATGGCAACCAGGACGCTACTACAGTCCTGGTTGCCATGGTTACATAGCAATAGTACAATAGTAGAAGATTCATACTTACCGGCTGCTGCGATGTTCGTGTCCGGCCGGGAGCTCCACCTACTGGTAACTGACAGCCTCAGGTCTGTGCGGCGCATTGCTAAATGAACTGTCACTTACCAGTAGGAGGAGCTCCCGGCCGGACACGAACATCGCAGCTCCCAGGTAAGTATGAATCTTTTACTATTGTACTATTGCTAGTAACCCGCTGCCACCAATGATCGGGGGGGGGGGGGGGGGGGGGGGAGATGGGAGGCCGCACACTGGCCACCAATGTTGTTAATGCTATAGAGGGAGGGGGGGGGCCGATGGGGGGCGCACACTGTGCCACCAACGATTTATTACAATAGAGGGAGGAAGGGGGGGGGGGCGGGGGGGCGCACACTGTGCCACCAACGATTTATTACAATAGAGGGAGGAAGGGGGGGGCCGCACACTGTGCCACCAACGAATTATTACAATAAAGGGAGGAAGGGGGGGGGGGGGGCGCACTCGCCACCAATGATATTCAAACTGGGGAGGGGGGGGGGTCTGCCCCCTGCTGCCTGGCAGCCCTGATCTCTTACAGGGGGATATGATAGTACAATTAACCCCTTCAGGTGCGGCACTTGAGGGGTTAATTGTGCTGATCACGGCCCCCTGTAAGAGATCGGATGCTGCTAGGCAGCAGGGGGCAATCATGTACACAGTTTGTAGTATATTCTAACTAGAAGCGTCCCCATCACCATGGGAACGCCTCTGTGTTAGAATATACTGTCGGAAATGAGGTTTCACGATCTAACTCATATCCGACAGTATATTCTAACATAGAGGCGTTCCCATGGTGATAGGGACGCTTCAAGTTAAAATATACCATCGGATTGGAGAAAACTCCGATCCGATGGTATAAAAGGGACTCCAGACTTTACATTGAAAGTCAATGGGGACGGATCCGTTTGAAATGGCACCATATTGTGTCAACGTCAAACGGATCCGTCCCCATTGACTTGCATTGTAATTCAGGACGGATCCGTTTGGCTCCGCACGGCCAGGCGGACACCAAAACGACTTTTTTTTCATGTCCGTGGATCCTCCAAAAATCAAGGAAGACCCACGGACGAAAAAACGGTCACGGATCACGGAAAAACGGGACCCGTTTTTGCGGACCGCAAAAAAATACGTTCGTGTGCAGGAGGCCTAAGGGGCATTATAACTACTGGGGGCTCTACAAGGAGCCTTAAGGAGGGACCTTTTTTCACTACTGGAGGCACACTATGGAGCATTATATCTTTTGGAGGAACTATGGGTATCATTATATCTACTGGGGGCACTATAGGGAGCATTATATCTCCTGGGGATATTAGAGGGAGCATTATAACTACTGGGAATACTATAAGGGGCATTATAACTACTGGGGGCTCTATAGGTGGCCTTATGGAGAAGCCTTTTTTTTTTTTTTTTTACTACTGGGAGCACTTTAGGGGCCCTAATAATAATTTGTGATCTTTGTGGGCAATACTATTATTGAGCACAATGTGGAGGGCACTATTACTAATAAGAGTACTGTTGAAGGGCATTATCACTGCAGGGGGTACTAATATTTCATAAATATAGTATTTGGGGGCATTGAAGAGCACAACGGGCACAATATTGGGGGTAGCAGTTGGATAACACTATTGGGACACTAAGAGAAGGAGGATGATAGAAAACTGAGGAACCTAAGATGTCTGTGTGTCAAACTCTGCAGAGACAAGACATGGCTGAAAGAAATCATTGTGTGTTTTCTGTGCCGAATGGAAAAGATGAGGAAAAAGAATGTCTACATTAATGAGGCATATAGTGCTGTATTCTCCTGTATGTATGATGTTCTGAATATCCATCCAAATATGCCTTTAGTACTAGGGATTGTTCTCAAATCTTTTGAGGCCATATCAATGCCCCTGTTGAATACAATGGTGAAGCAGGGATTAGGCATCTCCCTGATTCACTATTCCCTGGCCTTTGCTCTCTGACCCCAGCAGGCAGGCGTGATGCTTAGCCGAGAGCACAGGCCAAGGATGATGTGTTCTGTTTATCGGGGAAATAGGGCTAGGCGAGTATTATAATTTTTTGTTTTTATGTTATTAAAACTACATGGGCAGCACTATTGTAAGGGAGCTGCACTAATATAAGGGGGAAGCACTACTCTGAGGAGGCAGCATTATTGTGAAGGGTCGCTATGGGTGCAATACTATTTTGAGGGGTACTAAAGGGCAGTACTATTATCAGGGGAGTACTAATAGGTCATTCTTACTATCCATCTGTCCAGACAGCTGCGGGACTTCTGTCAAGGGGCTTTCTTGGCATGAGAGGTGTGGGGAACAAGTGTCTTGAGTTTATCTTCTATCTCCTCCTCTTGAGTACAGTGAGTATTACCCACCTTGTTTTTAACAATCTGCACTATTTCTACCTTTGGTCTGAACTCCTTGTTTGACAAAGTGTTTCTTTGCCATTTTTCTCTACAATTGGGTTTGGAAGCTTTGCTTCAATATTCTTCCTTCTTCCTTGACATGCTACAATCAGATAATATTTTGTTTGCAAATTTCTAGAAGATGATCTCCTCTTACTTGCTCAAATCTATTTCAGTACTACAATGACCATAATCAGTGAGGCCCCAGAGCTAAATTAGGAGTACATTCTTGTTTCTGAATCAGTTTAACCACTAAGAATAAAATTTATGGGAATCTTTTTGCATGATGATGAACTCAAACAGCAAACTAAACAGAGGAGGGTGAAGAAAATCAGCTTTGGGCCCATCCATTCCATGAGTCTTATATGGTGAATTAGACTTCTTACCTGTATCTACATCATTGGAGCAATAATATAAACTAGAACCAAGCAGGAGACAGAAGAGGGAAAATGTGCAGGACCAGATTTGTATATTGTATACAAAGAGAACCCTATGATGTACAGATGGACAGAATTATATGATGGACCTATATCACAGGGCCCCATAGCAAAACTTTCCCATCCAGTTTCTAAATATGCCTGCGTCAAATACTCCCAGGCAATGCAGAACGCAAAACATGACCTCCCAGATTTCTGATGTATTTACAATTTTTTTTCTTAATTGGAAGAAAATTATTATTAAAAAAATCAAAAAGTCACCCTCCACCTCACCCATTTTATCCAACTTTTATGTCAGAAAAATGGAACAGGTTTTTCGTAAAGTTGATGCTCATTCTGAACACCATATTTCCTAATGTATATGCAGTAACCGAGAGGTCTACTGCAAAGGGTTAACTATTGCCAACAGTTAATTAATGTTAATTAAAGTTAATTTAATGTAGTTAAGTTAAAAGTTATGATTTATTGTTGAAGCATTTAATTCTTTATGCATTGTGTGCAATACATAGATGCTTAACATTGGTAGACTGTTTAGGTTGCCAGAGTGATGGACTTAGCCCACCCCCTTGTTAGTTAGCAGAAAGGAGTCTAGTCTGATCAGAGCTACAGGAAAGATGTGTATGAGAAAGTTCCTGAAGATCAGGCCACAAGTCTAGAGAACCTCTGTCTCTGAGACTACAGCTGCCAAAGGAGCAACTCTACTACCAGTGTACCTCTGAAGAGACCATACTTTATAGAAGGTCCAGAACAGTCCAGGCCATGCAAGATAATGTCAATAAGGTATCCCCTTGTTTATGCCATAAAAGACTTTGCTGCTGTGGAAAGGTCTCTGGGACCTACCATACTGGCCATCCGTATCTTACTGTAGTTCTGCATCCCTCAGTCAAGGAACTGCAGAAGGAGCTGATAAAAATTGAATTGCATGTGCAGCGCCCCGGAGCAAGGGGGTATCTGCAAATTGTTCATTTTTTATGTAATGTAATGTTATGTCATACTATGTATTGCACCCAGTATAACCATATATGGATGGCACAGTCAGGGTTAACAATCCTGGCTCAGCTCTTGTACGAGGTTAGGTGTGGACTGGCTCCACCCCTAGCTCTAGTCAGTTACAGGGAGAGTTTGGAATGGAGAGGAAACTGTAACTTGTGCTCCCTCTTAGGCTCAAAAAGCTACAGAGACTCACTGATCTATGTATAATCAACAGAAGGAGAGGGGTAAGACAAAAGAGATAACTAGGGAGTCTACAGTTTGCATGGCTGAGCACTGGAGCCAGTAACCTGCTACCAAAAGTTTTAGGACTTTACTGCGGTGAGGATCACTATTAACACACCCTTCACATCTGGACATAACCTAGACAGTCGTATCTCTTAACCCCTATATCCTGCAGTGGACATTACAACCACCATTGCAGGATATGATTGCAGAAAGAGACTTGAGACAGATAGAAAGGGAAGAGGGCCATGATTCCTATCCTTGCCTAAATCTATACATAGTTATCTGGAAAGAATAGCACGGTGTACAGTTGGAACTGTGCTTTGATGACAGCTCCTATTTTGCAGTTCAGTAATGAGAAGAGTTTATTCTGCCACATCCAAACACTCAACATCATGGGCACTCAAACTACCATCAGGCAGAAGCCCTAACATCAGAGAGTGTGCCCCGGGGGAAGAAAAAGTACACCCTCCTTTCACTGCATGACCCTCGGGAGCAATGGAGTGAGGAAAGCCACTGTAATTGACTGTAACAGCCAGAACCACTACCACTCACATCCTCCACTCCTGCTCCTCCCGGGCCACTGCACATGGCTGTAGTTATTTTGGAGACATTAGAAAGTGTTTTTAGAGAAAGAGACAGGGAGTACTACAACTACCATCATTCCTGCTGCCCAAACACTGCTATTATGAGGAGACTCTATTTTGGAACTGTGCCTTTTGCTGCTGTCTGTATTACTACTCCTATCATCAATCCAGTAAAGAAAGACAATTTTTTTTATTTATTTTTATTGATGCCATATTGGCATCACCATTCATCCTCTGGCCCTGCATTTGCACTGCTGCTTTGAGCCCAGAAAAACCACCCAACTACCACCAGACAGGAGCCTCAACTCCAGGGTGGACTCTAAGGGAAGAAAGGGTGCACCCTCCTGTCACTGCATGGCCCCAGGAAGTGCCAGGGTGGAGAAAGCTACCGTGAACACGTGAGTACTACAACCACCACCATAGGCAATACTCCTTCTCCCATGCTCGTTTCCCATTCAGGTCACTTCAGATATGCATCAGACAACTGGCATAAATACACTTATAAATCTGCTTCCCTTTACACAGTATATTATAAAACTGACTGCCTGCAGCCACCACTAGGGGGAGCTCAGTGCATCAGGGTTTATACAGTTCCCATTAATATCAAGAAGCTGTAAATAATTAATTTTTACTTTGCTCCCCCAAGTGGTGGTTGCCAGAACATGCAGTAAATCTATGTTGGGAACAGGAGAAACAGTTCATCGCCTATAATGGAATTCGATGGGTTTCCATCACGGAAGATGGCACTTTATCAGACAAAATAGCGCAACAAGCTGCTCTATTTTGTTTAGTATTTTTAACGGCATCTGTGATGGAGCAGAACATACCCTTAGAGCCATTTCATATTTTTTTATTGCAAATAATGCATTTTCCCACATGTGCTATGTGCAGTGAACTATATTTATCATTAGTGCTATTATAGTACAACTTTTTAGTAGTACCAATCAGTAGTGCCAACTCTAGGTCAATCTTTTTATCTGTGGGTTTTGCTGACGTTTTCCCTGCCTGCATACCCTGCATGTTGTCTGTGTTTTCTGACATCAGCACAACTAATGAAATAAATGTGCTGCGGTGCATCTGACTAATAGGTTTCTATTATTTACTTCTGCCATTATTCTACATTTAATCAGGTTGCCATAGTCACTGTACAATCACCCCCACCGTTACTCTCTCTTCTTACCATCATACATTTTAATGTTTCATAAAGCAAATTCATGACAGAGATGCATAAATCTGATGATATCTTTACAATACAGTGAAGAAGTCAAGATTTGTTTGGTAATATTTTATAGAATATAGCATATTGATATATTGGAAATGGTACTTAATAGTTTAAAATCTAAATCATTTACATTACTATAATACGATATTTATTTTCCCATAACAATGTAAGCATATTTTCGAAAGATAGAATACACTCAGTGGCATAGTTATAGGGGCCAAAGTAGCAACTGGGGCTCCTAAGCCAGTGTGGCCCCATCACCACAGTAATACTGATATGGCTGCTAGTTGCCCTGCCAAACTATAATTGGCAATGCACATTTTTAAGCAAGCCAATAAAATTAATGAATCAGACTGCTGCATCACACAGCATGGCAGTGTGCACATGCCAACTACTGTACCTTTTGTCCCTCTCATGGTCCCTTTAATGTTGTTTCATAGCCAAATGGGTATGGTGGCACAGTTACATGATAATTTGCAGCATGTCGTTCGATAAGTCTTAGTGCATGTAAGTTAAGTTCTAAGCCTTAGTTAAAGAAGTACTTGAAATTTTTTTTAGACCCACATTTATAACATCTCTAAGGGTTAAGCTCTTATAGACCTGCACAGACAACCTTACTTCTGGCTGGCACAGCAGCCGTTGGATTAATCTGGAGGTCAGACTGCAGGTCATAGCAGTACCGGGAATGGTATTATTTTATACAGAATAAAGAGAATGGTAAGGTCTTTCACTGTTCTACCCTAATGTTACAAGCAGATACCCCAATAAAACTAGGGAAAGCAATCACTGATGCACATTTCTGGTAATAAGCGTGGGTGGCTATGGACCTCTGCAGATTGCAGGGGTTATCTTTGTGGACAGTGCGGGGATTTATGCTTTGTGGGGTTCCAAGCTGACTTTTTGCACCAGGGTTAATTTTGCACTAGGCCTTCAGTTATACCCCTAAATCCACTAGCAGAGGAAAGGCCTGTCACGAACCAGCGGGTGTGAACCCACTGTGCCACATGTCCTACCTCCACTAAGGGCGTTGTCTAAGTGAACCCCTCAATCTTCACAGTACCCCTAATGGTCGGGATAGACTTTCCTGAGGGGAACACCAGGTCGCTACCTCTTGAGGAGGATTGGCACATGAGGCAGCTGGTCCAGGCAGACCAGGAGGTACGTAAGCAAGGTACCAGAGGTACAGGGATTGTCAGCAGTCTGAGTCATAACCAGGAGCAACAGTGCAGGACCGAAGGATGAGGCAGAGGCGAATTCCAACAGGCAATAGGTCAGGGCAGGCGGCACAGGTCAGGCAATCTGGATCGGCAACAGGAGAATCAAGGCAAGCAGGCAGGGATCAAACAGGTAGCACAGTCCAGGAATACAAGTACGAGTCAGGAACACAAGCAGATATTAGAAACCTTAGCAGGACACAAGGACCTTGGCACTGAGGCATCTGGGAAGGGGGCTGAGCCACTTATATATGTGCATGAGGGCTAGGATTGGTCAGCGAGTGTCACGGATGATGTTGCAGATAGCTGGAACTCATAAATAAACATCCGACTGGCTTGATCCTAAACTAAAGAGCATATGGGTGAGCCCTATAAAACCCTAAGAGCTCTCTCCCTGACTGCTATGCCCATGCAAGGGTCTCGATGGTAGACGATTGCATGCCCACGTACCTAAGACTGTGTGACACCTGAAAACCCTATAATAGTAAGGGGACACGATCACCGGCTCCCTGCACTTAATATGGACGGAGTCAGGGTCACCTAGAATCAAGCCAGCAAGGAAACACAAATAAAGGAAAGGACTTATCTGAGCAAACAGCAGCAGCCTCCAGCAGTGAACACCTCATCCAGGGAGTTGTATAAACCGCAAAGTGAGGCAGTATGGGAGGGAATATAAAGGGAGAAAATTTGTCTATATAGGTGACACATGGGAGAAGGAAAGGAGATGAGAAAGTGAAACCAAAACAAAGAACGTCATGCAAGAGGTAGAGAAGAACATCTGCCAGACCTTCTCATAGAACTGGCGGTGACCGCGAGGTCACATGACCTAACCCATAAAGCACAGGGTGACGCGCGCCGGCCCTTAAGGAAGTGCTGCGGGGAACATGCAGCAAGCATGCTGTGGTCAGGGGTGAGAGGAAATTGGAGCAGATCCCATAACAACAGTACCTACAGAGACAGAGCCCAGGACTGCAGTGGTGAATGGGAAGCACTGTCAGCAGATCACCGATGCCCGGTAAGCAGGGGAACAGCGGCGCACAGCAGCCGCTGTTACAGGGCCTTTTATTGCTCCTCTTATTATACTAGAAACATTCATGCACTTGCCATTTCTTGGAGTAGAAAAGACAAGGGAATAAGATTTATGGATGCACAGGCTGCCGGACACCCTCCACTGTCAAAAAGGAGGTAGTTAACCTTTCAATGATAAAAGAAGCAACTGTGGGGATTCACTCTGCTAGGCAGGGTAAGCGGACGCAGAACAGAGGCAAAAGAAACAGTTTGAAAAACAAAACTTCTGTGTTTATTCACACAGGAGGAAAAAACAAAAGCAACATTTTTCAGTCTTAGTGTTCGTTCACCTTGTTAGCAGGTTTTTTCAGCGGTCCACAACAGGCTTTAGGGGGCCTGTTTCCCCACATGCAGCTCTCAGCCCTCTAGCACGGCACCATGCCTCAGATCCCAAAACAGAGACCTCGATTCTGAGCCCAGCTGCCTATTTAAAGGACAGCCAGGTGCTGCCAAAACCCGGACCAGCACTTAAACTCCGGTCCGGTATTTGATCTCACCTGGCTGGAAATCAGCCCAGCCGCCCATGTTGGGAGGAAAATACCTGCCTTCCCAAACAAAACCCGTTGCTATGTCACACAACATATAATCAATGAAGGGAACCTGTGGAGAAAAATGCAGTGTTCTCATAGGACCTGTCTGTATAGAGCTGTACAGATGATTAAATTGCATCGCGCCATTACTTACAGTGATGGTGATTTGTAGGGGTATCCACTAACTAATCCAAGGTCCATATCAGGACCTACAGCCCACATAGATTTAATTTGGCTGTTCCTGCACTGACTGATACCAGAGAGCAAGAGCATGTACAAACAGCACAATATGGTGTGAAAGGCCTTTCCCTATACTCAGTCAAGCACCTAAGATCCTGTGGTCGCTATTGGGAAACAGATGACTCCGATCAGAAAGGATGTACATGCATTGTAATCACTTCTCATTGTGTAGAACTGATTTCTGACTATTTATTTGGTGGGTATACTAATAGGCAAAGAGCTGAAACACTGTATGAAAGCCTGTCATGTTAGAAAAGTTGTCATATTGATATGCTATCTCCAATATACATTATATATATATATATATATATATATATATTTATTTAGTTTTTTGCATATTTTTTTTTGGGGGGGGGGGGTCTAGAAACTTGTTCCTCTGATCTTTTAAAATCTTGACAACTAACCTGGCTGCTAGTGCTGCATCGATGGGTCCAGGGGCGTAGCTAAAGGCTCATGGGCCCTGGTGCAAGAGCTCAGCTTGGGCCCCCCTTCACTCAACGCTGGTGCACCTAGCTTTTCTGCTGCCCAAAGCAAAATTGAAACGCCCCCCATGCCAATTTCTCAACCTAACCACTTTCCTCCAGTCCTACTGTTAAAGGGGTTGTCCTCTTTTTACTACTGATGACCTATCCTCAGGATAGGTCATCAATATCAGATTGGCAGGGACCCCCAGCACCCCCGCTGATCAGCTGTTTGAAGAGAGGGCAGCGCTCATATGAGAGCTGCTTTCTCTAGTGATGGGACGGGGGATTCGTCGAATCCACGAATCCCTCGAATCTTGCTGGATTCGTGGGATTCGTGGACTCGAATCCCGACGTAATTTGCCTGAAACGAATCCAACGAATCCGGTGGGAGGGACTGGGAGGCGGAACTGGGGGCCGGTGCGTTCACTGTGCTCCGGCCCCTCCGCTCCAGTACAGTTATACAATGTGTAATTCTGATTAATAATCATGCTGCCCCCTCTGTCTGTAGTATAACATTCAATGAATCTTACTTACAGGGCTACTGCTATCGTAATTCAGGACGGCCGGGCAGACGAGCGGCAGCGTCACTGACTGACGTCACCTGCTTGCGCCACCTGCTGCTACTGCTTTCGTAATTCAGGACGGCCGGGCAGACGAGCAGCAGCGTCACTGACTGACGTCACCTGCTTGCGCTGCCTGCTTCATTCATAAAGCAGGCGGCGCAAACAGGTGACGTCAGTCAGTGACGCTGCCGCTCGTCTGCCCGGCCGTCCTGAATTACGATAGCAGTAGCCCTGTAAGTAAGATTCATTGAATGTTATACTACAGACAGAGGGGGCAGCATGATTATTAATCCGAATTACACATTTTATAACTACTGGAGCGGCAATGGGGGGTCTGTGGATGGCACTGTTATAGGGTGGGGGGGGTCTGTGGATGGCACTGTTATAGGGTGGGGGGGGTCTGTGGATGGCACTATTATAGGGTGGGGGGGTCTGTGGATGGCACTGTTATAGGATGGGGGGGTCTGTGGATGGCACTGTTATAGGATGGGGGGGTCTGTGGATGGCACTGTTATGGGGTGGGGGGGTCTGTGGATGGCACTGTTATGGGGTGGGCTGGGTCTGTGGATGGCACTGTTATAAGGTGGGGGGTCTGTGGATGGCACTGTTATGGGGTGGGGGGGGGTCTGTGGATGGCACTGTTATGGGGTGGGCTAGGTCTGTGGATGGCACTGTTATGGGGTGGGCTGGGTCTGTGGATGGCACTGTTATGGGGTGGGCTGGGTCTGTGGATGGCACTGTTATGGGGTGGGCTGGGTCTGTGGATGGCACTGTTATGGGGTGGGCTGGGTCTGTGGATGGCACTGTTATGGGGTGGACTGGGTCTGTGGATGGCACTGTTATGGGGTGGGCTGGGTCTGTGGATGGCACTGTTATAGGATGGGGGCTCTGTGGATGGCACTGTTATAGGATGGGGGGTCTGTGGATGGCACTGTTATAGGATGGGGGTCTGTGGATGGCACTGTTATAGGATGGGGGGGTCTGTGGATGGCACTGTTATGGGGTGGGGGGGTCTGTGGATGGCACTGTTATAGGATGGGGGGATCTGTGAATGCCAGGGGGAGAGGTGAGAGGCACTATGATACTACTGGCACATTGGGGGGAGGCACTATGATACGGGCACATTATGGGGGGAGATGGCACTATGATACGGGCACATTATGGGGGGAGGTGGCACTATGATACGGGCACATTGGGGGGGAGATGGCACTATGATACCGGCACATGGGGGAGGAGAGAGGCACTCCGCACTTGATACTGGCACATGATTAGGGGGGCATCTATGGGGACACTTACTGGCACATTATTGGGGGGCACTATGGGGGCATCTACTGAGGCCACAAAGAAGGGGTATTTTATATGGGGGGCTCTGTGTGGTACTAGTATTATCAGGGGTATTATCTGTTTCTGCAGTATAGTATTGGGAAGCACAGCGGCACAGTATTGGGGGTGTTAGGATGATTTGTCCAGAAGATGGGAGGATGCCCGGCCGTCCTGAATTACGATAGCAGTAGCCCTGTAAGTAAGATTCATTGAATGTTATACTACAGACAGAGGGGGCAGCATGATTATTAATCAGAATTACACATTTTATAACTACTGGAGCGGCAATGGGGGGGTCTGTGGATGGCACTGTTAAGGGGTGGGGGGTGGGTCTGTGGATGGCACTGTTATAGGGTGGGGGGGTCTGTGGATGGCACTGTTATAGGGTGGGGGGGGTCTGTGGATGGCACTATTATAGGGTGGGGGGGGGTCTGTGGATGGCACTATTATAGGATGGGGGGGTCTGTGGATGGCACTGTTATAGGATGGGGGGGGTCTGTGGATGGCACTGTTATGGGGTGGGGGGGTCTGTGGATGGCACTGTTATGGGGTGGGCTGGGTCTGTGGATGGCACTGTTATGGGGTGGGGGGGTCTGTGGATGGCACTGTTATGGGGTGGGGGGTCTGTGGATGGCACTGTTATGGGGTGGGGGGGTCTGTGGATGGCACTGTTATGGGGTGGGCTAGGTCTGTGGATGGCACTGTTATGGGGTGGGCTGGGTCTGTGGATGGCACTGTTATGGGGTGGGCTGGGTCTGTGGATGGCACTGTTATGGGGTGGGCTGGGTCTGTGGATGGCACTGTTATGGGGTGGGCTGGGTCTGTGGATGGCACTGTTATGGGGTGGGCTGGGTCTGTGGATGGCACTGTTATGGGGTGGACTGAGTCTGTGGATGGCACTGTTATGGGGTGGGCTGGGTCTGTGGATGGCACTGTTATAGGATGGGGGCTCTGTGGATGGCACTGTTATAGGATGGGGGCTCTGTGGATGGCACTGTTATAGGATGGGGGGTCTGTGGATAGCACTGTTATAGGATGGGGGGTCTGTGGATGGCACTGTTATAGGATGGGGGGGTCTGTGGATGGCACTGTTATGGGGTGGGGGGTCTGTGGATGGCACTGTTATAGGATGGGGGTCTGTGGATGGCACTGTTATGGGGTGGGGGGGTCTGTGGATGGCACTGTTATAGGATGGGGGGATCTGTGAATGCCAGGGGGAGAGGTGAGAGGCACTATGATACTACTGGCACATTGGGGGGAGGCACTATGATACGGGCACATTATGGGGGGAGATGGCACTATGATACGGGCACATTATGGGGGGAGGTGGCACTATGATACGGGCACATTATGGGGGGAGGTGGCACTATGATACGGGCACATTATGGGGGGAGGTGGCACTATGATACGGGCACATTGGGGGGGAGATGGCACTATGATACCGGCACATGGGGGAGGAGAGAGGCACTCCGCACTTGATACTGGCACATGATTAGGGGGGCATCTATGGGGACACTTACTGGCACATTATTGGATGGCACTGTGGGGCCACTTCTTATTGGCACATTATTGGGGGGCACTATGGGCAGGGCCGGTTCTAGGTGAAATGGGGCCCTGGGGCGGAAAACAATAAGGGCCCCCCCCCCCCCACATGACACTTGCTGACTTTAACGTCCCTTATTGTAAACAAATGCAAGTGGCAAAGCAAGATGTACAAATAAAAATCCCCCTAAATGCACATTTCTCCAGTCCAACTGACTCCAAACAGAACCAGGGCGGGCTAGTACACTGGCACGGGTGAGATGGTGCCTGGGATGGATCCGACCCAGTTTAATCAACTAACCTACCAGACTGGGATGGATCCCGATCCATTTTAATCAACCAGTTACTGGTAGGTTGGTTGATTAAACTGGGTCGGATCTATCCATCCCAGGCACCATCTCACCCGTCCCAGTGCCAGTATGCCCCGCCAACCCTGGCTCCCGGCGGTGTTCAGCATATATTGACAAGAATCTGGGGCATTACATGATGTAATACCACCCAACTTTCCTACTGTCCAGCATTGCACATGCGCAGAGACATGAGAAAAGTGTGAGGAAGTGAGTGCCCCCCCTCCCCCATCCCCTGTGTCATGCAGGACAGCTGGGAGACACTGACATTACTTACTATTAGAGATGAGCGAACTTCTGTTTTAAGTTCGGCGTCTAAAGTTCGGCTTCCGGTTAGCGGAGGATCCCGATATGGATTCCGAATTCCGTTGTGGTCTGTGGTAGCGGAATCAATAATGGTCATTATTGATTCCGCTACCACGGACCACAACGGAATTCGGAATCCATATCGGGATCCTCCGCTAACCGGAAGCCGAACTTTAGACGCCGAACTTAAAACAGAAGTTCGCTCATCTCTACTTGCTATCCTGCATGACACATGTGCAGAGACAGGAGTCTCTGGGAAAGCTGGGTGACCCCCTCCCCTCTGCCTTTCCATGTTCTTATTATCTGCATTTATGCCTTGCAGGATAGCAGGAAATCTGAGTGACATTACATGATGTAATAGCACTCAGCTTTTCTGCTGTCCTGCATGGCACATGTGGAGAGACATGAGAATAGTCTGAGAAAGCTGAGTATAAGGGCTACTTTCACACTTGCGTTCAGATCGGGTCCGTCTGATGTCTGCACAGACGGATCCGCTCCTATAATGCAGACGATGGGATCCGTTCAGAACGGATCCGTCTGCATTGTATTTCAGAAAAAAATCTAAGTGTGAAAGTTAGTCAGACGGATCCGTCCAGACTTTACATTGAAAGTCAATGGGGGACGGATCTGTTTGAAATTCAGCCATATTGTGTCATCTTCAAACGGATCCGTCCCCATTGACTTACATTGTAAGTCAGGACGGATCCGCTTGCCTCCGCACGGCCAGGCGGACACCCGAACGCTGGCAGACGGATGCATTCTCAGCGGATCCGCGTCCACTCAGAATGCATTGGGGCCGTACGGATGCGTTCGGGGCCGCTTGTGAGACCCTTCAAACGGAGCTCACAAGCGGAACCCCGAACGCAGGTGTGAAAGTAGCCTAACACAACTCCCACCTCCCCTCATATCTTCTCCTACCTCTGCACTTGTGCCATACAGGACATCAGGAAAGCTGAGTCACATTACATAATAGCACCCAGCTTTCCTCCTGTTCTGAATGGCATATGTGCAGAGGAATAGCCTGGGAAAGCTGAGTGACCCCCCTCCCTCCACACATACACCTCTGCACAGTCCTCACCTACAAGTCGTCACTTCATTACTGGTAGGCTTGTGGCAATCCAGAGGAATCAGGCGGGAGGCGGAGCTAGGAGGCGGGAGGCGGAGCTAGGAGGCGGGGCTAGCAGACGGGAGAAAGTTAGGAAGATAGATGGGGGGGGACTCTCCTCCACTGGGGGACCCCCTTCCTCACGGGTCCCATAGCAGCTGCGTGGTCTGCCTATGGTAGGTACGCCACTGCTTTGCATCTCCTTCAATACAAGTTCTCTGCTCGGGGCAGGGGGGGCGGAGCCTGTGGCAACATAACATACGTCAGCTAGACGTGCCTGCCTTGCCTGTGCTGTGCATGCCGCTGCTCCAGTCTCGGATCTCTTAAAGAGACAAGCAGCGCAGCGCAGCCTCCAGGCTCCAGCCCAGTTTTAATTACATTACTGCGGCACGGCGCCACACAGGCACACAATAGAATTATAGATATAATAGTAGTTGCGGCCGGGCCGGCGCTGGGGGCCCCTAAGGAGTCGGGGGCCCGGGGGCAATTGCCCCCCTTGCCTCTATGGTAGCGCCGGCCCTGACTATGGGGGCATCTACTGAGGCCACAAAGAAGGGGTATTTTATATGGGGGGCTCTGTGTGGTACTAGTATTATCAGCAGTATTATCTGTTTCTGCAGTATAGTATTGAGGAGCACAGCGGCACAGTATTGGGGGTGTTAGGATGATTTGTCCAGAAGATGGGAGGATGATGGAAAAGTAGTAAACTAAGATTTTTTTTTTGTCAAGCTGCAGAGACGAAAAATGGCTGAAAAATGGTGGTCTGGTCTGAAGGTCTGAAAGGAGAAGATGAGGAAAGAGAACATCTACAAGAGACGTCACTGGATGTAAGAGGTATGGGGCTGTATTACCCTGTATGTTCTGTAGGGATAGGAGCAGGGGTCATAGCAGGGGTCATCGCAGTCATATAGGGTGCGACCATGACTGGGAGGTGGAGGTTCAGGCAAACTGACGGAGTCTGACTTTGTTTCTTACACCGTGCGTTCACACAATTATGTACAGGATTCGTAGGATTCGAGATTAGAAAGATTCGATATATTCGAGAACCTTTTCGGATTCGGATTCGAAAAAAATTGGATTCGTCCCACCTCTAGCTTTCTCTGCTCTGTTCACCTGCTCGGCCTAGCATTTGCAGCGATGAGCAGGTAAACAAAGCAGAGAAGGCAGCGCTCATACAAAGCCAGGACAACCCCTTTAACCACCTCCGGACCGCCTAACACAGGATCGCGTTCCGGAGGTGGCAGCGCTGCGCACAGTCACGCATATACGCGTCATCTCGCGAGACGCGAGACTTCCTGTGAACGCGCGCACACAGGCGCGCGCGCTCACAGGAACGGAAGGTAAGAGAGTTGATCTCCAGCCTGCCAGCGGCGATCGTTCGCTGGCAGGCTGGAGATGTGTTTTTTTTAACCCCTAACAGGTATATTAGACGCTGTTTTGATAACAGCGTCTAATATACCTGCTACCTGGTCCTCTGGTGGTCCCCTTTGTTTGGATCGACCACCAGAGGACACAGGTAGCTCAGTAAAGTAGCACCAAGCACCACTACACTACACTACACCCCCCCCCGTCACTTATTAACCCCTTATTAGCCCCTGATCACCCCTAATCACCCCTGATCACCCCATATAGACTCCCTGATCACCCCCCTGTCATTGATTACCCCCCTGTCATTGATCAACCCCCTGTAAAGCTCCATTCAGACGTCCGCATGATTTTTACGGATCCACTGATAGATGGATCGGATCCGCAAAACGCATCCGGACGTCTGAATGAAGCCTTACAGGGGCGTGATCAATGACTATGGTGATCACCCCATATAGACTCCCTGATCACCCCCCTGTCATTGATTACCCCCCTGTCATTGATTACCCCCCTGTAAAGCTCCATTCAGATGTCCGCATGATTTTTACGGATGCACTGATACATGGATCGGATCCGCAAAACGCATCCGGTCGTCTGAATGAAGCCTTACAGGGGCATGATCAATGACTGTGGTGATCACCCCCCTGTCATTGATTACCCCCCTGTAAAGCTCCATTCAGATGTCCGCATGATTTTTACGGATGCACTGATAGATGGATCGGATCCGCAAAACGCATCCGGACGTCTGAATGAAGCCTTACAGGGGCATGATCAATGACTGTGGTGATCACCCCATATAGACTCCCTGATCACCCCCCTGTCATTGATTACCCCCCTGTCATTGATTACCCCCCTGTAAAGCTCCATTCAGATGTCCGCATGATTTTTACGGATGCACTGATAGATGGATCGGATCCGCAAAACGCATCCGGACGTCTGAATGAAGCCTTACAGGGGCATGATCAATGACTGTGGTGATCACCCCATATAGACTCCCTGATCACCCCCCTGTAAAGCTCCATTCAGATGTCCGCATGATTTTTACGGATGCACTGATACATGGATCGGATCCGCAAAACGCATCCGGTCGTCTGAATGAAGCCTTACAGGGGCATGATCAATGACTGTGGTGATCACCCCCCTGTCATTGATTACCCCCCTGTAAAGCTCCATTCAGATGTCCGCATGATTTTTACGGATGCACTGATAGATGGATCGGATCCGCAAAACGCATCCGGACGTCTGAATGAAGCCTTACAGGGGCATGATCAATGACTGTGGTGATCACCCCATATAGACTCCCTGATCACCCCCCTGTCATTGATTACCCCCCTGTCATTGATTACCCCCCTGTAAAGCTCCATTCAGATGTCCGCATGATTTTTACGGATGCACTGATAGATGGATCGGATCCGCAAAACGCATCCGGACGTCTGAATGAAGCCTTACAGGGGCGTGATCAATGACTGTGGTGATCACCCCATATAGACTCCCTGATTACCCCCCTGTCATTGATTACCCCCCTGTAAAGCTCCATTCAGATGTCCGCATGATTTTTACGGATGCACTGATAGATGGATCGGATCCGCAAAACGCATCCGGACGTCTGAATGAAGCCTTACACGGGCGTGATCAATGACTGTGGTTATCACCCCATATAGACTCCCTGATCACCCCCCTGTCATTGATCACCCCCCTGTCATTGATCACCCCCCTGTCATTGATCACCCCCCTGTCATTGATCACCCCCCTGTAAGGCTCCATTCAGATATTTTTTTGGCCCAAGTTAGCGGAATTTTTTTTTTTTTTCTTACAAAGTCTCATATTCCACTAACTTGTGTCAAAAAATAAAATCTCACATGAACTCACCATACCCCTCACGGAATCCAAATGCGTAAAATTTTTTAGACATTTATATTCCAGACTTCTTCTCACGCTTTAGGGCCCCTAGAATGCCAGGGCAGTATAAATACCCCACATGTGACCCCATTTCGGAAAGAAGACACCCCCAGGTATTCCGTGAGGGGCATATTGAGTCCATGAAAGATTGAAATTTTTGTCCCAAGTTAGCGGAACGGGAGACTTTGTGAGAAAAAAATTAAAAATATCAATTTCCGCTAACTTGTGGCAAAAAAAAAAAAATTTCTATGAACTCGCCATGCCCCTCATTGAATACCTTGGGGTGTCTTCTTTCCAAAATGGGGTCACATGTGGGGTATTTATACTGCCCTGGCATTCTAGGGGCCCCAAAGCGTGAGAAGAAGTCTGGTATCCAAATGTCTAAAAATGCCCTCCTAAAAGGAATTTGGGCACCTTTGCGCATCTAGGCTGCAAAAAAGTGTCACACATCTGGTATCGCCGTACTCAGGAGAAGTTGGGGAATGTGTTTTGGGGTGTCATTTTACATATACCCATGCTGGGTGAGAGAAATATCTTGGTCAAATGCCAACTTTGTATAAAAAAATGGGAAAAGTTGTCTTTTGCCAAGATATTTCTCTCACCCAGCATGGGTATATGTAAAATGACACCCCAAAACACATTCCCCAACTTCTCCTGAATACGGCGATACCACATGTGTGACACTTTTTTGCAGCCTAGGTGGGCAAAGGGGCCCATATTCCAAAGAGCACCTTTAGGATTTCACAGGTCATTTACCTACTTACCACACATTAGGGCCCCTGGAAAATGCCAAGGCAGTATAACTACCCCACAAGTGACCCCATTTTGGAAAGAAGACACCCCAAGGTATTCCGTGAGGGGCATGGCGAGTTCCTAGAATTTTTTATTTTTTGTCACAAGTTAGTGGAAAATGCTTATTTTTTTTTTTTATTTTTTTTTTCATACAAAGTCTCATATTCCACTAACTTGTGACAAAAAATAAAAACTTCCATGAACTCACTATGCCCATCAGCGAATACCTTGGGGTCTCTTCTTTCCAAAATGGGGTCACTTGTGGGGTAGTTATACTGCCCTGGCATTCTAGGGGCCCAAATGTGTGGTAAGGAGTTTGAAATCAAATTCTGTAAAAAATGACCTGTGAAATCCGAAAGGTGCTCTTTTGAATATGGGCCCCTTTGCCCACCTCGGCTGCAAAAAAGTGTCACACATCTGGTATCTCCGTAATCGGGAGAAGTTGGGGAATGTGTTTTGGGGTGTCATTTTACATATACCCATGCTGGGTGAGAGAAATATCTTGGCAAAAGACAACTTTTCCCATTTTTTTATACAAAGTTGGCATTTGACCAAGATATTTATCTCACCCAGCATGGGTATATGTAAAAAGACACCCCAAAACACATTCCTCAACTTCTCCTGAATACAGAGATACCAGATGTGTGACACTTTTTTGCAGCCTAGGTGGGCAAAGGGGCCCACATTCCAAAGAGCACCTTTCGGATTTCACAGGTCATTTACCTACTTACCACACATTTGGGCCCCTAGAATGCCAGGGCAGTATAACTACCCCACAAGTGACCCCATTTTGGAAAGAAGAGACCCCAAGGTATTCGCTGATAGGCATAGTGAGTTCATGGAAGTTTTTATTTTTTGTCACAAGTTTGTGGAATATGAGACTTTGTATGAAAAAAAAAAAAAAAAAAAAATCATCATTTTCCACTAACTTGTGACAAAAAATAAAAAATTCTAGGAACTCGCCATGCCCCTCACGGAATACCTTGGGGTGTCTTCTTTCCAAAATGGGGTCACTTGTGGGGTAGTTATACTGCCCTGGTATTCTAGGGGCCCAAATGTGTGGTAAGGAGTTTGAAATCAAATTCAGGAAAAAATGAGGAGTGAAATCCGAAAGGTGCTCTTTGGAATATGGGCCCCTTTGCCCACCTAGGCTGCAAAAAAGTGTCACACATCTGGTATCCCCGTACTCAGGAGAAGTTGAGGAATGTGTTTTGGGGTGTCTTTTTACATATACCCATGCTGGGTGAGATAAATATCTTGGTCAAATGACAACTTTGTATAAAAAAATGGGAAAAGTTGTCTTTTGCCAAGATATTTCTCTCACCCAGCATGGGTATATATAAAATGACACCCCAAAACACATTCCCCACCTTCTCCTGAGTACGGAGATACCAGATGTGTGACACTTTTTTGCAGCCTAGGTGGGCAAAGGGGCCCATATTCCAAAGAGCACCTTTCGGATTTCACAGGTCATTTTTTACAGAATTTGATTTCAAACTCCTTACCACACATTTGGGCCCCTAGAATGCCAGGGCAGTATAACTACCCCACAAGTGACCCCATTTTGGAAAGAAGAGACCCCAAGGTATTCGCTGATGGGCATAGTGAGTTCATAGAACTTTTTATTTTTTGTCACAAGTTAGTGGAATATGAGACTTTGTAAGAAAAAAAAAAAAAAAATCATCATTTTCCGCTAACTTGTGACAAAAAATAAAAAGTTCTATGAACTCACTATGCCCATCAGCGAATACCTTAGGGTGTGTACTTTCAGAAATGGGGTCATTTGTGGGGTGTTTGTACTGTCTGGGCATTGTAGAACCTCAGGAAACATGACAGGTGCTCAGAAAGTCAGAGCTGCTTCAAAAAGCGGAAATTCACATTTTTGTACCATAGTTTGTAAACGCTATAACTTTTACCCAAACCATTTTTTTTTTACCCAAACATTTTTTTTTTATCAAAGACATGTAGAACTATAAATTTAGAGCAAAATTTCTATATGGATGTCGTTTTTTTTGCAAAATTTTACAACTGAAAGTGAAAAATGTCATTTTTTTGCAAAAAAATCGTTAAATTTCGATTAATAACAAAAAAAGTAAAAATGTCAGCAGCAATGAAATACCACCAAATGAAAGCTCTATTAGTGAGAAGAAAAGGAGGTAAAATTCATTTGGGTGGTAAGTTGCATGACCGAGCAATAAACGGTGAAAGTAGTGTAGGTCAGAAGTGTAAAAAGTGGCCTGGTCTTTCAGGGTGTTTAAGCACTGGGGGCTGAGGTGGTTAAAGACATACTTGGAAAACATTACATACAGCGCTACAGAACATAGAGGGTAATACAGTCCCACATATGTACCTCTTCCATCCAGTGACTTCTCTTCTTTGATGTAGATATTCTCTTTTCTCTTCTTCTCCTCTCAGACTAGACCGCCATAGTGACTTCTTCAGCCACGCCTCGTCTCTGCAGAGTTTAACAAACAGACATCTTACTTTCCTACTTTTTCATTATCCTCCTTACCTTCTCAACACCCCATCCTGCCACCTCCAATACTGTGTCCGCTATGCCCCCAATGTTATCCTGCAGAAACAGTCCTCCTGAAAATACTGGTACCACACAGAGCTTAAGTACAAAAACACCCCTTTATATTGTGCGCCAGTACAAAAAATACCCCTTTCAGATCAGACCCCCATATAAAACCCTAAATGAGACCCCCCATCTCAGACCAAACCCCCTTTAGACCTCTATCTCAGACCCCAGTTTTAGACCTCAGATCAGACCCCCCCATTATACCTCCATGTAAGACCCCGACCCAATATCAGACCTCAGATAAGACCCCCATTAGACCTCTAGACCCCATTAGACCTCCAGACCCCCAATCAGATGTCTATACCCCCATTATACCTCTCCAGACCCCCAATCAGACATCTACACCCCTATTAGACCTCTCCAAATGCCCAGTCAGACCTCCAGACCACCCATTAGACCTCTCCAGACCCCCAATCAGATGTCTATACCCCCATTAGACCTCTCCAGACCCCCAATCAGACATCTTTACCCCTATTAGACCTCTCCAGATGCCCAGTCAGACCTCCAGACCCTCCTTTAGACCTCTCCAGACCCCCAATCAGACATCTATACCCCATTAGACCTCTCCAGATGCCCAGTCAGACCTCCAGACCACCCATTAGACCTCTCCAGACCTCCAGACCCCCCAGTCAGACCACTCCAGACCCCCCCAATGAGACCACTCCAGACCCCCAATGAGACCTCCAGAACCCCCATTAGACCTATCCAGACCTCCAGACCCCCTGTGAGGACTGTCCAGACCCCCAGTCAGACCACTTCAGACCCCCAGTAATACCTCCAGACTCCCCATTAAACCTCTCCAGACCCCAAATAAGACCTCCATATCAGACCTCAGATCAGACTGTAAATTAAGAAAAAAACTTACCTCTCCTGTCTCCTGCCGCTACTGTCCTGGATCTCTTCTCAGGGCTTGCGCTGCACAGTCACCTGACCTCCTGCAGCGTCAGGTCAGAGTGCGCTGTGTACGTCCTGATGCTGCAGGCAGCCAGGACACAGCAGTGCAGGACCTGAGAAGAGTAAGCAGGAGGAGGGGTAAGTACAGCGCTCACAGCGCTTCACCCCAGCCTCCTCCTCCTGCATACTAGTGAGCGCTTCCATTATGGAAGCGCTCACTAGTATTCCCTTTATAAGATGCACTGCATCTTATAAAGGTCAAAGTACATTACCACTGGCAAGGGGGGGCCCTCGCAACTGTGACCGCTGCGACCCCTATAGCTATGCCACTGGATGGGTCACCAGCCACTGGATGGGTCACCAAAGAGACCCAGCAATGCTGCTAAAAAGGTATTGATGGGCTGCAGATGCTGAACGTGAGAAGCAGTGCAGGAGACCAAGCTGAACTTTTGCACCGTGGCCCACAAGCCTTTAGTTACACCTTGAATACAAAGACAAAAATACACATACAGTATATATACGCTATATATCCCCTTTCTCCCCCCTCCCCAGTACCCCTTCACTACCTCAACAGTAGAGGGGAAAAAAGGACAAATAGTTATACTATTAGTGTATTCATAACAAGAAAAGACTTTTACAAATCATCCATATTATTAATTGAAATGATTGAGTCAATTACTATTCTTGGATAGCAACTTTTGTAGCTAAAACTAAATGATACTTTCCTGAGACCACCTGCACAATCCTAAACAATAAAATTATATTATATAACAATATAATAGTTAACCTAAACAGTAGGCATATATTAGATGCATGACATACATGACTTCAATAAACAATGGCACGCTAATTTAATTCAAAGCAGTAACAATTTAATTTCACAGTAAATGCAACTAAAATCAAAGTAGGATAGGGGAAACTGACAAGCACCAAGGGCCAACATATCACTAGGATCAATACATGACAATAAAGTGCCAATGCTAATACAGTACGAAGGTTCTCATTCATCCAGGTTATAGTATATCAGTAGTAATTAGTCAGAGCCACTGAACTTGTTGTATTTTCTCTTGAAGACTTTTCATTAGTCAACCGACTTTCTCACTTAGAATAAATTGTACAAGAACTTCCTACAGACCCACTTTACAGCTGATGCCATAAAAAATAACATCAATAGATTAAAACAGAGATTGAGTTCACAGCTACCTGGTGATATCTAGAAAAGAGTGGAGGAATTTACAGAACAGACACAGCTAGCTCAACACACTAAGGGCAAGCAGAGACAACAGAACGAGTTCTCCGTTCTATTAGCCCACACTGGCAGCAACCATACATATGTGAGATTAACTTGATGGAATGTAGCTGGGACACTGCAAAGTGTGTGAACAACCTGTCAGACAGGGTTCTTACCCAGCCAGAGAAGGACATCATGTCTAATGGTTTGAATTTTGTGATTGCCCCCAATACCACCCCAGTGGTGGATATTATTTCAGCCACAGAAGCCTCCATCCATAACAACAAGACAGCACAGGAAGAGGCTTAACAACTCTGTCTTACCCTCAGTTCAGACCTGAGCGTTTTACAGCGCGTTCCTACGCGCTGTAAAACGCTCAACAAGGAGAAACCAATGCTTCCCTATGGGAATGGTTCTCACCTGGGCGTTTTACAGCGCGTATGATCGCGCTGTAAAACGCCCGACGCTCAAACAAGTACATGAGCGTTTATTTGGGCTTTTGTCGCGCGTTCCCGTACATAGACTTTCGGGAACGCGCGACAATGTGTGTTCACTTGTCTCTGTATGCGCGCTTGTAAACGCCCGTACAATCGCGCATACAGAGCGCTCCTTTCAGAACGCTCTGGTGTAAACCCAGCGTTAAAGTGTCTTTGGCCTAAGGGGTCATGCACACAAACTTATTTTTTGTCCTTGTCAGTTCTGTTTTTTTTTGCGGCCTGTATGCTGAACTATTTATTTTAATGGGGCCACAAAACAAACCTGAAATTACTCTGTGTGCATTCAGTATCCGCAAGTCTGCTCCGAAAAAAAATAGAACATGTCTTATTCTTGTCCATTTTGCGGACAAGGACAGGCATTGTTACAATGTATCCGTGTTTTGTGGACCGCAAAATACATACAGTCGTGTGCATGAGCCAATAGTCAGCTCCACCCCCCCCCCCCCCCCACCATTCAACCTGACTACACAAGAAAGGGAGGCCAATACATCCCTTAAGAAAGACCCAAACATCACCATTCTGCCGCTGATAAAGGAAGGAGCATGGTGGTACTTAAAGGGGAAATTCCATGAATAATGTAAAAAATGAAAATAGAACATCATATAGTTCATGACATTCCCTTTCTAACAAAGCTAGAACCAGCCCTGTACCTCATATGGATCCAGAGATCTCCCCTTTCATTGCTCTGCTAGATTTATATCAAGCTGCCAGCTGCAGGGGAGTGTCTTTTCTGCTGCAGCTAAGGAGGCGTGTCCATGCTCACCCTATCACAGCTCAGGAGACAGTTGAAGGATGAAACTGAGCATGTGCGGCCTTCTCAGTGAGTACGTCAAAGAAATAAGAAAAAAAGAAACAGCAGGTGGCGCTATACAGATACATTTTATTGAATATCTCACTGGCTATTCAAAATTTTTAATTAAATGCAATTACAAAAGGATTCAGATCCAGGTGCTGGTTTAAAAAAGAATATTATATATTGCTATATATTCGTAATGACGAATATTTTTTTATTTTTTTTTCAACACAGTACACATCAGGAGATCATCCCTCCCTTCTTCTAGCTTGTGGGCCAATGAGAAGGCTTTGTCACAGCTTAGCAACATCCCTAGCAACCAATAGAAAAGTTGCCTGCCCCTTACTATACAAGTTGCACGTATTGTGAAAAATTATGCGCATCATTAATTGCCGAAAATTTGCAAGCGCAAATATATTGGAGCACTCTATCTGCATATAAAGCTATTTTATTGTTCTGCCATGTCAACCATTTTCTCCAGTCTCAGGTAACTTATACCGGCTTGAAAAATGTAGCATAAGTGACCCATGCTGGTATTTCGCGCACATTACGCGAATAATACATTGCCGATTTTCGCAATCAAGTATATAATCTCGAATTCTCGAATGACCACACTTATGAGTGATAACTACATATATGAAGCCCTAAGAAAGGCTCCAACGTCATAGAATTACAACAGCTGCAAAAGGACCAAGCTATTGATTGGACCATGTAGCATCTCCTCTATTCTTAACATACACAAGGAATAGACCGACCCCTCTCAGGCCTATTGTTAAAAGCATCAACTCAGTGACATGCAGTGTAGCAAAATACTTAACCAACATCCAAGCCCCTGTGGTTGGAAATACAGAGTACCAGATCCACAACTCCAAAGGCTTCACAACTTAAATCCAAGGCTTGATTTTAGGTACAGAGAAAATAATGGTGTCCTATGATGTCATGTCCCTTTTCACATGCATACCCACCACAGAGGCAGTTCAAATGGTGAGGACAAGGTTAATACAAGACAGCACCCTCAGCAGCAGAACAAATATTAACCAAAATCTACTATGTTCCTTGCAGGACATTTGCCTCACCACTAAGGCCCCTTTCACACGGGCGAGTATTCCGCGCGGATGCGATGCGTGAGTTGAACGCATTGCACCCGCACTGAATCCTGACCCATTCATTTCTATGGGGCTGTGCACACGAGCGGTGATTTTCACGCATCACTTGTGCGTTGCGTGAAAATCGCAGCATGCTCCTCTTTGTGCGTTTTTCACGTAACGCAGGCCCCATAGAAATTAATGGGGTTGCGTGAAAATCCCAAGCATCCGCAAGCAAGTGCAGATGCGGTGCGATTTTCACGCACGGTTGCTAGGTGACGATCGGGATGGGGACCCGATCATTATTATTTCCCCTTATAACATGGTTATAAGGGAAAATAATAGCATTCTGAATACAGAATGCATAGTAAAATAGGGCTGGAGGGGTTAAAAAAAAATGTAAAAAAATTTAACTCACCTTAATCCACTTGTTCGCGCAGCCGACATCTCTTCTGTCTTTATCTGTGAGCAATAGGACCTTTGATGACGTCACTACGCTCATCACATGTTCCATCACCATGGTAATGGATCATGTGATGGACCATGTGATGAACGCAGTGACGTCATCAAAGGTCCTATTGCTCACAGATGAAGACAGAAGAGATGCGGGCTGCGAGAACAAGTGGATTAAGGTGAGTTAAATTATTATTATTTTTTTTTAACCATGTTATAAGGGGAAATAAGACAATCTACACTACAACTAACCCAAACCTGAACTTCTGTGAAGAAGTTCGGGTCTGGGTACCACAGTCGGTTTTTTATCACGCGCGTGCAAAACACATTGCACCCGCGCGATAAAAACTGAACATCGGAACGCAATCACAGTCAAAACTGACTGCAATTGCGTTCCTACTCGAGCAGGTTTGCCGCAATGCACCGGGACGCATCCGGACCTAATCCGGACACCCCCGTGTGAAAGAGTATAAGGATAATTTCTACAGACAGAAACATTTTAATGTTTCATATAGCAAAGTCATAGATGCTTAAAACTGGTCTGATGATATCTTTACAATACAGTGAAGAAGTCAAGATAATTTGTTTAGTAATATTTTATAGAATATAGCATATTAATATATTGGAAATAGTACATATTAGTTCAAATTTAATTAATTTACATTACTATAATACAATATATATTTTTCGACAAAAATGTAAGAATATTTTCAGAAGATAGAATACAGTGGCATAGTTATAGGGGTCAAATTAGCAACTGGAGCTCCTAAGCCAATGTGGCTCCCACACCACAGTAACACTGATATGGCCCTGCCACTAAATATTTTAAGTACAAGGATAATTTCTACAGACAGAAACAAGGGTGTGCCATGGGATTGCCAGTTTCACCCATTGTAGCTAACCTGTGCATGGAGTAAGTGAATGAAACATAGGTTAAAATTCAAAAACAAGAGGTACATGCATTCACTGAACACATCAACACATTGGACTATAACATTAGGTATACATAGTATAACATTGTGAATGGTAAGTATGTATAGTAAAGTACTGTAGGGGGTGTATATCTCACCTAGAATGCTCAGATGGGTAAGGTAAAAGAATTCAGGAAAGCTGTGTTGTTTCAGCTGTTTTATGGACCTGGATTTTTATGGAATGGTGGGTAGGTTGGTGGAGGAACCTACCATTCCCTCCTACTCAGTAAAAGCTTCCCCTTAGCCTGGGATGAACCTACTTATAACTGCTGGGATCATTACTATGAAAATAAAGACAAGACTGCGAACTTCATTCAGGCTCAGTGCTTGGAAGCTGCATGGCCTGTGGAGGCTGTACAAAGCCTGATTCCCCTGTGTTTTAATTTGAACTCTAGGTGAGGAAATCTAATGTATAGTTAGCACCCAGGAACGGGCAGAGAAGATCTCAACCAGTACAGAGTCTGAGACAAAGAAATTCAAACAGCTGATGTAGTACCCCAGAGTGGGCACTACCATTCCTACATCCTGCTACTGTCTCTAATAGGCTAACAAATAATTCCATTTGTATTTGATTCCAGGTCTTTTGATATTGTGCCTCAATAATATTGTTATGAAACTGTTATCACATGTAAATGGCCTGGTTGTCCAGCGAGTGTCAGTGTATCTGGCAGAGTATCTTTAGATAGAATGGAACTTACCAGTCCATTCTCCCTCTTTTTGGGCAGGTCCTGTTTTCTACCAAGGGAAGGGTTGCAGGAATGTATAGTTAGTCGAGAGCTAAATTGAGAGTTGGAAGAAGATAAGAAGCACCCTGACTCCTTATAGTTTACAGACAGAGTATTATGTGTGGGTCAACAGGCAAACGCATCCCAAGCAAAGATACCAGAACTGTCAGAAAGTCCAGCTACCAGACCAAATCCTGAGTCTAGCACAGCAGAGAAAGAGAAAGCAAGGTATCCAAGTTTGCCTGCCAGTTTACCCCAAAACCTGCTGGAGCCAAGAGAAAGACCCAATATTGGCTGGATGTAAGCTTATTCAAGTAAAGCTGCTGAACGTTTACCAAGTCTGGACTCTCACGCCACCAACTATCACTCTCCCCTTAATTGCTGTGGAGCCTAACCATGGGGAGTGACAGTATCCAGGTAGGAGCACCGTGATACACCAAACTAGTAAGGCCGCATCACCACTCGGCATTCCTAAAAACCTAGACGCGAGAATGTCAAGATTGCCAGTGAAGGTGTGGAGCAGGGAAGATAGAAGAACTTGGTTTTCCCATATATACTGTAGCTGGGATGTCTGAACATTTTTTTAATAAACATCACAACCCTGCCTACTTTAAAACTGGCAACACATAGAGGGAACAACTAGTTCACCCAAAAGATCGTATGCCAAAACACAAGAAGAACAATATTGTGTATGCAATCCAGTGCAATAAAGAGTGCCACAACTTGTACATTGGGGAAACAAAATGACAGCTATACCAGCGTATGGCACACTACTGTCATGTATTGATCCTAGTGATATGTCGCTCCTTGGTTCTTGTCGTTTTCCCTATCATACTTTGCTTGACATTAATTGTATTTGTTGTATTTAATAAAATTGTTACAGCTTTTTATTAAATTGGTGGGGAGTGCATTTGTTTCTAGTAGCCTATATAACAATATAGTTGCAATAAATGGTGAAAGAGTATTAAAGAGTAACCTTTTTTTTTATTATCTCTCTTGACTCCCTCTGGACTCCACTGTACACGGTTTGACCTGACATGAGATGAGTGAATTTCTCAGAAATTCGATTTGGACGGTTAGCCGAATTTCCCAAAAAGATTTGATTCGATCCGAATTTATTAATGATGAATCACGTTAAAAAACAGCTATTTCCTGGCTGCTGAGAGCCTGCAGAAACATTCATAGGGAGCGAGCTGTGCTAGTCAGTATGACACGCAGATGACAGGCGTCGCTCTTAGAATCACTTCACACTTTGATAGAGATGTGGATATCATTCTTCAGAAGTCAAGATGGCCCCCATTTCCTTCAATTTTTGGACAAATTCAAGTTGGAAACAAAGCACAAAGAGTTTGCCCATCTAAAAGGACTCTCCTCCTTGATGTATCATATATGACGTATGCTGCACTGATGTTAATGTGAAGCCATTACAATATGGCGCTGGCAACCTAGATGTTTACATAGTCCACATACCAAAAGGTTGTAAAATAGTGCGCAGAAGCTAAGTGTTATCTCCTTCTTTGCATATGTATTCAAAATTAGGGTTATTCACTTTAGAAAAAAGACGACTGAGGAGAGATCTAATTAATATGTATAAATATATCAGGAGTCAGTACAGAGATCTATCCCATCATCTATTTATCCCCAGGACTGTGACTGTGACGAGGGGACATCCTCTGCGTCTGGAGGAAAGAAGGTTTGTACACAAACATAGAAAAGGATTCTTTACGGTAAGAGCAGTGAGACTATGGAACTCTCTGCCTGAGGAGGTGGTGATGGTGAGTACAATAAAGGAATTCAAGAGGGGCCTGGATGTATTTCTGGAGTGTAATAATATTATAGGCTATATCTACTAGAGAGGGGTCGTTGATTCAGGGAGTTATTCTGATTGCCTGATTGGAGTCGGGAAGGAATTTTTTATTCCCCTAAAGTGGAGAAAATTGGCTTCTACCTCACAGGTTTTTTTTTTTGCCTTCCTCTGGATCAACTTGCAGGATAACAGGCTGAACTGGATGGAAAAGTGTATTTTTTCGGCCTTATGTACTATGTTGATATGTTACTATGTTGCTATGTTGCCAATGGAACAATGCCACGAGCCTCTGATGTACATATAAACTGCTTAACTTCCTATAATAAATGAGAACTGCTTTGACCCTTGCCTGGTGTCAGTGCTGTTTCTTCCATGCATGTAAAATCCTAGGATTAAGACAATTTGGAGCAGTAGAGCAAATGCATTTAGCTCTGATTGAGAGCAGCTTTAACAACTTCACTTATTTGGTCAGTTACGGGGCCAAAACTGACATACTTTTATATATTTAAAATGAACACACCCCAAAACTGTTTGTATCAGACTGAAAATTCACCCCAAAAGCAAGGATGAATTGAAGTACTTTTATATATTTAAAATAAATACACCCCAGAACTAGTTGTATCAGACAGCACTTTCAACCCGATAGCAGATGCTAGGATTACTGCAATTACTGTTTAAAACAACCTAAAATCTGTAGTAATAGATCACTTTTAGTAACCCCACTTGGTGCAGCAAGGTGTAATACAATTGCTCCTATTACCCAGGCTTTACACTCTCCTATTGGTCCCTGATCTCTCTCTACAGTGTGGATAATGCCTCCCTATCCTTTCCCTACACTTTGAATGATCTTTCCCTGAACTGCTCAATAGTTAGTTTCTGTTAATAAAGTATTGCCTAAACACTGTTCCTAGTACCTGTCATGTCTTTCCCTGCACTAAGTTCACTGTAAAATGGCGGTGACCGGGCAAGATGAGGCCTTTTATAGTGCTGTGACATCACAGGGGTCGGCTTTCTGCTGATTGGCTGTCTGCATGGCATTGTGGGTGAACCCTCATTCCCAGGCTTCTTACTTTCACTTTGTAACATGTGCAGCGGCCATTTTAGAAAAAATTTGATTTGTTACCACGAAGCGCGAGGAAATTCAACTTCGGGACGAATTAAATTTTCCTTAAATTCGGATTGAATTCCACTTCGTCAACTTCGATTCGCTCATCTCTACCTGACATGTATGTTTATTCAATGGGGAGAAAGGAGAAAGCCACTTCTAATGGCGGCTTATCTCCCAGGTATACAAAAGGATCAGGCAAAAAATATTGACTTTGCCTGATCCTTAACAAAGCCTGGAAACCCCTTTAAAGGGCATCTGTCAGCATATTTGTACCTATGGAACTGACCGGCCTGTTGCTTGTGCGCTTGGCAGTTAAAGGCAACTTTGTTGGTCCCATGTTCATATGTGCCCACATTGCTAAGAAAAATTATGTTTCAATATATGCAGATAAGCCTCTTGGAGCAACGAGGGCATTTCCGTAACACCTAGAGCATCTGTTTCCTCTGCAACTGCTGCGCTTTCTGCACTTTGACAGGGCTAGGTGTGATGATGTTTTCACTGCCTGTCCCTGTCAATCATAGTGCAGAGGGCGTGGCAGTTGCAGAGAGAACTGATACTCTAGGAGTAATAGCAACGCCCTCATTGCTCCTAGAGTCTCATTTGCATATATTAAAATGTCATTTTTCTCAGCAATGCAGGCACAGTTGCCAAGTGCACATGTAACAGGTCAGCCAGTTTCATGGGTACAAATCTGCTGACAGATGCCCTTTCAGCTCCTCTACACCGAATGTATGGCAGAAGTGCCATTACTAATCCCAGAAGCATCCCATGCCAAGGTGCTTGATGTAATTTATGTAAAAAGTTTACAAACTCTATATATATATCAGGGGTGTTTTTGCTCTCTTGAAAATTCAACGTTTGGCCATGGGTTTTTAAGTTAATGACATCAGACCATTAATTTGTACCTCACTTCTTCGCAAGCAATGTCCCTTCCATGTGTGCAGCTTTGTCCCTTAACTGGTTAAAATGGTAGTCTTTACCAATTGTTGCAGTGTGCAGTTCTAAGAACAGATGTCAAAATTGGATCATCAATCAATCATGGAGAACGCTTCAATATGCAGCTTCCAAGGCTCATTAGTGGACAGTGATTTATAGCTCTGACATTTTCACTCATCATTGAAGCGTAAGGTGAACAATTACTAATCAGGTTCCTAAAAATAACTGCAAATGAATATAAGAAATTTACATTTTTTATGTTGCAATTACTCTGATGCCCACTAGGTGGCAGTAATGACATTTTGTTTTCTTTTGTAATTTTTACTGAAGGTTATATAGTTGATTCAGTTTCACCAGAGAGATCTTAGTCTAAAATGTATAAGAAATTATGTTATTTATGTAATAATGTATAAAAGGTCTAACTGTATAAATGCTCACAGTCAAAACGTTTCCACTACATAATGACATTCGTTTTTTTTTTTTATTATTCTTTTTATGTTCATACCTTTGGCTTTATGCATGTGTAGTTCTTTTTATATACATTAAAGTGTATATGTTTAAATATATGAAACTGATGTCCATGCAGCTATTCATACAGCTTTATGTTTTATATTAGTATTTCCCCATTGAAGTCATGAAGCTTAAAAAAATTATGCGGTTTCTTTCTGTGATCCATATTAATGTCTTTGAAGCTAAATGGAGCTTAAAAATCAATATGGACATGAATATACAAGTAAATATCAGACACAGCCATATTTTATACCTACGGTATATTCATCTTTGTATTTCAACCATATTCAGTATAGTCATGTGAACAGCGACTGTTTATAGGCTTGTGAATACGAAAATGGGTAATAATGTGCAAAATATCTATAATAAATAGAATAGTCCATGGAAAATCATTCCCCCTTCTCCAAATATGTGTAAGCATGGCTGTACATACATTTTCTTATAGGATTGTGGATTAAATGCTACAATTATTGTGTCCCATATCTGATAGAACGGAACTAATTTATTCATTCACAGTCTTTTTTAAACCATTCTAACATTATGGTAATCTATTCAAGATATCTTGCAAAAAAAATGTGTGAAATGCACTTACACTTGTGAAAGCTCTTAACACTTATCTTTAAAGAAACATGTTAAGCTCTTCATTAACTCATTCTTTTTTTAAGAGGGTGCGGCCACATGTTCAAGTTTTTTTATGTAGTTTTGGAAGCCAAAACCTGGAGTGAAAAAAGAGTAGTATTTCTCCTTTATACTTTTCATGTATGATCCTGATTTTGATTTCCAAAACTACTTTAATGAACCTAAATACTGGCCATACTCTAAACAAAAACAAAAAAAAACAAAAACAAAGAACAAGAGTCTTCATGTACAGTGATGGCCAGTTCGCAGTGTTCGCCTGCGAACACATGCGGGCTGCCATCTTGACTCACAAGTCCGGCGATGCACAGGTAAACCCTTACCTGTGCCGCGAGCCAGTCTGAAATCAAATGCGGTCAGCGGGAGCAGGCAGTTCCGAGATCAGCCGCCGGGGGCCTTCATCGGGCTGTTCTCGAAACTGCCTGCTCCTGCTGACCGCATTTGATTTCAGACCGACTCGCGGTACAGGCACGGGCTTACCTGTGCATTGCCGGATTTGTGAGTCAAGATGGCAGCCCGCATGTGTTCGCTGGCGAACACTGCGAACTGGCCATCACTGCTCATGTATTCAAAACCCCAGGGGCAGAAAAAGGGTTCGCATTAAGTTACGATATCTATCCTTGGCCGAAACAGACGGCGGTCTCGGTTTACCATATTTCCAAGGCTACTACCTCGCTTCCCAATTGCAATGGTGTACTAACGTGGGAGACGGAATGTTGTTATCCTACCTCACTAAACAACGGATACGCCCCATATCCAACATCTTCAGTACACTAGAAACTGGCTCCTTGGGCACCTGCCCGATAAGCTCAATGTTACAGAGGGTATGGAATAAGACCAGGTCTCTCTTGCAGATTACATACGCCCAGGAATTCACCCCGCTATGGGATAATCCCTTCCTAGACTAATTTCTTGCGCTTAATGACAATAACTTCTGGACTCGGAGAGGGATTACGATGTTTTCACATATTTGCAGTTCTGGTAAACTAAAACCTATAGGTGAAATATTTCACGAGACACCCATTACGGCTCTAAGTCACTATAGATATGCTCAACTTAAACATGCACTCGCATACATGCGAAATAAAATTTCCCAAACACCAGTTACACAATTATTATTAGGCTTTTGTTATGATTCTTACGGGAAAAAAGTCAGGGTTTCACAAATCTACACTAGATTTAGAATGGAATTAAGCACTATTTTGAAATTTAACTCTGTCGGCAAATGGGAAACGGATTTAGGGGTAAGTTACCCTTTACGGTGGCGGGAGGCATACCAAAATATTAGGAAGGCCTCTCTTTCACGTCAGCACCGGTTGACACAATTTAAAATAATACATCGACTATACCTCACTCCGGGTCTTCTCTCCAAAATGTATGGAAAAAAAGGAACAGAATTCTGCTGTTTGAAATGCCTGTGCCCTGCAGCCGGATATATTCACATGTTGTGGAGCTGTCCGGCTCTAAAAACTTTTGGCAAAACATACTTCAGGGTATGGAGTTAGTAAGGGAAAATAGTCCCGCTGTAACAACTGAATTCGCCATACTTGGGATAATTCCCCCGGAACTTAAAATTAGAACATTGCAAAGTGTACAGAGACGCTGGTTGAAGGGACTCTTGGTGGCTAAGGTATTAATTCTAAGGCATTGGGTGATGGATAGGGCCCCCACTCTACCAGAGTGGGAAAGATTAATGCACAGAGTTAAAGAATTTGAGGATATTAAAGTTAAAGGGGAGAAATAATGGATATAGGTGAGTGGAAGTGGCTGGAGTGGTGCTGATAACCTAAAACACCTCAGGGCCCCCACCCAAAAATATATCTGCAGACTGGTATATAAACTAACAGATTGGATCTATGACGGGAGTTGCCCGCCGCACTTGCGACAGCCGTGACCCGGCCTGGGTGGGTGGGAGCGGGGGGGGGGGGGGGGTTATCGGGTAGGGTTTGTCCATGGAGAGAGGTACATAAGCACTTACTTTGGGTTTCTTTTAAAGGCTTGTTTTGACCGGCAAGTTAAGGTACAATGCCAGAACCTTATTAGCTTGTATACTGTGATGATTATATACTTGAGGATGAATTTGGATGTGTATTATAATTCTGCTTCCCCTTTTTTCTTTTTTGCTTTTGTATTTAAATAAAAAAAAAAAAAAATTTAAAAAAAAACAAAAAAAAAAAACCAGCTACCAGAGTCAATTCCCCCCCCAATGCAATTTAGTAAATAAAACTTGGATTTCGAGGCCTTAAAACATAATGCTCTTCTTGTTTTCTTGCACCAGTACCCAGACACAGTACCCCCCATAACAGTCCCAGTCATGGTACCCCCATCACCTTTCTATTTAGTTACATTACCCCTTTAAAGTATAACTGTCGTATTTTTTTTTTGGGAGTATTGGATTGTGGTGATTAATATCACCTTGATGGCCCTATTTCAACTTTTCACTGTGTATTCAATTACCCCTTAATTCCACATTTTTGTTCCCTGTACTGCCTACTTTTACCTGTGCTTAAAATAGGGTTGCTGCTAGGCATGCTCCGTCTATCTGTTGAAGGACGGAGCACGCAGAAGCAGGCTGCGTGCAAGGTCACATTACTGACAGCCAGGGACTGTAAGTAAATGATTAAAGCCAGGTCTTCCCCAGCAGCTGATAACAGTGCCTGGGCTGTGTGCACTTCTCCCTGTCCCTGGGCTTTGCAGACGCTCCCTCACTCAGCAGAGCTGGAGAATGCAGAGTTGTAGCAGCGCAGAGCAGGGAAGGGAGATCTGCCATCTGCTCAGTGTATAAATGAAAGCAACATGTGGTAAGAGGACCCCTTTGTGCTGCAGGAGATTAACATTTTAGGGGGAGGGCTCTGGTTACTGACACTTTTGGGGGGCTATTGTTACTGGCTAGTGAGGGCAGGTGGGATTAGCCTCAGGGTGAGGGCAGTGGCAGCCATCTTAACTGAATAGTGAAATTGCAGTTTTATGCAGACTGGTTGCTAAGGGCTGAATCTTATTAAATATGGGGTAAGTCAGTCTAATAGTAACTGATTCTGGAATATCATGTTATTAGTATCTACATATATGAAAATTTAAATTAGGGTCTAAATGTGACAGTTATCCTTTAAAGGAGTTCTATGAGTTCAGGGGCGGAACCTGGATATAATCTGTTCTTTATTCCTTGACTACATATACGTGAAACATTTGAGCATTTGCTTGCTCCGATGCTCCCCCTTGTCACGCTGCATTGTGCAGCGCAAGGCTGTGTTTGTTTTGTGCTAGTGACATCCAAGGCCTTGCATCACTAATCTAGGCGGAGACTTCTGCCTAGCAGTGAGCCCGGGGAAATCACCGGCACAGATAGGTTGTCTATAGCGCTGCCGGATGTGTTTTGGAGGTGGGTACTATGCTACTTTACATATTGAGCTGCACCTGAACCCGTAGAACTTTAACAGTGCCTTAGTATCTTATCCATAAATCAGAGACACATGTGAATATATAAAACTTCGTACTCAAAGATGAATTTTCAGCTCAGTTTACCCATCACAGATTTTGTGGTTCATAATTCATCAGCTATTTTGATTGATTGAGGCAAAAATGTTACCATGTTTGAGAATAACTGTTGATAGCATAATATGGTCATTCTATCTTCCACTGTATTCTGTGCCTGGCATGTTATGAACTGTTTCATGAAATCGTGAAATGTATATATCCGTAAAAAAAAGTCACCAATTTCTTTTGGCAATATTATTGGGAGAAAGTGGCATCTTCCTCACCTTGCTGTCACCTGTAGTCCACTTTCTCTTTCTATCGGCTCCAAAATTCCTTCCTTCCTAATAGTAGAAAGTAAGGAGAGAGGAGAGGGGTAGGCAGCTTCAGTTTTTCTTTCTCTGTGACTAGTGGCCTTCCTACAAAAGTGGCAGACCTCTGCTGCATATAAGTGTCCTCTATAGGCCCGCTCTCCAATGCATAGACACCTTTCTCTATCTATTCGATCTTGAAATTGTTGTTAAACCTCAGAAGCCTTCCAAAATTCCATCTGTAAATAGTAGAAAGTAGAGGAGGGGTAGAATAGTAGAGAGGGAGGAGGGGTAGACAGCTACAGTTTTTATTTTTTTCTCTGTGAGTAGTGTCCAAACTCCTTTAGATTGAGCACTCCCCGCCCATCTGCCCAGGGCTTCTGAGCAGAGTAGAAATATAGCTGGTTCCTACACCTCCCTGAACATTGTAGGCTTAGGTTAGGCCCAGGAAAGGCAGTTCTGTTAGTGTTAGGTACCCATCTGCAGAAGCCACCTTGACACCAGTAGATGGGCCCGACACACTTTTGATCAAAAATGTGTGCAAAGAGCTTCCATTTTTCATGTACATGTATAGTAGGTATAGTACCACTCTAATCCAGAATAATCTGTAATCCCTAGTTCTATTGTTTGCATGCGTAATGGTGTGCTGCCATACGTTTTTTGTTTGCTGTCTGCATGCTAGCTTTATGGAGGTGCACCTGTGATTTTGGATGTGCTAGTCTAAATTTTCTTGTACCATCTACTAAACATGCAGACCTCTGGTGCATATAAGTCTTCTATATGCCCTCACTCAGGGGCGGACTAGGAAATTAAAGTGGCCCTGGAAAAAATACTAAAAGAGGCCCCGTTTTGTAGTCGGGTCCAAATTGATGGAAGGCAGGGCCAGAAATACCATATTGTGGCACATTATACCACCCCAACAGAGCCAAATACCACAGTCCATCACAAAATACTGCCAGCAGCACAAAATACATCCTCAGAAACTTCCACTGGCTGGCCCTCTGGGCATTGAACCACCTGGAAATTTCCCTATGGACAATCCGCCCCTGCTCCTGGGAGGAGGGGGATGCAGCTGCAGTTTCTCATTCAATCTCTGTATCTGTGAGTACTGACATCCCTACCAAAAAGTTCCCTATATAAGCCCTCTTTCTAATATGTTTTTAAAATTTACCACAAAATGTGAGAAATAAAATTTTATTTCCGTGTCCTGCTTTTTGCATAAAAGCTGCCACAGTCAAATATAAAATGTTTTTCCTCTCATGTTGCATGTGTTCCACTCCACTTGCACTACCTATGTGCACATGGTTTAATATGCACATTCACTTACACCAGGTCTGTTTACTGAGATGGAATGTCACTGATATAAAAATAAAGCCAGCCAGATTTGGCACCAGGAAATGTCAGCCTGGGGGCAACAAGAAAAATGTGTTCAAGCTACTATGGGCAGCAATACATGCTAAGCTATAGATTGCTCTATCTTCTTGTCCGTCAAGTACTGTACATTCTGGATGGAGAATGAGTGAAGGTTCTGTTACAATTTTTTAAAAATAATATTTTATTAATAATGTCCAAAGTTTAGATACTGTAAACTTAAAGAGTAATGTGTGTTAACATTTTCAGCCACAAAAATTGTGTTTTTAGCTGTTTTAACAGTGATTTAGGATTTTCAATAAATGTTAGCTGCAAAAGGATACATAAAAAATGTAAACTCCAAGTGAAGAGATGGCAACATTTTTGGTAGACAGATGCTTTTTAGCCAAATTTATCACTTGTGATATTTTAGCAAAAAGTCGGAAGCCCATACCAGTCCCCTGACTGAGTAGGAATAGATTAAACCATTATAATAGTGTTTTCTACTCCCTGCTTTCCAAGAGCCATACCTTTTTTTATTTTTTCAATCACATTGTCATATGAAACCTTATTTTTTTGTGGGACAAGTTGTAATTTCTAATGGCACCATGCTGGGGCGTACATAGAAATCACTGGGTCTCATAGCAAGAATCTGAATTGGCGGCTGTGTGGGCATCAGGAGCAACGCGGGTGCCGGGGAATGAGGTAAGTAAGGTGCCCGGGCATTTTGGGGGGCATTATTGGGGTTGGCAGGGGGGCAGTGGCGTAGGGATCGCCATAGCAGCTATAGCAATGGCTATGGGGCCCTACGCCACTGGGGGCCTGCCGCCGACTGAGGATAAAAAAATAAAAAATAAAGTTTAAAAAAAATTCGGCGAGTGGGCCGGGCGTGGGTGGGCCTGTGATAGGGGGCGGTCGGACTCTGAGCCGGAGGGCGGAGGTATAGAGGCCGTCTGGGCGGCGGTTCGCCGGAAGTGGAGGAGGCGGAGTCGCAGACTAGGACCGGCACATGCAAGGAAGCTGCTGGAGTGTGGGTGGCTGGCTTGGCGGGCGGCGCGCGCGCAGTACGGCTACGGTTCGGTCAGGTGTCGGTCGGTTCAACTTCAAGTGGCTGAGGTGAGGGCTGGCTGAGGAGTGGGACTGAGTCTGTCACTGTCTGAGTCTGTCCGGCAGCCGGCAGCGTCAGTCAGTGGAGAGACGTGGAGTACTGTAACTGGAGTCACTCTGGAGACTAGTGTAGTGGACAAGTAAGGAGACTGGAGTTATTTCATCTGTGTGTGAGGTACAGCCGGATCTCAGCATCTTCCCTATTCACACATATACCTGCTCAAGCCTGGCAGGCGCAGGTGCATTATTTAATAGTGTGGTATGGTAATGGTTAATGGCATTGGCGAAGACACAGCCCACAGCCACCTAATCCTATCTGAGGGGTTACAGACCCCTTCAGATAGTATTAGGTGGCTGTGTCTTCGCCAAAATGCCATTAACCATTACCACACCACACTATTAAATAATGCAGCTGCGCCTGCCAGGCTTGAGCAGGTATATGTGTGAATAGGGAAGATGCTGAGATCCGGCTGTACCTCACAGTGAGGTACAGCCGGATCTCAGCATCTTCCCTAATCCATATTCACACATATACCTGCTCAAGCCTGGGAGGCGCAGCTGCATTACTTAAAGGGATTCTGTCATCAGATTTAACCCCTCTAACCTAAACATATGGTCATGTCCAGACTAATAAGAAGAATCCTAAGCTGGCCTTAATAAACCTCACTGTGGGGCTATTTGCCCCCAAAAAAAGGTTTTTATAGCCTGTCAATCACTTACCTAAAGGGACACTGACAGGCCCAAAAAGCATATTTAGGTATATATATGACAGTACAGGTCTTGTAAAGTGTATGAGAATCATCTAAGTATCCCCCCTGTCCACCTTATAAATACAGTAAAATGAAGTTTTATAACCTGCTTGAACCGTGTTCAATCTGCCCAAGGGGCGGTGTTTCATCTCAACTCGCGCCCAGCCAGCCTCGCCACAACTGCCGTTTGAAGCGCCGCCCAGCTCATCAATATTCACTTCGCTGGGCGGCTACTCTGAAGCGCTGCTCTGAACTGTGCCCGGCGCATGCTCATAAAGCAGAGGCTGCATCGGCCTCTGAGAATCAGACTGTGCGCAGGCGCGATGCGTTCCCGGCCAGTGAGGGTGCCGGGCGCATGTGCTGAAGATGGCCGGGGACACTAGTAGCCGCCCAGCGAAGTGAATATTGATGAGCTGGGCGGCGCTTCAAACGGCAGTGTTCCTTTAAGGTGCCCAAGGGGAGGTCCGTTAATACAGGGTGCCCGGCCGCACCCCTCGCCGTCTGGTGCCCAGCGGCGCTGAGCTGTAGAAGGTGGCGCAGAAGACAGGGAAGGCGGTGCTGGGCACCGGACGGCGAGGGGTGCAGCTGGGCACCCTGTATTAACGGACCTCCCCTTGGGCACCTTAAGTAAGCGATTGACAGGTTATAAAAACCTGTTTTTTGAGCAAATAGAGCCTCAGTGAGGTTTAATAAGGCCAGTTTAGGATTCTTCTTATTAGTCTGGACATGAGCATATGTTTAGGTTAGAGGGCTTAAATCTGATGACAGAATCCCTTTAATAGTGTGGTGTGGTAATGGTTAATGGCATTGGCGAAGACACAGCCACCTAATCCTATCTGAGGGGTCTGTAACACAAGAAGGTGAAAGAACATATTGTGGGGTGTGTATGTGTATTAGACAGCAGGTAGGGATAGCTCTTCACCTACACGTGTATCAGCGCTAGATATATACCCCTTACTCTCCCTAATACCCAAACTACACAAGATACATATCCCTACCTTCTGTCTAATACACATACACACCCCACGATATGTACTTCCACCTTCTTGTGTTACAGACCCCTGTACAATTTAACAATCTTCTTTAATACACAGACATTTAGATTCATACATTTCCTACACTGACACAAATGCGTTGCCAGTGACCAACTGTCTGTGCTCAGTAACCATCACAAGTGCATGAGGAGCTGCGGATGTGGCGGTGAGGTCCGAGAGGTATGTGGGGGTGGGAGATCCGGGAGGGGGGGGCCATCATTTTTTTTTTGCTATGGGGCCCAGTTATTTCTAGCTACGCCCCTGCAGGGGGGCATTATAGGGGTTGGATAACCCCTTTAACTCCTTGCTGCTGATGCTGAGTGTGCACATAGCAACCAATCATATTCCCCCCCAAAAGGTAATTGATGTGCTGGGGTGGGGGAATATGATTGGTGGCTATGTGCACACTCAGCATCAGCAGCACGGAGTTAAAGGAGTTATCCAACCCCTACAATGCCTCCTAAAATGCCCGGGGGGAAGGGGGGTGAGGAGTAGGAGGAAAGCACACTGTCCTCCTGAGTCCTCTATGAGCCTACAGGGCCCCCAAAACCCCACTGCTTGCTGCTGTCCTCCCCCCATCAAGAATACCCAACCATATATGAACTTTTTATCAAGTCTGCTGACTTCTGTTCTCTTAGGCCCCTTTCACACGGGCGAGTATTCCGCGCGGGTGCAATGCGTGAGTTGAACGCATTGAACCCGCACTGAATCCTGACCCATTCATTTCTATGGGGCTGTGCACACGAGCGGTGATTTTCACACATCACTTGTGCGTTGCGTTAAAATCGCAGCATGCTCCTCTTTGTTCGTTTTTCACGTAACGCAGGCCCCATAGAAATTAATGGGGTTGCGTGAAAATCGCAAGCATCCGCAAGCAAGTGCGGATGCGGTGCGATTTTCACGCACGGTTGCTAGGTGACGATCGGGATGGGGACCCGATCATTATTATTTCCCCTTATAACATGGTTATAAGGGAAAATAATAGCATTCTGAATACAGAATGCATAGTAAAATAGGGCTGGAGGGGTTAAAAAAATAATAATAATAATTTAACTCACCTTAATCCACTTGTTCGCGCAGCCGGCATCTCTTCTGTCTTCATCTGTGAGCAATAGGACCTTTGATGACGTTACTACGCTCATCACATGATCCATCACCATGGTCATGGATCATGTGATGGACCATGTGATGAACGCAGTGACGTCATCAAAGGTCCTATTGCTCACAGATGAAGACAGAAGAGATGCCGGCTGCGCGAACAAGTGGATTAAGGTGAGTTAAATTATTATTATTATTTTTTTAACCCCTCCAGCCCTATTGTACTATGCATTCTGTATTCAGAATGCTATTATTTTCCCTTATAACCATGTTATAAGGGGAAATAATACAATCCACACTACAACTAACCCAAACCTGAACTTCTGTGAAGGTCTGGGTACCACAGTCGGTTTTTTATCATGCGCGTGCAAAACACATTGCACCCGCGCGATAAAAACTGAACATCGGAACGCAATCGCAGTCAAAACTGACTGCAATTGCGTTCCTACTCGCGCGGGTTTGCCGCAATGCACCGGGACGCATTTGGACCTAATCCGGACACGCCCGTGTGAAAGAGGCCTTACTGTGGCACACTGAGAAAACAGTGTGTTTATTCTGTGTTCACTGTCCGGAGCGTTCCTTCAGTCTGGGTCGGGAGGGGGCTGCACTCACTGTCTGATGACTTGAGGCAGACGTGAGCGCAGAGGATGCTACTCCGGGTCTGTGCGTCTGTGTGTGCTTGTGTGGTGCCTGCTCCTGCTGCCTGCCAGCGATACACTGGCCAATCAGCAGCAGGATCCTTGCGCTGCTAAATGATGATTGGCCAGTGTGAAACTATGCAGCAGACGCAGTGCCTGGCTGGGAGGAAGCCCGAATCATGGAGGTCAGACAGGGAGCGCGGGGGCCCGAGGGAGAACACAAGTGGGCGGTCCACGGGCCACCTCAGTGCCTTAACTATGTGAATAAACTGTCTGTACAGAACAGACATAGGAGGCGGGGCCTTCCATGCGCTCCGGGCCCCCCTGTGCCGCAGGCCCCATAGCAACTGCGTAGTCTGCCTATATTGGCAGTAGGCCACTGTTCATGTAATATTCCAAACTATGTAGTGGTAAGCTGGAAAAAAATTCCAGTTCATTATGCAGTACAAATTACATGTTAACTTTATTCTGCAGGTAAGTGTGATTACAGTGATACCAAAGTAAGCAGTTTTTCTTGTGTTTTATGACTTTTTGATCACTTTTTGTTACATAATTTTGGGAAGCACTGGAACCCAAAAATGGTGATTTTCACCTACCATGTGACTTTATGAAATCAGCCTAACCACAATCTAGACACTTGATCCAAAAGTTCACCTATTTCCAAGTGTGTAAAAAATTAAGAACTGGCAGTCCATAAAAAATATTTGTGACTTTTTGGAGTTTTATGCCAGGTGGGTTATGCCCTAGTGAGAGGGGGCAGAGTCTTCTGCAGCCCAGCAAATGTACTTTCATTTATGCCAGGAACTGCTGTAAAATATTTCTCAAATACGCTCCAGCTATTTGACTTTCTGGCGCATGGAAGGCTAACCAATTAAGAGATCTGCACCTCTTGTTGAATTTGTTGCAGCTCACTCCAATGCAGAACTACATCAAGACTGGTAAGTTTAGACCAGCTATTAACTGGCTAACTTTACAGAAGAACTTTGGCTAAATGTTGGCACATTTCTTGGCACACAATGCTGCCCCTTAGGCCATGCCCATTTTAGTAGGTCACAATCATCTTATTATAAGCTATGCCCCATTGCAAGGGTTGAATAAAAAATATTATTTACAACACTTAAAAAATGTTGTGTAAAGCATCCAGTATTCTGCTTCTGTTTGGCAGTTTTTCACACTGTAGTCCAGGTTCAGGAGATGCCAGCCCGCAATTTTTTTTTCAAGATTCGCTTCTCAGTTGCACCGCCATGCCCCCAGTTTGGTTTTGGTGCCTAATAGGTTAATCACTGGCATCCATACAGTGAAGAGGAGATGCTCTTCTCAGTGGGCGTCTCCTTCTCCCTGGCTTTAATGCTTTCCAATCGCTGTGGACTGCTTTACAGCCAGGGAGAAGATGAGCTGTCCTTGTGAAATTTGGTAAATCTCGTGAGAACAGGTTATGTAAGCGAGTACTATGGTCGTTTACATAGCCAAATGTCACAAGAACAGCTCATCTTCTCCCTGGCTGTGACACAGTCTGCAGCAATTGGACAGTGTCACAGCCAGGGAGAAGGAGACACACACTGAGAAGAGCAGAGGTCTTCTTCTCCCTGTAATGATGCTAGTGATTAACATTTTAGGCGCCAAAGCTGAATAGCTTTGGCGGCGCAACATAGGAGCGGATCCTGAAAAAAAAAAAATTGTGGGATGGCATCTCCTGAACCTGGACTACAGTATAAGGTTATGCTTTTACTAAATAAAACTGGTGACAGGTCCTCTTTAAGCTGAAAAGGGCAAGAAATGCAAATAAACATTATTTTCTATGTTATTGGTAATGATAGATTTGCGGTTATTAATCTAATAAAATAAGTACTAACTAAGCATATTAAGGGGGTCATTTATCAAACTGGTGTAAAGTAGAACTGGCTTAGTTGCCCATAGCAACCAATCAGATTCCTCCTTTCATTTTCCAAAAGAGCTGTCCAGAATGAAAGGTGGAAGGCGATTACTATGGGCAACTAAACCAGTTCTACTTTATACGAGTTTGATAAATGACCCCCTAAGAATTAGTGTGCTGCACTAAGGCTACTTTCACAATAGCGTTTTTACTGGATTAGGCAGGGTTCAGCAAAAACGCTTCCGTTACTGATAATACAACTATCTGCAATCGGTTATGAACGGATCAGGTTGTATTGTCTTTACCATTGCCAAGACGGATCCGTCATGAACTCCATTGAAAGTCAATGGAGGACGGATCCGTTTTCTATTGTGTCAGATTGTGTCAGAGAAAACGGATCCGTCCCCATTCACTTGCATTGGGGGTCATGCCGGATCCGTATTGCTCCACATCCCAGGACAGAAAGTAAACTACAACATGTTGCGGTTTGCTCTCCGGTATGGGAACGCAACTAAACGGAACGGAATGCATTTTGGAGCATTCCATTCTGTTCAGTTGTTTTGTCCCCATTGGCAATGAATGGTAACAAAACTGAAGCTATGACGGATCTCAATACCGGAAAAGTAAAACGCTAGTGTGAAAGTAGCCTTATACTAGTAAAACTACAGTAAACAAGTTAAAACCACAGTAAAACTCCATTAAAAAACTACTGTACTTTTCTGCAAAACAGTTTTATTCAGTGGGCAGCTTTGCCTTGTGGTTTTTCTATAAAAAAAATCCCATTGCCGCTAAGGGTACGACCACATGCAGTTTTGAAATCCAAAAACACCAGTAGTGTGGCCATACCTGGAATTTTTTATTTTTAAAAACATGGACAACAGAATAAAGTAGTAGTAAAAGACACCATGCATATACTTACAGCATGATGATATTGGTACACTAATAGCCAGGAATATCCAAGCAATATCCACTTTACTCAGACAAATGGTCTCTCTGTGTTGCGGTGGACTTCCATCCTCTGTTACATGGGAAATATTGCCAGGAACCATAGGTCTCCATGTTCCTGCAGGCACCAACCTATTTAGAAAATTTCCTGTTGCTGTGGACCCAGGTGTAGACATGGTAATGGAACTCCTAGTAGTTGCATCCATAGACAGAATCAATTGCACTGTGGTAGCATTGTCTGGTTCAGTATGCTGTTTCACTACTGTACTCCTTGTGGCTCCTTGTACCAGTGTGGTGGTATGGGGAAATATTGGGGATGCGGTTAATGTCATAGTAGTCGGTGAAGTTCCATTCACTTTTCTTACAGAGAACAAAGATCCATTTCTGTTTAATACATCCCATAGTTTATAATGATGGGGCTTAAAAGGCACTGACACTGATTCGGTGTTCTTTGACATACCATTGGTAAGGGTGGGTGAACCCTTGGACTGTTCCTCTTGAGAAAGGCTTTGCAAAGTGCCAACATGATGAAAAGTGTCTTTAGGGAATGCAAGAATAGTGCTAGTATGGTCAGTGGTGGTTGTAGTCCTCAGTGGAAAGCTTGAATGAAGGTAAGTTTCAGTAGACCCAGTCATCTCATCCATCACATCCTCAGCTGTTTTCCTTTTATGCTGTGCTTTTCCTGAAATTGTAACACCCTGAATATTGACAAATGGTGTTGTCGTGAGACTGTCGCTGTAATCAACACCTTTACTGTGAAAGGGAGGCACTAAGTCTGCAGGTTTTGCAGACAGCCTTGTTCCAGGCCTTGCAGACTTCCTAACAAGTCCAGAGTTGACACTTGACATTACCATTTCTGCATTTGTTGTTGTCATTAAGCGATAAGATGGTGACGTTGGAAACTGTTCCTTAACTGCAAATACTTTGCTCTCTACCTGTGCCAAAACGAGTAGGATACCTGTGAGAGAACAAAAAGCAAGATTCTTGAATCAGGCACAAAATGGTTGCAAAATGCAATTTACCTATAGTATATTAACTCATAATAAGTCATCAGATGCTTAAAGGGGTCGCCCGGTTGTCCAGCGGCAACATTTTTGAAAAAGGGCTCAGAGTGGGTTAAAAAAGGATGCTCACCTCACCAATCCCCAATAGCTCCCGCTCTGATGATTATTAGGTCACTGCAAGTCTCTACTGACAGGTTCCATCTTGAAACACACATAAAAATGCCAGGTCAGCAAATCACTAGCCCTAGAGGTCACCTACCTCAGAAAGCGATGAGCAGCTGAGCAGGCAATTGCTGTTATTTCCTGTGTGACGAGAATGGACCAGGAAGCAGAGTCCGGTGGGGAACCAGTAAGCATTGGAATGGGAGTGATGAAAGATTAGCGAGGTGAGCATCCATTCTTTTTTAACCCACTCTGAGCCATTTGCTGAAAAGTGTGCCTCGTTGGACAAGCTGTATCAATCAATGGCCCTAAGGTTTCATTTCCCACTTCACCACACTTTTCTTCAGTGTGATGAATGTAAAACAATGCTTTATTATTTCTAGTTTAAAAGAAAACATGCCCCCACCATCTCCCCCCAGCCAGACTGCCAATACAACCTACTATCCTAACATCAAAATCCTGAGGGTGCAGTAACCAGCATAACTGCGTGACTATTAACAATGTACACGGAATGAACAAGTCCAATCAGTTAATAGGATCCCCCTGCGGCTTGCATGGCTGTGTGGTCTTCATCTGCATGACAGCCGCATCACACTCATGTCATGGCCATACCCTTGCATAGCATATCACATTTGACCTTAGAACATTTTGATCAAAGCACAAATGAAGAAGATTCTTCTGTTTACATACAGCTGAGGGTATCTAGACCCCTGAGCCGAACAGCCTTGCTTTTAGGCAGTACCTGTCTATTTATTAGCTGATACTATAGTTACTGAACAAACATTACTTCTCCGTGATAGCACAAGTGAGACTAGAATGAAGGTACGGTATGAACATCTCTATCCACTACAAAAGGAAGCTGAAGAAATCCTATGCTGCTATTGTGACTTGATCCACAGCATATAAATTGACCAAGGGAGGATGCTTTCACACCACACTGTGCTTAGTACAGTTTTATGCATAGTTTTGCTGTGTGGTGTCAGCCAGTACATGAAAATCCAACTTTAGAGGGGTTGTCCAGTTTATATTTCTAGCTAAACATGTGCTGGGAGCAGCACACGCAAGCGGTTACTAATCAACATTATGGAACTACTGGCACTGATGTCCGAAAGATTAATATGAATAATGCAAGGTTACACACAGGTCCACTGATCTGCCTGCCGACGCTGCACTCGGAACATGGCCGCTGATGGAGGGTTCCGTCTATCAGAGGCCTCTATTCACTTAAACTGGGGACAGACAGGCAAACTAGTGCATGTGCAGTCCACTGCCAGTGGAAGTGAATGGAAGTTGTTGATTGATGGAACTCTCCATCAGCGGCCATGTTCCCGGTGCGGCACCAGCATGCAGGTCAGCGGACCTGCGTGAAAACATGAATCATTCATTCATAGTAAAATATCAGTCCTCAGTGCCTATAGTTTAATAATGCTTATTACTAGCTGTGTGTACCACGTGTGTAGCTAGTAATATAAAATGGCCAACCGCTTTAATCTACCTGGGCTGTTGGTCCTGATATGGGTCTCATATTAGATAGAGGATACCCCTACACATCACTACCACTCTCAGCAGTCTGTTTCATATAGACATCTGCTATGGGAAGACCAAAACACTTTGGAGGTCATTTATTAAACAGAAATACCCCAACTTCAATCACTTACACGCTCTTGTCATCTGCACCTCAAGAATATCGCCAGAATCCGTCCTTTTATTACGGTGAAAACGGCAAAAACTCTTTTTGTTGTCTTGATTCATTCTCGTCAAGACTACTGCAACGCATTACTAATCAGTCTCCCTCTCACTAAACTCTCCCCCCTTCAGTCTGTCCTAAATGCTGCAGCCAGGCTCATCTATCCAACCGCTACACTGATGCGACTAGTCTGTGCCCGTCACTTCACTGGTTGCCCATCCACCACAGAATACAGTTCAAACTTCTCACCCTCACCCACAGCTCTCCACAGTGCTGCACCTCCATATATCTCCTCCCTCATTTCCGTCTAGCACCCTACTCGTGCTCTCCGTTCTGTTAGTGATCTAAATCCACCATAATTCCTACCTATCACTCCCGTCTTCAAGACTTTTCTCGAGCTGCACCTACTTTCTGAAATACTCTGCCCCCGAATATCAGGTCAATTCACAACTTCTCCACCTTCGAACGTGCCTTAAAAACACATCTATTCAGGCAGGCTTATCAAGCTAAAATAACTTTTCCTCCACTAAACCTCTCCCCCACCAACTCATCTGGCCTGAACTTGATCCTCTAACAGTCCCAACCTCCGAAGCAGATCGGCTAGCACCACTCCTTTCAGTTCAATAATGGATTGAATCCTACTTATTACAATCAACTACCTTATAGATTCCTCATAGATTGTAAGCTCTTGCGAGCAGGGCCCTGACTCCTAGTGTTTCAGTTCTATATTAGCCAGTTACTTTTGTTTTGTACATGAACCCTCTGAATTTGTAAAGCGCTGCAGAATATCGTGGCGCTATATAAATAAATATTATTAATATTATTAAATACGCCTATATTAGACATATTTCTGACATAGATAGTGGCACGGACAGGCCGGCAGGCCCGTCTCAATAACCATTTTCTACGTCTGTTTTAGGCTTAGAAAATGGTCTAAATGCAAGACAGCAAGAAAGCTGGCTTATATTTAGAAGCGGCGGTGGATCTGCCGAAGTTATGGGGAAGCATGTGCCTCTACATTACTGTGGCGGATCCGCTACCAGTGCAGGGCTTTATTAAGACCAGCGTCTAAAATGCCGGTCTTAATAAATGTGCCCCTTTGATTTTACATTTTTATTGTCTGCCAGTTCAGACGACATAGGAAGATGTGCACGCTCTGCGGTAAATGACTTGTCTTGTGTTGCAGATAATAAAACCCTTGATATAATTTATTTTCTCTTCAATTGGACCTTTGATGTTTTGTATTGGTTGTGCATATTTGCAATACATACAGCGGCTGTTCCGCATCTAAAATAGGTAGTTTTCTGTAACCAATGTGTACGATTGGATAATTTTTTTATACGTAACAGCTAGGTTAGGGGAGAAGCAAGTGTACATGGTATTCGTGTAGTAAATAAACAACCTTGGTGCAAAATCTCTGCTCACAGTCCTGCAGTAATATACTGTAGGTAGATATACAGTCCTGATCAAAAGTTTAAGACCACTTGAAAAATGGCAAAAAATCATATTTAGCATGGCTGGATCGGGTTCCAAGTAGAGCTTCAACATGCAACAAAAAGAAATGGGAGTGAGACAAAACATTTTTTGAGCATTCAATTTAATGAAAACAACGAATAAACTGAAGCAGGCTGTTTTTCAGCTGATCAAAAGTTTAGGACCACACCTCCAAAAAAAAACTAAACCCCCCCAAAACAGAAATCCAACTTCCAAACATGAACTCAGTAATGAGTAGCTCCGCCGTTATTGTTTATCACTTCAAAAATGAGTTTCGGCATGCTTGATGCAAGCGTTTCCATGAGGTGAGTGGGAACATTTCTCCAAGCGGTGATGATGGCCGCACGAAGGCCATCTACTGTCTGGAACTGTTGTCCATTTTTGTAAACTTCCCTTGCCATCCATCCCCAAAGGTTCTCAATTGGATTTAGATCAGGGGAACACGCAGGATGGGCCAAAAGAGTGATGTTATTCTCCTGGAAGAAGTCCCTTGTCCTGCGAGCATTGTGTACTGTAGCGGTGTCCTGTTGAAAAACCCAGTCGTTACCACACAGACGAGGGCCCTCAGTCATGAGGAATGCTCTCTGCAACATCTGGACATAGCCAGCAGCTGTTTTACGCCCCTGCACTTCCTGAAGCTCCATTGTTCCACTGAAGGAAAAAGCACCCCAGACCATTATGGCTCCCCCTCCACGGTGGCGCGTAGTAAACATCTCAGGTGGGATCTGCGTGTCATGCCAGTAACGTTGGAAACCATCAGAACCATCAAGGTTACATTTTTTCTCATCAGAGAATAAAACTTTCTTCCACCTTTGAATGTCCCATGTTTGGTGCTCTCTTGCAAAGTCCAAACAAGCAGTTCTGTGGCGTTCAAGGAGACGAGGTCTTTAAAGACGTTTTTTGTTTTTGAAGCCCTTCAGTCTCAGATGCCGTCTGATGGTTATGGGGCTGCAGTCAGCACCCGTAAGGGCCTTAATTTGGGTCGAGGATCGTCCAGTGTCTTGACGGACAGCCAATTGGATCCTCCGGCTCAGTGCTGATGAAATTATTTTGGGTCTTCTACTTGACTTTTTTGTTCCATAACCCTCAGGATCATTTAAGAAATTCCAAATGACTGTCTTACTGCGTCCCACCTCAGCAGCGATGGCGCGCTGTGAGAGACCCTGCTTATGCAATTCTACAACCCGACCACGTTCAAAAAGGGAGAGTTTTTTTGCCTTTGCCATCACAACGTGTGACTACCTGACAGAAAATGACAATGAATCCACATCTTTGCACAGATTTAGCCTTTTAAAGGCATGTGGTCCTAAAATTTTGATCAGCTGAAAAACAGCCTGTTTCAGTTTAATCGTTATTTTCAATTAATTGAATGCTCAAAAAATGCTTTGTCTCACTCTCATTTCTTCTTGTTGCATGTTGAAGCTCTACTTGGAACCTTGTTAAGATCCAACAATGTAAAATATGATTTTTTGCCATTTTTCAAGTGGTCTTAAACTTTTGATCAGGACTGTATGTTCACAATATATTTAATTTAGAAAATTCAACACTATGGGTTTGTAAGAAAAGTGGGAGATGTCTTTTTACGTGTAGAAGACAATGAATGGTCTCTGTCTCTGTTGTCCGCCATATTATGAGCTCTTCTGAGCATCTACTCAGGATAACCAAGTTTTTTTTTAAATATATTTCCCCGTATTGCTGTTTTTAATGCACTGAAAAAAGTTGAAGTTTATATTTGGAGTGCTGGATTGCCTGAGACTGCAGCAAACCTATAGTTATGCCACTGGGTTCACTAAACACATGTATTAGTCAAATTGCTCCCTTTACAAGCGAAATCTCTGCACTATCCACAGAATAAGATTCCGATGATCACAACCTGTGCCTCTCCAGCTGGTGCAAAACTATAACTCTCAACATGCTTGAGCAGTTGAAGTCATTTCAAAACTGGACCACTGAAACAAACTCAGGAAAAAGCACACTTCTGGGTCTTAGACACACCCAGGTGACACATGCCAACACAGCCCAAGACACAATAAGAGTTCATTTTTCCAGGTATCCTACCACAATGGACGCAATTTTGTAGTACATCTTATTAGAAACAATTGACATCTTCAACTTTCAGTTGCCTGTACTTCTCTTTGTCTGCCTTCAGATTCTCTGTAAATGTAAATACTAAACAGAGAAGTTTGCTGTGTCTGCTGTCAGAGGGTGGTCATCTCTCAGTCTCTCTGCCTCTGCATGAGACTCAGGCCTCTTTCACACTACCGTATGGCTATTTCAGTGTTTTGCGGTCCGTTTTTCACGGATCCGTTGTTCGGTTTTTTTGTTTCCGTTGTGTTTCTGTTTCCATTCCGTTTTTCCGTATGGCATATACAGCATACAGTAATTACATAGAAAAAATTGGGCTGGCCATAACATTTTCAATAGATGGTTCCGAAAAAACGGAACGGATACAGAAGACATATGGATGCATTTCCGTATGTGTTCCGTTTTTTTTGCGGACCCATTGACTTGAATGGAGCCACGGAACGTGATTTGTGTGCAATATTAGGACATGTTCTACCTTTCAGGCCTAGTTCACACAAACGTTTTTTTTGCAAGTGTACGGGCCGTTTTTTTGTGTTCGGTCCGTATATGGAACCATTCATTTCAATGGTTCCGCAAAAAAAACTGAATGTGTTCCGTATGCATTCCGTTTCCGTATTTCCGTTTTTCCGTTCCGTTGAAAGATAGAACATGTCCTATATTTGGCCGCAAATCACGTTCTGTGGCTCCATTCAAGTCAATGGATCTGAAAAAAAAACGGAACCTGTATGTCTTCTGTATCTGTTCCGTTTTTGCTGAACCATCTATTGAAAATGTTATGCCCAGCCCAATTTTCTCTATGTAATTACTGTATACTGTATATGCCATACGGAAAAACGGAACGGAAAAACAGAAAGGAAATGGAAAGGCTCCATTCACACGTCCGTGGTGTGTTTCGGACCTGCCCGGCACCCCTATAGAAATGCCTATTTTTGTCCGCAAGCTGCGGACAAGAATAGGACATGTTCTATCTTTTGCGGAGCTGCTGACCTGAAGATCGGGGCCGCGCTCCGCAAATGCGGATACTAACAGCACACTGTGTGCTGTCCGCATCCATTCTGTCCCCATAGAAAATGAATGGGCCTGCACCCGTTCCGCAAAATTGCGGAACAGATGCGGACCCATTTGCGGACGTGTGAATGGAGCCAAACACAACGGAACTCTAAAACGGAACAACGGATCCGTGAAAAACGGACCACACAAAACTATAAAAGCCATACGTTCGTGTGAACTAGGCCTCAATGGAACGGAAAAACGGAAATACGAAAACGGAATGCATACGGAGTACATTCAGTTTTTTTGCGGAACCATTGAAATGAATGGTTCTGTATACGGACCGTATACGGAACGCAAAAAACGGCCCGCAAAACGGAAAAAAAAAAAACGGTAGTGTGAAAGAGGCCTCATGCTGTGAGAGGGGAAGGTGCACAGGAAGAGGGAGGCAACTGATTACAGTCATTTTATCAAACTGGTGTAAAGCAGAACTTGCTTAGTTGCCCATAGCAACCTATAAGATTCCTCCTTTCATTTTCCAAAGGAGCTGTCTAAAATGAAAGGTGGAATCTGATTTGCTGCTATGGGCAACTAAGCCAGTTCTACTTTATACCATTTCGATAAATGACCCCAAACGTGGCTGTACTACTTCTAAACAATATACAGGAGATAACACTTATTACATTAACATTAACCTCACCAGTTTTTTTATTTGCTCATATTCTTATGCAGTCACTGTACTCTAGTATTTGTGAACCAGTCTCACAAAAGCAGAGGATGAGGAGGAAACAGCAGTGCTTCCCTCTTATATCCAGCAACTAGTAGTGAGGGGGTCACAGACTCTGGGTCATTTAAAACCTGAATGTTGGGGTATGATGACATAAAGCAGCACCAACATAAGGCCCCATTTAGGGTTCCAACTTCTCACCGTAAATATGTGCAGTTCATAGCCTCAGGTGTTTAATAATCCTTTGAACTATTACAATCACTTTCATTTCAAATAATTCAAGTTCACACGTGACATTTCATTCTGTTCCACAGTATGTGAGAGTCGAGACAATTTAAAAATTCTTCTTAGAAGTGTTGGTACTTTTAATAACATCCCTTAGGCTACATGCACACGACCGTGGTGAGTTTTGCGGTCCGCAAATCGCTGATCTGCAAAACACGGATGGCACGGACAGCCTTTAATATAACTGCCTATTCTTGTTCGCAAAGCGCGGTCAAGAATAGGACATGGTTGTTGTTTTTTTGCGGAGCAACGGATGCGGACAGAACACGGAGTGCTGTCCGCATCTTTTTCGGCCCCATTCAAGTCAATGGGTCCGCATCCGAGCCGCCAAAAACTGCGGATCGGATGCGGACCAAAACAACGGTCGTGTGCATGAGACCTTAAAGAGATTGTCCAAGATAATTAAAAATCTCGGGCAACCCCTACAAATACTTAAAGAACCTGTGCCATGATTGAATCAGACATCATAAAGTACTTTAACAAAGCTAGAACCAGATCTGTGCCTAACATGGATCCAGAACCACCTATTCATTTCTTCAGTTGCTCTGCTAAATTCATTTCAAGCAGGCAGCTCAAAGTGCATGTCCTTTCGGCTGCAGCAGTCTCCCTATCACAGTTCAGGGGGCATGTCCTTTCGGCTGCAGCTCACTCCCTATGACAGCTCAGAGGGCGTGTCATTTCTGCTGCAGGGCAATTGACTACTTCTTCGACTTCCAGTTGCCTTTAGTTCTCTTTGCCTGTCTGCCTAAATGTTCAGAAAACTCTTTAGTCACCACAAAACTTGCCACATATACAGTAAACACTAAATAAAGATAAGGAGTTTGCTGTGAGATCATCTCTCAGTCTTTCTTCCTCAGCTTGTGTATGAGACTCATGCTGTGGGGGAATGATTCCAGGCAATGGTATGCAGTTTAGACGCAACATGTCTGGCTGTACTACATTTAATATATTTAAGAGATTTTCCTTTCTAAACAATATACAGGCGATAACACTTTTTAGCATTACCGCACCAGATTTCTTGGTTGCATGCATTCACTGTACTCAAGTAATTGGGAACCAGTCTCACAAAGGCATTTATCTGATACCAGATTTTACTGAAAACATGCTGTGGGTGTGATGCACTCTGCAATACTAGTAATAAGCACAGCTGGGGTTTCTTGATCATAATTGTAGGATCTGACAAAGAAGAGGTTAATACTGTTGGATCTCGCGGTCACTCCATGGAAGCCTCCGCTGGTTGCCATGCAACCGTATCAGTAATGCTGCATGCAGTGCACAGACTGAGCATTACCTGTCTCTTGTGTATTCAAATTTCCCAAATAAAAAAAATAAAATCAGCGGAGGCCAGAATAAATTATTTTTATCATTTCCAGTTGAATGCAAAACAATGAACTAGCATAGAGGTTAATGTGAACGACAAGGTGTAGACTTCCTGCAAAATACAGTACCGTGCCACATACAGTATGTTAAATTGGGCTTGAGGAGTTCATATACCTATGTATACAGCAAAAAATTCTTCCTGTTCTTACCTGGAAAACAACAAACTGATCAGCTCCTGCTGTCGATGGATCTTATAACGGTTTTTGGATTCTAATTTAAGGGCACATGGATGTAATATTTTGAATGGGCTGGTTTCTTAAAGGGGCTGTCTGAGTGTTTAATACTGATGACCTATTCTCAGGATATGGCCTCATGCACACGACCGTTTTTTTTTACGGTCCGCAAAAACGGGGTCCATAGGTCCGTGATCCGTGACCGTTTTTTCGTCCGTGGGTCTTCCTTGATTTTTGGAGGATCCACGGACATGAAAAAAAAGTCGTTTTGGTGTCCGCCTGGCCGTGCGGAGGCAAACGGATCCGTCCTGAATTACAATGCAAGTCAATGGGGAGGGATCCGTTTGACGTTGACGCAATATGGTGCAATTGCAAACGGATCCGTCCCCCATTGACTTTCAATGTAAAGTCAGGAGTCCCTTTTATACCATCGGATCTGAGTTTTCTCCAATCCGATGGTATATTTTAACTTGAAGCGTCCCCTTCACCATGGGAACGCCTCTATGTTAGAATATACTGTCGGATATGAGTTTTCACGATCGTGCAAACTCAGATCTGAAAAAGCTAATACTATTATTTTCCATTATAACCATGTTATAACTGAAAATAATAAAGTGAAGTTCGGGCCCCTATTGACTTCAATGGGGTTCGGGTTCGGGTCCAAGTTCGGATCAAGTTCGGGTCCCGAACCCGAACTTTTTTTTAAAGTTCGGCTGAACTCCCCGAACCCGAACATCTAGGTGTTCGCTCAACTCCATATAGCACTATATCGAATATATTAGTTTTCTAGAATATTCGTTTTTAACTCATTGGTGGCCAGTGCGGCCGGCCCCCCTCCCCCCTGTAGTTAACTCTTTGTTGTCCAGTGCGGCCGGCCCCCCCTCCCTCCCCTGTAGTTAACTCGTTGGTGGCCAGTGGGCCCTCCCTCCCCCTCCTAATTAAAATCTCCCCCCCCTATCATTGGTGGCAGCGGAGAGTACCGATCGGAGTCCCAGTTTAATCGCTGGGGCTCCGATCGGTAACCATGGCAACCAGGACGCTACTGCAGTCCCGGTTGCCATGGTTACTTAGCAATTTGTAGAAGCATTATACTGCACTTACCTGCGAGCTGCGATGTCTGTGTCCGGCCGGGAGCTCCTCCTACTGGTAAGTGACAGGTCTGTGCGGCGCATTGCTTAATGACCTGTCACTTACCAGTAGGAGGAGCTCCCGGCCGGACACAGACATCGCAGCTCGCAGGTAAGTGCAGTATAATGCTTCTACAAATTGCTAAGTAACCATGGCAACCGGGACTGCAGTAGCATCCTGGTTGCCATGGTTATCGATCGGAGCCCCAGCGAGGGGGGGCCGGCCGCACTGGCCACCAATGTGTTAACTGCAGGGGGGGGGGCCTGCCCCCTGCTGCCTGGCAGCACCTGCCAGGCAGCAGGGGGCAGTCATGTACACAGTTCTTTTAGTGTATTCTAACCTGAAGCGTCCCCATCGCCATGGGAACGCCTCTGTGTTAGAATGAACTGTCGGATCTGAGTTTTCACGAAGTGAAAACTCAGCTCTGAAAAAGCTTTTATGCAGACGGATCTTCGGATCCGTCTGTAGGAAAGTAACCTACGGCCACGGATCACGGACACGGATGCCAATCTTGTGTGCATCCGTGTTCTTTCACGGACCCATTGACTTGAATGGGTCCGTGAACCGTTGTCCGTCAAAAAAATAGGACAGGTCATATTTTTTTGACGGACAGGATACACGGATCACGGTCTCGGCTGCAAAACGGTGCATTTTCCGATTTTTCCACGGACCCATTGAAAGTCAATGGGTCCGCGAAAAAAAACGGAAAACGGCACAACGGCCACGGATGCACACAACGGTCGTGTGCATGAGGCCTATATCATTGCCGAGGTCGGAGCCTCCTCGAGGCCTACTAAGCACAGCACCGTCCAGTGGATCGCGGCTGTGCTTGGTATTGCAGTTCAGCATCCTTCACTTGAATGGAACTGAGCTGCACCTAGTCTATGTGACTGATGAGCGTGACGTTGCAGGCCTAGGATAAGGCTACAGTATTCACTGGAGTGCCGCAGTCTCTTTAAACAGCTTATTGGTGGGCGTGCCGGGAGTCTGACCCCCACAATCAGATACTGATGACCTATGTAGTCACTTGTAGAGAAGGATTTGGGTATACTTGTAGATCATTTATTAATCCCTTAGTGACCACCTATAGCCACGCTCTTGCTCTAACAGCCCGGACCGGCAGGAGTGCCAATCCTGGCTGTTTAATGCATTACATGAGGTGGGCAATAGTGCCCACCACATGTAAAGTGCTGACAAATGTAGCGAACTCCCTCTATCTCCCATCGGCACCCCACAAAGGCTGGCTGGGGTCTGATATAGACTGTAACGGATCTCCTGGCACCCCGACTAGGTACCTCCGTTGATGGATGCTCCTAGTGCTTCCCGTGGGCTCCATGCACTCCACTTGACACCGTAAGTACTGCCAACCCCACAAACTGCCGCAGCTTGGTTGGGATCTCGCCCTCTTCCTTAATAGAGCAATGCAGTAACAGCTCTTAAAAGAGCTCAGTGATTATAGCCAGGAGAGTATAAAGCGTATAGCAATCCCCTGTCTAGATGCAGCCTTTTCCCCACACATGAGACGAGGCTCTATGTTGAGAGTAAGGCTACATGCACACGACCGTATGTGTTTTGCGGTCCGCAAATTGCGGATCTGGCAAAAAAAATAAAAACTGATAACATCCGTTTACCATCCGTTTTTTTTTTTTTGCGGATCCACTGTAGCAATGCCTAAAACAGACAAGAATAAGAAATGTTATATTTCTACGGAACGGACATACGGATGCGGATAGCACACAGTGTGCTCTCTGCAATTTTTGCGGACCCATTGAAATGAATGGGTCTGCATTATATCCGCAAAAAAAACTGAATGGACACGGAAACAAAATACGTTCATGTGCATGAGACCTAAAACAGGAACTCTTTAATGGGGCTACCTGTCAGCCTTTTATGCAGGTCTACCAGTAAGGGACACTCCCCCTGGGGACCTTGTGGAAGACTGAGATCGTTTTTTACATTAGCCAATCACCTGCATTTACAGTATTTAAACACTCTCAGCAATTGTACACAACCCCCCTCTGCCTGTGATACAATTGACAAAATACAATGGGCATTGTCTGTGGCGCAATCAACAAATACTATGGGCATTGCCTGTGACACAATTAACAAAATACAATGGGCTCTGCCTGTGACACAATTAGCAAAATACAATGGGCTCTGCCTGTGATACAATTACCAAACACAATTAACAGAAAACACACATTTCACAGAAAACACCTCAAAACCCCACATATCCCCTAAATTATAGCTCTGATCTGGGAGGACAACATATCCAAAAATCACCCAGATACGAGCAGGGGTTCCCAAACTCCACGGAAGTCACATTTGACTGACCGCAAGCATGGCTTTCCTGCCCAAAACAGTTCCACAGATTTAGGCTGTGCGGCCGGTCAATCTTCTCCTTCCAGAATGTACATGAGCCATAATCCTGAGGCAAGAGGCTGGCAAACAGGCCCCTCCAAAACCCAGTGGCGAGGTTACTTTTGCCACATAGACCCCAAGCCAGCCTTGAGGATTTTCCAGCAGGCTGTGCCCCACTGGCGCAGCCTGCTGGCCAATGTCAGTATAGCATTGACATTAAAATGCAACGCACTATAGGGATACTGCATTGTATTTTAAAATCAATCAAAATGTTGTTTGTTATAGTCCCCTTGTGGGAATATTAAGTGGTAAAAACAAGTAAAAAAAAACCTCACACATTTATTGAATAAAAAAAAAATCCCATATGTTTGGTATCGCCGTGTCCGCAATGACCTGCACTATATAAATATCATATAAATTATCCCCTATGGTGAATGCCTTAAAAAAAAAAAGACAGAATTGCTAATTTATTCTTAGTCGCCACCTGAAAAAACTTAACAACCATCAATCTAAAAGTGTCACTTACTCCAAAATTTTAACAATGAAAACTACAAGTCGTCCCACAAAAATCAAGCTCTCACACAACTCCATTGAAATAAAAATAAAAAAAGTTTTGGATCTTGGAAAGCGGCGATGCAAAAAAATTCCTTTTAAAAAAGGTGTTTTATTGCACAAAAGTAGTAAAACCTTAAAAAAACGAAATGTATTGTTGTAATCATACTGACCCAGATATTAAAGATATTATGTTATTTATACTGAAAAATGAATGCTGTAAAATTTCTAACGTAAAAACTCAGTGACAGTATTGCTGTTTTCCCCATTTCCCTCCCAGAAAGAGTTAATAAAAGTTAATCCGAAAGTTATGTGTACCCCAAAATGACCTTGTCCCACAAAAAACAAGCCCTCATACAGCTATATAGATGGAAAAATAATAAAGTTACAGCTCTTGGAAGGCGACGATGAGAAAAGGAAGAAAAAGGCTTGGTCAGTAAGGCCCAAAACGGGCTGGTCACTAAGGGGTTAAATAACAGCATACAAGGTCAATCAGCTGCCTCTAAGGCTAGTAGAATACTGTCATGTATTAAACAAGCCATGGACTCTCGGGACAGGGATGTAATATTACCACTTTACAAAGCGTTGGTGCGGCCTCATCTGGAATATGCAGGTCAGTTCTGGGCACCAGTCCATAGAAAAGATGCCCTGGAACTGGAGCTGGAAGAAGTACAAAAGAGAGGAACTAAACTGATAAGGGGCATGGAGGGTTTTAGTTATGAGGAAAGGTTAGAATAATTAAATGTATTTAATCTTGAGAAGTGATTTCTAAGGGGGGACGTGATTAAGCTATACAAATATGTAAATGGGCCATACAAAATAATATGGTAAAAGCCAAAGGCTGTTACATGTAAAATCCCCTCTGTCTGGAGAAGAAAAGGTTCAATCTCCAGAGGTGACAAGTAGTGTTGAGTGAATCGAGCTTCGGATGCTAGATCGGAAGTTGATTTGCTCCAAACTTCGTTTTAATGCTGTACAGAGTACAGTAAATGACATTAATATTTATGAAAATCTAGAAATCTCGGTCTCGCTTTCCTTTTTTCTAAAATTCCCATCTCCACCTATCTCTTGGTTGAACTTAAAGGACTTTTTTCAACCATATTAATTATGTAACTATGATATTTGCCATTCACATGCTGTCAAAAAACTGATCCAGTGAAGTTGTATGGCATGTACCTACATAGTATTGCACCTCCTGGAGTACAATGGGCCAGATTTATCATTAGCTCAGGTCAGAATAATGGAGTGAAAAAGTCCCAAAAAAGTCCCAAACGCTAAAACTGCGCACAAATTTGCGACTTTTTTCTGCTCTGCACTATGCTCGCCAGTTTTCTGAAAGTGGGCGTGTTTTCTTATGTAAATGAATCTCTAGACAGATTTACTATTGGGACTATTTAAAAAAGTCGCAAAAAAGTCGCAAAAAAGTCCCAATTTCACTCCAGTGATGACCATGCTTATCTTATGAGACTTTTTAATAGAACATGCGACTTTTTCATAAAAACGTGCGACTTTTTCGTAAAGATGTGCGACTTTTGTAAAGCTGCTTACTGACGGATGAACTGCTACCGTCAAACCACATTTATTACAGTCTTAAAGGGCCGATCATAAATCTGACTTGGCTAAAACTGACTTTAGCCCTATGTTAAAGTGGAGTGAGCTGTCAGAGTAATGATAAATCTGGCCCAAAGTGTTTAGCAATGTGCACATTCTTCTGCAGAGCTGGTCATGCATATACAGAGGATCACTATGCAGAGACCTGGCTGTGTCTGAAAATGAGTGACCACGAGCACTCAACTAAGGGTAGGTTCACTTTACTGTTTAGTTTTCCATTCATCTGATCCATCAAAAGACTTTTTCCCCGTCAAAAATAATGGATCTCAGACTGAACTGACTAAAACTGATGCAAAATAAGCAAAACGGATGCTTAAAATAAAAGGTTCATTTAAAAAAAAAATGTATGTTCTTCTGACAGATCAGAAGAACAGAAAAGTAAACGGTGATGTGAACCTACCCTTAGGCTCAATTCACACCTGAGCGTTCTGAAAGGAGCGCTCTGTATGCGCGATTGTACGGACGTTTACAAGCGCGCATACAGAGACAAGTGTGCACACAGTGTCGCGCGTTCCCGAAAGTCTATGTACGGGAACGCGCGACAAGCGCCCAAAAAATGCTCCTGTACTTGTGTGAGCGTCGGGCGTTTTACAGCGCGATCGTACGCGCTGTAAAACGCCCAGGTGAGAACCATTCCCATAGGGAAGCATTGGTTTCTCCTTGTTGAGCGTTTTACAGCGCGTAGGAACGCGCTGTAAAACGCTCAGGTGTGAATTGAGCCTTAGGCTGTATACAATCGCGCATACAGAGCGCTCCTTTCAGAACGCTCAGGTGTGAATTGAGCCTTAGGCTGGGTTCACACTTGAGCGTTTTACAGCGCGTTCAAACGCGCTGTAAAACACTCAACACATGAAAACCAATGCTTCCCTATGGCCCTGGTTCTCACTTGAGCGTTTTACAGCGCTGAAAAACGCGCTGTAAAACGCCCTACGCTCAAACAAGTACTTGAGCTTCTTTGGGGCGTTTTGACGCGCGTTTGTGGCCATAGGACATTGCAGTCAATCACACAAACGCGCGTCAAACGCGCGTTTACTATTGCAAAAAACGCTCGTCAAAAACGCGCGTCAAAAACGCGCGTTAAACGCGCATATCAAAGACGCTCAGGTCTGAACCCAGCCTAAGGCTGGGTTCACACTTGAGCGTTTTACAGCGCGTTCAAACGCGCTGTAAAACGCTCAACACATGAAAACCAATGCTTCCCTATGGCCCTGGTTCTCACTTGAGCGTTTTACAGCGCTGAAAAACGCGCTGTAAAACGCCCTACGCTCAAACAAGTACTTGAGCTTCTTTGGGGCGTTTTGACGCGCGTTTGTGGCCATAGGACATTGCAGTCAATCACACATACACGCGTCAAACGCGCGTTTACTATTGCAAAAAACGCTCGTCAAAAACGCGCGTTAAACGCACATATCAAAGACGCTCAGGTCTGAACCCAGCCTTAGTAGATAGATGTGCGCATTGCTATGCACTTTGACCGCCAGGTAGCGCCATACTATGTAAGTACATGTTACAACTCCTCACCTGATTGCATTTTAATAGCATGTGAATGGAAAATTAGCTTCATTTTATATGATCAATAAACTAAATATGATACATAATGGTGAGACAACCATTTTAAATGACATAAACATGTAATGTCTATATCGAGTGTTCATCTCTCAATGGACTGACATTCCTTCGCTATTCTTGTGGTAAAGAGTTTTTAAATGAAATAATTTCATAATAAAGCCAACTTTCTAACTTTGTAACCTTTTAACTTTGTAGCACTTCTATGCCATTTTCAAGATCCCTGCTGACTGCCAATGAATGAAAACATTGTTTCCATCAACAGGATGAAAACTTGTCTTGATCATTTCAAACAGACATAGGTGCACAGCTGATCAGGATCAACAAATCATGTTTTCATTCACTGGCAGCCAGCAGAGGTCTCCAGACAGGAGAGAAAGTTGCTGCATGACTCGAAGAAGTAAACTTTATTTAAAAAGAATTAACAATCTGACTGAACCTGCTAAGTATCCATGTCTGAAAGACATAATGAAGTCCACTGTGCACTCATAAATCATCTTGAGTACTCAAAGCACTAAACAGACACAGTCTATTATAAGATCAGTCAACAGCAAAAATATAATACTGAAAACAAAGACATATTGCAAAAACGGCCAAATTTATGTTTGCTAGCTATGTAGCAGATGATCATTTAAAATGCGCTTTGATATATTAACCCCTTAATAACCAGCAAGCAGCAATTTTTTTTTTTAGTTTTGGCCTTTCCATGTTTAAGAAGCCAATATTTTTTTTTTTCGTTTTCGTTTGACATTATTCTATGAGACCTAGTTTTATGCAGGAGAAATTGCATTTTTTGAGCTGCTTGAGAGTATACATAAATTACTTTGTAATTTATATTTTAGATTGTTTTGCATCACAAATGTAGAAAAAGCTATTTTTGAAATAGTCTTTTTTATTTATTGTCTATACTGTACATATTTTGTACCGAATAACCTGTTAAATGTGCTATTTTGGTTGTGTGGATACCTAATAAGTGTGTTTTTTCTGTTTTTATATAATGCATGTTCAATCAAATGTATTTTATATAAAATAATCGCTTAATCATTATTTTTTGCTTATACGTTCATTAGCATACTCCTGTATGTTAATACATTATGAACTGTCTGTCTCTACGGTATAGGCTGCAGTTAGGGCAACAATAAAGTGCCCTAACAGCAGGATTACTGAATTTACAATCCTTGGGTCTGTTCCATGTCCCCAGGGGTGACCGCAGAGGTCTTATCCAACCCTTAGGTCCCTTTCACACGAACTATACGGATTAGGTCCGGATGCGTTCAGGAAAACTCGCACCATTTCACAAGCAAGTTCAGTCACTTTTGTCTGCGATTGCGTTCAGTGGTTCAGTTTTTTTCGTGTGGGTGAAATGCGCATTAATGCGTTTTTCACGCGCGTGATAAAAAACTGAAGGCTTACAAACAACATTTCTTAGCAACCATCAGTGAAAAACGCATCGCATCTGCACTTGCTTGCAGATGCGATGCGTTTTTCACACAGCCCCATTCACTTCTTTTGGGGCCAAGGCTAAGTGAAAACCGCAGAATATAAAACATGCTGCGATTTTCACTCAACGCACAAGTGATGCGTGAAAAAGAACGCTCATGTACACAGACCCATTGAAATGAATGGATCCGGTTTCAGTGCGGGCGCAATGAGTTCGCATCACGCATTGCGCCCATGCTGAAAACTGGCTCGTGTGAAAGGGGCCTTAATCAGATCACCAAACCCAATCAGTGGAAAAAATCTTCTTTAATCATGCTGTGGTCACAGACTGTGTCAATGAAAGGGTGAACATTTAAGATTGGCGCTACTTCCGTTCCTAGCTGTAAAGCAAAAGGCTTCTCTAAGAACTGGAGCTGTTTGTTCATATAGCAGGAGTGCCCACAGAAGCGACAAAAAGAGAAAGTGGGTTGTCATTAAGGCCTCATGCGCACAACAGTATTTTTTCACGGTCTACAAAACAGGGTTCCGTTGTTCCGTGATCTGTTTCTGTTTTTGTTTCCGTGTGTCTTCCTTGATTTTTGGAGGATCACCAGACATGAAGGAAAGTGAAAAAAAATCTAAGTCAAGTTTGCCTTGCAAATTTTTCACGGACCCATTGACAGGTCCTATATTTTTGACGGACTGGAAACACGGATCACGGACACGGATGACAAACGGTGCATTATCCGAGTTTTCAACGGACCCATTGGAAGTCAATGGGTCTGCAGAAAATCACGGAAAACGGAACAACGGACACAGAACACAACAACGGTCGTGTGCATGAGGCCTTAGGAGAAGAATATAGGAATAGCTGAAATAATACTAGACATAATCTCATTTTTTCATGTAGTTCCTTTAGAATTCAGTAAACTGAATATTGTGATTGCTGCTGTGTTTTTGAACTTGTCTCGTCCATGGATACAGGCATATATCCCTGGATCATGAAGTACTTAAATATCATCTGACCTATTATTTTGGTCTCAATATGAGGCTCACTATTACAAAACTAAAACAATAGCAGCTCCTCTTGCCCTTGGGGGACCTGAAATTGTGGCACAATAAAAGATGCAGAACTATACAATCCAACATTCAAGACACTGGACACATAATTATCCTGCAGCTTCCACACGATATTTCTGATGTTCCCGCATATTTTATTTTTACAGTTAGTTTACACATTGGTTGGTCCTGACAGACTGAATGTTAAGTCTCATGGCAAGTATGGGCAAGAAGACAATACAAGCACATATTGTGAATTCATAATGACTTGGTTTATGCAGTGCAAATCACAGATTGTACCAGTCTGCGAGCAATTCTGTTTGTGGTGTGAAACAAGAACAAGCACGTACATGCTTATTTCTAATACTGCACGCATATACAGGTTTATTTCTTTAAAACTAAAAGAACCGATCTGATCTTGATGTCTTTGGGTCATGTGTTCACATAAGGAATAAATGTTCTTCAGCAACCTTTAACGTATGGCCACACGGTCAGGTTTCCTGATGCAGTTTTGAAGGCCAAAACCAGGAGTAAGGAGGAGTCATATCTGTCTTTTATACTTTCTCCAACTTTCTCATCCACTCTTGGTTTTGGCATCTAAAACTACTTCAGGACATCTGACCATGTGGCCATACCCTTAGAGGAACATACAGGAACTAGAATTCATAGTGAAAGTGAGAAGTGGGCCCCATACCATGTTCATGGATAATGGTGTCATATCAGGTCTGCTACTCAAAGGAAACCCACATAGCTAAATAGCACAAAGTTTCCAACTTATTATTTTCTCACAATATCAACTGCTATGGCTCCAGTCCTTCTGATGAATGTTCATGTATTCATTGTCACAAAAAGTAACTGAGGAAAGAAACTCGTAAGCAGCAAATAGCATTGAATCGCTATATGTAAAGGTCTGGAAATAGATACAAATTCCAGTGGCTTAATCAATCTTGACTATGCTGGCACACAGTCACATTAAAGCTCCATTCACACGTCCGTAGTGCATTGCGTATTCGTAAATTGTGGATCCGCAATACACCCGACCGGCACCCCTATAGAAATGCCTATTCTTGTCCGCAATTGCGGACAAGAATAGGACATGCTCTATTTTATTCCGGAGCTGCGGACTGGAGGATCGGGGCGGCTCTCCGGAAATGCGGATGCGGAGAGTACATAGAGTGCTCTCCTCATCCATTCAGTCCCCATAGAGAATGAATGGGTCCGCAACTGTTCCGCACAATTGCGGAACGGGTGCGGACAACACTTGCGGATGTGTGAATGACCCTAACTGTCCAACAGCAATAGTTTGTAACATGAGGCAGTAGAGGAGCAATGTTCTAGGTGAAGGGTAATAATAATAATATTTATTTATATAGCGCCACCATATTCTGCAGCGCTTTACAAATTCATAGGGTTCATGTACAAAACAAAAGTAACTGGGTAATATACTAGGAGTCAGGGCCCTGCTCGCAAGAGCTTACAATCTATGAAATAACAAATTGTTGAAGAAAATACACTGCACTAAATTATGCAGAATTTGGCATAGATTTGCTAGCAGATTTGAGATGCGGCAACCAGTGAGGAAGAGGGGAAAAAACTGAATACTTGCCGACCCTGGCATTTCCCTGGTTTCCTTGCCTGTTCCCACGCCAGACTATGTAGAATGCAGCCTCCTGCAATGACGTCTTACCCCATGTGACCACTGAAGCCTGTGATTGACATTAGTGGTCACATGGGGCAGGAGGCTGGGCTCCAGGGGAGGTAAGTATAATGATTTTTTAATTTTTACATTTAGAACTTGCAGATTTTGCTGAGGATCAACAGGATAACCACACACATGGGTTTTGTTGTGGAAATTAATTTCCCCATTGAAGGCATTGTGGAAAATCAACAAGAAACCTGCAACAATTCTGTGTGAAAAACTGACATATTGCAGGTTTAAAACTCCATACAGACCATTACCCTAATGGAAAATATATGTAGCGTTCAATTTGCTGCCACTATAATTCGTTGTAAATTTTCTATCTGCAGCAATTCTGTCTATGTGTGGATGAGTCTCAAAGGTGCCAGTACACATAAACCTACAGATGATTAATGGATGAGTTCAACCAAAATGATTGTTTGAAATTTAACCATGAGCACCATTTCAGCCAACCAATGACAGATTATCATCATTTTAAAAGAATTCAGCCATGTTTGAAGTTTGCATCCAGTAGTCTGGATCTTTTGTCCATAAATGATCTATCTTTGAAAGAACATTCTCAGAAACATTGTTTCTGGTGCCAGGTGGCATTGAAGAATATGGACAGTTTGGCTGCAACAGTCAGTGTGGACAAAATGTGCATGACTGTGTCTATGAAATAATTGTGTACCAATCGTTTGTTCGGAGGCTGTTCAACCTTCAACCTACTTCTGTCTAATGGGTATGGCCACCTTTAGCACAGTCTGATAGGGAGGAAGTAACAGGATGACACTTAGGCCTATTGCACATGACCGTATGGCTTTTTCAGTATTTTGCGGTCCGCAAAAAACGGATCCGCAAAAAATACGGATGACATCCGTGTGCATTGTATTTTTTGTGGAACAGAACCTCTTGGCCCTAATAGAACAGTACTATCCTTGTCCGTTATTCGGACAATAATAGGACATGTTCTATCTTGAAACGGAACGGAAAAACGGAAATACGGAAACGGAATGCATACGGAGTACATTCCGTTTCTTTTGCGGACCCATTGAAATGAATGGTTCCGTATACGGAACGCAAAAAACGGAACTTAAACTGAAAACATGAGGCCTTAAGGCTGTATTAGACTGGCCAATTATCAGCCAGTTTATAGTTAACGAGCATTTCCAGGAACACTCATTAGCAATGACCTGGCAGATCTGCTTGTTCATCGGGCAATCAGAATCTTTCAGTACATTAAAAAATCCTTGTTTACCAGTGGCAGATCATGCTGTGTAATCACAATTTTCTGCTGGCAAACAACTATACAGTATGGGGACGAGTGATGGCATAACGATCGCTCCTCACCATGCTGTGGAGCAGATTGTTGCATGTGATAGCAGCAGTGTCCTCCAATAATGAGCAGGCGGTTGCTGGGAAAGAATGCTTCCCTCCCAACAATTGCCTGCTAGATCGTGCAATATAATACAGGCTTTATATAGTAAGTCCAAGGATGGGGCAAATTGGGGAAGGAATCTCAGAGGCCAGGAATAGACAGTAGATGGAGTAAAGAAGGTCTCAGTGAGAAGTTACTTCTTAGGACACATTTTTTATAATTGGGACTAGAAATTAGAAGATTTCTTGAAATTCATTTTGTGTCCAGTTTAGTGAATTTATTTTTTAAATGAACCCAAATCAAATATGCTCCAATTGATTTATAGCAGTCTTTTATGACTCATATTTTTTCTTTAAAAGATTTATAGAAAAAATATAATTTTTTTTAGAAGTATAATACTCTAATGGAAATGAGACATGCTATCCAGTTCTTTGCACTGAGTGTATTAGAATTAGACTTCTCTGAATGAGAAGTGCAATCCAGTTTGCCTTCCAAAAGGACAAGAGTACTGCCGTGGTTAGATGAGTGGCCCTGGGGGTACTCTTGGACTCTTTCTCATTCAGGAGACCAGGTATGCATGAGGAGTATTGTAGTCCAGTCAACGCTGCTCATTCTTTCTGGGAAACATATATGCAAATTTTTGTATATTATGTCTGCTGGTGTCAGATAGATAATTTGCATACATTTGGGTTTCTGGGAAAGATTGTTATATTAGCTTTCCTTCCTAAAAAGAAAAGAACACTATGCCTAGCTGATGCCACCAGATAAACTGATGCTGCTGTACACCACTGTTTCACCACTTATCGCCGCGGTCCTGGGAGCTGCGCTCAGCGTGACCTGTGGTCGGTGCTTCCCATTTCACCACTGCGGTCCTGGGCTCTGTTTCTGTAGGTGGTATTGCTTTTGAGGATTCCGCTCCACAGCTTCCACTCAACCCTGGACACAGCATGAATTCGGCTGGTTTCATGTTACACTGCTCTAAGGGCGGAGTGCATCACTCCCTGGGCTGTGAGGGTTAGGTCAGGTGACCTCGCTAACCAACCCTGGCTCTCCTGCAGGTATTTAAGTGGCTCAGTGTTTTCCCAGATGCCTCAGTGTCAAGGTCCTTGAGTTTGCTGGTTCCTGATACTCTCATGTTCTCCTGATTTATAATTCGTTCCTGGACTCTGCTTTTCATCTGATCCCTGCCTGCTTGCCTTATCTCTCCTGTTGCCGATCCAGATTGCCTGACCTGTACCCGTGCCGCCTGCCCTGACCTTTTGCCTGTCTGACTACGCCTTTGCCTCATCCTTAGGTACTGCACTGTTGCTCCTGGTAATGACCCCACCTGCCTGACTACGCATGAACTTCTGGTACCTTCCCTGGTATCTCCTGGTCTGCCTGGTCCAGCTGCCACTGACTCAGGGATTGCTCTGGAGTTGCCCCTGGCAACTTCCCTAACGGCTCAAGTCTATCCTCACCATCTGAGGCTCTAGTGAAAACCAGGTAGTTGCTCCAGAGTATCGCCAGTCAGTGGCACAGTGGGTTCACACCCGCTGATATGTCACACTTATACATATAAAATACAAACATTTGTATATATGTTTTCCAGAAAGACTGAGCAGCGTCGGCAGGACTTCAATATTCTTCATGCACACTTGGTCTCCCTAGTGAGAAAGAGCAACTTCCAAAAGTATCCTGGTTCTTTTGGAAGGAGAACTGGATTGCCCATCTCATTTCTAGTGGAGTATTTTTCTCTTGATCGCTTAAATCACAAGACATTAAGGATGATTTCCAAACTGGTAGAATAGACTCACTCATCTCTAGCTGGCCAACTAACACGTATCTTGGATTTGAGTAGGTATTCAGGATTGTCATACAAAATGAGTCTTGTTTGGTATGCTGTAGGTGATCATAAGATATAGAATATGGGAACATGTAAGATACATCATTGTTCTTAAACATGAATTACTCTAATACTAAAAGGTGATGATGACATTGAAACTAAAGATTAGAGGTCTTATAGATACTAGTATGGCTCCTGACCTTAGAGTTACCTTGTAACCCTGAGCTTTTCCCATCCCCAACTAATAGATTGTTTAAAATATAGCTTGCACTGGATATGCATCGGCATATACAATGCCCTGAAAAATTATTCATACCCCTTGAACTTTTCCAAATTTTTTCAAATACACCCACAAACTTAAATGTATTTTATTTGGATTGTATGTCATAGACCAACACAAAGTAGCAATTGTGTGTGAAGTGAAAAAAAATGATACCAGGTTTTTAAAAAAAATGTATAAATAAAAATCTGAAAAAAATGTGGCGTGCATTCGTATTCAGCCCCCTGTACTCTGATACCCCTAAATAAAATCCAAAGTGACCAATTGCCTTCAGACGTCACCTAATTAGTAAATAGAGTCCACCTGTGTGTAATTTATTCTCAGTATAGCTACAGCTGTTCTGTGAACATCTCAAAGGTTTGTTAGAGAACATTACTGATCAAACAGCATCATAGAAAACAAAGAAACTCACCAGACAGGTCAGGGATAAAGTTGTGGAGAAGTGGAAAGCAGGATAAGATTATAAAAAAATATCCCAAGCTCTGAACATTTCACAGAGCACTGTTCAATCCATAATCCAATTATGGAAGGAGTATGGCATAACATAAACCTACCAAGACATGGCCGTCCACCTAAACTGACAGCTCAAGCAAGGAAAGCACTAATTAGAGAAACAGACAAGAGCCACTGTGGAGGAGCTGCAGGGATACGCAGTTCAGGTGGGAGAGTATGTCCAAAGGACGACTATTAGTTGTGTTCTCCACAAATCTGACCATTATGGAAGAGTGGCAAGAAGAAAGCCATTTTTGAAAGCAAGCCATAAAAAGTCCTGCTTGCAATTTGCTACAAGCCAAGTAGTATATGTGGAAGAAGGTGCTCTAGTCAGGTGAGACCAAAGTTGAACTTTTGTGGCCTAAATGCAAAAAACTATTGGGGTAATTTATCAAACTGGTGTAAAGTAGAACTGACTTAGTTGCCCAAAGCAACCAATCAGATTCCCCCTTTCATTTTCTGTCAACAGTGAAAGGTGGAATCTGATTGGATGCTATGGGCAACTAAGCCCATTCTACTTTACACCAGTTTTATAAATGACCTCATATGTGTGGCAGAAAACTAACACTGCACATAACCCTGAACACACAATCTCCACCATGAAACATGGTGGTGGCAGCATCATGCTGTGGGGGTGCTTTTCTTCAGTAGGGACAGGAAAGCTGGTCAGAGTTGATGGGAAGATGGATGGATCTAAATACAGGGCAATCATGGAGGAAAACCAGATAGAGGTTGAAAAAGACTTGAGACTGGGGCAGAGGTTCACCTTCCGGCGGGACAATGACCCTAAACATACAGCCAGAGCTACAATGGAATAGTTTAGATCAAAACATATTCATGTGTTAAAATGGCCCAGTCGAAGTCCAGACCTAAATCTCATTGAGATTCTGTGGCAGGGCTTAAAAATTGCTGTTCACAGACACTCTCCATCCAATCTGACTGAACTTGAGCTATTTTGCAAAGAAGAATGGGCAAAAATGTCAGCCTCTAGATGTGCAAAGCTGGTACAGACATACCCCAAAAGACTTGCAGTTGCACTTGCTGGGAAAGGTGGCCCTACATTATTGATTCAGTGAGCTAAACACAAATGCAAAACCACTTTCCAGATTTTTATTTATTAAACATTTTGAAAACCATGTATCATTTTCTTTTCACTTCACACATACTTGCCACTTTGTGTTGCTCTATCACATACAATCTCAACAAAATACATTTAAGTTTGTGAGTGTAATGTAAACAAATATGGAAAAGTTAAAGGGGTACAAATACTTTTTCAAGACACTGTAACTGTTAAGCTCAAATTTTTGGAATGACAATAAATTAGCATTGTGTCCAGTGTTACCTGTCAGATTCTAAGTATAACCCATTGTGTTAATCTTGAGTTACAGTTTATATTCTAGTCCAGAGCTGCAGGCTTTACAAAAAAACATCATATTGCTTAACATTTACTGATCCTTAGTCTTTACATCAGGCAGTAAATGGTAATCTCTTTACTCAGTCTTGTTCTAGGAGTACTACTAAACTGGTCTGTAACCAAACTTATTGTCTCGAATAACAATCAGCAGAAGTGTGAATGTAGCTCTGGACAATATCACAGGTTATAACTCAGGATCAGTACATCATTCAGTAATAAAATGTCTTTTTGTTATTAACTTTAAAGCAGTATTCAAGGGTGGACATTGTGTTTAAACCGATAAAAACATGCATTTCTCTTTCAGCATCCTTGCAGCTGAATCACAGTTACATTACATATCATCTTTAGAAAAAAAATTGATGACCGTAATAACATCTTTATCCAGCAAAAGAGTAGTGTCTGTGGCTTAAATAAATTGCTTGCCATGACGAAATTTAAATTCTCATTTAAGCAAAATTGTCACTCATCAAAATCTGCAGACAGTATTAAGCGCTAAGCAGACACTTCCACAAATATGATATGACAACTTAATGAAGGCAGCTGTGCATTACAATCACTTTCTACTGATGGAGGAGACACTTTACAAGTTTAGAAGGCTAATTAAAAATGAAAAGTCCCGAATCAGTGCTCCAGGGACTGCTACATTAGACATTTCCCTTTAGGGATTACAGGCAAATGCAGATTTTGTATTATTAAACATGTGACATGAATTCTTTTGCACACTAAAATGAGAAAATTTTCCAAATGCAGTACAACATGTAATTATGTTATTCCACATGCAATTTGGGAAAATGATATGAGCTATTAAAAAAAAATATACATTTTAATAAGCACAGCATGAGCTTATTGTAGATTCTTTTTTGAATTGAAGTATCTTACAATCATCTAATCTAAATCTTGGTGATGTATGAGACAAGATTCATATTAGTCTTAGGGTCTATTCACCTTAGCATCATGACCTGCTCCTTTTTCAGATACAGCCAAATCCTAAAGGGGGTTCTTAGTTGGTTTATACTGATGACCTATTGGTGTGGGAGGGAAATACCACACCGAGCATAGGAGGGAAGGGGCGAACAGGGAATCAGGCCTGAGAACTAGGGAAGGAAGATGGACACTTCCTAGTAAAACCCTAACCAAAATCCTGACTTACTACCAGTATGAACAGACCCCAGAGGTAGGTGTGTTCATACTCAGGAATACCTAGAGTCCTATCTAGCCCTATAGGACCCTAGTACTAATGGCAGGGATGAGACTACCTGTTCCTCTAAAAGGAAGGACGAACAGGAGTCTCCCTCAGGCCTAATGCAAACAATAGGGAAATGCAATACACAGAACACAAACAAAATGCAAAAGGGAAAGGAAAGACTTAACGTCAAAGGGTCTATGGAAGCACCAGGAACTCAGCCGAGATCCAACCACCAACTATACACAGGTCCAACAGAACCTATAAACCACACAGCACTGTGGGAGAAGCAACTATAAATAAGGAAGGTTAAATGACCATATTAGCAACACCTGGAGGAAATGGATGTGGCCATTACCAGAAATGACACACACCTATTCATCTACAAGGAAAACCTATTGGATCAAACCACGTGTTGCCAGTCTCACAGATCTCCTGCCACTCACTGTTGCCGGGACGTCCGTATGTCTCGGTATGTCAGTGACAGTACCCTCCCTTCTACAGGTGATCTCCGGGCACCCAGGACCGACCTTATCCAGGTGAGACCTGTGAAACACTTTCACCAAATGACTGGTATTCACGTCAGATGCCGGTACTCACATCCTCTCCTCTGGTCCATAACCCTTTCAGTGAACAAGATACTGAAGAGATCTACGGAGAACTCGAGAGTAAATTATCTTGGCGATCTGAAATTCCAAACTATCGTCCACCATGACAGGAGCGGGTGGCAAGGAAAAAGACTCCAAAGGTTCAACATATCTCTTCAACAAAGATTTATGAAACACATTATGAATTTTCATGGCCTGAGGAAGTTCAAGACGAATAGCTACAGGATTAATAATGCCACTGATCTTATATGGACCAATAAACCTTGGACCCAACTTCCAAGAAGGTACCTTCAACTTAATGTTTCTTGTGGACAGCCACACAGAATCACCCACTTTTAGGTCCGGACCATTCATGCATTTCCTGTCAGCCACACGTTTTTTACTTGTTGCCCATATTCATCAAGTTATCTTGAATTTTCCGCCATATAGATGACAATGATGATGAAAAATGTTCCTCCTCAGGGATACCAGAAGTATCTGAACCAGAAAATGTGCTAAACTGAGGGTAAAACCTATATGCCCCCAAAAAACGGCGATTTACCAGTGGACTCCTGTCTACGATTGTTTATAGCAAACTCTGCCAAAGACAAAAACAAAGACTACTCTTCCTGGTTCTCAGAGACAAAACATCTCAACTAAGTCTCCAGACTCTGATTAGTGCCCTCCGTCTGTCCGTTCGAATAAGGATGAAAAGCTGAAGAAAAGGACAGTTGTACCCCCAGTCGAGTACAGAACATCTTCCAGAATCTGGAAACAAACTGAGTCCCACGATCTGAGACCACGTCAGAGGGAATGCAATGGAGTTTCACAATGTTGTCAACAAACACTTGTGCAAGTGTTTTAGCATTAGGTAGGCTCGGCAACGTTATAAAGTGCACCATTTTACTAAAGCGATCAACTACCACCAAAATAACTGTCTTTCCTGAAGAATTAGGTAGATCAGTGATAAAATCCATGGATAAGTGAGTCCATGGTCTGGACGGGATGGGCAACAGAAGTAGAGATCCGGAACGCCGAGTATGTGTCACTTTAGCGAGTGCACAGGTACTACAGGCTGACACATAGTCCTCAACACACTTACGCAACCCCGGCTACCAGAATCGACAAGAGATTAGGTCGGCAGTGGATCTGCTCCCAGAGTGTTCCGTACGAACCATACAGTGATGTTCCTCGAACACCTTGTGACGCAATTCAGATGGCACAAACAGTTTCCTAGAGGGACAAGAATCTGGTGCGTCTTCCTGGGCCTCTAACACCTTCACCTCTAGGTAAGGGTAAAAAGCGGATATCACCTCCCCTTCCGATAGTATAGAACTCAGATTTTCTAAATCACCACCTCCAGGAAAACTACGTGACAAGGCATCTGCCTTGACGGTCTTAGCCCCCGGACAATAGGTGAAATTGAAGCTGATGAAAAACAAACACCATCTGGCCTGCCTCGGGTTCAGTTGTTTAGCTGACTTCAGGTAAGCAAGGTTTTTGTGATCTGTGAACACCGTGATCGGATGAATCGCCCCTTCCAACCAATGATGCCATTCCTCAAAAGCCAACTTAATGGCCAGTAGCTCTCTGTTACCCACATCATAATTTCTCTCTGCGGAAGAGAGTTTTTTAGAGAAAAAGACACATGGACGCCATTTACCAGGTGACGGCCCTGCGATAAAACTGCTCCTACCCCCACCTCAGACGCGTCCACTTCCACAATGAAAAGTTGTGATACATCTGGCTGCAATATAGGGGCAGAAGATAAAGCATTCTTTGATTGCAAAAAAGGCTTGCAACGCCGAATCAGACCACACTGAGACATCTGTCCCTTTCTTAGTCATGACAGTTAAGGATTTTACTATTATCTTATAGTCCTGAATACATTTTCGGTAATAGTTGGTAAACCCCCAAAAACCCCAAAAACCGCATAAGATCCTTAAGATTTTCGGGTCGATCCCAGTCCATTACAGCATGGACTTTCTCAGGATCCATTCAAAAACCTGAAGATGACAGCAGGTAGCCCAAAAACTGCAACTGGTATGCAGCAAAAACACACTTCTCTAATTTCGCGTACAATTTAATGTCCTTTAGGATCTGTAACACCTGTCTAATGTGATCCTGATGTGTCTCCACGTCTGGAGAATAGATTAGAATGTCATCTAAATACACGACTACAAACCTCCTTACAAGGTGATGAAAAATGTCGGTGATGAAAAATGTCATTCACAAAATGCTGGAAAACCGCAGGAGCATTGGTCAACCCGAAAGGCATGACCAGGTTCTCAAAGTGCCCCTCAGGAGTATTAAAAGCCGTTTTACTTAATACTAACCAGATTATATGCCCCCCTCAAATCCAATTTGGAGAACACCTTGGCACTAACAATCTGGTTAAACAAATCGGGAATCAATGGAAGAGGGTAAGGATCACGGACAGTAATCCGTGCTGGATGAGACATTGGTTTATATTTTGGCCAAAGCATAGTAAGCCACTCACCGCGTCAAGGCTGTCTCATGAGTGGTCCCTAACTCTTGTTCCTACCTGTTCATGGGCCATGACAGCCACATAAAATCCAGGGAATGCAGGTCAGCATGCAAGCCAAGTACACTTTGCTTGTAACCCCGTCCGGTGCCATTACAGCTTTCATCGGATCCAGGGATGCAAGTACCAACATGCATGCTGAACCCACCATATACTTCTCCTGGAGCCAGATGGCTAATGGTAGGTTCTATACAAGCAGACTCAGTTTTATACTGACTTTAAAACCAGCCTCAAGGACAGATTAACTGGTCAGGTGTGCAATGACTCCAAGGAGATCGCCACGCCTCCAATATATACTACAAAGAAAAAAATAAGGGGTTGGGTCAGCACAACCTGCCTGCAGGTGCACATCACTATGGCGAAATACATATACAAACGGAAAATGCAAATGTGATCGCACACTACATCCAGCACTCTGCCCTCCATGCTGGATGAGACATTGGTTTATATTTTGGCCAAAGCATAGTAAGCCACTCACCGCGTCAAGGCTGTCTCATGAGTGGTCCCTAACTCTTGTTCCTACCTGTTCATGGGCCATGACAAAAAAGAACCCCACTGCCACTGGAGACATGGTAGGTTTTATGTGTCCTTTAGCCAAACTCTCGGCAATAAGGTTGATAGGACAATCATATTCCCGATGCGGAGGTAAATCCTGGCACCACTCTCAGAACACACGTCGGCAAAATCAGATATAAAAGAAGGCAATGTCTTAATAGTTAAAACAGAAAAAGATGTATTTAGACAATTGTCAATGCAATAATCACCCAAATCCAGAATCTGTCTAGCTTGCCAATTGATGGTTGGATTGTGCTTGTTTAACCATGTGTAGGAGAGTCCCCGGAATAATAATGGACGGACGATACGTGCCACCAGAGGTCCTGGCCTCGGTGGAGTAAGAACCGGATCATTGCGGTTACAGCGGCGAATGCTGCTGGCGCAGCGTGTCCGGGCCGGTTTTTTACTGGGAACAGGTAAAGAGTTGGGGGGGTGCCTGTTCCCCACGGCCAGCCCAGGTTTTTGGTGGAGCTGGGCCTTTAAAGAACCCAGCCTGCTGATGATGGGGGTGGGGTGTGTCTTGCTGTGCTGGAGATTTCGACAGACAGAGTCAGTGCTGGAGAAGGAGAGTCTGGGCGCAGCACACATTGAAGGATAGTCCTGGGACCTGTGGTGCTACGAGCCGAAGTGGCTCTGGCCTGAGGGAGACAAAGGCAGGTAGCCTACAAGCCTGCAGAAACTGCTGTGGTCTGTCCAATACAAGGTGACTCAAACCTGCTGTTTATTTTCTATGGAAGGACTTTTGTTTTATGCACTATGTGGATATGCACCTGTCTGGTCTGCACATTGCCTGTTATGCCTTTGGTGTAAATAAAGTCACGGTGAACCACAAAGACTGTCTGTGATTGCCTCAATACTGCCGCCGCTACCGTGGCCTACCACGAGCACATCCCCACAATTGGTGGCTTGGAGCGGGCATTCCTGCAGTGAGGCAGGCCTGAGGCAAAAGTTGTGTTGGACTGCATGTCATATATCAGGCCTGCAAGTTTTATGGTTCCTGACAAGATGGAGGAGGCCATTAAGCACCTGATTCAGAGTAATGTACAGCAGCAACAGGCATTGCAGGCTCAGAGGGAAAATAATGAGCTACAGCAAAAAAGACACGAGGAGGCTATGTGTGCACAGCAGCAAACAAACAATCTCCTAATGCAGCAGCTGGTAGCCATGCAAGAGTCGGTGCGAACATCCCTGCAAGGAGTTTCAACCGCAACAACCCCGACTGTGTCTACCGCCAGGGATAAAGTCCGATCCGCCCTGAGGAAAATGGGTCCGGAAGATGATATAGAGGCGTTCCTGACGGTGTTCGAAAGAACCGCGGAGCAAGAGAGGCTGCCATTGGAACAGTGGGCCAAGGTGGTGGCGCCTTTTCTGGTGGGGGACGCACAAAAGGCCTATTTTGACCTCAGCCGCGATGAGGCCAAGGACTATGAGAGGCTAAACAGTGAGGTGTTGGCCAGGTTGGGGGTAAACACCTATGTGCGAGCGCACAGGGTGTATCAGTGGGTGTTTGCCGAGTCCCGACCCACCCGGTCACAAGCCTATGACTTACTTCACCTAGTAAAAAAATGGCTTCAGCCTGAAATATTGAGCCCTTCTCAGATGGTTGAAAGGGTCGTGGTCGACAGGTTCGTGCGTACCCTCCCGAGAGCCATACAGCGCTGGGTGGGACAAGGCGATCCAGGCAACCTGGAACAACTGGTTAGCCTGGTGGAGAGGTATATGGCCACTCAGGATTTGGTGCGGGACTCAGCGGTACTACCGAAGTCACGTCAGCCCCCGTTGCCGACCCGGGATCCTGAAAAAGGGATCCCACCTCATAAGGAGGGGAGTGGATCTCCAGTCCGTGGGAGGAATACCCTGGGGAGGAGGGAGGCTGCGAGGATCAGATGTTGGCATTGTCAGGGTTGGGGACATGTGGCAGCCAACTGCCCTAGGGCATCCGAACCCATGGACTGCGGGTTCGCTCGCAGGTCCTCTTTTTATGCCCAACCGGTGTATATAGCTGACCCCCTGCTGGCTGCGGACACCCCTCCGTTGTGTGATGTTGTTGTCAATGGTCACTCCGTGTAGGCCCTGCTGGACTCTGGGAGCCTGGTAACTCTGGTCCATGAATCGCTGGTAACGGAAAAACTCCCAGATAGGCGAACCCTTACCATTGTCTGTATACATGGGAATCGCCGGGAGTATCCCACCACTAAGGTTACCCTGGCGGTGTGTGGGAAGGAGGTACCACATGTCGTCGGAGTGGGGAGACGGCTCCCTTATGCCGCAATATTGGGAAGGGACTTTCCCCTGTTCTGGACTTTGTGGAGGAACAGGTTGCCTACCTGTGGGGAAGAAAAATGTCCGGGTCCCGAGCCCGAGGACCCCGAGGCAGGGGCCCCAGCTGTAAGGGTCACCGTAGGGGAGGTAGAGTGTAACCCTGACCGGTTTCCCCTAGAAGTATTGGCGGGTGAGACAGTAGAAAGTTCGTCTATCCTGGATCTGGGGGTACCCCGAGAAACCTTCGGGACCGCACAGCTCCAGGATTCGACGTTATTGCGGGCTAGAGAAGGTGTGTCGGTGATTAATGGCGTTGCCCAGCGTCCCAGCGCCGATACCGTATTTCCTCACCTGGCCTATAACCAGGACCTGTTATATAGGGTAGACAAGGTGAGGCAGGAGGTGGTGGAACAACTGGTGGTGCCCCAGCCTTACCGGCGATTGGTCTTGGATTTAGCGCATGCGCATGTGTTGGGTGGTCATCTGGGGGTTAAGAAAACGCTGGAGCGAATTCTACAACGGTTCTATTGGCCTGGGATTTATGAGGAAGTCCGGAGGTTCTGTCAGTCCTGTCCAGTGTGTCAGGTGACTAGCCCCCACCCTCAGTATCGCAGTCCACTGGTACCTATGCCCGTTATAGAGGTGCCCTTCGAAAGGATCGCCATGGATCTGGTAGGCCCCATTATTAAGTCAGCCCGAGGTCACCAACACATACTGGTAGTGTTAGACTATGCCACTCGCTATCCGGAGGCGGTCCCATTGCGCCATACGTCGGCCAAGGTAATAGCTAAAGAGCTTATGAGTATGTTCGCCCGGGTGGGGATACCAAAGGAGATTCTGACGGACCAGGGGACACCCTTTATGTCCAAAATAACAAAGGAATTGTGTAAGCTATTAAATATAAAACACCTGCACACGTCCGTCTACCATCCCCAAACCGATGGGTTAGTAGAACGGTTTAATAAGACCCTGAAGTCCATGCTAAAAAGAGTCGTGGCTAAGGACGGGAGAGATTGGGACTTACTGTTGCCCTATGTTTTGTTTGCGGTACGGGAAGTGCCCCAGGCGTCCACGGGGTTCTCGCCCTTTGAGTTGTTATATGGGCGACATCCCCGTGGACTACTGGACATCGCTAAGGAGGCATGGGAGCAACAGCCTACGCCTCATAAAAGTGTGATAGAACACATAGGAAAAATGCAGGACCGAATAGGGGTCGTGTTGCCGATCGTCCGGGAGCACATGGAAGCGGCACAACTGGCCCAGAGTCGGGTATATAACCGGTCCGCCCGGGTAAGGACATTTCACCCGGGTGACCGAGTTCTTGTACTCGTGCCCACGGTCGAGAGTAAATTCCTGGCCCGGTGGCAAGGACCCTATGAAGTTAAGGAGAAAGTGGGCCCAGTTGATTACAGGATATACCAGCCAGGGCGGCGGAAGCCCGAACAGGTATATCATGTGAATCTACTAAAACCTTGGAGAGACAGAGAGAATTTGTTTGGAGACAGCCCGCCCTCTGTCTGGACGGCAGGGAGTGACCCGGGGTCACCAGGTGTTCCGGAGAACGCCGCTGGGGTGACGATAGGGGACGGACTGTCGACCAAAAAGGCACAAGAGGTGAGAGAATTCGTTAGTCGGAATAGGGACGTATTCTCTGACCTTCCTGGACGTACCACCTTGATCGAGCATGACATTGTCACCGAGCCCCGGGTGAAAGTCCGCCTAAGACCATACCGAGTACCGGAGGCTCGGCGACAGGCCATTTCGCAGGAGGTAAGATCGATGCTACGTCTAGGGGTCATAGAAGAGTCAAAGAGCGAGTGGGCTAGCCCGATTGTCCTTATTCCCAAACCGGATGGTTCATTACGGTTCTGTAATGATTTTAGGAAATTAAATGAGGTATCAAAATTTGACGCCTATCCCATGCCTCGGGTGGACGAGTTGATAGAGCGGCTGGGAAAAGCCCGGTATTTTTCGATCCTAGATCTCACGAAGGGCTACTGGCAGGTACCTCTGACGGAGGCGGCAAAGGAGAAGACGGCCTTTGTCACCCCGGAGGGGCTTTTTCAGTATAGGGTGTTGCCTTTTGGGTTGCATGGCGCTCCGGCTACGTTCCAGCGTCTGATGGATGTCGTCCTCAAGCCCCATCACCAGTATACCTCCGCGTATCTGGATGATATAGTCGTGTTTAGCCCGGACTGGGAGGGTCATTTGTCAAAACTTCAGGCAGTGATAGATTCTCTAAGGAAGGCGGGGTTGACTGCCAACCCAAAAAAATGCTCGGTGGGACTAGAGGAAGCTCGCTATTTGGGGTACGTGATTGGACGCGGAGTCATTAGGCCCCAAGTGAATAAAGTTGAAGCAATCCGGAATTGGCCCAGGCCTCGTACGTCCAAGCAAGTACGGTCATTTTTGGGCCTGATTGGGTACTACATGAGGTTCATTCCCCATTTTGCCACCTTGGCAGCCCCGTTAACCGGCCTCTTGAAGGGTAGAAAGTCGGTGATGGTTCGCTGGGGGGAGCAGGAGGAGGAGGCGTTCTCCCGTTTGAAGTCGGCCCTATGTGAGTCCCCGGTTCTGGTGACGCCCGACTTCAAGCGGGAGTTTGTAGTTCAAACAGATGCCTCGGGAGTAGGACTAGGGGCTGTGCTTTCCCAGGAGCTCAACGGGGAAGAGCACCCCGTGGTTTTTCTAAGCCGCAAGCTTACCCCAGCAGAAACCCGGTATAGCATTGTGGAGAGAGAGTGCCTCGCCATCAAGTGGGCACTCGAGTCTCTCAGATATTACCTTCTGGGGAGAAGGTTCCGTCTGGTGACCGACCACTCCCCTCTCCAGTGGATGAGTCGAGCTAAGGAGGGGAGCGCTCGGGTCACCAGGTGGTTCTTGTCCCTCCAGAACTTTAAGTTCACTGTTGAGCACAGGGCCGGCCGCTTACAGGGGAACGCAGATGCCCTGTCCCGGGTACACTGCTGTGCATGTGTTCACCCCCTCAGGCTTGAACAGTATGTTCAAGCCCTCAGGGGTGAACAAAGGGGGGGGGATATGTAGGAGAGTCTCCGGAATAATAATGGACGGACGATACGTGCCACCAGAGGTCCTGGCCTCGGTGGAGTAAGAACCGGATCATTGCGGTTACAGCGGCGAATGCTGCTGGCGCAGCGTGTCCGGGCCGGTTTTTACTGGGAACAGGTAAAGAGTTGGGGGGGTGCCTGTTCCCCACGGCCAGCCCAGGTTTTTGGTGGAGCTGGGCCTTTAAAGAACCCAGCCTGCTGATGATGGGGGTGGGGTGTGTCTTTCTGTGCTGGAGATTTTGACAGACAGAGTCAGTGCTGGAGAAGGAGAGTCTGGGCGCAGCACACATTGAAGGATAGTCCTGGGACCTGTGGTTCTACGAGCCGAAGTGGCTCTGGCCTGAGGGAGACAAAGGCAGGTAGCCTACAAGCCTGCAGAAACTGCTGTGGTCTGTCCAATACAAGGTGACTCAAACCTGCTGTTTATTTTCTATGGAAGGACTTTTGTTTTATGCACTATGTGGATATGCACCTGTCTGGTCTGCACATTGCCTGTTATGCCTTTGGTGTAAATAAAGTCACGGTGAACCACAAAGACTGTCTGTGATTGCCTCAATACTGCCGCCGCTACCGTGGCCTACCACGAGCACATCCCCACACATGGTAAACCCAGAACCACCGGAGCAGGGAGATCCTCCAACAGAAAACATCAGATAAATTCTTAATGAAAGTAACCCACTCTTTATCTGATATCATGCACCACTTGAGCTAGAGGTGCAGAATCAATAGCAAAAATGGAAATGTTTTTTTTCTAATGCACTCGGTGACAACCCGTGCATACGGACGAACTGAGCATCAATCAGGTTCACCCCAGCCCGGCTGTCGATAAACACCTCAATCCCCACAGTTTTTGACTCTAGCACCACCTCAGCAGTCACGAGAAATCGGGTATTAACAGTTAAAGACAAATGCACATTTTGGACTCTCCTTTCACCCCTCCAAGAGTCAGATGGGAATTAAGTGTCCCCTTTTTTTTTCTTTTTGCCGTTGAATGCATGGACATACTCAGATAAATTGTCCCTTCTGTCCACAGAAAAAACACTTCATATTACCAGTATGCTTAAAAGTGGATCCAGGAGTAGCTCCCCCTAATTGCATAGGTTCGTCCCCAGACGAATGCAACACACAGAACCCAAACAAAATACAAAAGGGAAAGGAAAGACTTCACTTCAAAGGGGCTATGGAAGCACCAGGAACTCAGCCGAGATCCAACCACCAACTATCCACAGAAGCTATAAACTGCACAGCATTGTGGGAGAAGCAACTATAAATAAGGAAGGTTAAATTACCACATTGGCAACACCTGTAGGCAAGGGGTGTGGCCATTACCAGAAACAAAACAGACGCCTAATGATTTACAAGAAAAACCTGTCAGATCAAACCACGTGTTGCCAGTCTCACAGATCTCCTGCCACTCACTTTCGCCGGGACGTTCGTATGTCTCGGTACGTCCGTGACACCTATCCTCAGGATGGTTGTTAGTATGCGATAGGTGAGGGTCCGACACCAACCGGATTACAGTCCCTCCAGTAAGTAGATAAATTTTTTAGAGCCTTTGGTCATATTTACGATGACCCGGATCGGATCTCTCAGGCCAAAACCAAATTACGTGGTTTACGGCAGCGAGAGCGCTCCGCGGAGACCTATTGCTCTGAATTTAGGAGATGGTCTTTCGAATACAGAGTGGAATGATCCTGCTCTCCGTAGCCAATTCTGTCAGGGGCTATATGAGAGGCTGAAGGACGCGTTGGCCTTTCAGGAAAATCCTGAGTCATTGGAAGCAGCTATGTCCCTTGCTGTACATTTGATAGACGCCTGAGAGAGAGATCTAGGGTTCCTCACCCTGCGGATGTACTGTCGAATAATGTGGGGGCTTCCTTAAAGGCTTTGACACTTATGGTGGAGAGACACCTGTGGTTACGCCTTGGAATGAGCCTATACAGTTAGGAGGAGCTACTCCTGGAACTGCTGGCAAGAGCTTTGGTCATATGAAGGGAGCCTGTTTTTGTTGTGGAAAGAAGGGACGTTTTGTGAATATATGACCGTACGTTCAGTGTCAAGGTGAAAACCAAAAAAAAATATTTAATCCCCAACTTACTATTGGTGGTGTGGGTGGGGAGCCAGAAAACTTACTTTTTTCATTTACTGGTAGTACCCGATTTCTCCTGTTGGCTGAGGTGGCGCAAGACTCCAAAACTGTTGGAATTGAGGTGTTTATTAACAGTGGGGCAGGAGTCAACTTTTTTGATGCTCAGTTTGTTCGTATGCATGGTTTGACAACAAATGAATGAGACAAAAATATTTCGGTGTTTGCAATTGATTCCGCTCCACTCACTCAAAAATGTTTATCACAAATTGTGCAGGACATCCGTTTAAAGGTGGATGATTTTCATCAAGAATACATCTTGTGTTTTTTGCTGGAGGGTCTGTCTGCTCCTGTGGTGCTAGGTTTACCATGGTTAAGTAAACATAATCCTACCATCGATTGGCAAGTGAGACAGATTCTTGATTGGAGTGATTATTGCATAGTCTTAGCACATCGCTTTCTGTTACCTTACTTTATTTCTGATTTTGCTGATGTATTCTCTGAAAGTTGAGACCAGGAGTTACCCCCACATCAAGAGTATGATTGCCCTATCAACCTTATTCCTGGAGCTAAATTGACCAAATCTCGGTTGTATAATCTTTCTGAACTTGAAAGAGCAACCATGCGAGAGTATATCACCGAGAGTTTGGCTAAGAGGCATATTAGACCGTCCAAATCCCCAGTTTATGCAGGGTTTTTCTTTGTTAAGAAAAAGGAAGGAACTCTTAAGCCATGTCTGGATTTCCGTGAGCTTAATCGCATTACCGTCCGTGATCCCTATCCCCTTCCTTTGATCCCAGATTTGTTCAATCAGATTGTGGGTGCCAGGGTGTTCTCTAAGTTGGATTTGACGGGGACAGGGCCGGTACAAGGCAGGGGCCGAAGGAGCGGGTGCCCTGGGCGCTACCATTTGCGGACAGGAGGGGGGCGCAGGTGAAGTGCCAGCAGCAGTGGCGTCGCCAGGGGGGGGCCAGAGGGGGCCACGGCCCCCCCTACATCATGCTGTGCCCCCCCATGTGCCCCCCCAACTAAAATGACCCCCCCCCCCAAGTGAGCAGCCGCCGCCGGGCACAGGGAGATGAGCGCTTCCATTGCGCTCATCTCCATTGTAAACTGTCTGTGCCAGCGGAGGTGCAGGGGAGGGAGAGGCGTGTCCCTTCCCTTTCCTCTGATAGGCTGCAGGCAGGCACCGAAGTGGAGGAGAGGCCCCGCCCCCTAATTACTCCTGTTTACCTTTCTAAAGCTAAAGGACCTTTGATGATGTCATCACAGGTCCTGTAAGGGAACTGCACAGTGTAAAGTGTAGTTCCCAGGTTAGAACAGTGCATCTGCCAGGACCTGTGATGACATCATCTTCAACATCACAGGTCCTGCAGAATCTAGCAAAGGAACTGCACCAAAAATGGTGTAGTTCCTAGGTTTCAAAGGTACATCTGCCAGGACCTGTGATGACATCATCACAGGTCCTTCAACCCCTAACAGCAAGTATTAAAAGTTCACAAGCAGCTCTGTATTGATCCATACAGACTGGAATGGAGAGGTAAGAGGAGGTCCTCCACTTTTCATCATTTACCCCCCCCCCTCCATGCCCTGTTTTTACTCATTGCTCACTCATGTATACTACTTCAGACAGTTACCACTACCTCATGTACCTCACAGTGACTATAATGCATAACTGACCACATATTTCTATAAACACTGCATCTACAGTATTATACCTTCTATGTGTCACATCAATACACTGCTCTGTATATATATATATATATATATATATATACACACACATACATGCACACACACTGCATATATTACACAGTATTATACATGCAATATGTACAGATATATAGTATATACCGCAGTGCACTGATATGTGAGGTATGAGGTATAATAGATGCTGTGTGTACAGATATCAGTACACTTCTGTATATACTATATATGTGAGGTACGAGGTATAATAGATGCAGTGTGTACAGATATATAGTATATACAGCAGTGTACTGATATGTGAGGTACGAGGTGTCAATACACTGCTGTATTTACTATATACCTGTACACACTGCATCTATTATACCTCGTACCTCACATATTACACTACTGTATATACTGTATACACTGCATATATTATACCCCGTACCTCACATATCAGTACACTGCTGTATATACTATATACCTGTACACACTGCATCTATTATACCCTGTACCTCACATATCAGAACACTAGGGAATATACTATATACCTGTACACACTGCATCTATTATACCGCGTACCTCACATAACTGTACACTGCTGTATATAATATACATCTGCATCTATTATACCTCTTTTGTGTGCCAGGGCTGTTTTGTTATCCCATTCCGGCCCTGATGGCATAAATTATAAAACGCAGCAGCAAGAATAGTTCATGGAACAAAGGGAGGGGCTATAAAAGGGGAATGGGGGCCCAATTTAGATTCCTGCTATGGGGCCCAGTGATTTTTATGTACGCCCCTGGCTGCAGGCACTAGGCCGGCAGCCTATCAGAGGCCGGCGCAATGACGTCATCGTGCCGCCTGAGCCTTACATTACAGCGTGGGACACAGGAAGAGGCTGCATCGCATCGCTGACACTTAGGTAAGTATAAGTGGGTTTTTTTTGTTTTTTTTTACAATAGTGTTACTGGCACATTGGGGGGGCTTATTACAAAACTGGCACATGATGATGGGGGGGACTTTATACTGGCACATGATGATGGGGGGGAACTTTATAGTGTCTGTGACTTTCAAAGTCCCACAGTCCTTTGTTCTATTGCTTTAAGTATATTCTTGTTTTGAAACAACATTGATTCTTTCTTAAAAACGGGGGGGGGGGGGCGCAGTTTGCCATCTTCGCCCTGGGCACCAAATGGCCTTGTCCCAGCCCTGGACGGGGACATATAATCTGGTAAGGGTCAAGGAGGTGGACGAATGAAAGACAGCCTTTAATATCCCTGAAGGTCATTTTGATAATTTGTTCATGCCTTTTGGGTTGACCAATGCTCCTGCTGTTTTTTAACATTTAATCAGTGACGTCTTTCATTATCTGGTAGGCAGATTTGTGGTGGTGTATCTGGATGATATTTTAATTTATTCCCCCGACATGGAGAAGCATCAAGATCACGTCAGAGAGGTCTTACAGATCCTAAGGGAGAATAAATTGTATGCTAAGATGGAGAAGTGTGCATTTGCGGTTCCGGAAGTGCAATTCCTGGGTTACCTACTCTCTCGGCTTTTCAAATGGATCCGAAAAAATTCTGTGCTGTGTTGGACTGGAATCGACCCGAAAATCTGAAAGCGCTCATGCGATTTTTGGGGTTCACCAAATTTATCTTGAATTACTCGACTGTTGTTAAACCATTAACAGATATGACAATGAAAGGTGTCGATTTCTCAGTCTGGTCTGATGAGGCATTACATGCCTCAGCGGTAAAGAAATGTTTTGCTTCTGTTCCTATACTGGTGCAGTCGCATGTGTCACAGCCATTTATTGTGGAGGTTGATGCATCTGAGGTAGGGGTAGGAGCAGTCTTGTCGCAGGGTCCTTCACCTAGTAAATGGCGCTCATGTGCTTTCTTCTCTAAGGAACTCTCGGGTGCTGAAAGAAATTATGACGTAGGCAATAGAAAATTGCTGGCCATTAAGTTGGCTTTTAAGGAATGGCGGCATTGGTTAAAAGGAGCGGTTCCCATTATGGTAATTACCGATCACAAAAATCTGGCTTACCTGGAGTAGGCTAAACGTCTGAACTCAAGGCAGGCCAGATGTCGTTGTTTTTTACCAGATTGAATTTCATTATCACCTATCGCCCTGGGATTAAGAACGTCAAGGCGGATGCCTTGTCGGGTAGCTTTCCTGGGGGGGGGGAGTGATTCGGAAGATCCTGGTCCTTTCTTGTCTGAAGGGGTAGTAATATCCGCTCTTTATCCCGACCTTGAGGCAGAGGTGTTGGAGGCCCAGGGAGATGCACCGGATTATTGTCCTCCGGGAAAGTTGTTTGTTCCTTCTGAATTACGGCACAAGATGTTCGAGGAACATCACTGTACAGTTCTTACAGGACACCCTGGGAGGAGATCCACGGTTGATCTAAATCTCTTGTAGATTCTGGTGGCCGGAGTTGCGTAAATGTGTGGAGGGGTATGTGTCAGCCTGTAGTACTTGTGCACGTGCTAAGGTGACACATACTCAACCTTCAGGACCTCTACTTTTGTTGTCCATCCCGTCCAGACCTTGGACTCATTTGTCACAGATTTGCCGAATTCCTCAGGAAAAACTGGTGGTTGTTGATCGCTTCAGTAAGATGTTGCACTTTATACTGTAGCATTTCTAGGGCTACCTAATGCTAAACTCAGTTTGTTTCCAGATTCTGAAAGGCGTTTTGCACTCGCTTGGGGGTACAATTGTCCTTCTCTTCGGCCTTTCACCCTCAGTCGAACAAACCAGAATCTGGAGACTTATCTGAGATGTTTTGTCTCAGAGAATCAGGAGGAGTGGTCTTCTTTTTTGTCTTTGGCAGAGTTCACCATAAATACACATAGGCAGGAGTCCACTGATAAGTCACCGTTTTTGGAGCATATGGGTTCCACCCGCAGTTTGGCTCATTTTTTGGTACTGAGACTTCTGGTATACCTGAAGAGGAAAAATTTTCCTCTTCTTTGTCATCTATTTGGCGCAAATTCAAAATAATCTGAAAAAGATGGGCAAGAAGTATAAACGAATGGCTGACAAGAGGCGTGTGAGTGGTCCGGACCTGAGAGTGGGCGATTCTGTGTGGCAGTCCACAAGAAACATTAAGTTGAAAGTACCTTCATAAAAGTTGGGCCCAAGGTTTATTGGTCCATATAAGATCTCTGCCATTAGTAACCTGGTAGCCTTTCGTCTTGACTAGGGTTGAGCGAACACCTGGAAGTTCGAGTTCGCCGGGTTTTGTCCGAACTTCGCCGCAAAGTTTGGGTTCAGGACCCGAACTTGACCCCAAACCCGAACCCCATTGAAGTCAATGGGACCCGAACTTTGGAGCGCTAAAATGGCTCTAAAAAAATCATAGAAAGGGCTAGAGGGCTGCAAAAGGAAGCAAAATAGGGGTAAGAGCAGGACAATTGCCCTGCAAACAAATGTGGATAGGGAAATGAATTAAAATAACATAGAATTTTTTTAAAAAGTAAAAAATAATGATCTTGAACTAGGAGGCAGATGTCAAAGTGGAGTAGGAGGTTGAGGAGGCGGTGGACGTGGCGGTGTAGGTGGAAGCGGTGGTGTATTTTTTATTTTTATTTTAACATTTTTATTTTTATAAATTTGGGAAGACCCCAAAACATTGGGAAATATAAAAAAAGAAAACAAAGAGAAAGTGCGCTGGTGTATAACAATGGCTGGGTGCGGCCGGTATACTTGTCTATTCTGCACAAGGTACGGACAAGTCCTGTGGGATCCATGCCTGGTTCATTTTAATGAACGTGGCTTGTCCACATTAGCTGTGGACAGGCAGCTGCGCTTGTCTGCGATCAAGCCCCCCCCCCCCCCCCGTGCTGAACACACGTTTGGAAAATACACTGGCAGGCCAGCACCTCCAAGGCGTAAAGGGCAAGCTCAGGCCATGTGCCCAATTTGGAGACCCCTAAGTTTAATGGGGCAGACCCATCAATCAGTACGTGTAGGCGTGTGCACAGGTACTGTTCCACCATGTTGCTGAAATGCTGCCTCCTGCTAAGACGTTCCATATCAGCTGGTGGTGCTGGTTGTTGTGGCATGCTGACAAAGCTTTTCCACATTTCGGCCATGCTTACCCTCCCTTCTGAGATGCTGGTGGTGCCCCAGCTGCGTTGGCGACTTACTCCTTCTTTGACTTCTCCTTTTGCTTCCACTGAGCCCCCGGTGTCAGGTGGGAATGCCATTAGCAGCGTGTCTACCAGCATGTCTACCAGCGTGCGCTTGTACTCGCACATCTTCCGATCACGCTCCAGTGACGGAATTAAGGACGGCACATTGTCCTTGTAACAGGGATCCAGCAGGGTGGCCACCCAGTAATCAGCACTGGTTAGAATGTGGGCAACTGGGCGCAGGCACTGCAGCATGTAGTCACTCATGTGTGCCAGGCTGCCCAGAGGCAACGACAAGCTGTCCTCTGTGGGAGGTGTATCGTCTATGTCCTCTGTATCCCCCCAGCCATGCTCCAGTGATGCCTATGAGCTGCTTTGGGTGCCACCCTGCTGTGAACACGGTTCCTCCTCCTTATCATTCTCCTCCTCCTCATCCTCCAGAACTGTGCTGTGGCTGGACAATTGTGTACCTGGCCTCTGTTGGTGCAGGAACCCACCCTTCGAGCCACTTGTGAATGACTGGCCTGATAACAGTGAAAATGATCCCTCTTCCTCCTCCTCTTCCTCCCGTGCCACATCCACATCATCGCTCAAAGCGTTTTATCAAGGAGACATAGAAGTGGGATAGTAACGCTGAGGACTGCGTCATTGGCACTGGCCATGTTTGTGGAGTACTCGAAACAGCGCAACACGGCACACATGCATGGAGGCCCACTCGTTGGTGGTCAAGTGGTGCTGTTCCGCAGAGCGACTCACCTGTGCGTGCTACAGATGAAACTCCACTATCGCCTGCTGCTGGCCGCACAGTCTCTGCAGCATGTGAAAGGTGGAGTTCCATCTTGTGGGCATGTCGCATATGAGGCGCTGAGCAGGAAGGCCAAAGTTACGCTGCAGTGCAAACAGGCGAGCAGCAGCAGCTCTGACATATCGGGGTAATTTTTCAGGAACCTCTGCACCACCAAATTCAGCACATTCGCCAGGCAAAGGATGTGCGTCAAACCGGCTAGGCCCAAAGTGAGATTTTGCCCATTATCGCACACCGCCAGGCTTGAGGCTCAGTGGCACCAACCACTCATCCTTCTGTTGTTCCATGCCTGTCCACAGCTCCTGCGCGGTGTGGCTTTTTCCCCCCAAACAGATGAGTTTCAAAACAGTCTGCTGTCGTTTCCCCCTGGCTGTGCTGAAGTTGGTGGTGAAGGTGTTACGCTGACCAGATGAGGAGGCGGTAGCGGAGGAAGCGGAGTAGGAGGCAACAAGAGGCAAAGAGAACCGTCCTCGTTGTGGAAGGACATGCGCCAAACTGCTATCTGCCTCAGGCCCAGCCACCACTGCATTTACCCAGTGTGCTGTTAGGGAGATATAACGTCCCTGCCCGTGCTTCCTGGTCCACGTATCGGTGGTTATGTGGACCTTGCCACAGATGGCGTTGCGCAGTGCACACCTAATTTTGTCCACCACTTGGTTGTGCAGATGGCTCGTCTGGAAAAGTAGTGGCGGCTGGGAACCACGTACTGTGGGACAGCCACCGCCATAAGGTTTTTAAAAGTCTCAGTTTCCACCAGACAGAATTACAGCCTTTCAAAGGCCAGGAATTTTGAAATGCTGGCATTCAGGGCCAGGGATCGTGGGTGGGTAGGGGGGTACTTTCTCTCCAGTGTTTGGGAGATAGACAGCTGAACGCTTCCATGGGACATTGTGGAGATGCTTGGTGACGGTGACAGACATGGTGGCATTGCTGCCACATCCTCTGTTTGCGGGGTGGCAGGTGCCACTGTCACTCCAGGGGGGAGGAAGAGGCCGAGAGTGCAGCAGAAGAGGGACCAGGAGGAGCCTGAGATCTTTTGTGGTTTTTGAGGTGTTTACTCCACTGCAGCTCGTGCTTTGCATTTAGATGCCTGGTCATGCAGGTGGTGCTCAGGTTTAGAACATTTATGCCTCGCTTCAGGCTCTGATTGCACAGCATCAAACCACTCGCGTTTTGTCGTCAGCACATTGTCTGAAGAACTGCCACGCCAGGGAACTCCTTGGAGCTGGCTTTGGTGTGCTCAGTCCCTGGGTGCGGTGAGCAGTAGCAGGCATACTGGCTAGGGGAAGGCCACTCTGCTTTTGCACCCTGCTCCCTCTTTTGCTGTGCGGCTGGTGCTGTGTGACCACCACCTCTTCCTCCGAACTGCACACGTCATTTGCATGACCTTGATTCCATGTGGGGTGTAGGACCTCATCATCCTCCACATCATCTTCCACCCACTCTTCACCCCTGCCCTCCTTGCCGGTCTGCACATTGCAGAAAGCAGCAGCAGTTGGCACCTGTGTTTCGTCATCATCAGAGATGTGCTGCGGTGGTCCTCCCATGTCTACATCCTGAAACATAAGTGGTTGGGCATCAGTGCACTCAATTTCTTCCACTTATGGAGCAGGGCTATTTGGACGGCCCTCGGAAACCCTGCCAGCAGAGTCATCAAAAAGCATAAGAGACTGCTGCATGACTTGGGGCTCAGACTGCTTGGCTGATTTGCGAGGGGGTGAGGTGAAAGACAGATGCCCAAGGGCTGCAGGTGCCAATTCTGCACTTTCAGCAGGGTACCGGGTGGGAGACAATGTGAAGGAATTGAAAGCACTGTCAGCCACCCAATCTACTACCACCAGGGGCGTAGCTAGAAGTGACTGGGCCCCACAGAAAGCGGAGAAAGCTGGCGCATGCGCGATTACACTGCTTGAGGCTTCTGCCAGGACACCGCGTGGGCCCGGACGTGAGTAACATCAGCACATGTGCGAGACTATAGCGCACTTAATAAAAAGTGCTGTGAATAATTAACAGCGAGGCGGCGCTGGACTTGGCGATAATGGTCACGGATGGGCACAAATGGCCGGAGAGGCAGCCCCTTGGGCACGTTAGGAAGGTAATTTGGATATAAATAAAAACGATTAAACTTGACTGACACGCTGCCGGGCGCTGGGCCCCTTGTCAGCCCGGGCCCCTAAGCAGCCGCTTCCCTGTAGTTACGCTACTGACTACCGCCTCTACTTGTTCTGGCCTCACCATTCGTTCACCGGTATTCGGGCCTATAAAATAACACTGTCACCTATGTGGACCTGAGGAAGGTGCCTACGTGCACCTGAGGAAGGTGTTTCTGTCGCCTACGTGCACCTGAGGAAGGTGATTTATTTGGGCGTATAGCTGGCACAGATTGACCACGTCCTCTCCCTGCAACAGGATCTCCACCAACCCCAGCAGCACCACGACCAGGGCCATGTCCCTTATTTGATGCCTTCCTCATTCTTTGAGGTCACCCCCTGAACTATATCAATTTCTCTGTCACGTATGCAGTGCAGGTGTACTTCACGCAATAAATGGGTTTATGACGTGTACCTAACAGACGGATTAACTGTATCAATTTCTCTGTCACGTATGCAGTGCAGGTGTACTTCATGCAATAAATGGGTATATGACGTGCACCTAACTAACAGACAGAATAATTATATCAATTTCCCTGTCACATATGCAGTGCAGGTGTACTTCACGCAATAAATGGGTATATGACATGAACCTAACTAACAGACGGATTAACTATATTATTTTCCCTGACACGTATGCAGTGCAGGTGTACTTCACACAATAAAAGGGTATATGACGTGCACCTAACTAAAAGACGGATTAACTATATCAATTTCCCTGTCACCTATGCAGTGCAAGTGTACTTCACGCAATAAATGGGTATATGACATGCACCTAACTAACAGACGGATTAACCACCATATTTTTCGCCCCCGTAAGACGCACTTTCCCCCCCCCCCAAAAGTGGGGGGGAATGGCAGTGCGTGTTATGGGGTGAATGCTGCAATTTTTACATTGCAGGCTTCGATGTTGCACAGGGCTGGAGGCAACTCGCGGCGGGGCCCGGTGCAGTCACTGTACTCTTACACCAGGCCCCGCACACACAAGTATTCAGATGCAAACTGTAGGCAATTGATATGTTAACTGTAGGCAATCAATATTTATGAAAGTTAATCAGTACTTATATGTCACAGTCCGGTCCAGAGTTTATAAGTTGCATGATCCCTATATAGGTAATGATTTTTGTGTCCCTCATTCTCATTACATTCTCAACCACTGAGGAAGGAACCTGGGTGGTTTCGAAACACGTCTGGTAATTAAAAGCATAGCAGCATATAAGGAGTGTGACTCTTCACAGTGATATTTCACAATCAAGGACCCAAGCCAGTGTTATAAAATGATAAACTCGCATGCGCCAGAGAATAGTGCCGGCACTAGCGCACATGCAAGAAGGCTAACAGGATGGTCTACAAGATAATTGAAACTTGTACACAGCCACGTGCGTACCAACCATCATCGAGTGCAGCGACAGGTCTGGTTAGCAGCTAACAACATACTCTGCTTGACCATTTCGCACGATAACTGCATTATTTACTGAATGTGTCAGGTGGCAGCGGCGCAACCACCTGATAATCATTGCACACTTTATATGAAACAGTAAGCAGTTAACATCATATACTGCTAAATTATCGTGTATATCAACGGTGCCGCTGACTTAAACAGTGACAATACAACTACCTGATTATCGCAGCATAATACGTTCGGCACTATTACAAAGAGTGGCAATTTAAAAATAATTAAGAACACTGTAATAAGAAAGCATGTATCATTAAGACACTGTATTAACTTCTCATATACTGCTGTGGAATGTTCATATTTGAATAGTGTTAGAGCTTTGCACTATATGTTTATAGGGGGACAGTGACTGTACATTTTTTGTTTATATTTTTTGTTTATATTTTTTGTTTATATGTTAATAGATTATCATGTATATATATATATATATATATATATATATATATATATATATAGATCCAGAAAATGAGCGGCACTCCGGTAAATTAAGAACAAGTGATACCTTTATTCACCCATACGGTGCAACGTTTCGGCTCCAAAAATGAGCCTTTTTCAAGCAGGCTCATTTTTGGAGCCGAAACGTTGCACCGTATGGGTGAATAAAGGTATCACTTGTTCTTAATTTACCGGAGTGCCGCTCATTTTCTGGATCCATTGGTTGGGGTAAGAAGTCCATTCCCCTGGAACGTGCACCCGATTTTTTCCTCCTAAGTCAGTGCCGCCATTTTTCTTTGATATATATACACTCACCTGAAGAATTATTTTGAACACCATACTAATACGGTGTTGGACCCCCTTTTGCCTTCAGAACTGCCTTAATTCTATGGGGCATTGATTCAACAAGGTGCTGATAGCATTCTTTAGAAATGTTGGCCCATATTGATAGGATAGCATCTTGCAGTTGATGGAGATTTGAGGGATGCACATCCAGGACACAAAGCTCCCGTTCCACCACATCCCAAAGATGCTCTATTGGGTTGAGATCTGGTGACTGTGGGGGCCATTTTAGTACAGTGAACTCATTGTCATGTTCAAGAAACCAATTTGAAATGATTCGAGCTTTGTGACATGGTGCATTATCCTGCTGGAAGTAGCCATCAGAGGATGGATACATGTTCTCATTCTGTTTACGCCAAATTTGGACATTTGAATGTCTCAACAGAAATTGAGACTCATCAGACCAGGCAACATTTTTCCAGTTTTCAACAGTCCAATTTTGGTGAGCTCGTGCAAATTGTAGCCTCTTTTTCCTATTTGTAGTGGAGATGAGTGGTACCCGGTGGGGTCTTCTTCTGTTGTAGCCCATCCGCCTCAAGGTTGTGCGTGTTGTGGCTTCACAAATGCTTTGCTGCATACCTCGGTTGTAACGAGTGGTTATTTCAGTCAACGTTGCTCTTCTATCAGCTTGAATCAGTCGGCCCATTCTCCTCTGACCTGTAGCATCCACAAGGCATTTTTGCCCACAGGACTGCCGCATACTGGATGTTTTTCCCTTTTCACACCATTCTTTGTAAACCCTAGAAATGGTTGTGCGTGAAAATCCCAGTAACTGAGCAGATTGTGAAATACTCAGACCGGCCCGTCTGGCACCAACAACCATGCCACGCTCAAAATTGCTTAAATCACCTTTCTTTCCCATTCTGACATTCAGTTTGGAGTTCAGGAGATTGTCTTGACCAGGACCACACCCCTAAATGCATTGAAGCAACTGCCATGTGATTGGTTGACTAGATAATTGCATTAATGAGAAATAGAACAGGTGTTCCTAATAATTCTTTAGGTGAGTGTGTATACAGTGGGGGAAATAATTATTTGACCCCTCGCTGATTTTGTAAGTTTGTCCAATGACAAAGAAATGAAAAGTCTCAGAACAGTATCATTTCAATGGTAGGTTTATTGTAACAGTGGCAGATAGCACATCAAAAGGAAAATCGAAAAAATAACTTTAAATAAAAGATAGCAACTGATTTGCATTTCATTGAGTGAAATAAGTATTTGAACCCCTACCAACCATTAAGAGTTCTGGCTCCCACAGAGTGGTTAGACACTTCTACTCAATTAGTCACCCTCATTAAGGACACCTGTCTTAACTAGTCACCTGTATAAAAGACACCTGTCCACAGAATCAATCAATCAAGCAGACTCCAAACTCTCCAACATGGGAAAGACCAAAGAGCTGTCCAAGGATGTCAGAGACAAAATTGTAGACCTGCACAAGGCTGGAATGGGCTACAAAACCATTAGCAAGAAGCTGGGAGAGAAGGTGACAACTGTTGGTGCGATTGTTCGAAAATGGAAGGAGCACAAAATGACCATCAATCGACCTCGCTCTGGGGCTCCACGCAAGATCTCACCTCGTGGGGTGTCAATGGTTCTGAGAAAGGTGAAAAAGCATCCTAGAACTACACGGGAGGAGTTAGTTAATGACCTCAAATTAGCAGGGACCACAGTCACCAAGAAAACCATTGGAAACACATTACACCGCAATGGATTAAAATCCTGCAGGGCTCGCAAGGTCCCCCTGCTCAGGAAGGCACATGTGCAGGCCCGTCTGAAGTTTGCCAATGAACACCTGAATGATTCAGAGAGTGACTGGGAGAAGGTGCTGTGGTCTGATGAGACCAAAATAGAGCTCTTTGGCATTAACTCAACTCGCTGTGTTTGGAGGAAGAAAAATGCTGCCTATGACCCCCAAAACACCGTCCCCACCGTCAAGCATGGGGGTGGAAACATTTTGCTTTGGGGGTGTTTTTCTGCTAAGGGCACAGGACAACTTATTCGCATAAACGGGAAAATGGACGGAGCCATGTATCGTGAAATCCTGAGCGACAACCTCCTTCCCTCTGCCAGGAAACTGAAAATGGGTCGTGGATGGGTGTTCCAGCACGACAATGACCCAAAACATACAGCAAAGGCAACAAAGGAGTGGCTCAAGAAGAAGCACATTAAGGTCATGGAGTGGCCTAGTCAGTCTCCGGACCTTAATCCAATCGAAAACCTATGGAGGGAGCTCAAGCTCAGAGTTGCACAGAGACAGCCTCGAAACCTTAGGGATTTAGAGATGATCTGCAAAGAGGAGTGGACCAACATTCCTCCTAAAATGTGCGCAAACTTGGTCATCAATTACAAGAAACGTTTGACCTCTGTGCTTGCAAACAAGGGTTTTTCCACCAAGTATTAAGTCTTTTTTTGTTAGAGGGTTCAAATACTTATTTCACTCAATGAAATGCAAATCAGTTGCTATCTTTTATTTAAAGTTATTTTTTCGATTTTCCTTTTGATGTGCTATCTGCCACTGTTACAATAAACCTACCATTGAAATGATACTGTTCTGAGACTTTTCATTTCTTTGTCATTGGACAAACTTACAAAATCAGTGAGGGGTCAAATAATTATTTCCCCCACTGTATATATATATATATATATATATATATATATATATACAGTCCTGATCAAAAACTACACCCCTCAAGGTATTCCAAGCTGATTTTACAAACTTTGTTAACCCTTTAGGTGTTCCATAAGAATTAATGGAAAATAGAGATCCAATTTCAAAATTTCACTTTTTTGGCAGATTTTCCATTTTAATAATTTTTTTCCAGTTACAAAGCAAGGGTTAACAGCCAAACAAAACTCAATATTTATGGCTCTGATTCTGTGGTTTACAGAAACACCCCATATGTGGTCGTAAACCGCTGTACGGGCACACGGCAGGGCGCAGAAGGAAAGGAATGCCATACGGTTTTTGGAAGGCAGGTTTTGCTGGACTGGTTTTTTGACACCATGTCCCATTTGAAGCCCCCCGATGCACCCCTAGAGTAGAAACTCCATAAAAGTGACTACATTTTGGAAACTACGCGATAAGGTGCCAGTTTTATTGGTACTTGCTGTTGCAATTTTTGTGAAAAAATTGGCTTTTTTTTACACTTTTTTTTTTTTTTACGGTGTTCACCTGAGTGGTTAGGTCATGTGATATTTTTATAGAGCTGTTTGTTACGCACGTGGCGACACTTAATATGTATCCTTTTTGTATTTTTTTCACTTTTGAAGTAAAAAAAATAATCATATTTTAGTGTCTCCATAGTCTGAGAGCCATAGTTTTTGTATTTTTTGACCGATTCTCTTAGGTAGGGTCTCATTTTTTGTGGGATGAGGTGACGGTCTGATTGGTACTATTTTGGGGGGCATACACCTTTTTGATCACTTGCTGTTGCAATTTTTGTGATGTAATGACAAAAATGGCTTTTTTTTACATTTTTTACATTTTTTTTACGGTGTTCACCTGAGTGGTTAGGTCATGTGATATTTTTATAGAGCTGTTTGTTACGCACGTGGCGATACCTAATATGTATCCTTTTTTTTTTTTTTTTCACTTTAGCACAATAATAGCAGTTTTGAAGTAAAATAAATAATTATATTTTAGTGTCTCCATAGTCTGAGAGCCATAGTTTTTGTATTTTTTGACCGATTCTCTTAGGTAGGGTCTCATTTTTTGAGGGATGAGGTGACAGTCTGATTGGTACTATTTTGGGGGGCATACGCCTTTTTGATCACTTGCTGTTGCAATTTTTGTGATGTAATGTGACAAAAATGACTTTTTTTTACATCGTTTTTTTTTTTTTTACGGTATTCACCTGAGTGGTTAGGTCATGTGATATTTTTATAGAGCTGTTTGTTACGCACGTGGTGATACATAATATGTATCCTTGTTTTATTTTTTCACTTTAGAACAATAATAGCAGTTTTGAAGTAAAAAAAATAATCATATTTTAGTGTCTCCATAGTCTGAGAGCCATAGTTTTTGTATTTTTGGACCGATTCTCTTAGGTAGGGTCTCATTTTTTGCGGGATGAGGTGATGGTCTTATTGGTACTATTTTGGGGGGCATATGCCTTTTTGATCACTTGCTGTTGCAATTTTTGTGATGTAATGGGACAAAAATGGCTTTTTTTTTACACAGGTTTTTTTATTAATTTTTTATGGTGTTCACCTGAGTGGTTAGGTCATGTAATATTTTTATAGAGCTGTTTGTTATGAACGTGGCGATACCTAATATGTATTTTTTTTATGTATTTCACTTTAGCACCATAATAGCAGTTTTGAAACAAAAAAATGATGTTTTAGTGTCTCCATGTTCTGAGAGCTATAGTTTTTATATTTTTGAGCGATTGTCTAAGGTAGGGGCTAATTTTTTGCAGGATGAGGTGATGGTTTTATTGATACCATTTTGGGGGGCATACGCCTTTTTGATCGCTTGGTGTTGCACTTTTTGTGATGTAAGGTGACAAAAATGGCTTTGTTTTACACATTTTTTATTTTTTTATTTTTTATGGTGTTTATCGGACAGGGTGGATCATGTGATATATTTATAGAGCCGGTCAGTACGGACGCGGCGATACCTAATATGTGTGTTTTTTGGTTTTTTTTAATGTTTTTTATTATAAAATAAGGGGAAAGAGGTTTTTTATTTCTTTCTTACTTTATTAATTTTATTACTTTATTAATTTTATTAAAATCCCTTTTTTTTACTATTTTTTACTTTACTTTATTTATGACATTCATTTTTGGGGGTCTGATCCTCTCTGCAATGCATTTACAATACATCTGTATTGTAATGCATTGCCTGTTAGTGTATGACACTGAGTCATATACTAACAGGTTGCCTAGAAGACCCACGCTGAGGCTGGATCTCCTCGGCTCCCTCCTCGGCTCCCGTAGAAGGCAGTTCCCGATGCCGTGCAAGGCATTGGGCAGCCTCTGCACAGCATCGGGCTGCCTTGTGTCGCATCAGGTCCCCGCCACAGCAGTGCGGGGACTCGATGCGATCGTTCACCTGACATAAACTTCTTCTATGTTGCGGTCAGCGTGGACCGCGGCATAGAAGGGGTTAATCCACTGGCATCTGCTTTTTTAGCGATGCCGGCGTATACAGCAGGTGCCCGGCTACCACGGACTGCCGGGCCCCTGCAGTGATTGCGCGCGCACGGCTCCGGCGCCCGCGTGATCACCATGACGTACTATTACGTCAAATTACGGGAATTTAGTGGTTCCTATGACGTAACAGTACGTCAAAGGTCAGGAAGGGGTTAATGAAAACAACTAATAAACTGAAACAGGCTGTTTTTCAGCTGATCAAAAGTTTAGGACCACACCTCCAAAAAGCCCCTAAACCCCCCCAAAACAGAAATCCAACTTCCAAACATGAACTCAGTAATGAGTAGCTCCGCCGTTATTGTTGATCACTTCAAAAATTTGTTTCGGCATGCTTGATGCAAGCGTTTCCCTGAGGTGAGTGGGAACATTTCTCCAAGTGGTGAAGACGGACGCACGAAGGCCATCTACTGTCTGGAACTTTTGTCCATTTTTGTAAACTTCCCTTGCCATCCATCCCCAAAGGTTCTCAATTGGATTTAGATCAGGGGAACACGCAGGATGGGCCAAAAGAGTGATGTTATTCTCCTGGAAGAAGTCCGTTGTCCTGTGGGCATTGTGTACTGTAGCGTTGTCATGTTGAAAAATCCCAGTCGTTACCACACAGACGAGGGCCCTCAGTCATAAGGGATGCTCTCTGCAACACCTGGACATAGCCAGCGGCCGTTTGACGCCCCTGCACTTCCTGAAGCTCCATTGTTCCACTGAAGGAAAAAGCACCCCAAACCATTATGGCGCCCCCTCCACTGTGGCGCGTAGAAAACATCTCAGGTGGGATCTGCTTGTCATGCCAGTAACGTTGGAAACCATCAGGACCATCAAGGTTAAATTTTTTCTCATCAGAGAATAAAACTTTCTTCCACCTTTGAATGTCCCATGTTTGGTGCTCTCTTGCAAAGTCCAAACTAGCAGTTCTGTGGCGTTCAGGGAGACGAGGTCTTTGAAGAAGTTTTTTGTTTTTGAAGCCCTTCAGTCTCAGATGCCGTCTGATGGTTATGGGCCTGCAGTCAGCCACAGTAAGGGCCTTAATTTGGGTCAAGTATCGTTCAGAGTCTTGACAGACAGCTAATTGGATCCTCTGGCTCAGTGCTGATGAAATTTTTTTGGTTCTTCCACTTGACTTTTTTGTTCCATAACATTCAGGATCATTTAATTCCAACTGACTGTCTTACTGCATCCCACCTCAGCAGCGATGGCGCGCTGTGAGAGACCCTGCTTATGCTGTTCAACAACCCGACCACGTTCAAAAAGGGAGAGTTTTTTTGCCTTTGCCATCACAACGTGTGACTACCTGACAGAAAATGACAATGAATCCACATCTTTGCACAGATTTGGCCTTTTAAAGGCATGTGGTCCTAAAATTTGGATCAGCTGAAAAACAGCCTGTTTAATCATTATTTTCAATTAGGCCTCATGCACACGACAGTATTTTTTCACGGTCCGCAAAACGGGGTTCCGTTGGTCCGTGATCAGTGACCGTTTTTTCGTCCGTGGGTCTTCCTTGATTTTTGGAGGATCCACGGACATGAAAAAAAAGTCGTTTTGGTGTCCGCCTGGCCGTGCGGAGCCAAACGGATCCGTCCTGACTTACAATGCAAGTCAATGTGGATGGATCCGTTTGACGTTGACACAATATGGTGCAATTGCAAACGGATCCGTCCCCCCTTGTATTTCAATGTAAAGTCAGGAGTTAATATACCATCGGATAGGAGTTTTCTCCAATCCGATAGTATATTTTAACTTGAAGCGGCCCCATCACCATGGGAATGCCTCTATGTTAGAATATACTGTCGGATATGAGTTAGATCGTGAAACTCAGTTCCGACAGTATATTCTAACACAGAGGCGTTCTCATGGTGATGGGGACGCTTCAAGTTAGAATATACTAAGAACTGTGTACATGACTGCCCCCTGCTGCCTGGCAGCACCTGATCTCTTACAGGGAGCTGTGATCCGCACAATTAACCCCTCAGGTGCTGCACCTGAGGGGGGTTAATTGTGCGTATCATAGTCCCCTGTAAGAGATCACGGGCTGCCAGGCAGCAGACCCCCCCTTGGCCCCCCTCCCTCCCTCTATTGTATTAATTTCATTGGTGGCACAGTGTGCGGCCCCCCCCCCGGCCCTCCTCCCTCTATTGTATTATTTTCATTGGTGGCACAGTGTGCGGCCCTCCCTCCCTCTATTGTATTATTTTCTTTGGTGGCACAGTGTGTGGCCCCCCCGGCCCCCCCTCCCTCCCTCTATTGTATTATTTTCATTGGTGGCACAGTGTGCGGCCCCCCCAGCCCCCCCTCCCTCCCTCTATTGTATTATTTTCATTGGTGGCACAGTGTGCGGCCTCCCCTCTTCCCCCCCCCCCCAATCATTGGTGGCAGCGGAGAGTTCCGATCGGAGTCCCAGTTTAATCGCTGGGGGTCCGATCGGTAACTATGGCAACCAGGACGCTACTGCAGTCCTGGTTGCCATGGTTACTTAGCAATATTAGAAGCATCATACTTACCTGCTGCGCTGTCTGTGACCGGCCGGGAGCTCCTCCTACTGGTAAGTGACAGATCTGTGCGGCGCATTGCTTAATGATCTGTCACTTACCAGTAGGAGGAGCTCCCCGCCGGTCACAGACAGCGCAGCAGGTAAGTATGATGCTTCTAATATTGCTAAGTAAGGGGAGGCCACACACTATGCCACCAATGAAAATAATACAATAGAGGAAGGGAGGGGGGGCCAGGGGGGGGCGCACACTGTGCCACCAATGAAAATAATACAATAGAGGGAGGGGGGGCCGCACACTGTGCCACCAATGAAAATAATACAATAGAGGGAGGGAGGGGAGTTGGGGGGGGGCCGCAAGGGCCACCAATGAAATTAAAACTGGGGAGGGAGGGGGGTGTGCCCCCTGCTGCCTGGCAGCCCCTGATCTCTTATAGGGGGCTATGATATGCACAATTAACCCCTCAGGTGCAGCACCTGAGGGGTTAATTGTGCGGATCACAGCCCCCCGTAAGAGATCGGGTGCTGCCAGGCAGCAGGGGGCAGTCATGTACACAGTTCATAGTATATTCTAACTAGAAGCATCCCCATCACTATGGGAACGCCTCTGTGTTAGAATATACTGTCGGATATGAGTTTTCACAAAGTGAAAACTCAGCTCTGAAAAAGCTTTTATGCAGACGGATCTTCGGATCCGTCTGTATGAAAGTAACCTACGGCCACGGATCACGGACGCGGATGCCAATCTTGTGTGCATACGTGTTCTTTCACGGACCCATTGACTTGAATGGGTCCGGGAACCATTGTCCGTCAAAAAAATAGGACAGGTCCTATTTTTTTGACGGACAGGAAACACGGATCACGGATGCGGCTGCAAAACGGTGCATTTTCCGATTTTTCCACGGACCCATTGAAAGTCAATGGGTCAGCGAAAAAAAAAACGGAAAACGGCACAACGGCCACGGATGCACACAACAGTCGTGTGCATGAGGCCTTAATTGAATGCTCAAAAAATGTTTTGTCTCACTCTCATTTCTTCTTGTTGCATGTTGAAGCTCTACTTGGAACCTTGTTAAGATCCAACAATGTAAAATATGATTTTTAAACTTTTGATAAGGACTGTATATATATATATATATATATATATATAGAACATGGTATTTGATATGTATTGTATTAGGTAACAATAAATGTGAATATAATATTGTAACAAAACCGGCCATTTATCATCAATTTTGTTGAGCAGCTAGGTGGTATAGCAGGCCACTTCTTTTCAATGAGGCCAATGATGTCAATTTTTCATAATTCTTTTCAATCAGTTTACATCAATTGATAAGCAAAAACGTACAGACGAATGTAGATGTGAACTGATGGACCATGAGCATTTATTTTACTATATATGATTATAAGTTTCAAAAAAACTGTTGTGTCATTGCCATTCAGTACTATTGAAGCTTTAATATAAGTCTGTGAAGGTTCCAGTCTAGCTACAAATGGTATATAAGAAGAGCAGTCAGAGCCCCTAGTGTTCTACAGTTAGGGACTAGTGCTTGAAGTGGGAGACTAATGCCAGTCTGCATGAGTACCAGAAGAAGACTCTGAGATGGGGACGCTGAGCCACAGACCATGGGTCACTAGCCCTGTGACCAAGGAGCCACCCGGACTACTAAGACACAGACAATGGGCATCCAGCCTTTGATCATGGTACCATCCTTCTGAGAGCGAGAGGAACAGCTAGCTCAGGCCTTTCCTCAGCATCAAACCCTTCTTCTACCAAGTAGGAGACGGGCGAAGCCAGCCCTATTCCTTGCCTATATTGTTTTGCACCTGAATCCCTCCAGTAAAGAATCACACTGGTTTACTGAAGACCCTGACTCTCTGCACTTATTTCCTATTGGGGTGCACCACGCCTTTACATCCCTTCCGGAGAGCAGCAATACATGTTGACACCTTGACAGTGTCCGGGGGACCCAGCGTAGTGTTGGGGCCACCCCAAACCCGGCCATTGCATATGGCTTTTTGATCACTTTTTATAAAAATAATTGTGGGGGCTGAAACGGCCCAGAAACATCCAATCTATTTTATCTTTTTTAATCTGTTTCGCCATTTTCCACATGGGATAAATATTTTTATATTTTAATAGTATGGGCGTTTTTGCATGCGGTGATACCCATGCTGTTTATTTTTTTATGTACTTTTATTTTCATTTTTGGGAAAGAAGGGTGATTTGAAATGTTGTTTTTTTTATTTTTTTTTATTTTTACATTTTTTTTCACACTTTTTTATAGCTCCCCTACGGAACTATAGCAAGCAATCATTAGATTGTTTTTTTTTATAGACTGCAATGCATTAGCTTTGGAGTTTACGAGAATTACACTGTGTTCCTATGGAGCCCTGCCATAGGCAGAGGCTCCATAGGAACTAATATACAGCAGCTTCCTGTCACACAGGAGGACGGGGGCTGCCACACACACACTTCGGCTCCTCCGATCTCCACTGGGGGGTGCCAGAACACACCTAAAAGTGTAGACTAACAGGTTTTTGCGCCTCCAGATGCCGTGGTCACATTTGTTTAAAACAGCAGGCACCCAGCAGATATGGCTCCTGCTGCCCGCGTGAGCGGGCGCCATATTTAAAGTACCTACCGCCAATGTATATATAAGTAAGGAAATAAATAAGTAAAGAAAAACCATAAAATCCTGCAGTTTTCTCACTGGCCACTAAGCCTCATAATAGACGCCATATCTTGGTCTGCATTGGTACCTTTACTGCAGTTACCTGCTTATCTGTACACAGAGATTATATAATTACAGGTAGAATTAGAATGATAGATAAGACAGGATCTACCATTCCTTCCTTGTACAATGACCTCTGCACAAGTCACAGAGCATGCCTAGAAAACTCTCCCATATAAGTCAATGAGGTTCCCTCCACACCATTATGTCTATGGGCCATGTTGCTGTCATAAAGCAATTTTCTTAATGCAAAGTGAAAAGCTCAGACAAGATGGCCGTCCCCATAATAATGTTTAGGAAATAGAATAAAGAAAACTGTAAACAGAAAATAAAACAGATTATAAAAAATATATGTGTTGCTATCTGGTTAACTGACAGATAAAATGTTTAGTGCACATTTCCTTCAACCCCTTTCCGCATCCTGACGTACATTCACGTGAGTGAATGTGGCTCCTTGCCGCATCCTCACGTGCATGTACGTGATGGGATCGGGTGGGTGCAGGAGCTGCACCCGTCCGATCCGCAGCACGGGCCCGGCTGTTACTGATAGCCGAGCCCCTGCTGCATCCGCGTGTGTGTGGTGATGCCGGCGGATTACCGCTGCACTTGCAGGGTATACAGAGGGAGGGGGCTCCCTCTGACTCCATCGCCCCCCCCGCGCTGCGCTGGCAGGGGGTTGATGGTTGCCATGGCAGCCCCGATGCCTTACACAGGCTCAAACCCACAGGCTCAAACAGGATCAAACCCTGAAAAGGTAAAGTCCCAAAGTGGAACAAATATAAAAAGTTAAATAAAGTGAAAAAAAGTGTTTTTTTTATAATAAAAAAATGTAAGTTTCAAGTAAAAAAAAAGCGTCCTTTTTCCAAAATAAAGTAGAAAAAAATGGTAAGAAATAGGGAAAAAAAGAAAAGTAAACATATTACATATCACCGCGTCCGTATAGACCGGCTCTATAAAAATATCACATGACCTAACCTCTCAGGTGAACACTGTCAAAAAAGTAAAATAAAAAACTGTGCTAAAAAAACTTTTTTTTGTCACCTAATATCACTAAAAGTGCAACACCAAGCGATCAAAAAGGCGTTTCCCCACCAAAATATCAATCTAACTGTCACCTCATCCCATAAAAAATTAGCCCCTACCTTAAAATAATTGCCCAAAAAATAAAAATAAATATGGCTCTCAGACTATGAAGACACTAAAACATGATTTTTTTTGTTTCAAAAATATTAGTGTATAAAACTTTAATAAATAAAAAAAGTAGACATATTAGGTATTGCCACATCGTTATGACCTGCTCTATAAAAATATCACATAAGTTAACCCCTCAGGTGAACACCGTAAAAAAAAAAATAATTTAAATGGTGTAAAAAAGCAATTTTTTGGCACCTTACATCACAAACAGTGTAATACCAAGCGATCAAAAAGTCATACGCACCCCAAAATCATAACAATCAAACCGTCATCTCATCCCACAAAAATTGAGACCCAACTTAAGACAATCGCCCAAAAAAAAAAAAAACTATGGGTCTCAGAATATGGAGACACTAAAACATGATTTTTTTTGTTTAAAAAATGCTGTCATTGTGTAAAACTTTAATAAATTTAAAAAGTATACATATTAGTTATTGCTGCGTCCGTAATAACCTGCTATATAAAAATATCACATGATCTAAGCCCTCAGGTGAACACCGTAGAAAAAAAAAAAAAGTGTCAAAAACAATTTTTTGTCACCTTACATCACAAAAAGTGTAATACTAAGCGATCAAAACGTCATACACACTCCAAAATTGTAGCAATAAAACCGTCATCTCATTTCGCAAAAAATAAGACCCTACATAAGACAGCCGCCCAAAAAAAAAAAAAAACTATGGCTTTTAGAATATGAAGACACTAAAAAATCTTTTTTTTCAAAAATGCTTTATTATGTAATATTTGGTATTGTCGCATCCATAACAACCTGCTCTATAAAAATAGCTCATGATCTAACCTGTCAGATAAATAACAAAAAATAAAAATGGTGCCAAAACAGCAATTTTTTTTACCTGGCCTCACAAAAAGTGTAATATAGAACAACCAAAAATCATATGTACCCTAAAATAGTAACAACAAAACTGCCACCTTATGGGGTCATTTTTGGGAGTTTCTACTCTAGGGGTGCATCAGGGGGTCTTCAAATGTGACATGGCCCTCCAATAACCATATAGCGTTCCTTTCCTTCTGCGCCCTGTCGTGTGCCCGTACAGAAGTTTACGATCATAAATGGGGTGTTTCTGTAAACTACAGAATCAGGGTAATAAATATTGAGTTTCGTTTGGCTGTTTACCCTGGCTTTGTTACTGGCAAAATTGATTAAAATGGAAAATCTGCCAAAAAAGTGAATTCTTGTGGAACACCTAAAGGGTTAACAAAGTTTGAAAAATCAGTTTTGAATAACTTGAGGGGTGTAGTTTCTAAAATAGGGTCATTTTTAGGTGGTTTCTATTAGGTAAGCCTCACAAAGTGACTTCAGACCTGAACTGGTCCTTAAAAAGTGGGTTTTGGAAATTCTCTGAAAAATTTCAAGATTTGCTTCTAAACTTCTAAGCCTTCTAACGTCCCCAAAAAAATAAAGTGGCATTCACAAAATGATCCAAACATGAAGTAGACATATGGGGAATGTAAAGTAATAACTATTTTTGGAGGTATTACTGTCTATTATAAAAGTAGAGAAATTTAAATTTGGAAATTTGCTAATTTTTCCACATTTTTTGTAAATTTGGTATTTTTTTATGAATAAAAATTACATTTTTTTGACTCAATTTTACCATCGTCATGAAGTAAAATATGTGACGAGAAAACACTCTCAGAATGGCCTGGATAAGTAAAAGCATTTTAAAGTTATTACCACATAAAGAGACATGTCAGATTTGCTAAAAATGGCCTGGTCCTGAAGGTAAAAGCTAGCTTGGTCTTGAAGGGGTTAATAAGATTTCTGCATAGTTTTCACTTGAATGAGAGAATTGCTGTTGTAAGCAGCTCCATCCACAGTAGCTGTGTAATTCTAGCCAGTGCTTCCTCTTAGGCCGAGTTCGCACTTCAGTAATTCGGTCGGTTATTTCCATCATGTATTGTGAGCCAAAACCAGTAGTGAAGCCTCCACAGAGATAAGGTATAATGGAAAGATCTGTACCTGTTCTTTGTTTTTGACCCGCACCTGGTTTTGGTTGACAATAACTGATGGAAATAACTGCCCAAATGACTGAAGTACGAACTCAGCCTAAGCTGTGCTCTGAGCATGAGGGTATGAATGGGGGTCATTCACATTGGGGCTCTCATCTGAGGTCTGAATGGGGGTTTTTCACATTGGGGTCTGATCTGAGGTCTCATTGGGGTCTTTTCACAATGGGGGTGTTATCTGAGGTCTAAATGGGGTCTTATTAACATTGGTGGTCTGATTGGGGGACTTATAAACATTGAGGGTCTGATCTGAGGTTTGATTGGGGTCTGATTAACATTGGGGGTCTGATTGGTGCTCTGAGATAAGGTCTGATTAACATTGGGGGTCTGATTGGTGGTCTGATCTAAGGTCTAATGAAAAATATTTTTTCTTATTTTCCTCCATTAAAATGTATGGTAGGTGCGTTTTATGGGCAGGTGCATCTTATAGGGCTAAAAATACTATATATATATATCTCAGTCTTCTCAGCTACTCCTGCTTTCTAAACTGCTGCCTTCATCTCAAACACCATATTCAACGTGACAGGTTCCCTTTAAAGACCTATCCTAAGGATAGGCCATCAATATAAAAATCCAAGAAAACCCCTTTAACTCTACATCTACTCTATATGTTTAGAGCTCTCTAACAGAAAAACAGGGAAAAAACTAAAATTATGTGGAGATTCACAGTAAGTTATGAGCTACGGGTTTAGTTCCTATCATACATTTACATCAGTAGCATTATGACATGGATTTTCTCTGGTTAGAAGAAAATCACCACTATTAAGTAAATGTACTATACATAGTGTGGGGATTCGCTCTGGTAGACAGGATAAGCAGACAACAAGTTCTTTGGATCAAACAGTTCATTCTTTTATTCACACTTTAGGCAAGTGACAAAACAAGCAGTCATATTCAAACAAAAAAGTCACCTTGCGGTTTTGGTGGTAATTAACACCATGCAGGAATCCTGCCTTAAAGAGTCCTTGCTCATAGCAGCACCAACCTGTTTTCACGCCAAACAGGTAGCAAGCCTTCATCCAGAGACAAGGCTCCCAGATCCCAAGACAGAGACATCACTTCTGAGCCCAGCTACCTATTTAAGGACAGCCAGGTGCTGCCAAAACCCGGATCAGCATTTTAAATCCGGTCCGGTATTTGACCTCACCTGGCTGTAAATCAGCCCAGCAGCACATGCTGGGAGGAAAATGCCTGTTGTCGCAGACCAAACCTCTCACTGTGTCACAATAGGTACATAAATACTAGTGATGAGCAAGCACGCTCGACCGAACTGCTGTTCGGCTCGAGCATCGCTATGCTCAGCAGATCCGAGTGCTCGGCCGAATAATTTGGGTGCTCAAATACAATTGAATACAATGGAAGTCAATGGGAGAACCCCAAGCACCCCCTGCTCGGAAGAGAAGAGGGTGTCTGGTTCATAAAAAAGAATAGAAATTGATGGAAACCACATCAAAATGGTTTGGAAACAGCATTAAGAGGATAGCTGGATGTGTTTTAGACTCCTATTATGTACGACATACAATAGACAACCACACATAGGCTATATGCCAAAAGCCAGGTCCAAGCCATCCATCTATCAATGAGACAGATAACAGCCAGCATACCTTACAATGGCAGCCTTGTGCACTATGAGATATTCCAAACCAGCTCTCATCTGACTGAGAACCAGTAAACCTCAAAGTTATTTTGCATCTGTTGGATGGCTTAGGTGGACCTGCACACCTAGATCAATATCATTAGGACGACAAAAAGTTTTCCAATTGTCCTAACATAATATTCAATAACCTTTCTATACAGTTTTGTCATGTAAAAACTCATTTGCATAAACATGGGCATATGGGAAAAACATGCAAATGAGCAGAATATGCCTTGTTTTTCAGCTGTTATAAGACTATGAAAACCAATAGATGGCGCTATTGAGTTATGAACAGCGCCCTCTATTGGTTTCACAGTCGTATGACAAGACAAATATTCTTGTCAGAAGACTATGAAACCAATAGATGGCGCTATTGAGTTATGAACAGCGCCCTCTATTGGTTTCATAGTCTTCTGACAAGAATATTTGTCTTGTCATAAGACTGTGAAGCCAACGTTTCAGTTTTGTCTCCATTCATTGTCAATGGGGACAAAACTGAACTGAACAGAACGGAATGCTCCAAAATGCATTCCGTTACATTTGGTTGAGTCCCCATCGCGAAAAATGGACTGATCCACAAAAAACGCTAATGTGAAAGTAGCCTAAAACGCCAGTCTTAATAAATGTGCCCATATGTGTTTGGTTTTATATAATGTTATTCATCCCAAATACTATTTAGTTATCTTAATGAGATATGTCAAGGGTTTATTTGCCCCAGCAGAAATGGTGCAGAAACAAACTCTTAAGGTGGCCATAAAATATTAGGTGTATGTTGGCCAAGCCTGCTAATTTCATTAAGATGGGACAGTTATGTAATGTATATGGGGCCTCCCAACCCACACAATGGCAGATGTTGACGAGTCTGGCAGCAGCTTACTCCACCTTGTCCAACTGAGAACATACTGTATTTGCTTGGACAAGCCGAGGAAGCATTTGTATGATGTGATCTGGAGTGATAGCTGTCAGCTTATTGGGTTTTCGTCCAACAGTTATGTGTATGACTAGACTGAGTATGACATTTTTGGGGGGCATTTATGGCTACTTTCCCACTGGCGTTTCTGGGTCCGCTTGTGAGATTCGTTTCAGGGCTCTCACAAGCGGCCCCAAAACGGATCAGTTCAGCCCCAATGCATTCTGAATGGATAAGGATCCGTTCAGAATGCATCAATTTGGCTGTGTTTGGTCTCTGTTGCGTTTTTTAGACAGTCACTAAAACGCAGATTGTAGCGTTTTGGTGACCGTCTGACGATGCGGAGCCAAACGGATCCGTCCTGACTTACAATGTAAGTCAATGGTGATGGATCTGTTTTTAACTGACACAATATGATGCAATTGAAAACGGATCCGTCCCCCATTGACTTACAATGTAAGTCAAGACGGATCCGTTTTGACTTAGACTTTTTTAGGAATGAATAATGCAAACGGATCCGTTATGAACGGATACTAGTGTTTGCATTATCGGTGCATTATCGGCGCGGATCCGTCTGTGCAGATACAAGATGGATCCGAACCAAACGCGAGTGTGAAAGTAGCCTATCTTTTGAGGTTGTTTTTGTCAGTTTTAAGTCTGTCTTTGCTTTGTGTGCTTGAGCCAAATTTATGAAATGGTGCACCTTAATAATACATCTGGCATAAGTGTAATGTGGTTTACACTTTTAGGTGCAAAAGTACTATACACCAGGGGATTGTATGACATAGGTTGAGACTTTTCCAAAAGTCGCACATAGTAAATGAGCCATAATCCAGGTCTAATCTCACTTTTAGCTCTTAAACATAGACCACTGTGAAAAGTGATGAGGATCACGAAATGTCGCAAAAATTTACCAAACATTGCTGAAAATAACACAATCGCCATGATTTGCAACTTTTTTAAGCTGATTTGATACATATCCTACTTTGATGGTACAGTACTGATCAAAAGTTTAAGACCACTTGAAAAATGGCAAAATATCATATTTTACATTGTTGGATCTTAACAAGGTTCCAAGTAGAGCTTCAACATGCAACAAGAAGAAATGAGAGTGAGACAAAACATTTTTTGAGCATTCAATTAATTGAAAATAACGATTAAACTGAAACAGGCTGTTTTTCAGCTGATCAAAAGTTTAGGACCACATGCTTTTAAAAGGCCAAATCTGTGCAAAGATGTGGATTTATCCCCAGGACTGTGACTGTGACGAGGGGACATCCTCTGCGTTTGGAGGAAAGAAGGTTTGTACACAAACATAGAAAAGGATTCTTTACGGAAGAGCAGTGAGACTATGGAACTCTCTGCCTGAGGAGGTGGTGATGGTGAGTACAATAAAGGAATTCAAGAGGGGCCTGGATGTATTTCTGGAGTGTAATAATATTACAGGATATAACTACTAGAAAGGGGTCGTTGATCCAGGGAGATATTCTGATTGCCTGATTGGAGTCGGGAAGGAATTTTTTATTTCCCTAAAGTGAGGAAAATTGGCTTCTACCTCACAGATTTTTTTTGCCTTCCTCTGGATCAACTTGCAGGATAACAGGCCGAACTGGATGGACAAATGTCTTTTTTCGGTCTTATGTACTATGTTACTATGTTACTATGATTCATTGTCATTTTCTGTCAGATAGTCACACGTTGTGATGGCAAAGGAAAAAAACTCTCCCTTTTTGAACGTGGTCGGGTTGTTGAACTGCAAAAGCAGGGTCTCTCACAGTGCGCCATCGCTGCTGAGGTGGGACGCAGTAAGACAGTCATTTGGAATTTCTTAATTGATCCTGAGGGTTATGGAACAAAAAAGTCAAGTGGAAGACACCAAAAAATTTCACCAGCACTGGGCCGGAGGATCCAATTGGCTGTCCGTCAAGACACTGGACGATCCTCGACCCAAATTAAGGCCCTTACTGTGGCTGACTGCAGCCCCATAACCATTAGACGGCATCTGAGACTGAAGGGCTTCAAAAACAAAAAACGTCTTCAAAGACCTCGTCTCCTTGAACGCCACAGAACTGCTCGTTTGGACTTTGCAAGAGAGCACCTGATGGTTTCCATCGTTACTGGCATGACAAGCAGATCCCACCTGAGATGTTTTCTACGCGCCACCGTGGAGGGGGCACCATAATGGCCTGGGGTGCTTTTTCCTTTAGTGGAGCAATGGAGCTTCAGGAAGTGCAGGGGCGTCAAACAACCGCTGGCTATGTCCAGATGTTGCAGAGAGCATTCCTCATTACTGAGGGCCCTAGTCTGTGTGGTAACGACTGGGTTTTTCAACAGGACAACGCTACAGTACACAATGCCCGCAAGACAAGGGACTTCTTCCAGGAGAATAACATCACTCTTTTGGCCCATCCTGCGTGTTCTCCTGATCTAAATCCAATTGAGAACCTTTGGGGATGGATGGCAAGGGAAGTTTACAAAAATGGACAACAGTTCCAGACAGTAGATGGCCTTCGTGCGGCCGTCTTCACCACTTGGAGAAATGTTCCCACTCACCTCATGGAAACGCTTGCATCAAGCATGCCGAAATGAATTTTTGAAGTGATCAACAATAACGGCGGAGCTACTCATTACTGAGTTCATGTTTGGAAGTTGAATTTCTGTTTTGGGGGGTTTAGTTTTTTTTTTGGAGGTGTGGTCCTAAACTTTTGATCAGCTGAAAAACAGCCTGTTTCAGTTTATTCGTTGTTTTCATTAAATTGAATGCTCAAAAAATGTTTTGTCTCACTCCCATTTCTTCTTGTTGCATGTTGACGCTCTACTTGGAACCTTGTTATGATCCAACCATGCTAAATATGATTTTTTGCCATTTTTCAAGTGGTCTTAAACTTTTGATCAGGACTGTATTTTATGTTTGTTTCACTCATTATTAAGGAATTTATGTTCAAATATATAATGCAGTATGTATGATCTCACTGTAAAGCCCAAGACATAACAAAATGTCACCATTGGAAGAAAATCTGCTGTGTAGTTTCAATGCCTGATCCAGCACAGGAACTTCTTAAAATAGCTGAATAGACGGAGGTACCAGGCATAAAACCCCCGTTGATCTGATATTACTGATCTATCGTAAATCCCAGAAAACGTACTCCCCTTAAGGACATCCGCAGGGCCGGACTGGGGATAAAAACCAGCCCTGGAAAAAGTTGCACACCAGCCCCACAGCATTGCGTTATTATTTACTTGTTTATAATAGGAGAAAGCATTCATTTTAAAACACGTGTGTAAACACGAATATGAACTTTGCCCCACGATAGCTCTTTTGTAGAACCCCCATAAAAACTTACAGTTACTTGACTTGGCCCTTGGGGATCTCGGACGCCACTTCAACACTTTGGCCGGGGGCTCGGCGGAGCTGATGTTGTGCTTTAACCTAATGAGAAAGATTTAATAATAAGGATTTGGAGAAAGGGCAGAGGAATAGCAGAGCAGGGAGAGGCTGGTGCTGCTACTAGGGGGTCATACCATGGGGGAGTAATAAAGCCCACCATAATGCCCCCCAGTAGTAATAATTCTCCTTATAATATGCAAAACATACCCCTTTGTAATGCCCCCAGTTGAGCTAATGTTCCCATAATGTGCCAATATAAAATACCCCTTCTCAGTGCCCCCGTAGAGGACCCCCATAGTGCTCCCCCCCCTTCCCCATAGTACCCACCATAATGTGTCCCAGTATAAAATGCCCCTATACAGAGCCCCCATATAAAATATCTTCTTTTTTAGCCTCAGTAGATGCCCCTATAGTGCCCCCCAATAATCTGCAGTAAGATGTGCCCCCATAGATGCCCCCAATCATGTGCCAGTAATAAGAGCCCCCCCACCATCATGTGCCAGTAGCCAGAGCCCCCCCCCATATCATGTGTCAGTAGCCAGAGCCCCCCATATCATGTGCCAGTAGCCAGAGCCCCCATATCATGTGCCAGTAGCCAGAGCCCCCCCCCCATATCATGTGTCAGTAGCCAGAGCCCCCCATATCATGTGCCAGTAGCCAGAGCCCCCCATATCATGTGCCAGTAGCCAGAGCCCCCCCATATCATGTGCCAGTAGCCAGAGCCCCCCCCCATATCATGTGCCAGTAGCCAGAGCCCCCCCATTATCATGTGCCAGTAGCCAGAGTGCCCCCATATCATGTGCCAGTAGCCAGAGTGCCCCCATATCATGTGCCAGTAGCCCCCCCATATCATGTGCCAGTAGCCCCCCATATCGTGTGCCAGTAGCCCCCCTTATCATGTGCCAGCCCAGTAGTCCCCCCTTATCATGTGCCAGCCCAGTAGCCCCCCTTATCATGTGCCAGTCCAGCCCAGTAGTCCCCCCTTATGTGCCAGCCCAGTAGCCCCCCTTATCATGTGCCAGCCCAGCCCAGTAGTCCCCCCTTATCATGTGCCAGCCCAGCCCAGTAGTCCCCCCTTATCATGTGCCAGCCCAGTAGCCCCCCTTATCATGTGCCAACCCAGCCCAGTAGTCCCCCCTTATGTGCCAGCCCAGTAGCCCCCCTTATCATGTGCCAGCCCAGCCCAGTAGTCCCCCCATTATCATGTGCCTGCCCAGTATTGTACCTATATAAAAAAAAAAAAGAAAAGAAAAAGAATACACTTATACTTACCTCCAGCAATGCGATGCGATGCAGGCCGCCTCTTCCGTCTGTGTCCCTCGCTATATGGCTCAGGCGACGCGATGACGTCATCGCGCCGCCTGCACCGGCCTCTGATAGGCTGCCAGCACTAAGCCGGCAGCCTATCAGAGGAACAAGAGGGACACACCTCTCCCTCCTCTGCCGCAGCACAGGCATCTGTATTGCCGTCCTGAGGACGGCAATACAGATGACTATGGAGATGAGCGCTTCCGCAATGGAGGCGCTCATCTCCTGCTCTGCCCTGCCGCCGGCCGCGGCCGCCCCCCCACTTGTCACCAGGGCCGCGGCCTTGCGGCACTCAGGCTTGTCGGCCCACCGGGAAATTTCCCGGTATCCCGGCAGGCCAGTCCGGCCCTGGACATCCGTCATACATGTCTGAACTTGAAAGATGTTGCATGCTCAGAAGCTGAACAGGCACCATAGCCACCGGGTGCATGCTGTTTTACGCAGCAGACACTTAGAGGCAGAGTCTGCGATCAGCAATAACGATGATTACAGACCTTTTAAGGGGTTTTCTGAGATTTTAATACTGATGACCAACAAAATACCACAGTGCTGTACTAAATATTACCTCATCAGAACCAAATACCACAGTGCAGCTCAAAATACTACCGCCCACACCACAGTATGAAACTGTATCATCGCCATGAGGATAGCAACACAGTGGAATTCAGAGGGGCACTTCATACATTAATTAATGCTGAGAGCATCAGTTCTTTATGTACCTTGCTGGCAGCCAAGAGAAGCGCTTAGAAGGATCTGCAGCCTCAGGGCTTCTGAAGGTTCTGAGGCCTGCTATAGTGAAGTTCCTATCAGGCCCTGCATGTGGCAGGGCTGTATAGCAACATAGTAAATCTTCTATAGGCTTCAATGTTAAATCATTGCAGTTTATGAGAGAAGTGATCAGATGATTACATGTTAAAATGCCCTAGGGGAACTTAAAATAACTGTAAAAAAGAAAGTAAAAAAATATGAAAAATTCAAATCATCCCCTTTCACAAAATAAACAATAAAAAAAGATCATTGCCATTACCATGTCCCAAAATTCCAGTACTATTAAAATATAAAAACATTTATCCCATACGTTGAACACCATATCAGAAAAAAATCAAAATGGCCAATTTTTTTGGTCGCATCAAATTCACCTCCCAAAAAAATTGAATAAAAAGTGATAAAAAAGTCACACACTTGCCAAAATGGTATCAATAAAAATTACAGACTGTCCCGCAAAAAATGATACCGCATACAGCTCTGTTGACATAAATATAAAAAAGTTATGGGGGTCATGGTAATGCAAAAAAAATGTTGTTGTTTTTTGTTTTGTTTTTATATTAAAGCACAAGAAATGCTATAAAAATATGGTATTGCTGTAATTGTACTGACCTGGAGAATTAATTTAACTGGTCAGCTTTTCTGCTTAGAAAACGTAAAACGAAAACCAATAAAAGTATGTCGGAATTGCATTTATTTTCAATTTCACCCCCTTTGGACTGTTTTTCCATCTTCCAACTACAATATAAAATTTGAAAGTACACATTTTTCACTTTTTTGGCTGTGTGAACGGGAAAAATAAAAAAGTTATGGCTGTGGAAAGGTAGAGAGTAAAAAACCAAAAACACAAAAATGAAAATTGCCCTGTCCTTAACCCCTTAGGGACTTAGGACGCACCGGTACGTCCTAAGTTTAAAAGTAGATTGCTGCGCGGCGGGGGTTAATTGTGACAGGATGCCCGCTGAAATCATTCAGCGGGCATCCTGTCACAACGCCGGGGGGGGTCAATTCAGACCTGCGGTTTGCGGCTTTTACCTGGAGCAGCAGCGGTGGTCGGCGGTGCCATCGGGTCCCCATGCGGCTGTGGGGGGGACCCGATGGCATGGAAGGCAGCGCGATGTCTAAGGAAGGCATCACGCTGCCTCCTGGTGACGAGCCTGTGAGATCCAGCCCCCTGGATCTCACAGGCCGGAAGCTGTATGAGTAATACACACAGTATTACTCATACAGCCAATGCATTCCAATACAGAAGTATTGGAGAGCATTGTAAAGGATTAGACCCCCAAAAGTTCAAGTCCCAAAGTGGGACAAAAAATAAAGTGAAAAAAAAAGTTGAAAAAATAACGTTTCCCCCCCAAAAAAATTAAAAGTTTCAAGTAAAATAAACAAAAACTTCATTTTCCCCAAATGAAGTTAAAAAAAATTGGTAAAAAATAGGGGGAAAAAAAAAGTATACATATTAGGTATCGCCGTGTCCATATCGACCGGCTCTATAAACATATCACATGACCTAACCCCTCAGATGAACACCGTAAAAAATAAAAAATAAAAACTGTGCTAAATAAACAATTTTTTTGTCACCTTACATCACAAAAAGTACAACAGCAAGCGATCATAAAGGCGTTTGCCCACCAAAATAGTACCAATCTAACCGTCACCTCATCCCACAAAAAATGAGCCCATACCTGAGACAATCGCCCAAAAAAAAAAAAAACTATAGCTCAGAATATGGAGACACTAAAACATAATTTTAATTTTTTTTAAAAGCTGTTATTGTGTAAAACTTAGGCTACTTTCACACTTGCGTTTGGGGTTCCGCTTGTGAGATCCGTTTGAGGGCTTTCACAAACGGCCCCGAACTGAGCCGTTCATCCCCAATGCATTCTGAATGGATAAAGACCCGTTCAGAATGCATCAGTTTGGCTCCGTTCCGCCTCCATTCCGCTCTGGAGGCGGACACCAAAACGCAGCTTGCAGCGTTTTGGTGTCCGCCTGGCCGTGCAGAGCCAAACGGATCCGTCCTGACTTACAATGCAAGTCAATGGGGACGGATCCGTTTGACTTTGACACAATATGGTGCAATTGCAAACGGATCCGTCCCCCATTGACTTTCAAGGTAAAGTCAGGAGTCCCTATTAATTTACCATCGGATCAGAGTTTTCTCCAATCCGATGGTATATTTTAACTTGAAGCGTCCCCATCACCATGGGAACGCCTCTATGTTAGAATATACCATCGGATTTGAGTTAGATCATGAAAACTCAGATCCGACAGTATATTCTAACACAGAGGCGTTCCCATAGTGATGGGGACGCTTCAAGTTAGAATATACTGAGAACTGTGTACATAACTGCCCCCTGCTGCCTGGCAGCACCCGATCTCTTACAGGGGGCTGTGATCCGCAAAATTAACCCCTCAGGTGCCGCACCAATGAATTTAATACTGGGGAGGGAGGGGGGCCGCACTGGCCACCAATGAATTTAAAAGTGGGGAGGGAGGGGGGGCCGCACTGGCCACCAATGAATTTAAAACTGGGGAGGGAGGGGGGTCTGGCCCCCTGCTGCCTGGCAGCACCTGATCTCTTACAGAGGGCTATGATATGCACAATTAACCCCTCAGGTGCGGCACCTGAGGGGTTAATTATGCGGATCACAACACCCTGTAAGAGATCGGGTGCTGCCAGGCAGCAGTGGGCAGTTATGTACACAGTTCTCAGTATATTCTAACTTGAAGCGTCCCCATCACCATGGGAACACCTCTGTGTTAGAATATACTGTCGGATCTGAGTTTTCACGATGTGAAAACTCAGATCTGAAAAAGCTGTTATGCAGACGGATCCGTTCTGAACGGATGCAAGCGTTTGCATTATAGGTGCGGATCCGTCTGTGCAGATACCAGACGGATCCGCACCGAATGCAAGTGTGAAAGTAGCCTTAAATAAAAAAAAAAGTATACATATTTGGTATCGCCGCGTTCATATCGACCGGCTCTAAAAAATTTCACATGACCTAACCCCTCAGATGAATACCGTAAAAGAAAAAAAAAAAAACTGTGCTAAATAAACCAATTTTTGTGACCTTACATCACAAAAAGTGAAAGAGCAAGCGATCAAAAAGTCATATGCACCCCAAAATAGTGCCAATCAAACCGTCATCTCATCCCGCAAAAAATGAGATCCTACATAAGATAATCGCCCAAAAACTGAAAAAACTATGGCTCTCAGAATATGGAGACACTAAAACATGACTTTTTTTTGTTTCAAAAATGATATAATTATGTAAAACTTACATAAATAAAAAAAAGTATACATATTAGGTATCGCCGCGTCCGTATCGACTGGCTCTATAAAAATATCACATGACCTAACCCCTCAGATGAACACCATATAAAATTTAAAATAAAAACTGTGCTAAATATACAATTTTTGGTCACCTTACATCACAAAAAGTGTAATAGCAAGCGATCAAAAAGTCACACGCACCCCAAAATAGTGCCAATAAAACCGTCATCTCATCCCGCAAAAATCATACCCTACCCAAGGTAATCGCCCAAAAACTGAAAAAATTATGGATCTCTCACTATGGAAACACTAAAACATGATTTTTTTGCTTCAAAAATGAAATCATGTGTAAAACTTACATAAATAAATAAAAAAGTATACATATTAGGTATCACCGCATCCGTGACAACCTGGTCTATAAAAATATCAAATGATCTAACCTGTCAGATGAATGTTGTAAATAACAAAAATTAAAAACGGTGCCAAAACAGCTATTTCTTGTTATCTTGCCTCACAAAAAGTGTAATATAGAGCAACCAAAAATCATATGTACCCTAAACTAGTACCAACAATACTGCCACCCTATCCCGTAGTTTCTAAAATGGGGCCACTTTTTTGGAGTTTCTACTCTAGGGGTGCATCAGGGGGGCTTCAAATGGGACATGGTGTCAAAAAAACCAGTCCAGCAAAATCTGCCTTCCAAAAACCGTATGGCATTCCTTTCCTTCTGCGCCCTGCCGTGTGCCGTTACAGCTGTTTACAACCACATATGGGGTGTTTCTGTAAACTACAGAATCAGGGCCATAAATATTGAGTTTGGTTTGGCTGTTAACCCTTGCTTTGTAACTGGAAAAAAATTATTAAAATGGAAAATCTACTAAAAAAGTGAAATTTGGAAATTGTATCTCTATTTTCCATTAATTCTTGTGGAATATCTAAAGGGTTAACGACATTTGTAAAATCAGTTTTGAATACCTTGAGGGGTGTAGTTTTTTAGATGGGGTCACTTTTATGGAGTTTCTACTCTAGGGCTGCATCAGGGAGGCTTCAAATGGGACATGGTGCCAAAAAAACCAGTCCAGCAAAATCTGCCTTCCAAAAACCATATGTCATTTCTTTCCTTCTGCGCCCTGCCGTGTGCCCGTACAGCTGTTTACGACCACACATGGGGTGTTTCTGTAAACTACAGAATCAGGGCCATAAATATTGAGTTTTGTTTGGCTGTTTACCCTTGCTTTGTTACTGGGAAAAATGGATTAAAATGGAAAATTTGCCAAAAAATTCAAATTCTGAAAATTCATCTCCTTTTGCCAATAACTCTTGTGGAACACCTAAAGGGTTAATGGCGTTTGTAAAATCTGTTTTGAATACCTTGAGGGGTGTAGTTTCTTAGATGGGGTCACTTTAATGGAGTTTCTACTCTAGGGTTGCATCAGGGGGGCTTCAAATGGGACATGGTGTAAAAAAAAACAGTCCAGCAAAATCTGCCTTCCAAAAACCGTATGGCATTCCTTTCCTTCTGCGCCCTGCCGTGTGCCCGTACAGTAGTTTACAACCACATATGGGGTGTTTCTGTAAACTACAGAATCAGGGCCATAAATATTGAGTTTGGTTTGGCTGTTAACCCTTGCTTTGTAACTGGAAAAAAAATATTAAAATGGAAAATCTGCCAAAAAAGTTACATTTTGAAATTGTATCTCTATTTTCCATTAATTCTTGTGGAACACCTAAAGGGTTAACAAAGTTTGTAAATTCAGTTTTGAATACCTTGAGGGGGGTAGTTTATAGAATGGGGTCATTTTTGGTGGTTTCTATTAAGCCTCGCAAAGTGACTTCAGACCTGAACTGGTCCCTAAAAATTTGGTTTTTGAAAATTTCTGAAAAATTTCAAGATTTGCTTCTAAACTTCTAAGCCTTGTAACATCCCCAAAAAATAAAATATCATTCCCAAAATGATCCAAACATGAAATAGACATATGGGGAATGTAAAGTAATAACTATTTTTGGAGGTATTACTATGTATTATAGAAGTAGAGAAATTGAAACTTGGAAATTTGCAATTTTTTTTAAAAAAATTGGTAAATTTGGTATTTTTTTAAAAATAAAAAAGATTTTTTTTTACTTCATTTTACCAGTGTCATGAAGTACAATATGTGACGAAAAAAAAAAAAAAAACTCAGAATGGCCTGGATTAGGCCTCATGCACACGACCGGTTTTTTTGCGGTCCGCAAAACGGATTTCCGTTGTTCCGTGATCCGTGACCGTTTTTTCTTCCGTGGGTCTTCCTTGATTTTTGGAGGATCCACGGACATGAAAAGTGAAAAAAAAAAAGTCAAGTTTGCTTTGAAAATGATAGGAAAAACAGACACGGGTCACGGACGAGTATGACTATCTTGTGTGCATCCGTGATTTTTCACGGACCCATTGACTTGAATGGGTCCGTGAACCGTTGTCCTTGAAAAAAATAGGACAGGTCATATTTTTTTCACGGACTGGAAAAACGGATCACGGATGCGGAAGCCAAACGGTGCATTTTCCGATTTTTCCACGGACCCATTGAAAGTCAATGGGTCCGCGAAAAAAAACGGAAAACGGAACAACGGCCGCGGATGCACACAACGGTCGTGTGCATGAGGCCTAAGTCAAAGTGTTTTAAAGTTATCAGCACTTAAAGTGACACTGGTCAGATTTGCAAAAAATGGCCAAGTCCGTAAGGTGAAATAGGGCCGAGTCCTTAAGGGGTTAAAGAGGACGTGTCACCACTCCTGACATGTCTATTTTAATATGTCCCCATGTAATAACAGGTCTGGAGCATCTATTCTTATGGCTTTGAATGAATTGTAGGCAGCCTGCACTAAGGGTACAGAGCGATGTTAACCAGTTGGGTGGGGGGGTGGGGGTGTCCCTGCACAGTCTGATACTGGCAGCACTGACTGGTTAACACTCCTCTGTATCCTTAGTGCAGACTGCCTGCAATTCATTCATAACTTCTAGAAGAAATAATAAAGAAATGGCACAACATGGAGCCATAAGAATAGATGCTCCAGAATTGTTATTACATGAGGAATGAGTACAGCAATTAAATCAGTCATGTCAGGAGTGATGACAGGTACTCTTTAAGGGGTTTAATAAATATAATTTTCTGCCCTGCCAAATTTAAAGTAGAACTGTCATTCTTTTTTTTATTTGTATAATGTGTAGGGACAGTGACACTCACCATTCTTGTAGAAAAATGTAATTACTGAAATTGTACATTTCTATTAGAGAAATAGCTCTAAAGTGTTATTATTAACTAGTTACTATTAGTTACTATTTTGAGCCTTAGCAACGCTCCTCTGTCTCCTCTGACTGATAACACAGTCAGTGTTGAGCAAGTGTCCGCAGTTATGTAAACAGAAGACAGAGGAGCGTTGCTAAGACTCAATATGGACCAATTAAGGGATATATTTTCTAATAGAAATGTATGATTTCATCAATTAAAGTATATTACAAAAATGGTCAGTATCACTTCCCCTACACGTTATAAAAAAAAAATAATAGACTGACAGTTACAGTTTAACATGAAGTATCCTATTTTTGGCACACACACTGAGGACTTCCAGTATAGTATAATAACATATGATCTGTATAAGTAAAATAAGTGCAATATTCCTACCTACCTGATTAAGGTCATACAAGCATTGATCCAGTAGCTCAAACTCTGTTGTTGTTGTTTCTAATAATGATAAAACTATGAAACTCTGTGCTTACAACATGAATTCAGTGGCGTAACTACAGCAGGGGAGACCCCATAGCATAACAAATCTTCTGCTGATGGAATAAGACAGCTTGGTATTCCTTGCCCTTCCCCTATTAAAACCACTTTACACAAGAAAAGCAGTATGACCCTGTGGCCAATTGCCACTTATTTGTTTGTTAACATTTTTATGAACGGATGGAGGAAAAGCCTAAATTGTTTTCCATAGAACTACCATGGACTGTCAATATGGTAGTGTCCATGCATGCAGTTGGTGTAACAGACTGCTGTATACAGTAATATATATAGCAGAGTTGCTCAACCATTTCTGATTTTAGGGCTACATTGTCATATTCAATCATTCCCAAGGACCACAATAAAACTTAAAGGGACATTATCATCTGAGACATTTATGGCATATAAAAAATATGTGCCAAAAAGATCTGATAGATGCAGATTCCTCTTCCTTCACTCCCTCCAGTCCTCAGAATGGGGGTCTCTTTCTTCCCTAATCAGCATTCCAGAGAGGATAAGACCATGCATGCAGCCCTTTCCATTACAGATTATGGTTATTGGGGCTGCATTTCACAACTCTCATAAACTACAATGAGAGAACTGCATCCATAGCCAGCCACCTTTAAGGCCAGGCACACACAAACGAGTGTCAGTGTGAGGTCCTGTTCTGACCTCCGCTCCTCTGACAGGATCCCACATCATTATAATGATTTATCGTGCTGTGTGACTTTGAGTGTCCTGGAATCTACTGAATTACACTGACATAATACTGTCAGTGTCATACGGATGTAGTAGAGTTAACACTCATGATTTATGAGACGTGTTATCTAAACTAAATGAGTTAAACAAACACCTTCAATTGCTTTTCAATGGCTTTTGTCTCAAGATAACGTGATGAGTTGAGAAATTTGAGTTAAGAGTTTGAGTGCTAACCCTGCTACATCTGTACAATAGATTTCAGGACTCTCAGGTGTAACGCCCCAGAGGTGCATTACCACCTTCTGCACCTCCCCACTATCTCCGATGGTTAACATGATGTTATCATATGTATTGATTTCCAGATACTGCAAAATGTGCCTTCCTAATATTGTTATGTGACTGTTGAAGTGTAATGTGCCTGGTTCACCAGCAGATGGCGGCATACATGGCAGAGCTATTTTACCTAGAATGGAACCTTCTTTCCATTCTTGGTTGCTCCCTCAAGGGAGGAGTTCAGCTAGTTAGGAGAAGTTGAGAGTACCCCCTGCGAGGGGAAGGCTGTGTCCAAGCTAGCAGAGCACCCTAAGCTCTGCTGGGTCAGGAGGCCAAAGCAAAAATCCTCAAAAGCCAGGAAGAAAGTTCCCTGAGCAAAGACAAAGTTAGAGATAGACCAGTCTACCAAGTAAAGTACAGCAGAAAAGGAAAAGATTTATATTTAATACTGTTAGCACCGCTGAGCCAAAGAGAGCAACAGATGTAGCAGGGCCGAGTGTGTTTGCCTGTCAGAGTTAATACCACAGCCTGCTGGTGAAATACAAAGTTGGAAGATTGTTTCCTGATAAACGTTTATGCCAAGTAAAGCTGTTTTTAACTTCATCACAAGGTCTGGACTCAATTTAGTTCTTCATTTCCTCCATCAACTACCCCTTGATTTGCTTCGCATGACCACTCCTGCATATCCAGGTAGGAGCACTGTGACAAGTGCAACAACATTAGGGATATTTAGGCCACCCTACACCACTCTGGCATTCCTACACCTGAGTACCACCATATCTCTAAAAGGGGCCCTGTGCCCTTGTTGCTTCAATGCAACTGGCGTCACGATAAACCAAATTAAATACTTTACTCATCTTAAAGGGATCCCAGGGACGTTGACCCCTGTGCGCTGCATAGGGTCGCACAGCATTGTGAATCATTATAATGCTGTGCAATACTGTCAGAGGAGTGAAGGTCAGAACGAGACCTCACTCTGACACACGCTGCAAGCTTCATGCACTGAACTCGCTTAAACTCGTTCTCCTTTTTATAGAGTGCCAAACAGGAAAATGGAACAGGGGTGGGGAATCAGAGATAGCTAAGTAGTGGACCATTAGTACTTGCTCAACCCTGTTCCTGAGAGTGTGCTGATCCTTATCTCTCCGACATGGAACTTACATGTAAGTAACCACACACAGACAAGCACTGTCGTGTCCAGATAGTGGGGACCACACAGAATGGCATTGAAAGTCACATATAGCCACAGAGCTGCAGGTTGCCCACTTCTGATCTATAGGAAGATAATCTGAACCAATGATAACATAAAAAGGCTACTTTTATAAAAATGCTTTCACAGAGAAATGAGGGTGCAAACATAAATATGCCCCCTTTGCTCAGACCATGCCCTTTTTCAGGCCATACCTCCCTTTGCATGAGCGGGGTGTCTCCTCCTAAATGTAAATTTAGAGTCTGATGACAGCATCCTGCTGCCATGCACAGGACATGTACATGTGGCGTACTGTTTCCCAGGTGGCATTTGCAATGCCCAGGAGATTTTGCAAGTCTTCCAGGAGGTGTCTATTTCTTCTTGGAGTTTCTCAGACATCCCTGAAGAGTTGGCAAGAATGATCTAAATATACCTAGACCACAGTATATCACACATATCATTACCAGACATCTGCATTTATTGTGGATATTCCATGCCTTGACCTTGCATTTTACTGCTGAATGCCATGAACACTATTTTCTTGAGAACAGAAGTGGGTAATCTTCTCCTTACTCTTTGGGCAAGCTATTACAGCCTCGCACCATTAGTTAGCTCTTGGATTAACCTACACGTGCCTTTGTCAACTCAACCATGAAATCAATCTCAAGAGGCAAAAAAATTATACTGGTCTCAGCAGGCAGTAATCTTTCCTGAGCAAGATCCAGACAGGCAGACAATCCTCACATGTAACTGGTTCTGTGCCAGTTTAAAAAAATTTTGCCATCCTATTCTAATTTACAGAGGTTATCTGTCTACAGTATCACCGATATTCTCCCATCCCAAGTAATAAGCAGGTCTAATTCAACCAGAATTTAAAAAAAGAAAAGCGAAAGAAACTGCAAGCGTTAAAGTATATAATGCCAAGCAAATTGTAGATCTCTGCTGGGTTTGTGTATGTCTACTAAGAGCTTCTGAATACGTTACTGAAGGGGGCAGCTCTGGCACTTATAATTATCTCCCAAAACTGCAAGAGTTTTCCGTAACCCATTGTTACATTGAAAACATGAAAATATTATTTTGTAGACTTTTTGAATCAATTAAACTTTTTTTATATTAACATCTTTGTACTTATTTAGTACCTTCTATCATATTTTCAAGTAAAGGAAGGCAGAAGGAGAGTACATTGCAGAAATAAAACACAAAAAAGCAGAAGCAGGTAAATAAAGCTAAGAGATGCTCTAACTTTGTCAGATAGTATTGGTGACTGTAGCGACAGGGAGCAATAATCCTAGACTTTAAGTAGTACTTTTAACAGATTTTTAACTCAATCAATTAATCAAGTGACAGCTACCGACCAAAATAGTATACTGACATATGTAATCTTGTGCTGTCAGCCAATAGTTAAAAATGAATCAAAAGCTCTAAAAAAAAGTCTAGGTGCTGCCTCAGCTTTAGGGCACATTGACACAAATGTGTGTGGCTTGCGGTCTGCAAAACAGGCATGGTCGTCATGCATTCATGTGAATGCACTAGTGATGGACAAATATTGGCCGGGACGGTTCGCAAACACGCGTTCGCGATCAAATGTTCACGAACCGCTCATTTGCGGCGGGCTCCATTCACTTTCATGGCAGGCGAACATGAAAAACCTTCAGGTCATATTTGCAGCCACCAAATACTAGAAGTGCACAAATAGTCCCACAACATGGACAGTGACATACCAGAGGGGGATCATTGGCAAAAGTTCCCACAAACTGTGGAATACAACAGTATTTTAATCAGGGGCCATTTTTATGTGCCTTAAAGGAAAACCCTCAAAAATATACCCTGCTGGAGCCTAGAAATTTTTTATTTTAGGGCAGGGGAGTACAGGCCCCAAAAATTAGGCATTCACCTGACAGAAAAGAACTTGTGATTATGTGGCTGGATGTACATTAGGCGGTCACTGGATACAATTTTTACTGTAGGCAACTGGAGTACAGACCCCAAAAATTAGGCATTCATCTGACAGAAAAAAACTTGTAATTATGTGGTTGGAGGTATATTAGGCGGTCACCAGATAAAATTTTTACTGTAGGCCAGTACAGGCCCCAAAAATTAGGCATTCATCTGACAGAAAAGGCCTTTTATGCTGCTGTATATACATAAGACAAGGACCATTCTATGTTCTGCGTGGTGGCGGATATGTGTGGGCTGGCATGAGGAAATTCAATTACACGTGGTCATCACAGGTGTGGAATTCCTCCGAGATCCATGCCTCATTCATTTTTAGAAATGTGAGGTAGTCCACACTGTCGTGAGCTAGGCGAGTGCGCTTGTCGGTCACAATCCCCCCTGCTGCGCTAAATGTCCTTTCGGACAGGACACTTGATGAGGGACAAGCCAAGAGTTTCATGGCAAATTGTGCCAGCTCTGGCCACAGGTCAAACCTGCACACCCAGTAGTCCAGGGGTTCCTCGCTTCTCAGAGCGTGAACATCGGTCATTAACCCGATGTAGTCGGACACCTGTCGGTCAAGGCTTTCTCTGAGGCTGGATCCGGAGGGCGGCTGTTGATGGGTTGGCTGCAAGAATGATCTTGTATCAGAAGTGACCAACACAGCTTCAAACAGCCCTCTTCTTGCAGGTGCGGTAGGATTGGTACCCTCATCTGTTTTGCTGTGGGTGGAAATTCCTCTGCCAGCGCCTGCAACAGCAGAATGCAGCATCTATCGCAGCAAGGCCTGGAAATGCTGCATTCTGCCAGCCCATTCACATCAGGCAATGCTTCTTGTGAAAAGCAAACCCAGAACTGGTGTGTGTTTTTTATAGGGCAGGGCAGCTGTAACCAACACCTCCAATCTCATCTGTTTGATTGGACTCCAGTTGGCTGACACCTCACTCCAATTAGCTCTTGGAGATGTCATTAGTCTAGGGATTCACATACTTTTTCCACCTGCACTGTGAATGTTTACATGGTGTGTTCAATAAAAACATGGTAACATTTAATTCTTTGTGTGTTATTAGTTTAAGCAGACTGTGATTGTCTATTGTTGTGACTTAGATGAAGATCCGATCACATTTTATAACCAATTTGTGCAGAAATCCATATCATTCCAAAGGGTTCACATACTTTTTCTTGCAACTGTAGAGTGCTTTAATATGTTTGCGCTTGCGTATTTTCGGCAATATCTGCTACACTATAGATCAATCTAACCTACACTGACTATCTCCCCCTAACTATCTGAATTATACAGTATATACAAGTTAACTGTCTAATGTAATAACACAAAGCACAGAGCACAGCAATGACACTGCTGTCTTTTTCATAACTGCAATAAACTTTAGAAAATAGCTGCTGGGGAGGTTCTTATATAGTAAGGGGTAGCAACTTTTCTATTGGTTGCTAGGGATGTTGCTAAGCTGTGACAAAGCCTTCTCATTGGTTCACAAGCTAGAAGAAGGGAGAGATGATCACCTGATGAGTACTGTGTTAAAAAAAAAAATATATATATATTCGTCATTACGAATATATAGCACTATATTCGCGATAAAAATTAGCTTTTTGAATATTTGCACTCTACACTACTTTTCAAACACTGGAGCATGAAGGCCCCCATTTTCACTAAATTGGAAGCGGTGGAGCGCCCTGGCTCCTGCTCATCACCTAGGAGAATGTCGTCTTCGGTCTCCTCCCCCAGCCATGGTCAACACCAGGGATCCCCGAAAAGTTTAAACCCCTCAAAGCCTGCTCTTCTTGCTGAAATATTTCCTTCTGGGGACCTTCCAATTGCAGTGTGCTAATGGCCACAAATTTTCTAAAGGCTTCCGAGTCCACCAACAGTTCCGACAAGCCAGCGGTCAGCCGTTGGGCAAGAGGGTTATCCAGCGTCATCAACTTTTTACGCTCAAACATTTGGGACACGGAAACCTGCCTTCTTCCAGATGAATGCGACAACGGCATGGTGGAAGGTGGAGTGGAGGACACATGGGAGGAGAGAGGAGAAGGAGAAGAGGCAGGACGTGGAGCGCCGGGAGTGTGGCTTTGTGGATTCTGACGGAGTTGCTCCCACTGGGCTTGGTGATGGGAGGCCAGCTGCTTTCTTAAGGCGGATGTCCCTAGGTGAGTGTTGGGCTTACCACGACTTAATAGTTGACAGCACAGGCTGCAGATGGCAACGCTATTGTCAGCAGCTGACACATTAAAAAAAGCCCAAACTGCGGAGCCATGTGCCGGCGTCCTTGGAGCGCCAGAAGTTATCGTGCATGGTGGATGGTTCGCTCCAGATACATTTGCAGTCTGCTTTTTGTCTCCTGTGCCCTGCGAACTCTGTCTGCTTCTCCTCCCTCTCTGCTGCTCTGTCTCTCCCTCTGAACTCCCCTCCTCTTCCTCTCTTGTGGGCACCCACGTGACGTCCATCAACACGTCATCATTGTCAGCTTCACCACCACTGACATTTGACATCTCGGAGTAGGCAGCAACATCAGGGACCTCCCTCCTTGGGCTGATCTGTGTACTGTTGTCAGACCGCTTGGTGGCGGCCGTTGCTACCTCCTCTTCCTCATCTGATGTCAAGAATGGCTGCGCATCAGTAAGGTCTGGGAATGGATTGGAAAATAATTCCTCTGACTCAAGTGGAGGGGCTATGGTGGTGGTGGTGGTCTTTGGGGGTGCACAAAGAAGAGAGTGAGGAGGGTGCAGATATAGAGGATAAGGAGAGTGCAGAAGAGGAAGGCTGAATGAGCCACTCAACCAACTCTGGTGCGTCCTTTAAAGTAGTCGCACGTGCCTTCTTCAACTTCCCACTTAGGCTCCTGCCTGGTGCACCTTCCCGACCCCTACCACCCCTGCGGAACGGCCTGCCTCTTCCTCTGCCTGTCATTTTCAAAATGACCCTGTGCCCTAGAGAAGAGCAGTATTTGTGGAAGCAGGTATATCTCAAGCCTTAATCAATATTGCAGTTCTGAGAGAGAGAGCAGTGTCATTGCTGTGCTCTGTGCTTTGCTGAGTCAACTGGATCCTTATTCAATTACATTAGATAGTTAGTTAGCTCATGTATATAATACAGATAGTTAGTGGGAGATAGTCAGTGTAGGTTAGATAGTGATATAGTGTAGCTGATAGGTTCCAGTTCAGGGTGTTAGGTAGTGTGATAGGAATTACTGTACTGTGCATTTTCTCCAGTCTCAGGAAACTTCTAGCAGCTTGAAAAATGTAGCAAAAGTGAGCCACGCCTGTATTGCGCGCACAATACGCACATATTACATTGCCGATTTTCGCAATCAAGAAAATAATGACTGAAGATCACAAATTCTAGAATTTGCGAATTTATGGCTAATATTCGGCCAAAAATTCTCTCATTGGTTCACAAGCTAGAAGAAGGGAGAGATGATCACCTGATGAGTACTGTGTTAAAAAAAAATATATATATATATTCATCATTACGAATATATAGCACTATATTCGCGATAAAAATTAGCTTTTTGAATATTTGCACTCTACACTACTTTTCAAACACTGGAGCATGAAGGCCCCCATTTTCACTAAATTGGAAGCGGTGGAGCGCCCTGGCTCCTGCTCATCACCTAGGAGAATGTCGTCTTCGGTCTCCTCCCCCAGCCATGGTCAACACCAGGGATCCCCGAAAAGTTTAAACCCCTCAAAGCCTGCTCTTCTTGCTGAAATATTTCCTTCTGGGGACCTTCCAATTGCAGTGTGCTAATGGCCACAAATTTTCTAAAGGCTTCCGAGTCCACCAACAGTTCCGACAAGCCAGCGGTCAGCCGTTGGGCAAGAGGGTTATCCAGCGTCATCAACTTTTTACGCTCAAACATTTGGGACACGGAAACCTGCCTTCTTCCAGATGAATGCGACAACGGCATGGTGGAAGGTGGAGTGGAGGACACATGGGAGGAGAGAGGAGAAGGAGAAGAGGCAGGACGTGGAGCGCCGGGAGTGTGGCTTTGTGGATTCTGACGGAGTTGCTCCCACTGGGCTTGGTGATGGGAGGCCAGCTGCTTTCTTAAGGCGGATGTCCCTAGGTGAGTGTTGGGCTTACCACGACTTAATAGTTGACAGCACAGGCTGCAGATGGCAACGCTATTGTCAGCAGCTGACACATTAAAAAAAGCCCAAACTGCGGAGCCATGTGCCGGCGTCCTTGGAGCGCCAGAAGTTATCGTGCATGGTGGATGGTTCGCTCCAGATACATTTGCAGTCTGCTTTTTGTCTCCTGTGCCCTGCGAACTCTGTCTGCTTCTCCTCCCTCTCTGCTGCTCTGTCTCTCCCTCTGAACTCCCCTCCTCTTCCTCTCTTGTGGGCACCCACGTGACGTCCATCAACACGTCATCATTGTCAGCTTCACCACCACTGACATTTGACATCTCGGAGTAGGCAGCAACATCAGGGACCTCCCTCCTTGGGCTGATCTGTGTACTGTTGTCAGACCGCTTGGTGGCGGCCGTTGCTACCTCCTCTTCCTCATCTGATGTCAAGAATGGCTGCGCATCAGTAAGGTCTGGGAATGGATTGGAAAATAATTCCTCTGACTCAAGTGGAGGGGCTATGGTGGTGGTGGTGGTCTTTGGGGGTGCACAAAGAAGAGAGTGAGGAGGGTGCAGATATAGAGGATAAGGAGAGTGCAGAAGAGGAAGGCTGAATGAGCCACTCAACCAACTCTGGTGCGTCCTTTAAAGTAGTCGCACGTGCCTTCTTCAACTTCCCACTTAGGCTCCTGCCTGGTGCACCTTCCCGACCCCTACCACCCCTGCGGAACGGCCTGCCTCTTCCTCTGCCTGTCATTTTCAAAATGACCCTGTGCCCTAGAGAAGAGCAGTATTTGTGGAAGCAGGTATATCTCAAGCCTTAATCAATATTGCAGTTCTGAGAGAGAGAGCAGTGTCATTGCTGTGCTCTGTGCTTTGCTGAGTCAACTGGATCCTTATTCAATTACATTAGATAGTTAGTTAGCTCATGTATATAATACAGATAGTTAGTGGGAGATAGTCAGTGTAGGTTAGATAGTGATATAGTGTAGCTGATAGGTTCCAGTTCAGGGTGTTAGGTAGTGTGATAGGAATTACTGTACTGTGCATTTTCTCCAGTCTCAGGAAACTTCTAGCAGCTTGAAAAATGTAGCAAAAGTGAGCCACGCCTGTATTGCGCGCACAATACGCACATATTACATTGCCGATTTTCGCAATCAAGAAAATAATGACTGAAGATCACAAATTCTAGAATTTGCGAATTTATGGCTAATATTCGGCCAAAAATTCTCGAAATATCGCGAAAACAAATATTGCCTATGCTGCTCATCACTATTTGATATGACATAAATGTCTGATCAGTGGGGTTCTGACCAATAAGTGTGCCTTCACATGCTGTAGATTTTCTTTTAGCATGTTCCGTGACTTCCATTCACTTGAATGGGGTGGAAAGCATGTGGTTTTCTGCGAATCACATTCGGGTGATTGGAACTGATTTTCAGTCAACAGAAAATTCTGTTGTTTATTGAAGATAGGAAACAGCCTAGTTATTTTTTCTATGCAGCAGAACATGGATCTCCCTAATATGGAGCTCTGTATTATGGAACTGCAGAGATTCCTAGACAGATGAGCAGTTCAGGAGTCTGGTAAAGCTGAGTGACTACCTCACTCAATAATAGCAAAGTCCCCAACTTTTACTACAAACCAAATTGACTAAAAGGGTGAATAGAATTCTTTAAGTTAAAGATATTTTTCCGTTGCTCAATTTTTTAAATTATTTAATTAAAAAAAGGTTCAGAGTTACATTAAAAAAACTATTCAACTCATCAATCCACTGCTGCTTCCGTTTCAGCTTCCTCAGGGCCACACTGGTCTATGCTTCCTGGCGCCTTTCGACACTCAGGAAATTTCTTGCATAGCTAATCACTGGCCATAGTATTGACCTCCTCATCCAGTGACTGGCTGAACAGGCATTTCCTGTGTATTGAGAAGGACCAGGAAGCAGAGAAAAGTGGGGACCCAAGCAATGTCAGAATAGGAGTGACAGGAAGTATGACCTCTTTTTTTGTGTGTGTGTGTGTGTGTGTTTTTTATGCCACTGTGACCTTTAAAAAAATTATTGGATGTCAACCCTTTTAACAAGAAAATAACTTGACAAATTTTCTTTTTTTTCGGGAAAAAGCGATTATTTCCTTTTGCTAATATAGGATGTTCCACAGTACTGTACAGTGATTGCTTACAGCAGCAAGACACGTTTGGTATTGTAAGGGTGCTTTCACAAGCGGTGGATTTTGTTGCAGAATTTTCTGCGGCTGAAAATCAGTTCCATTTGTTTAAATGGGGCAGCAAGCACATGGATTTCTGCAAGCTTCATTCAGGTGAATTGAACTGATTTTCACTTGCAGAAAATTTTGCAACAAAATCTGCAGCGTGTGAAGGCACCCTAAAGCCATGTCACCTCTTTAAGGCTGAGTTCACACGGGCGAGATTTCCGCGCGGGTGCAATGCGGGAGGTGAACGCATTGCACCCGCACTGAATCCGTACCTATTCATTTCTATGGGGCTGTGCACATGAGCTGTGATTTTCACGCATCACTTATTCGTTGCGTGAAAATCGCAGCATGCTCTATATTGTGAGTTTATCACGCAACGCAGGCCCCATAGAAGTGAATGGGGCTGAGTGAAAATCGCAAGCATCCGCAAGCAAGTGCGGATGCGGTGCGATTTTCACGCACGGTTGCTAGGAGATGATCGGGATGGAGACCCGATCATTATTATTTTCCCTTATAACATGGTTATAAGGGAAAATAATAGCATTCTTAATACAGAATGCATAGTACAATAGCACTGGAGGGGTTAAAAAATAATAATAATAAATTTAACTCACCTAATCCACTTGCTCGCGCAGCCGACATCTCTTCTGTCTTCTTCTTTGCTGTGTACAGGAAAAGGACCTGTGGTGACGTCACTCCGGTCATCACATGGTCCATCACATGATCTTTTACCATGTGATGGATCATGTGATGGACCATGTGATGGCTGGAGGGACGTCACCACAGGTCCTTTTCCTGTACACAGCAAAGAAGAAGACAGAAGAGATGCCGGCTGCGCGATCAAGTGGATTAAGGTAAATTACATTTTTTAAATTTTTTTTTAACCCCTCCAGCGCTATTGTACTATGCATTCTGTATTTAAGAATTCTATTATTTTCCCTTATAACCATGTTATAAGGGAAAATAATACAATCTACACAACCCCGATCCCAAACATGCCGATTTTTCTCACGCGCGTGCAAAACGCATTACAATGTTTTGCACTCGCGCGGAAAAATCGTGCATGTTCCCGCAACGCACCCGCACCTTTTCCCGCAACGCCCGTGTGAACCCAGCCTAACGCTCTTCCTCTTCTCCCACATTACTTAGTATCATTGCCCTGTGATACAAAGCTTGCCAGTTTCACAGCGCTTAAAATATATAGTATGAAGCCAGCACATTTCTTTCATTTTCTCAGAAAGCAAAGTAATCCCAAATTATCAATCCTATGAGAACTATGAACTGAAGCAGATGATTGCAGATTTGTAGGATTAGAAAGAATAACCACAGATTCAAGTCAGGTCATTTACTCAGACACATAATTTCATCGATAGCTGTTGATTTTTAAAAAGTATACCCCTTTCTAACATGGCGATTTTCCATGTTTGCTTTTTTGCTTTTTTCCCTCTGCCTTCCCAGAGCTATAACTTTTTTTGAATTCCGTTCACATAGCCATATGAGGGCTTGTTTTTGCTGGACAAGTTGTACTTTCTAATGCCACCATTTAATATTGCAAATGATGTAGTCGAAGCTGGTAAAAATGCCATATTCTTACCCCCATAACTTTTTTTATTATAGTTATGTTTATAGACATGTGTGAGGGCTCATTTTTTGAGGGGTGATCTGTAGGTGCTATTGATACCATTTTGGGCCATGTAGGACTTTTTGATCATTTATTCAATTTTGGGGGAGGTGAAAAGAAAAAAATGGCGAATCAGGCTTGGTTACACCATTCGTGGTATGGTATAAATATTTTTAAAAATATTTTAATAGTATGAGCATTTTTGCATTTTCTATTTTTTTAATATTTTTTAAAACTTTTTAAACTTTTTTTAGGCCCCCAAGTAGACCCCAACATGCAATCATTAGATAATTGATATTGATCATTTTTTATAAAGTAATAGAAATGTATCCATTACAGTATACTAAAATCAGTATATTCCAATGCAGTGCTGCCATTTGCAGGCCTGAATTGGAATATACCAGTAATAAGCCTAGAAGCCTAGTACAGGCTCTGGCCAATTATTTCAATAGAATGCCTTCCATGATCTCAGCCAGAGGGAGGCATTCCTGTCAGGAAAGTGCACCCGGCATCTGAGGGGTTAAATGTCCATGAACGGCATTACCCCCAGGTGTCTGCTGTGTGAAGCAGCAAGCACCCGGCAGCTATGCTCCGAAGCGGTCATTTAATTTTTAATGACCTGACATCTGCCCTACATGTACGACAGATGTCGGGATGGGATTAAATAAATTTCAATACATTCAGCATAAGAGATCATATTACACATATGGAAAAAACAAACAGTTCCTTTAAAGGGGTTTTCCGAGAGTTAAATACTGATGACCTATCCTCTGGACTTCGCCAGTCAGCCAAAAACATTGAATTGTTAAGAATTAATTTGAAATTGAAATTGAAGACCGTACTGTATAGTCCAGGGATGGCCAACCTGAGGCTCTCCAGCTGTTGCAAAACTACAACTCCCATCATGCCCGGACAGTCTACAGCTATCAGCCTACAGCAGGGCAGCTGGAGAGCTGCAGGTTGGCCATGCCTGGTAATAGTCCTTCTTCATGGTTAATGGCCGTGTGGAACCTTTAAAGAGGGGCTGTTGCTGGTATTGGGTTTGGCTGGTTAGGTGGGGGACAATAAGCCTATTATTGCAGTTCTTGCCTGCAGTCTCCAGCAGGTTATTTGACAGTAAACACAGACTATTATATTTGTTCTGGCAAACCCACTTCTCCAACCCCAGCGCTCTCCTGCCCTAAAGGTGGGAGGACTTCTTCTGCCATCTGCTTTTCCTCCTTTTCCACATCATCTAATATCGATGAGAATATGTCATCAGGAACATCCAGCTCCTCCTCTCTCTGCATCTTGCAGATTTTTCTAGGGCATGAAAACTTTGAAAGATGATTTGGAAGAAGTAAAGCCAGCAAAATATGAGGATGGTCATTATTAAGACTGGGCCTCCCGAAGGGGTGCAGACTGGAAGGTATTGGTTGGCACACTGGCACTGGAATAATAAAGGCTTCCATCTTATTGATATTGAATTACATATCTTAGTTTCCGGCTGATGTAGGAATAAGTAAATGTAGGAATAAATAAATAAAACTGATGCAGTTTTCTCCCTGCAGTCTCCCTCTCCAATATTCTTCTATTTATCATTTTCAGCAATACTGTCCATAGCGAAAGAGTGCATGCCACGTCTCTCCCTATACTGAGCTCACAGGACAATGGCAGAGACCACGCGGAATGAAGGTTTTATAGGGCTGTGAGGGGATGGCTATCTGCAAATTGGCTGGCTGCACGGCATTATGGTAGATCTCACGTTCTGGGGCTTCTTACTTTCACTTTGTAACATGTGCAGCTGCCATTTTAGGAAAAATGTATTCATTACCACGAATCACAAGGAACTTCGGTTTTCCTAAACTTCAGACCGAATTCCGCTTCAAATACTTCGCTTCACTCAACACTAGTCATCAGAATTTAAATCTCGTAAAAACCCTTTTAAAAGTATTGTGCAGTAAATAGCATAATTTCAAGGGGGTTTTCTATCTAGACATGCATATAAATAGGCTATGCCATAAATGTCCAGTAGGTGTAGGTCCCAGCTCTGTGACCCTCTTCTGTGACTATGCATGTACAGTGTCCTCTCCATTCACTACTATTAGACTTCTGAAAATAGTCATTGTAACGAACCCCGTAGTAGTAGAGTCTGGTTCGTCTGGTTTACCCGAACGGAAAAGCACGCAATGAGTATAGCCCTCCGTTCGGTTGCTTGTTCGGTAGATTCCCAAGGTATAACAGCCTGCAATCTCAGCGGTATCACTCCCACACACATCACAGGTACCCAAACATCAGCCGAAACGTGATGAAGGGTGTAAAAAGACTCTCTTTTTATTGAACAGAACTTGTATTTATACTGTACCCCCTGCAAGGGGGGGCCTTCCCAGGGGGAGGCAAGAAACAACCAATAGTACATGCTTTACAGTTTGGTCTCTCCCTTTGTTTGCCTGGAGACAATTAGTCCAGACACTGTATAACTTAACTATCTCCAGACAATAAACCCACGAAAATTACCCAATAGACAAATTACATGGTACAATTACAGGCCACACAATACGCATATCTTCACAGGTCTCTCCCTTTGTTTGCCTGGAGATAATTAGTCCAGACGCTGTATAACTTAATTATCTCCAGACAATAAACCCATGGAAATTACCCAATAGACAAATTACATGGTACAATTACAGGCCACACAATACGCATATCTTCACAGTCATGTCAATGCTCGACTAGTTTTGGAAGTCCCATGTTTGGCATACTCTTCATTTATGGTGGGGCTCCATTCTTGAGATAGGAGCGTGTCCCAAAAAGGGGACCTGCACCTATTGGACATTTATGACATATTCTACAGATATGCCATACAAATACAGATACAGGTATGCCATACATGTCCGGATTTAGGCATAAAAAAGAAAAAGCAAAGTCTTCTTGGGTTACTTATGAGAATAAATAGGGTATAAAATAAACCACCAGACATTTTAGCTGGTCAAAATTGAAGATAAGGCTCATTATTCAAAAAAAGCTATTTGCATGGCCATACTCTACAATGTGGAACATAATAGGATCAAAGTATTGCTCCTTTAACAGAGTGACATTGGAGAACAGAAGCAGACCCAGGCAACAAAAGGCATGTAAGGGGTAAAAGAGCAAACCCCCTGCAAAAAAAGTGCCTAACCTTCGTTCTTATTATTTATACAGTTCATGCTGTTATATTTACTACAAAGCTGTTCAAACAATATTTTCTTGTGCATAATAATGTAATTGCTGTTGCTCTACTACAATCTAGTGTAAAAAAAACTATGCACTTTTATACACTGAGTGAAGAAAGACCTTTGGATGATGTCACTTCCTGTTTAGTGAGGCAGGTCCTCCAGAGAAGTATGAGAGCACAGTATAAGTCAGAAGAGTGTGTAGTGCAGCTCTGCAAGTAAGAAGAACTTTAGTTGTACCCCTCACTTTGAGAGACTGTGTAGTTGGCATGGTGATTGCCAGGTAGATTCTTGGAGTAGACTGAGCATATAGAGATAAACAGACACCGGTTCCTGAGCAGTCCGTGCCTAGGCCTGAGTGACGCTGCGTACTGGAGTAGCGATGGTGTATAAGAGACGCCAATGCAAAGAGAGTGTAAGCATTATAACCGGAAGTTATCTAGTTTGTGACTGTGCAAAACAGGGACTGCGCCTATAAGACTGCATGCTTCCATTGTTGAGGAGATACTTCTGGAAAAGACTGTTACTGTCATCAGCGTTATTGGTGAGCTACCATTTTGCAAGTGTTACTATATATCTTACCTATGCAAGGTAATCCAGAGTACCCCAATCTCTCCACGTATCATTGCAGCACCCCCCACATGGATGGTAGGGGCACCACCACTGCAAGAACAGTATATAAAATCTGTTATGGTTAGTGGGTTTGGACGCATTGTGTCAACTAACTGGTTTGGGTTTGGGCTATCCTTAATGGTGTTTTCCTGACAGCTTCCTCCAATTCACTCTTGTACAGAGATGTAGACTTTGTTGCAGGCAGCTACCTCCTAGAATAGTCCCATGTAGTTGGCAGCTGATCCACAAGGGTCAGAGACACTGGTGCGAGCACCAAGGGGAGAGGCAGTACTTGTAGTCAGAAACAGGCTGAGGTCAGGGCAGGCAGAGTTCATGTATATCTATATGAAACAGATTTGAGGTCTGGGCAGGCAGTTAAAGATTGTATTGGTAAATGAGCTGAGGTCAGGGCAGGCAGTGGATCACAATCAGTAAACAGGCACAGGTTTGATACATGGGCAGACAGTCTGAATAGAATACCTTCATTGGGTAAACTAACAAGCTAGGAACCTAAAGTTTGAGTACGGGACGGTGCCTTATCTCAGCCATAGCTGAGAAAGTGAGTTTGCATCCACCATATAGAACAGGCCTAGAAGACTTCACAAATGAACACAGGCCACAGCCTGCTGAAGTTAATTGAAATGCCAGTGGCCAGGACTGCCGTGGGATGGAAGAGGGAGGTGAGTGGAACCAGAGCACCGGTAGGACTGAAAGGCCAGTTGGGTGAGTAGCGTGGCAACCGTGCCCACAAGGAAAATAGGAGCAGCAGTGGGCACAGGACGCTAGTACAAAAAATCCTTGTCTCTCAAAAAGCACAGGATAGAGCACCCCTTATTTCCTCTATACACATATGCTAGGGGTGTACACAGAGTTCATAGGGCCCCATGGCAAAACTTACTATGGGCCCTCCCTGTGTGTTTCCTAATTGATGAAATCCACCAGTAATAGTAAGCTATGCAATTTATTAGAACAGTCCCTTACATGAGATTTAATAAACTATAGGAAGCTGCTTTTAACATATCATTATGGCCCTAACCAACTAAGCCCCTGTGCAATTTGCATAGGTTTCACACATAGTAAGTCCATCATCGTTTTCTAGAGTATATGCTTAGTTTGGAGTCTATTTGGTGACAAATTTACAAAATGTTGCACGCTATTTGTTTCGTAGCATGAAATACCTATGGAATTTTCATTCCAGTCCGGTCATATTCATTACAAAGAATCCGTTAGTTTGTGTGCCCCCAGGGGACAGGGGACTTTTGTAAGTTGCAATGGTGAACCAGGCTACAAATGTAGCGCCACCCACTGCACATCTGACCACCTCCTAAATGTGAATATAAACTGTGGGCATGGCACAAAACGCCCTGAAAAAGAGGAGCAAGTGACTTTGGAACTCTAGCAAAAAATTTTGATTGATTGTCTTAAGGTTGTTGGTGACTTTTCTGGTAACTGGTAACTAAAATCATTGTAAAATAGGGTGATGCATGAAAATCTGTGTTTTGTAGCTTTGTCTAAATCCTTGATGTGTGTGTGTACAGATTTTGGTTATTTAAGTATTATACAGTATATCTGTGTGTGCAATTCTGACACCAGCTACATAACAGCATGGCATATGGCAACTTGTGATTGTTACATCTTCATAGTTGTTGTAAAGGAAAGAGACCCAAGGATGCAGGTACAGTAAGAAACCATAAGAAAGCCAGCTGATAGGTAACCTGTGTATGGAAATACATAGTCTGGATTACATACATACAAGTACAAGCTGTTAGACGCAGAACAAATTGATTCATATAATCTTTTTAATTGTGCGGTGGTGCTGTGCAGATACGGGACATAAGAACAGATGGTGCGTACGACCCAAAGGGCCAACAGAATATGTGAATCATCTTGTGGTTAATTAGTGTAGATGACATTAGGAAATCATTGTTGTATTACACTGGCAAAATTAGTTGACATTAATGCTGGTTTTGTTGCCAAATATGTTTGAAGGAAAATGTTTTGATGGTATATATTTCCTTCCTTGCCATCTGTGGCACACTTTACCATTGCATTCATCAACACTGATGCCAACAAGAAGTGTGGATTTGGAGAAGGTCCCATATTAAGAATCAAAAATCAGTCCTATTGTTTGTATTTTTTTTTTATAATGCAGTCAATGGCTTTAAAACTGGCCTGATTATATATTGATTGAAATCCTTGCCTACTGTAGCTTCATTCGGCAGAGAAAAGAAAAATGAAAATTATTCACCATGCTTAATTTTTGACAATTTAGTAAACACATTTCCATGTCACTACATTTAAAAAATCCTGTAAAGATCCAGAAATCATGCAGTTTTTGCCCAGGCCACTAGAACTAAAAATGACAAGACTTCCTGTTCTTTGCGACCCGCCACATGGGTCATAAACACAATGGACAGGTGGTGACCCCACTGACTTCTATGGGAGATTTTTCTAGGCATGCTCTGTGACCTTTGCAGAGGTCAGGAGGGAGTAGATAAGCTGTATTATCATCAATTGTAAATGGGGGATCCTGAGTTATCTATACAGAGGTGATATCTGTCATTGTAATCCTGCATGTAATCATAATGAGATGACTGCTTAAAAGTTACCTATGCTGAACAGGTAGTCTCGACATATAGGAGAATGGAGAAGCAGAAGAAAGGAAATATAGTTGTATATAGTTTTAGACCCAACAAATAGTTTTAGACCCAACAAACATACTACAACAACATATACAAAGGCATGTACAACAACATATACAGAGAAACTAAAACGGCTCTTGGCAAGTGTATAACTTAAAGGGAACCTATCACTATGAAAATGCAGCACAACTGGCAGGCAGCATGTTATAGAGAAGGAGGATCTGAGCAGAATGATTTATAGCTTTGTGACAAAATATTTAGTATACGTTGTAAATTATTCATCTAAATCTCTGCTAATTCTGAGATGAGGAGTCATGTGGGCTTTTCTACTCAGTGAACTATCCACAAAGGTATAACACTTGTAAAGTTTCCTACTGCTTGGCTGAACTTTGTTAGCTACGGCAGACCTATCCTAGAAGCAGACCATATGACTCATCTACACCTTGTGGTAGTAAGAGTCTTCCTGTTACTGAACTACTTAATCTTACAGGAACTCATTTGCATGTACATTCTTCTACGCCTCAAACTGAGTTCAATACCAGTGGTATGCAGTTAGCTCCCCCTAGTGGTAGCTGAATGCATTCAGAATTATATCATTTATCACAAGATAAATATCAAAAGCACAAGGGCTCAATATACTGATATACAGGATGATGAAATGAATCATTTGAAAATATACAACCTTAAAAAAGAATTAGTATGCTTGGCAAATATGTTTATGATTTTTTGCCATGGAGCGGAATTATCAGGTTCAGTAACAGCTGAAACATGCACATAAATGATTATGTTTGCCACCATGATAGCTATCCGTAATAGACTATGAGAGCCATTTTCCTGTTTATCTGAAAACAATGGAGGAAACCAGAGTTTTCATTGTTTCACTGACTGCTCAGGTCTCCATTGGTGACTGAACTTTGCAAGGAAAATGTACAGTTGAAAGGCAGCACATAGGTTTATGGCCCCTATCTGACAATTAAAAAGGGGCATGTTAATGCAGAGAAACCAGATCTGAATTTGTATTTTATACTGGATGTGCTGAGGGTCACACCAACGAAGAGAACAAATGACAAAACTTGCTTCATAATGCTGTAATGCTGGATTAGTCCCCATATGAATCAAATAACATGGAGTAAAATACAGTAAAGGTTTTTTCTTCTTTGTGTTCTTTTCTTTTATTACCACTTCACATTGTTACTATGGCTACAAAATGGAAAGGGTGGTCAAACATCATGTTCCCTGAGTCATCGCGTCCAGTAACCAAGGCAATGTGAGCAGCAGGAAAGGAAACGCTTCAGAGGGACGTGCATGCTGAAAGAATATAATACAGTGAAGCGTAATAGATCAATGAATGGCTTGTGTAAGGACCATGCTAAATTTAAAAGTAGGAATGAAGAGATCCTTTAACTTCTTAACACCGCATGTTTTAGGACATAAAGGAGCAGTCTCATTTTAGACATTTATGACATACACACATGATATAGCATAAATACCTGACAGATCTGGATGTTTAACACCACAGAGTGATGTTACTACTCCTGCACCCTGCTACTATCTCTAATGGGCTAATATAATGTCATCTTATGAATGTCTTTTCAGGCCCTCCACAATGTACATTCCTATTTTGTTATGTAACTGTTCATGTAATGTGCCTGGTTCACCAGCAAGGTGGAAGCAAACACGGCAAAGCTATCTTAGATAGAATGGAAGCTTCCATTCCATTCTAACCCCCACATCTGTGGAGAAGTGGGCTAGTCCTGCTTCCTGCAGGAAAGGTGGGGACCAGTTCAATTTAGTGTAGTTTACCCCCAGCAGGGGAAGGGTGTGCAGGGGAACGTCTCTGCTGGACGTGCCCATGCCAGCCAGAGCACCTTAAGCTCTGCTATCCATAGAGGCTAAAGCCTAAAGCCTAAAGAGCCAGGAGTAAAGTTTCTTGGCTGAAGTTAAGTCCAACTAAAGAGAGAAGTGCAGCATACAGAGAAAGCCAAGTTATACAGCCAGCCTGTCAGTACAGAAGAGTCAGAGAGAAACAAAGACATAGCAGAGTTGAGTTTGCCTGCCATTTTTATGCTAAAGCCTGCTGGAACCAAGACAAAGCCTGAAACTGTTTGGAGAAATGTTTATTCAAGTAAAGCTGCCATTGAACTTCATCTCAAGGTCTGGACTCAAGTTATTTCTTCAAATCCCTCAATTATTCCCCCTATTTATTGCTTTGGAGCCAAATATTGGAGGCCAGCTGTATCCAGGTAGGCACACCCTGACACACATAAAGAGAGGCCTCATTATACCACTCAGCATTTCCTACACCTGGGACGCAACAGAGAAGGCCCTAGGGGGAGGCGCCTGCTGCAAATTTTTGCATCATGAACAGGATTTACTTGCGTGCCTCTAAGCTACAGGCCTACAGAATTGTCAGGAAACCCCTAAAAATGAATTTACTATGTTTATTGCGGAGCAACAGGCGCAGGATTGTGCACGCCGGCAACTAAAGGGTTAATCCGCCATCTTTGCCAGTGATGGCGTATGTTCTTCTTGTACCACAAGAGCAGGAAAACAGGGGACTGCCCAGCCCAAGCGCGGGAAGCGACAGCCCTGCCCACCGGGAACTGCTTAGTGCAAGTGTAGGAAATAAAGACTCCACCTCCAAGAGTACTCCCTTTTTACCAGTGTGTGCTGGAGAGACAGAGTAAGACAAAATAGCGCATCCTCTGCGGCCCAACTGGGGTGAAATGGTCTGGGGTAGCGACCCTGAAGTACAAGCTGCCCCGGAGAAAATCTTGCTGTTGCAAATACAGCAGATTCCTAAGAGAGGATCGGAGGTGCCCGCCGCGCCGGCTGGTGCAGTGGAGGCGGCTGCAGCGTCCACTCCATTACCCAGGAAGAGCTCTCCTCCATATAGATGGAACCCTATGGTTCCCCCAGAAGTAATGGCCCATGCCCAGACAATGTGGGACTATAAAAAAGCCATTGAGGACTGGGTGATCCACGTTCTAGACAACCCACGGCCGGGGGATCCGCAGCTAGAATGACGTCGAGGGACTGTACTGTGGTTCTCTGTCGAAAGAGGCAGTGGTTTCCTGGCAGACGATGAGGACAGTGAAGAACTATTTGTGGAACACAGGTAGGTAAATCACCCTTACATGCCCCAGGCCCGCCATAGCCTATAAGTGGGAGACCACGTTGAATATTCTCCTATGAGTTCAGTTAAGAGACTGTTTGCCACCGGAGTGACCCTGTTGTCTAAGCCACTTGTCCCTATGCAGGTCGCTGAAAGCTGGCAGGAGGATCCAGAAGCCACAGGCCGCGTGCGCTGCCTCCAAGAGACTGCGGAGGGAGTTCTCCGCTTCCAAAAGAAGCCACATCCCCAGTCGGACCTACTGATCCCAGGTCTACCACCGCCTCCAACTTTCCAGCTGGGATATCTGACAACCGCCGCCTTCTCCTACAACCCGAAGATGGTTAATTACCAGTTGCCCTGGAAAGTGGTGTCCGCTCCAGCGAGAGGTTCCCGGGCTCCATTGCCACCATTAGAGATTTCTTGGCCACAGCTTTTACAGCCGGAGATCCTGAGTTCCCCTGTCCTGGCAGGAGGTTCCGGCAACATTAAGCATCAAGTATCCGCAGCCCTTGCCAGTGTACCAGAACCAGAAACCTCCACTAGAAGTCAGTGGAGCACCACAAGTGCTGCAAGTTTGGCCTACAAAAGGCAGAAGCGCCCTCTTATGTCCTTCAGCAGCAGCAGCAGCAGTGAGGAGGACTTTAGATACCTCCTCTAAGGAGCTCCTTTCCTACAAAGATCAAGCCAGAATGATCATGGATTAATCAAAGCCACATCAGGAGTAGTCCTGAATGGTGAGAACTAGTTGGCCCCTTTGTGTTTTTTGTTGCCCTGTGTTAGTCCTCATTCAGATGGCCATGTTTTGTAACGACTCTGCCCATCTTCAATAACTTCATGTCCCAAGTTGCGCCTAACAGCGCCAATCCCCCTTTTCCCCCTTCTCAGGTTAAGTGAAAGTCCCCCTTGCAAAAAGGGTTCTCATTAAAATGTGCTATTTTATATTATACTCCATGTGGAATACAAATAATGGCTTTATTACCTCATGGGATTACCAATGACTTTTGCACTATTTGTTCCAGTTTGGTGCACTTGACAAAACAAGCACTTAAAGGGCTTCTGTCACCCCACAAAAGTCTTTTTTTTTTTTTTGGATAGTTACATTCCTTATAGCGCGATATAGGAGAATATAATCTTGTCACTTACTTTCATGCGGCCATTTCTTTAGAAAACGAAGTTTTATAATATGTAAATCCGGTCTCTACCAGCAAGTAGGGCATCTACTTGCTGGTAGCCGCAGCAGAAAACCGCCCCCTCGCCGTGTTGATTGACAGGGCCAGCCGTGATCTCCTCCTCCGGCCGGCCCTGTCAGTATTTCAAAAATCGCGCGCCTCTGTTCATTCGGCGCAGGCGCTCTGAGATGTGGAGGCTCGTCTCCTCAGAACTCCCTCAGTGCGCCTGCGCCGATGACGCCCTACTTGCTGGTAGAGACCGGATTTACATATTATAAAACTTCGTTTTCTAAAGAAACGGCCGCATGAAAGTAAGTGACAAGATTATATTCTCCTATATCGCGCTATAAGGAATGTAACTGTCCAAAAAAAAAATAATGACTTTTGTGGGGTGACAGAAGCCCTTTAAGGAAAAGACTCTAATATGAATTTGATTGCATTATATGTTTGCATTGTATTTTTGCACTAACCTTTTGAAATTTCAGCAATGCTTAAGCACTTTCACCCATTGTATGGACTCTTTTACGGGTACAACAATGTGACCTCTTATGCGCTTTTTGAATGGACTTTGGACTATATACCGTTAGCTAGAAAGATAGCGTCCTTAGTTCATTGCTCATATGGACTGCCTCTGAGGACGTTAATACTAACGGCTCTTATGTTAATACTAACGGCACCTTGTGTTAGCTTATAAAGCCTAGGCATTGTATTGTATTTTTGCTACACAAGGGGAACCAAGTGGTAAGTCAGAAGCAAGTCTAACAGTGTCAAGGGTAACCCTGCTGTGTTTATGTATGTCTAGATGTCCTAAGCCTTGTGCACAGCTTTAAGGAAATATGTTTGCCAGTTTAGTCATAAAGGTGACCATGCGAAAAGCTTTATGTAGACCTTGGTGCTGGGAAGGGATTACAGGATGAAGCCACCCTTCTATTTACGGGCGTCTCATAGTATCATGGAGGGATTACAGTACATAACACCCCCATGCTTCTGGTGGTACTAGGGTCCAGTATCCACACAAAACAGGAGTATTTGAGTGCTTTGTGCAGTATTTTTGGTTCTCTGGTTATTACTGAGAGGGAAAACTGTGAATGAACACCCCACTCAAATGGGCAGAGACCTAATGGTAGCCATTGCTGTGTCAGTATAAGTATGTATGTAATAGAAAATAGTCTCATGAAGCACTTTAATTTCCCCTTGGGTACCCTTATAGCACATCCTAAGCACAAGCAGAGGGTTGCTTGGTTTTAAGTAAGGGGGCATGTAACACCCCAGAGTGGTGTTACCACTCCTGCACCCTGCTAGTATCTCTAATGGGCTAATATAATGTCATCTTATGTATGTCTTTCCAGGCCTTCCACAATGTGCATTCCTATTTTGTTATGTAACTGTTCATGTAATGTGCCTGGTTCACCAGCAGGTGGAAGCAAACACGGCAGAGCTATCAAAGATAGAATGGAAGCTTCCATTCTATTCTAACCCCCACCTCTGTAGAGAAGTGGGCTAGCCATGCTTCCTGCAGGTAGGATGGGGACCAGTTCTAGTTAGTGTAGTTTACCCCCAGCATGGGAAGGGTTTGCTGGGGCATGTCTCTGCTGGACGTGCCCATGCCAGCCATATCACCTTAAACTATGCTGGCCATGGAGGCTAAAGCCTGAAGCCTCAAGAGCCAGGAGTAAAGTTCCTTGGCTGAAGTTAAGTCCAACTAAAGAGAGAAGTGCAGCATACAGAGGAAGCCAAGTTATACAGTCAGCCTGTCAGTACAGAAGAGTCAGAGAGAAACAGAGACATAGCAAAGTTGAGTTTGCTTGACAGTTTTATGCTAAAGCTTCTGGAACCAAGACAAAGCCTGAAACTGTTTGAAGAAACGTTTATTCAAGTAAAGCTGCCATTGAACTTCATCTCAAGGTCTGGACTCAAGTTATTTCTTCAAATCCACAATTATTCCCTCTTTTTATTGCTTCAGAGCCAAAGCATGGGGTCCAGCTGTATCCAGGTAGGAGCACCGTGACACACATAAAGAGATATTTAGGCCGCACTACACCACTCAGCATTTCCTACACCTGGGATGCGACAGAGAGGGTCCTGGGGGCAGGCGCCCATTGCAGATGCCACCTCTGGGAAACACACCTATCTCCAGAATGGGTGTTCATTAACACCCCCATCCTGCGTGTAACCACAGCTGCTGTGAATGGAGAGGTGTCCATGCCTTTGAGGCTTTCTTCATTCATTTCTATGAGAGTTCTCGATATAAGTGTGGGTCCTTTAAGTCTGAACTGCCTCTATTGGACATTTCAGGTAGTTCCCCTGGACACCATAATGAGCCTATGATACAAAATGGCTCCAAATGTCCAGCAGAAGACTTTTTCTTCTTAAAAGTTGATTTACAAATAACCTATTAGATCTTATATAACATGTCTTGTGTGTGCAGTGATACCAACAAAGATTACAATTTAATAAAAAATAAATGTTCACATGTATAGATGGAGAGTGGACCCTTAGAATCTGAGGAGCCTGAACCTCCCTGTCCAACACTAATTACAGGAATAAAACAGGTATTTTCTTAATTGTTTATTGCCTAAACTGTAAAAATGCCAATGGAACATTATACATTAGCTTTCAGGTTATATCTACTTATCAGGCATAGACTGATATATACAATATAACAAAAGATATTGCTTTATATGCTTTGATTGTGGTTTCCATGGTGATCTAAAAATCATGCTGGTAGCTTAGTTACCACCACTGACCACAAAGCATCAGTGAGAGGAACTTACTGACAATACAGTAGATGAAACACATTGTTTTCTTCTGCAGAAGCTCAGCTGTATTAACTCATTTATGTCTAGTTTGGAACAGGGGCGTAGCTAGAACTGACTGGGCCCCACAGCAAAATTTTGTATGGGGCCCCCCCTCCATGACTATCCTGGTATCCTATATGTGCATATGTAAGGGAGAGTTCACATCACATTTTTGCCATCCGTTTGATGTATACATTGGAAAATGGGATACAAAAGCGCAGCACACTACGCTTTTGTATCCTGCAAAGTCTGTTAAAAAAAAAAACGTATACATTAACATATCATTTTTTTTGATGGTGTCAGTCTGAGTCACCTGTTAACATATACATTTTATGTATACATTACCAGGGGTCAGCAACCTTCGGCACTCCAGCTGTTGTGAAACACAATTCCCAGCATGTTCCATTAATTTCTATGAGAGTTATGAGAAGAGCAATAATGCATGCTGGGAGTTGTAGTTTCACAACAGCTGGAGTGCAAAGCCCAGCTGGAGTGCCCACCCCTGCATTAGACGAATGGCAAAACGTGATGTGAAACCGGCCTTAGTGTGCCATGATAGTGCCAAGTGGCAAGCACTAGAGACAGAGAAGGGAGGCTGCAATGTACAGGGCACAGTATAGTATAGGGGGTACAGTACAGGGCAAGAGGGGGGACGCACAGTGCAGAGTAGGGGTACAATGCAGCATAGGGGGCACACTAAAGGGCAAGGGGTACAGCATAGCGGGCACAATACTGGGCAGGGGGCATACACAGTGCAGCATAGGGGGCACAGTGCATTATAGGGGGTACAGTATAAGGCAGGGGGCACACAAAGTGCAGCATAGGGGGCACAGTACAGGTCAGGAGCCACACACACAGTGAGGAATAGGAGGCACAGTGCATTATAGGGGGTACAGTATAAGGCAGGGGGCACACACAGTGCAGCATAGGGGGCACACACAGTGCAGCATAGGTGGTGCAGTACAGGGCAGGAGGCACACACAGTGCAGCATAGGGTAGGGGGCAGAATACAGCATGGGGTACACAGTACAGGGCAGGGGGGCAAAATACAGCATAGGGGGTATACACAGTGCAGCAGAGGGGTACAGTACAGGGCAGGGGGGCAGAATACAGCCAAAACATGCACCTAGAAATGCTCCATTCACATGTCCTACCTCAGGAGATGATAGTTCCTAGTGGGCTAAAGGACCTTGCATGATGTCAGGAGCACATGATCAGTCACATGAGTGGGCGGAGTCAGGCTCCGGGCTGTGCAGGAGATTGTGTGGAAATGACTGCCAGCATAACATTCGGGGCATTGGTCAAAACATCCGGGGCTGAAGCCCCGAATGTTTTGACCTAAAGATGCCCCTTCAGTGAATGATTCAGAGCACTAGATAAGCAGGAGTCGGAGATAAGAGAATTGAAGTTAGGTCACTCCACCGGCCCGGCCCCGCCCCCTCCACCGCCTGAGTCCGCCTCCTGAGTACTCCCTCTAGTTACTAGGACTCTAGGAGGCGGAGCCGGAGGAAATCTTTACTGCATGCACTGCGGCACTGGTGCCAGCCTGGCTCCGCCTCCGCTACGCCCCTGTTCCGGCCCCCTCCACCGCCTACCTCATGTTCTCCGAATCTCCTTCCTTGTGCGTGCGGCAGACAGTGCGCCCGGCCCCCGGCCCGGGCCCGCCTGCTCCTACTACAGCTCCTCCTTCCTGTTCCTGTTGGCTTCCTTCCTTCCCCCCAGTCAGGCCCGAGCCGCGGACCGCCCGATCCCCGCCCACTACACTGGGCGGGCGGGCGGGCGGGCCTGCCTGTGTGTGTGTAGTGTATTAATAAAAAAAATTAAAAAAATGATGCGGTCCAGACGGGCCCCCAGTGGCGTAGTGCCCCATAGCCACTGCTATGGTTGCTATGGCGATCCCTACGCCACTGGTTTGGAACCGTATGCAGTCTACAAAGCTACGCAAATTTCACTAGTAGGCAAAGGTAATTATCTACTGGATTTCCAAGTGGATTAATACTGAGTAACAATTATGACATGGCATAATTCTCAGTTAATACCACCCAAGGTATATTTCTGTCAGATATGGATATATTTACGTGCTTTTCCACATGATGGTCTTATGACTTGTCCATTAGAAATGTCATAAAATCACACTGGTAGGTAATCTAAAAAATGGAGCTAACACAGTTACTGAAAATAAATTGATCGCTGGACAGGTCTTTTTACGTACAGTAGTATGTCTGCCCCCCATTAGGAAGACCTAAATTCTAGTATTGTTTTAGTATTGTTTTAATACTTTTTTTTAGATTTTATCACACAAATAGGTTGTCAATAATGGTAACATACTATATCTAGCAAAACAATAATGTGCATGAAGCAAAAATGTGTAAAAAAAAATATATATAGAATTACTACAATTTTGTTTGGCTGGAAATGAATCACATATGCAGGAGCACCTTTATTAAGACCAGTGTTTTAGACTCTGGTCTTAATAACCTCTATACCTGGTAGTGATCAATGATGAGCGGCAGGGGCAATATTCGAATTTGCAATATTTCACAAATATTTTGGCTAATATTCGTCATATATTCGTGAATTCGAGAATTCGTGATCTCCAGTCATTATTTTCTTGATTGCAAAAATTGATTGCAAATTTGCGGTCAACATCAGTGAGGGATCATGGTTACTGATGAAAAAAAATCTAGAATATTCACGATTATGAAGATATAGCACTATATTCTAGATGGATTAGGCAGTGGCTGAGGGACAGACAACAGAGGGTTGTAGTCAATGGAGTATATTCAGACCATGGTCTTGTTACCAGTGGGGTACCTCAGGGATCTGTTCTGGGACCCATATTGTTTAATATCTTTATCAGCGAAATTGCAGAAGGCCTCGATGGTAAGGTGTGTCTTTTTGGTGATGACACAAAGATTTGTAACAGGGTTGATGTTCCTGGAGGGATACACCAAATGGAAAAGGATTTAGGAAAACTAGAGGAATGGTCAAAAATCTGGCAACTAAAATTGAATGTTGATAAGTGCAAGATAATGCACCTGGGGCATAAAAAACCCAAGAGCCGAATATAAAATCAGTGATACAGTCCTAACCTCAGTATCTGAGGAAAGGGATTTAGGGGTCATTATTTCAGAAGACTTAAAGGTAGGCAGACAATGTCATAGAGCAGCAGGAAATGCTAGCAGAATGCTTGGGTGTATAGGGAGAGGCATTACCAGTAGAAAGAGGGAGGTGCTCATGGCGCTCTACAAAGCACTAGTGAGACCTCGTTTGGAGTATTGTGCTCAGTACTGGAGACCATATCTCCAGAAGGATATTGATACTTTGGAGAGAGTTCAGAGAAGAGCTACTAAACTAGTACATGGATTGCAGGATAAAACTTACCAGGAAAGATTAAAGGACCTTAACATGTATAGCTTGGAAGAAAGACGAGACAGAGATAGAAACTTTTAAATACATAAAGGGAATCAACAAGGTAAAAGAGGAGAGAATATTTAAAAGAAGAAAAACTGCTACAAGAGGACATAGTTTTAAATTAGGGGGCAAAGGTTTAAAAGTAATATCAGGAAGTATTACTTTACAGAGAGTAGTGGGTGCATGGAATAGCCTTCCTGCAGAAGTGGTAGCTGCAAATACAGTGAAAGAGTTTAAGCATGCATGGGATAGGCATAAGGCCATCCTTTATATAAGATAGGGCCAGGGGCTATCCATAGTACTCAGTATATTGGGCAGACTAGATGGGCCAAATGGTTCTTATCTGCCAACACATTCTATGTTTCTATATGTTTCGCGAATTCTCAAAGTGCCAATATTCATGATCAAAATTCACGATTAGAATATTTGTGATCAACACTAGTGGTGATGAAGAGGTGTCTTACATTTAAACAATTTCTATGCCTAAAACAGGCATAGAGAATAGTAAATGAGATGTGCCCGCCAGCCCGTCCCCTTCCCTGCCCATGCCACACCCCATTTTTTAGACCTGGCGTGAACAGGGAGAAGTCGCAGATTGAGGCACAAAAATATGTCTAATTTAGGCATATTTCTGTTTGATAAATGACCCCCACAGTTTCTGGTGCACTTTAAAGGGGTTTTCCGGTTTGCATAAACATTCTTTAAAGCAATCATTTATGAAGGTAGCTGTAATTTCTTTTACCCTTATTGCTCCTATCTGCCGTTCTGGGCTCTGGTCACATTACTATGTATATGCAGTGCTTTCTTATTTCCTGAGATGTTATGTCCACGGTCGTGGCAAAGCAGCAACAGGGGCAGTGATAGGGGAGTGTCTATGTATCTAGCTGGTGGGAGGAGCTATAAACTAGCTGGGCATTGTTAGGGGTAGGTTGGAGCCGTTGCAGATAAAGGAGAAGAGCATCATTAGTTTGGTTGGATACAAGAACAGAAAGTGCTATATACATGATGGAAACAAACCAGAGTGACTTGTTTATATGGTGAAAATAGGTCACGAGAGTCCAAATTGAAAATAAAATAAGGAACAAGAAGTAAGCAACTATACTAGCAAATCTGTAAAAACATAGGAATTCCAGAAAACCCTTTTAAGTCTTTTATTTTTGATCTGGTCAGTCACTTGTTGGCTTCTTGGCTGTTTGCTTTGTGTGCATTGTGTGCATTATACATCAAACATCACCATGTTCTGGTAACACAGCACTCATGATAATAAGTCAGAAGTAGCTGAGCTCAGTCCATATCTTCAAATGGAATAGTGATTTCATTGCTTGTCTAGACACCAAGGATCACAGTCTTATAGGTGTGATGTATCCACAGGCATAAAGCATCTTCAAACAGTAAAATGGGCAATTTCTCTCTTTGTAGATTAAACTTATTAAAATGCTGACAAATGTGATACAAAAATTCTAAAAACTATGTTGTATTTAATTTTGATAATGTGTAAAGCAAGCAAGTTTCATATCAAATCTGTCAAGAACTGGGAGAATAACATGCTGATGTAAAATTGTGATGGGAAACAAAACACCATAGCAAGTGTTCTTCTGGAGTGTCATCTACGCTGAGGCTCCCTGCAGAACATGGCATGACATGAGACACATCTGTCATATTCTACTGCTGTTCTCTTCACAATGTACAATAAAATACCTTGCTCATACCACGTAGACTAACTGCATGTCTTTCTGAGCAACCTAACGGCAAAACCCAGTACTTAAATAATAATGAAAAAATGGCTGGCTCACAGTAATTTGCATGTACTTTTACTAAATCTTATACATAATATAAAATCCAATGCATAAACAACAGCCTTTATATTTACATAAATAACTAAAAAAAAAAGTTCATATAATCTATTTCCTGAGCTTTAAATGCGGAGCTCTCGCATATATAAAAGATAAAAAATACAAAAAATGCTGTATCCTTATAATTTCTTTGTTTGTGTCTAGTTTTCTTAGCTGGATTGCTCAAAACTCTTAAAGGGGTTTCTGGGATTAAGGACGTTATTCCATTAGTACTAGACAGACAGACATATAACATACATCCATGTCCTACCTTTTCCACATGTTTCTGAAGCCCCGTTTTCTTTTAGGAAATTCTTCGCTGGAAGTGAAGTTTTCTTAGACTCGCTGACGTACCGGGTTCCTTGCAGGAGCGCTGAAGCCTCTTCTTCCGGCTGCTCAGGGAGCCCGGTGATGTCACTGGCACTGATGGGCGGGCTTTAGCGCTGTAAAATGGCTAGAGTAGTGCTAAAGCACGCCCATCAGAGCCGGTGACGTCACCGAACACACTGCCGGGCGGAAGCCTCCTCCCGGCAGTGTGTTATTGTAAACAAAAGAGCCTTTGCCCTGCTCAATTTAGCGCAGGGCAAAGGAGAGCATCGGAGCATGAACTGCTCCTATGCTCAAGTCATGGGGGCTGCCTGGGTGAAAATTGAGATTTGTCGGGGTTCAGCTCTGAACACCAAAAAACGAGGATGCTATTTGTATAAAAATAATACATTTTAATAAACTACATAGAACAATAAATATCAGTGTTAGTCAAAAGGGATAGGACATGAAGAAACGAGCCTCTAGAATAGGGCTCAACAATGCGGAGAATCGCACTTGAGGGAAATTGCACCCTGAGCAGCCACAGTTGCAAAAATGTTAAGGAGTCGGATGACAATAGAATAAGTAATGGATAGTGACGACGATACCATATCACCTCTAACATTTAACATGACCATCCAAACTATCCTAGCATCCTCCTCAATGAAACTCAGGCAAATAGTAAGACTGCGGCTGTATAATGATATAGCTAATGGCTAATGACTACTGAATGATAACTAATACCGCCAATCCCACCCATACTGAGTCTCACATTACATACCCATGTTGCTGCTGCTCATGGTGTCTGAACCTGGACAACCCTTTTAATAAATTGTAAACTTGTAACACGTCCTCGTGGTCTGCTGCAATGTGTCCATATCATTAGAGGAGTTATTGCGCCAGTTTGCGGTTAGTTTATATTTCATGCACACATATTGTGTTAGTGAGATGTTTACTCAGTCCACAATTGAATTCACCAATATTTGGTATATTACTCACGATCGTGATTAACCTGCACTGCTTTTCCTCCAACTACGATCACAAGTGGAGGCTAGTTGGAGGAAAAGCAGCGCAAGTTGATCACGATCGTGAGTAACATAATATACCAAATGTTAGTGAAATCACTTATGGACTGAGTAAACATCTCACTAACACAAAATATGTGCATGAAATATGAACTAACTGCAAACTGGCGCAATAACTCATCTAAGGATATGGTCACATTGTAGCAGACCACGAGGACATGTTACAAGTTTACCATTCATTAAGAGTATTGAGCAATCCAGCTAACAAAACTAAATACAAACTTACAATACTAACTAGAGATGGCCTTGCGGTTCACCCGGCGGTCGTTTTCGCGGCCAAACATGCAACCATATGGCGATGTTCGCATGCGACATATTCTTTTGCATTGCGCCGAACTTTGACCCATGACACATCCATCAGGTGGTACAGGATAGCAAATTGATACGTTTCAGCACATGGACACACCCCCACACTATAAAAGAACTCGATCTGGCAGCCATTTTACAGTCTGTGTTTTACCATTGTAGGGAGAGGTTACTTTGTGGAGCAGGGGCAGACTGTTAGGGACACTTAACGCTAGCTAATAGGGCCACAAAAGTCCTTTAAAGGACTGGTATAGGTGTGCTATCGATAGGTGTGATATAATGAGGGGTGTGATATACTTATAATATACTTTCGAACATAGAAAGTATATTATTGTGCAGCAGTTGTGTGCGGTTCTGCTGTGATGCCGCAGGTATAGACTCACTTAAAGAATTATTAGGAACACCATACTAATACAGTGTTGGACCCCCTTTTGCCTTTAGAACTGCCTTAATTCTACGTGGCATTGATTCAACAAGGTGCTGATAGCATTCTTTAGAAATGTTGGCCCATATTGATAGGATAGCATCTTGCAGTTGATGGAGATTTGAGGGATGCACATCCAGGGCACGAAGCTCCCGTTCCACCACATCCCAAAGATGCTCTATTGGGTTGAGATCTGGTGACTGTGGGGGCCATTTTAGTACAGTGAACTCATTGTCATGTTCAAGAAACCAATTTGAAATGATTTGAGCTTTGTGACATGGTGCATTATCCTGCTGGAAGTAGCCATCAGAGGATGGATACATGTTCTCATTCTGTTTACGCCAAATTCGGACTACCATTTGAATGTCTCAACAGAAATTGAGACTCATCAGACCAGGCAACATTTTTCCAGTCTTCAACAGTCCAATTTTGGTGAGCTCGTGCAAATTGTAGCCTCTTTTTCCTATTAGTGGAGATGAGTGGTACCCGGTGGGGTCTTCTGCTGTTGTAGCCCATCCGCCTCAAGGTTGCGCGTGTTGTGGCTTCACAAATGCTTTGCTGCATACCTCGGTTGTAACGAGTGGTTCAGTCAACGTTGCTCTTCTATCAGCTTGAATCAGTCGGCCCATTCTCCTCTGACCTGTAGCATCCACAAGGCATTTTTGCCCACAGGACTGCCGCATACTGGATGTTTTTCCCTTTTCACACCATTCTTTGTAAACCCTAGAAATGGTTGTGCGTGAAAATCCCAGTAACTGAGCAGATTGTGAAATACTCAAACCGGCCCGTCTGGCACCAACAACCATGCCACGCTCAAAATTGCTTAAATCACCTTTCTTTCCCATTCTGACATTCAGTTTGGAGTTCAGGAGATTGTCTTGACCAGGACCACACCCCTAAATGCATTGAAGCAACTGCCATGTGATTGGTTGACTAGATAATTGCATTAATGAGAAATTTCTTTAGGTGAGTGTATATAGGGACAAGCGTTATTGGAACAACTATTTGCAATGGGTGTGATATACTTCTTGCCCCAAAAAAAACTTATTGATGGGTGCAATATACCTGCTTCCACCAAATATTGATTCAGAGGTTATATATAACTGCTTCCACAAAATACTGATTGAGGGGTGCGATATACCTGCTTCCACCAAATATTGATTGAGAGGTTATATATAACTGTTTCCACAAAATACAGATTGAGGGGTGCGATATACCTACTTGTACAAAATACTGATTAATGGGTTCTATATACCTGCTTCCACAAAATACTGATTAAGGGGTGCGATATACCTGCTTCCACAAAATATTGATTATGGGGTTCTATATACCTGTCTCTACAAAATACTGATTAAGGGGTGTGATATACCTGCTTCTACAAAATACTGATTAAGGGGTTCTATATACCTGCTTCCACAAAATACTGATTGAGGGGTGCGATATACCTGCTTCCACAAAATACTGATTAAGGGGTTTGATATACTTGCTTCCACAAAATACAGATTAACCCCTTGAGGACCGGGCTAATTTTCACCTTAAGGACCAGACCATTTTTTGCAAATCTGACATGTGTCACTTTATGTGGTGATAACTTTAAAACTCTTTTACTTATCCAGGTCATTCTGAGAATGTTTTCTCGTCACGTATTGTACTTCATGACATTGGTAAAATTGAGTAAAAAAAATAAATTTTTATTTATAAAAAAATGCAAAATTTACCAAAAATGTTGAGAAATTTACTAATTTCCAAATTTCAATTTCTCTACTTTTATAATAGATAGTAATACCTCAAAAAATAGTTATTACTTTACATTTCCCATATGTCTACTTCATGTTTGGATCATTTTGTGAATGCCATTTTATTTTTTGGGGACGTTAGAAGGCTTAGAAGTTTAGAAGCAAATCTTGAAATTTTTCAGAAAATTTCTAAAACCCACTTTTTTAGGACCAGTTCAGGGCTGAAGTCAACCACCCAAAAATGACCCAATTTTACAAACTACACCCCTCAAGGTATTCAAAACTGATTTTTACAAACTTTGTTAACCCTTTAGGTGTTCCACAAGAATTAATGGAAAATAGAGATACAATTTCAAAATTTCACTTTTTTGGCAGATTTTCCATTTGAATAAATTTTTTCCAGTTACAAAGCAAGGGTTAACAGCCAAACAAAACTCAATATTTATGGCCCTGATTCTGTAGTTTACATAAACACCCCATAAGTGGTCGTAAACTGTTGTACGAGCACACGGCAGGGCTCAGAAGGAAAGGAATGCCATGCGGTTTTTGGAAGGCAGATTTTGCTGGACAGTTTCTTTGACACCATGTTCCATTTGAAGCCCCCTGATGCACCCCTAGAGTAGAAACTCCAGAAAAGTGACCCCATTTTAGAAACTACGGGATAGGGTGGTAGTTTTGTTGGTACTATTTTAGGGTACGTATGATTTTTGGTTGCTCTATATTACACTTTTTGTGAGGCAAGGTAACAAGAAATAGCTGTTTTGGCACCTTTTTTATTTTTTTTATTTACAACATTCATCTGACAGGTTAGATCATGTGGTATTTTTATAGAGCAGGTTGTCACGGACGCAACAATACCAAATATGACTACTTTTTGGGGTTGTTTGTTTCAGTTTTACATAACAAAGCATTTTCAAAAAAATATTATTCTTTAGTGACTCCACATTCTGAAAGCCATAGTTTTATTAATTTTTTGGGCGACTGTCTTGTGTATGGGATCCTTTTTTTCGGGATGAGATGACGATTTGATTGGCACTATTTTGGGGTGCGTATGACTTTTTGATCACTATTTTTTACGGTATTCACCTGAGGGGTTAGTTCATGTGATATTTTCATAGAGCCGAATCTTACGGATGTGGCGATACCTAATATGTATACTATTTTTTTTATTTATGTAAGTTTTACACAATGATTTCATTTTTAAAACAAAAAAACTCATGTTTTAGTGTCTCCATAGTCTGAGAGACACCGTTTTTTCAGTTTTTGGCCAATTATCTTCGGTAGGGTATAATTTTTGTGGGATGAGATGATGGTCTTTTTGGCACTATTTTGGGGTGCGTATGACTTTTTGATTGCTTGCTATTACACTTTTTGTGATGTAAGGTGAAAAAAATTGCTTTTTTCTACATATTTTTTTTTACGGTATTCACCTGATTGGTTAGGTCATGTAATATTTTTATAGAGCAGGTTATTACGGATGCGGCGATACCTAATATGTATACTTTTTTTTAAATTTTATTAAGTTTTACACAATGATTTCATTTTTGAAACAAAAATAATAATGTTTTAGTGTCTCCATATTCTGAGCCATATTTTTTTTTATTTTTTGGAGCGATTGTCTTAGGTAGGGGCTAATTTTTTGTGGGATGAGGTGACGATTAGATTGGTACTATTTTGGTGGGCATACGCCTTTTTGATCGCCTGCTGTTGTACTTTTAGTGATGTAAGGTGACCAATTTTTTTTTATTTTATTTTTATTTTTTACGGTGTTCATCTGAGGGGTTAGGTCATGTGATACGTTTTTTAGAGCCGGTCGATATGGAGGCGGCGATACCTAATATGTCTTTTTTTTTCTCTATTTGTACCTTTTTTTTTTTTACTTTATTTGGGGAAAATACACATTTTTTTTTACTTCAAACTTTTAATTTTTTGGGGGTAAAACTTTATTTTTCAATTTTTTGGGGGTCTGATCCCCTTTACAATGCATTCCAATACTTCTGTATTGGAATGCATTGGCTGTATGAGTAATACAGTATGTATTACTCATGCAGCTTCCTGCTTGTGAGATCCAGGGGGCTGGATCTCACAGGCTCTCCACTGGAAGGCAGCCCCGATGCCTAAGGAAGGCATTGTGCTGCCTTCTATGCCATCGGGTCCCCAGTACAGCAGCATGGGGACCCGATGGCAGCGCCGATCCCCGCCAGAATGACCCGTAAACGCTGCAAACCGCAGGTCTGAATTGGTCCCCCGCAGGTCTGAAAAGGACCCCCCTCTGCATTTTCGCAGAGTGCCTGCTGAATGATTTCAGCCGTTACTCTGTTCCCATCATCGCCCGCCGCGTGGCAGTGATCGGAAATACACAGGGTGTACCTGTACGCCCTGTGTCCTTAAGTATCGGAACATCAGGGTGTACATGTACTCCCTGTGTCCCCAAGAGGTTAAGGGGTGCGATATACCTGCTCCCACCACATATTTATTCAGGTGCTCTATATACCTGTTTCCACAAAATACTGATTGACGGGTGCGATATACCTGCTTCTACAAAATTCTGATTAAGGGGTTCTATATACCTGCTTCCACAAAATACTGATTGAGTGGTGCTATATACCTGCTTCCACAAAATACTGATTGAGGGCAATGAGGGGTGCGATACACCTGCTTCCACAAAATACTGATTAAGGGGTTTGATTTAGCAGCTTCCATAAAATACAGATTGAAGGGTGCGATATACCTGCTTCCACAAATTACTGATTAAACAGTTTGATATACCTGTTTCCACAAAATACTGATTGAAAGGTGCAATATACCTGTTTCTACAAAATACTGATTAAGGGGTTCTATATACCTGCTTCCACAAAATACTGATTAAGGGGTGCGATATACCTGCTTCCACCAAATATTGATTAAGGCCTGCGATAGACCTGCTTCCACAATATACTGATTGAGGGGTGCGATATACCTGCTTCCACCAAATATTGATTCAGGGGTTCTATATACCTGTCTCCACAAAATACTGATTGAGGGGTGCGATATACCTGCTTCTATAAAATACTGATTAATGGATTCTATATACCTGCTTCCACAAAATACTGATTGAGGGGTGCGATATACCTGCTTCCATCAAATATTGATTCAGATGTTCTATATACCTGTTTCCACAAAATAGTGATTGAGGGGTGGGATATAGCTGCTTTTACAAAATACTGATTAAGGGGTTCTATATACCTGCTTCCACAAAATACTGATTAAGGGGTGCGATATACCTGCTTCCACCAAATATTGATTGAAGAGTTCTATATACCTGCTTCCACAAAATACTGATTGAGGGGTGCGATATACCTGCTTCCACAAAATAGTAATTGAGGTGTTTGATGTACCTGCTTCCACAAGATATTGATTGAGTGGTGCGATATACCTGCTTCCACCAAATATTGATTTGGATGTTCTATATACCTGTTTCCACAAAATATTGATTGAGGGGTTCTATATACCTGCTTTCACAAAATACTGAGTGAAGGGTGCGATATACAGCTTCCACAAAATACTGATTGAGTCCTGCGATATACTTGCTTCCACAAATACTGCTCTTCTCTAGGGACTTTGGCACAGGGTCATTTTAAAAATGACAGGCAGAGGAAGAGGCAAACCGTTCCGCAGGGGTGGTAGAGGTCGGGCAGGTGTACTAAGCCGGAGCCTAAGTGGGAAGTGCACCCTCCTCATCCTCTGTATCTGCACCCTCCTCACTCACTGGTGTGTGCACCCCGAAAGACACCACCACCCCTATAGCGCCCCTCCACTCGAGTCAGAGGAATTATTTTACCATCCATTCCCAGACCTTACTGATGCGCAGGCATTCTTGGCATTGGATGAGGAAGACGAGGTAGCAACGGCCGCCACCTAGCAGTCTGACGACAGTACCCAGATCAGCCCAAGGAGGTTGGTCCCCGCTGTTGCTGCCTGCTCCAAGATCTCTAATATCAGTGGTGGTGAAGGTGACGATGATGACGTGTCGATGGATGTCACATGGGTGCACGCAAGAGAGGAAGAGGTGGGGAGTTCAGAGGGAGAGATGGATCAGCAGATAGGGAGGAGAAGGAGGAGAAGCAGCAGAATTTGCATTTCACAGGAGGCAAAAAGTAGACTGCAAATGTATCTGGAGCGAGTAATCCACCATGCACGGTCACATCTTGCGCTCCCAGGACGCCGGCACATGGCTCCGCAGCGTGGGATTTTTTTAACTGGTCAGCTGCTGACAATAGTGTTGCCATTTGCAGCCTGTGCTGTCAATGCAGAAGTTGCAGTAAACCCAACACTCACCTAGGGACAACCGCCTTAAGAAGGCATCTGGCCTCCCATCACCGAGCCCAGTGGGAGCAACGCTGTCAGAACCCACAAAGCCACACTCCCGCCGCTCCACGTCCTGCCTCTTCTCCTTCTCCTCTTTCCTCCCATTTGTCCTCCACTCCACCTTCCACCGTGCCATCGTCGCGTTCATCTGGCAGAAGGCAGGCTTCCGTGGCCCAAATGTTCGAGCGTAAAAAGTTAATGACGCCGGATAACCCTCTTGCCCAACAGTGGACCGCTGGCTTGTCGGAACTGCTAGCCTGCCAAAAACTGCCATATATACTGGTGGACTCGGAGGCCTTTCGAAAATTTGTGTTTATTGGCACACCGCAATGGAAGGAAATATTTCTCCCAGAAGGGCATCCCAGAGCTATATGGCCATGTTCAGTGGCAACTGAATATATCTCTGGCACACAGTGTCGGTGCCAAGATACATCTGACCACAGACACGTGGTCTAGCAAACACGGGCAAAGAAGGTACATTACTTTTACTGCCCACTGGGTGAACCTTCTGATCGCCGTCAAGCATGTAACCCTTGGCACCCGGGTGGATTTGGTGTTACCACCACGGATTGCATGCAGGCCTGCCTCTTCTTCTCCTCCTCCTACTCCATCCTCCATCTCCTCCTCGGCTGACTCCTCCTTTTCCACTGCTACCGCCTCTTCCGCTGCACCCCCCAAGCTCCCCAGAACCGATTCAACGTGCCAGGTGACGTTGCCATGTTGTGCTGAGGCTGTTGTGCCTGGAAGCCAAGAGCCACACCGGTCCTGCACTGCTTTCAGCTCTGCGGTCACAGGCCTATCAGTGGCTAACCCCGCTCAATTTGACAGTTGGTAAAGTGGTGTGCGACAACGGTGCCAATCTTCTGAGCGCGCTGAAACAGGGCAAAATGACACACGTGCCGTGCATGGCACATGTACTGAACTTAGTCGTTCAGAGATTCGTTGCCAAATACCCCAGGGTCCAGGACGTCTTGCGGCAGGCCCGGAAAATCTCTAGCCATTTTAGAAGATCTTACACGGCCATGGCTCGTCTTGCTGACGTTCAGTGGCAACACCACTTTCCCGTAAGATGTCTGATTTGTGACTTCCCGATGCGGTGAAACTCCACCTTGTATATGCTTGATAGGCTGCTTCAGCAGAAACGTGCCGTTAACGACTACCTGTAGGAACTCTGCAGCAGGACAGGTTCTGGGGAGTTTGATTTCTTTTCACCACCCCAGTAGCTGCTCATACGCGACTCATGCAGACTTCTGCGGCCATTTGATGAGATCACCAAACTGGTCAGCAGCCAGGGCGCCATCAGTGGCATCGTACCTTACGCCTTCTTTCTGGAGCGTGCATTGCATCGTGTCATTGATCAAGCTGTCGAGGAGCAGGAGCCGAAAGATGAGTAAGTCGCAATGTTGAATGAATTCCCGGGGGTGGGGGGCTACTCCATCTGAGAAAACTCAGCAGGAGTCTGAAAAGGAGTCAGAGGAGGATGGTGGCTGGGGGGAGAAGCAAGAAGAGCAGGCTTTGAGGGGGGCTTTAAACTTTTCGGGGATTCCTGATGTTGTCCGTGGCTGGGGTGAGGAGACCGAGGACGACATTCTCTTGGGCGATGAGCAGGAGCCAGGGCGCTCTACCGCTTCCAATTTAGTGCAAATGGGGGCCTTCATGCTCCAGTGTTTGAAGAGGGACCCTCGTATAAAAAGCACAAAGGGCAAGGACCAGTACTTGGTGGCAACCTACAAACACAAAATGGCGGACATGTTACCAGCATCACAGAGAGCTGGCAGAATGCAGCATTTCCAGGGCTTGCTGCTAGAGATGCTGCAGGCACTGGCAGAGGAATTTCCAAGCACAGCAAAACAGGTGCGGGTACCAATACTACCGCACCTGCAAGAAGAGGGCGGTTTTAAGATATGTTGGTCACTTCGGATATGAGATCATTCTTGCAGCCAACCCATCGAGAGCTTCCCTCCGGATCCAGCCTCAGGGAACGCCTAGACCGACAGGTGTCCGACTACATCGGGTTAACGGCCGATGTGGACCCTCTGAGAAGCAAGGAACCCCTTAACTACTGGGTGTGCAGGGTTGACCTGTGGCCAGAGCTGGCACAATTTGACATGGAACTCTTGGCTTGCCCCTCGTCAAGTGTCCTGTCCGAAAGGACGTTCAGCACAGCAGGGGGGATTGTGACCGATAAGCGCACTCGCCTAGCTCACGATGAATGAGGCATGGGTCTCGGAGGAATTCAACACCTGTGACGACCAAGTGTAATTGAATTTCCTCATGCCAGCCCATACATATCCGCCACCACTCATATTAAAGAATGGTCCTTGACTTATGTATATACAGCGGCATAAAAGGCCTTTTCTGTCATGCGAATGCCTAATTTTTCGGGCATGTACTGGCCTCCAGTAAAATTTTTAGCCGGTTACCGCCTTTTGTACCTACAGACACATCATCACAAGTTATTTTCTGTCAGGTGAATGCCTAATTTTTGGGGCCTGTACTGGCCTCCAGTAAAATTTTTAGCTGGTTACCGCCTTTTGTACCTACAGACACATCATCACAAGTTCTTTTCTGTCAGGTGAATGCTTAATTTTTGGGGCCTCTACTGGCCTACAGTAAAATTGTTATCCACTTACCGTCTAATATACCTCCAGTCACATAATCACTTGTTCTTTTCTGTCCAGTGAATGCATAATTTTTAGGGCCTTTACTCCACTGGCTTACAGTAAAATTGTTATCCACTGACTGCCTAATATACCTTCCAGCCGCATAATCACTTGTTCTTTTCTGTCAAGTGAATGCCTAATTTTTGGGGCCTGTACTCCACTGGCCTACAGTATAATTGTTATCCACTGACCGTCTAATATACCTCTAGCCACATTATCACCTGTTCTTTTCTGTCAGTTGAATGCATCATTTTTGGGGCCTGTGTTCCCATGTCCTACAGTAAAATTGTTATCCACTGACAGCCTAATATACCTCCAGCCACATAATCACTTGTTCTTTTCTGTCCAGTGAATGCCTAATGTTTGGGGCCTGTACTCCACTGGCCTACAGTATAATTGTTATCCACTGACCGTCTAATATACCTCTAGCCACATTATCACCTGTTCTTTTCTGTCAGTTGAATGCATCATTTTTGGGGCCTGTATTCCCATGTCCTACAGTAAAATTGTTACCCACTTAACGCCTAATATACCTCCAGCCACATAATCACTTGTTCTTTTCTGTCTGGTGAATGCCTAATGTTTGGGGCCTGTACTCCACTGGCCTGCAGTAATATGGTTTTATAGTTTTTAGTGTATAGTGAATACTACTAATCCAGGAAAAGAGCTGCAACACAGCAGCACAAATTATGGACCAGGGCTACAGGGACTGTTTAAGCAGGCATTTCCTGTGTGTTCATATTCCACCAGGAAACAGAGACCAGCAGAGAATGGGAGTGGTAGGGAACTGGTGAGGGTGAGTATCAATTCTTATTTATTCTTATTATTTTACTACTCCAAGCCCCCTGGACAATCTCTTTAACTCCCACACTGATATCCCAGATGGTGTTTCTGCAGACAGGCAAGGACGATACAAGGAAAGCACAACAAATATTTTGAAGGAAAACTATTTGGAGATTTAGGAGCTGCAAAAAAGAAGCCACTTCTGAGGACTATACCATATAGACTGTCAGCTTTCAAACAAGACCAGGGTAACATCTCTAGCTGATACACAGCTTGAGATATGAAGAGTTAAAGCAGCTCCTTTCAACTGTCAGCAAGCATGGTGAAGGAGAGGGAGGCAGTGGGGACGTGCTGACAGACTACATACAGGAGAGAATGTTTCTCGCTTTATAACTGTAAATGTCCTGAGGGCGAGGGTAACATGGACATGTTATCTATCCCCCTATACAATAATGTTATCTATCCCCCTATACCATCTCTCATCAATCAGACTGCATACTTGCTTGATAAATGGGTGTCTTTTTTCCAGAACATTTATGAGATATTTAACTCAATATGACCAATCAAAGCAAACTAGGCTCCTGCATAGGGCTGTACAGTTCAGGGACAGCACTGAAATAGGTCTAGGGTATTTTTCTATCTTTCCTTCTATCCCTTGTCCCACAAAATTCCAGGTCTCATACAGCTAAATTGAACAAAAAAATAAAAAAGTTCTGACTAATGGAATACAGAAGGAGATAAATGATACTAGAATTTATTACGTCACTTTAGTTGTGTGCAAGCTATATTTACTAGACATAAATTCAAAATCTACAATAAAAAAAGTGAAGGGTTTTTACAATTTTGATGTTACTCTTGGTGGGTTAAAGGGGTTACCTGGCCTTGAAGCTGAAAACCCCTGGGGGTTTTCCCCTTCCCGCTTAAACATAAAAAAAACACTGGTCTCCGCAGGACCAGGAAGTCGCTTGGTCCCATGAACGCGGCGGGGAAGTACAGGCCTCTGCGGTCACAGAGGCTTGAAAGCTACATCACAGCTATGTCTGCTGTGGATGAAAGAGTTGAGAAAATATTTTTTACTTACAATTGTCTTCTGGTCTCTACTCTAAAGAGCCAAATGAAGGGCCAGCTAAACCCAGTGCTTCGGAAAAATATGATCTCTCCTAGACAGAAATCTTATTGTGTTATCTGCTGGAAATGTCTGCCTGCTGCTCATATTTTTATTCTCATGAGAGGCTGGGAGTCTCATTATCACAAATCACTCCTTACGGGGAGCTATGTTAATAGTACAAATGGGTATCCACACAATTCCCTTAAAGAAAGGCTGCTAAGGCGATATCAACTGTAAAATAAGGTCTTATGTGGGAAAATGTGTAGGGCTGCCCTGTTAAATTACCAGCCAAACGCTCTGACTTGACAGTGTTTTAAGTGACATAGAAAATTGCAGATCCATGCCCCCTGCTGTGTCAGTGTTCTGTGTGACTGTCTTCAGATCTCATCTCAAGGCAGCCTTGCCTGTCACTGCCGCGTTTCATGAATGTCTTTTCTATGCAGTTACTGTACAGTCCTCACATTCCTCACTTTACAGCCTTTGAAAAGCACAGCTTTCTAGTAATGTAACTGGAGCTTTCTAGGAGCTTGCCTCTTTTATCACTATTATTTTCTCAAACTTGAGATGTATGAAAGCTCCCATATTTAACCCTTTTTCAGGTGTTGTTTCACAGTGTACAACCATGCATTGTTGCATATTTTTGGCAAATGATTGCAACTTTGAGGGGCTGGAAGGTGCATCCACTAGGTCCTTGTTCTGTCTTAAAGGGGTATTCCCATCACATACAATGGGGGCATATTGCTAGGATATGCCCCCATTGTCTGATAGGTGTGGGACCCGCACCTACAACAAGAATGGAGTGGGGAGAGCTGTGGATGGATTTCCCGGGGTTCGTCCACCACCAAGAGCTGCTCCCCGCTGCTCCCATAGAACTGAATGGGAGCGCACCGTGCACGTGCGACCCCTGCTCCCATTCATTTCTATGGGGAAAACGGAAATAGCCGAGCCAGTGCTCGACTATTTTTGGTGGCCCCATAGAAATTAATGAAGGGTGGCTGCGCATGCGCAGTGTGCCCTCCCTTCATTTCCCCACTCTGTTCTCATTGTAGATGCGGGTTTACATATTGTATTTTAATGATCTAAAAAGGGGCATTGTGAGACAGAAAAGTCCATCTGTCCATCTCTGTACACCTAGAGGCTCTGCTCTCTCTGTAACTGCCACGCCCTCTCCACTTTGATTGACGGAGCCAGGCAGTGAAAACATCAATCATAGTGGAGAGGGTGCAGCAGTTGCAAAGAAAGCGGAGCTTCTAGGTGTAATGTCAACACCCAATTGCTTTTGGAGGCTCATTTGCATATATTAAAACTTCATTTTTATTAGCAATGTGGCCACATACGAACATCAGGGCCGTCTTTACCAAGGGGCAAAAGGGGCAGCTGCCCCGGGCCCAGTTGCTCCTGGGGAGCCCAAGGCAGCTGCCTCTTGAGCCCTGCTAGCTACTGCCCCGGGTGTCAAGCTGTCAGCTACACAGGGGGTGCTGCCATGCCTCCCTGCACTGAGTCCAGGCATCATGATCGTACTGTGTTAAAGTTGTGATCAGGACCTTAATGACATCATCACCATGTGACCAGTAACCTAGCAATTACTGGTCACATGGCTATGAGGTCATCACAGGTCCTACCAGGAGTGTTGCAGAAGTTAACTGTGGAGCTTTTTTTGTGTGAAGATTACATCAGAAAAAGGTGACAGGGGCTGTTATGTTAATATACTGTAAATTACTGTATAGTGGTGGGCTGTATACTGTGTGGGGGCCTGTATACTGTGGGGGGCTGTATACTGTGTGTTGGGCTGTATACTGTGTGGGGGCCTGTATACTGTGGGGGGCTGTATACTGTGTGGTGGGCTGTATACTGTGTGGGGGCCTGTATACTGTGGGGGGGCCTGTATACTGTGTGGTGGGCCTGTATACTGTGTAGTGGGCTGTATACTGTGTGGGGTCCTGTATACTGTGGGGGGGGGCTGTATACTGTGTGGTGGGCTGTATACTGTGTGGTGGGCTGTATACTGTGTGGTGGGCTGTATACTGTGTGGGGGCCTGTATACTGTGGGGGGGGGGGGGGGCTGTATACTGTGTGGTGGGCTGTATACTGTGTGGGGGCCTGTATACTGTGGGGGGGCTGTATACTGTGGGGGGGGCTGTATACTGTGGGGGGATGTATACTGTGGGGGGGTGTATACTGTGTGGGACTGTATACTGTGTGGTGGGCTGTATACTGTGTGGGGGCCTGTATACTGTGTGGGGGCCTGTATACTGTGGGGGGGGGCTGTATATTGCATGGTGGGCTGTATACTGTGTGGTGGGCTGTATACTGTGTGGGGGTTGTATACTGTGTGGGGGTTGTATACTGCGTGGGGGATGTATACTGTGTAGGGGGATGTATACTGTGTGGGGGGCTGTATACTGTGGGGGGGCCTGTATACTGTGTGGGGGCCTGTATAGTGTGGGGGGCCTGTATAGTGTGGGGGGCTGTATACTGTGGGGGCCTGTATAGTGTGGGGGGGCCTGTATAGTGTGGGGGGGCCTGTATAGTGTGGGGGGCTATACTGCTGTACTGTATACTGTAGGGGTCTGTATACTGTATACTGTGGGTGCGGTATAGTGTGGAGTGCAATACTGCTGTACTGTATAGTGTGGGGGGCTGTATCGTATATAGTTTGGGGTGCTGTATACAATGAGGTGTTGGGTGCTGTATACTGTGGGCTGCTATACTGCTCTACTATATACTGTGGGGTACTGTATAGTGTGGGGTGCTATACTGCTCTACTATATACTGTGGGGTACTGTATAGTGTGGGTTGCTATACTGCTCTACTATATACTGTGGGGTACTGTATAGTGTGGGGTGCTAAACTGCATACTGTGTGGTGCTGTATACTATAGGGTGCTATACTGCATACTGTGTGGTGCTGTATACTATAGGGTGCTATACTGCATACTGTGGGGTGCTGGGGTGCACTGTAACACTAGGGTGAGCCGAGCCCTGGTCTCCTTCCTGCAGAGCGGTGCCCACTTCCAGCCTGAGCCCAGCTGCCCAGAGCACTGATCCTGAGCCGCTGGAGTCTTCAGAACTGGAAGTATTTACAGTCATTCACTGTACTCTATAGAAACACTTTATCCAGCTCACCTCCGCAATAAAATGTATAGTCCCGGCTCCAGAGACCCTGGGGGAGTGTTCCCGTGGCAGGCTGCAGGTAAATGGAGAAGGAAGGTCCTGGAGACACATGCGGTTCCTCTATCAGCTTTGCTTTAATGATCATGTAAAATTGACAGACATCACCACCTTCCACATGACAAGCGTTGACGCGTTTCGGGTTTAGCACCCTTAGTCGTTAGTTACGACTAAGGGTGCTAAACCCGAAACGCGTCAACGCTTGTCATGTGGAAGGTGGTGATGTCTGTCAATTTTACATGATCATTAAAGCAAAGCTGATAGAGGAACCGCATGTGTCTCCAGGACCTTCCTTCTCCATTTACCTGCATTCACTGTACTCTACCAGATGTGTGGATTTTTGTGTGTGTGTTGTGGTGGAGGGCGTGATTGCCTAAGGTGTGGGAAGGCGGGATCCAGGGGGCCCAAGTAAATTTTTGCCCAGGGTCCAATCAATATTAAAGACGAGCATGGGACCTATACAGATGACTTCAACTATTAAGCGCACATGCAATGTGTCAGCTAGTTTCACAGATACAAATCTGCTGACAGATTTGTACCTATGAATTATCCTGTAACTGATGACCACAATATGATTTGTTGGTTTTGATGTCCATTTTATTTTTCCAACAATAGTGAAACTATAAAGTAATAAACATGATATGATTTATATAATATTCTTCCACCATCCAATATATTTCTCCACCACTCATTTCACTATGATGTCCCATAACTGCAGCAGCCAATCGCCAATTCCAATGAAGGCTGATGACTGTGTATATCCTTATATACAATGAAAGAAAGCAGCATAAGGTTCGTCACCGAAAGAGAAGACGTCATCGGCGCAGGCGCACTGAGGGAGCCTCCTTCTCTCAGAGCGCCTGCGCCGAATGAAGACAGGCGCGGAATTTGAAATGCTGACAGGGCCAGCCGGAGGAGGAGAGCGCTCGCTGGCCCTGTCAATCAACAGGAGGAGGGGGCGTTTTTTTAAAAGGAGGATGCGGCGGCTACCAGCAAGTAGACGCCCTACTTGCTGGTAGTGAAGTCATTTGCATATTTAAAAAGATCGATTTTTATGAAACGAAGCCACAGACCAAGGTAAGAGCCCTATTTAGGGAATAGTCGTTCAATAAGGATTTTAACAAGCCCAAAAATGAAAAATGTGTTTTGGGGGTGACAGAAGCCCTTTAATACAGGACTCAGATCAGCTTTGCCAGTGAATGTTGTCTCCAGAGGGGGGGTATTTGAAAGTGTAAAAAAATTAGGAAATGAAATGTCCCCCAGAGGTTTTTTACAGTGTGTGCAAAAATACCTTAAAAAAAGGAAAAATAGAAAATGCCCATGCCAACTAATACCTGCCCCATTTGTGTAAATTTGCTAATTTAAAGAATTAAAACTTATAATTTGAGAAAAAAACTAACGTTTTTTTGCAGGATTTTCCCCAAATAAGTATAAGATTTGAGTAGTCCAACCAATAATAAAGTTAGGGCCATTAAAACACCTCTGGGGTCATTTATCAAACTGGTGTAAAGTAGAACTAGCTTAGTTGCCCATAGCAACCAATCAGATTCCACCTTTCATTTTCCAACTAAGCCAGTTCTGTTTTACACCAGTTTGATAAATGACCCCACATCTGCACAAAATCATGAAGAAGTGTCTGGCCGTTAAAATGGTTTGCAAACTTTGAGATATTGATGAATTATGCTCTCAATAGGTTATCAATATTAGATCGTTGAGGGTCCAACCCCAGCACACAAATGATCTGCTGTTTGAGGCAGCCACAATGCTGGTAACATGACATTGGATGGAGCCAGAAGTAGAAGGCTCCACGTTCAGTAACTCAGCTCTCAGAATGAGACCTCACTGATCGGATATTAATGACCAGAGAATATAAACACCTGAAAAGTCCGCTCAATTTCCTGGCAAAAACCCCCCAAGAAAACCAAAGAATGCTGCAAAAATCTGCATAACATACTTAATGGGGAAAAAAAGTTAAGGGTTGGTAGCAGATCATTGAATATCCCTCCGATCAGCCATAAAAACAATATAGCATATGGTAAATGTAGCAGGATGTCAAAGTGACTGTACAAGGAGGGCACTAGAGAGGGGGTCTCCAAGAGTTCTCTGGTGATGGGGACGCTTCAAGTTAAAATATACCATCGGATTGGAGAAAACTCCGATCCGATGGTATAAAAGGGACTCCAGACTTTACATTGAAAGTCAATGGGGACGGATCCGTTTGAAATGGCACCATATTGTGTCAACGTCAAACGGATCCGTCCCTATTGACTTGCATTGTAATTCAGGACGGATCCGTTTGACTCCGCACGGCCAGGCGGACACCAAAACGACTTTTTTTTCATGTCCGTGGATCCTCCAAAAATCAAGGAAGACCCACGGACGAAAAAACGGTCACGGATCACGGGAAAACGGAACCCCGTTTTGCGGACCGCAAAAAAATACGGTCGTGTGCATGAGGCCTAAGACAAAGATACATGTTAATGTCCTGGAGGCCAGATGCCAATCAATTTAAAAGATTTTGGCTGAACTAGAAAGTAACTGTTCACTTACGAACCACAGCTTGGAGAGTTTTATGTACAGTACATGAAAGAATGGAGAAAACATCCAGTGCACATGTATGCAAAGCTGCTATATCCATAAAAATTAAAGACTGCAATTGTTTTAAGGTAAGACTGCTAAGCACTATCTTAAATTTGCTTTCCAAAGATGATTCTTCGTTATATCCAAAATAATTGAATACCAAAAACTGCCATCAATTTTTAATAAATCTACTGGATCTCCAAAGTTCTTCCACATTAATTTGCAAGATAACATTACATTAAGATTAACACTGCTTGCAAATGCCGGTCTACAAAGGTGGAAATTGACATGTCTCTGGAGGAAATTCTATTTTTGCTGGAGCGAATATGAGCGTCTTTAATTTAAATCTGCGAGCAGACAGGGCGTGTTATTAGTGCCTGCTGTGAGCTGTCTGGAAGACTGTCTGCCTCTGTGCTGTGTAGAGAGATAACTCTTCTCAGGGCAGCCTGTTAATGAGTCAATTCCTGCACATAGACTACAAACAAATTTCAGTTCTTCTGACATATATTACAAAATTTCTGCATTTGGAGTATTTATGTTTTATTTTTTTCAACAAATTAGGAAGACAGTTTACTTACTATCTGCAATGAACTTTTCTAAATTGAGATTCTTCATTGGTCCTATTAAATAGTATTCCACAATATAGTTATTACTTTGTATAATGAAAATGTTCTATTTTAGCATTACTATGATAGCCAGTTTTACTCAAGCAGGGTAACACAGGACACTAAATACATAGGGAGGACTTATTAGGGCTAACATCTCATAAGCCAAATTTATTACAAGGCTTCTGATTGTGATGCATAAAAACAGCTGTGATCTGGCATAGAAGGTGCACTATAATTTAAGGCAGTTTCTCGCCTGAATTACAATAAATCTGTTGGGGTGAAAATGGAAAGAAATTACTTATCTTGAAACTTAAACGTGCCAACATTTTTTTTTTTTTTTTTTATTATTATTTTTTACACCAGAAAACTGACTGAGGTTACATAATAAATTCCAGGTATTTTCTTTTATTTGAAATACCTATTCTCTACAGCTAATGAAGAAAATCTAAGAATAAGGAAATGCCCCATGTCACATGATCCAGCCTCCCCTGATGCCATATTATCAACACAGGTTACACCGCTGATGAAGGTCCACTTGGACCGAAACGTTCAGTGATTTACTGTGAAAAAAATAATTATAAAAATATCTGGATCAGAAATCCTTTTGATGTCTTTGAAAAGGACAATAAGCTATTTCTCTATTTGCAAGATATCACTGTAGTGCAGCGATTTTTCTTTACTTATTTTCTAATCAAAGAACTGTGGAGAAACTTCTGGCACATTCCTTGGCATTTCTCAGTGCATAGCAAGGCCAGACTAGAAAAAAGGCTCCAACCTGTTAAGATCTATCTCTATTGCTACTGACATATTTTTGGAGTATAAAAATCCTTAACAATTATAGTGTTCCATTACTTTTTAATATAACATTATATTTTAAAGAGTAAGTATTGTTTCAAAAAACTTCTAACATATCATGATAACAAGTCAAATATTTTGATCAGTTGGGGTTTATAGAATTCGGGTTTTGGCTCTGGCATCTTTTTTTCTCTCCTAAGAGCTATGTGCAGTAAATAACACCCAAAGAAAGCAAAAATCACAAAAAAAGATATAAAACAAAGATAAAAACATCCTACACCAGGCATGCTCAACCTGCGGCCCTCCAGCTGTTGCAAAACTACAACTCCCAGCATGCCTGAACAGCCTACAGCAGGGCATTGTGGGAGTTGTAGTTTTACAACAGCTGGAGGGCCGCAGGTTGAGCATGACTGTCCTACACGATATGATAAATGAATATGCAGATGTGCTTGGCTACATTTATGAAAAAAAATCACAGAAAAGAAATAATAATGCACTCATACAATAGATGCAAGCATTATATATGGACTAATCCCTCATTCTGATATAATAAAATCTGAGACACTTAGCCAATATATTTTGATGAAAACATATCTGTGCCCACCTACACCAGCCAAGGTGGTCTCAGTCAGGCAGGTCCTACTCTAAACCTACCTATGCCGTTGGGCATCTATGTTCAGGAGAGCAGACCCTGCACATATAGTGTGCTGCTCCTAGTTACCTCTATGTGCATCCATCAACCGATGAGAGGAGAAGCATGCGCAGCTATATGTACCACTTAATCAAGGCGGTCTGTTTGATAGGAAGGGCAAAAGTGCAAAATATTACATAAAAGTAAAATAAAAAATTATATATATATATATATATTTATACTCATATGCAAGTAGACAGTATATAAAATCAGAGCGATCCATTCTGATTACTGATACAGTTTAAACAATGATTTTTAACACTGCTTGATGTAATGTTCTAATTACTGATTATGCCAAAACAGACAAAAAATCCATTTGGACATAATCAGTAACTGGAACAGTTACTCATGCATAAGTAAGGGGGCGTGTTTCCCGAAATGTCGACTGGAGGGGAGAAGGATGGAGTGATGTACGTCTTAGCACCCCTCATGGTGTTTACGCTTATTGAACATTTAATATTTTGGAAATACTCAATAAAAGAAATGAAGGTGAACTACCTGCGGTTTGTGAGTATGAATTAAGAAGCTCACTATATCATACGCTATTCCAAGAGGTTAAAAGTGATCCCAGGTTTGCTTATTGAATGTTTCCTGTGATTGCCCTGGGAATGGTGGAGCTCCATATGCAGAAAGGGCAATTATACGGGTGGCGATTGTAGATTGATTTTGTGCATGTTATTTATGCCAAATGAATGATGAACAGATGATGAACTCAAAAATTTAAAGTAAAAGTTCTGTAAGTCAATCACTTATATCTACCCAAAAATGGCACAATTTAAAAATACAACTCTTCCCACAAACAAAAAACAATTCCTCATATAGCTACATTTACAGAGAAATTAAACGGTCCTGATTGCCGAAATATACCACATCCTAATGAGGTTAAAATACAGTAGCTGTATAAACAGAACTAATTTCTCTGTCATCCGGTCAACCAGATCATCCACAACCCTCCTGCTTTCTGTACTCCCAGGTGGTCAAGCAAAGCGAGAGAAACAGAGAGCAAGAAGACCTGCTTGATTCTATTTCTGTATGTGAGTATGAAATACAATCAGGTATCAGTGACCAAATGTTTAATTGTCCATGAAGGATTTTGTTTAGATAGATCAAAATCTTCACACTCATTTTACAGCTTATAAATTGAAGGGCTTGGCCACTTTATAAGGATATGACCATACAACGCATGCTTTAGCAAAATAAACCCATAGCATGCTTTTAGCTCATCTGAGCTGCTGTTAAGAATTCCCCCTGGCAGGTGTTGGCGACATCCTCCTCTGCGCAGGTGTTGAACAGTGTCTGAATTTGAGTGCATGTGCAGTGTAACGGTCACGTCCACACACACACAGTGGGAAGGATAGTGACCACTGAGCTCCACCCTCACCCCTGGCCCTGCCTACTTGCCTCACGAGTCCTGATGACAGGGGACAACTGGACGACAGTCCCTAACTTAGCATTTGTGCAGGGAAGACAGACAAGAAAAAATACGGAACATGAACGGACCGGGTCAGAACCAAGAGAGCTACGCAGTACAAAGGATTAAGCAAAGAATGGTCAGGAGAAGCCGGGGTCAAATACCAGGAGAGCAGAGAAGTACAAGAGGAGTCCTAAGAGAGTAGTCAGATGGGAGCCGAGGTCACAATACCAGGACGGATTCGTAGTACAGGAGGAGCAGGCAAAGGATCGTCAGGGAACAGGATCAGGTAAGTATTCAGTAGTCCAACAAATAGCCAGGAACCTAGAAATTAGCAGGCAACCTGTGACCAGCAGGCTGCCTGTATTTATAGTGGGGAGTGAGGGTCATGTGACGTGGCCAGCGTCACATGACCGCCAGACCAACCAGTCGAGCACCGAGTGATCAGCTCGGCGCTCAAGGCAGACTAGGAGCAGGGAGCCACCCAGCTAGTAAAGCCGCCCTGGGAATGAGGTCAAACACAGATCCTCATTCCCAAAGCTAAGCAACAGGTCTGCGGGTAATGGGGGACCGAGTGCACCTTTGGAACCCCGTGACATGCAGAAGAGGAAGCAGCTATGGACAACTAAGAAAGCACCATTTTGCTTCTGATGGACAGGGCAGCTAGGGAACATCACGGTTTACATAGCTTGTGGAAGGCCAGTGGGGGAATTCTTAACAGCAGCTGGGCTGTGGATTTATTGTGCCACATCATACACTGTATAGCCAGTTAAGGTATATACTTATAAACTGGTGAATGCTTTTAAGCATAATAGCCATAGTAAATATCACCTATCCTCATAATTAAAACATACCTATCAATATAATTTATAATCGCATAAATCAATATAACATGTGAATATACAGGATCTAACATTTCTTAATTTATTTTTCCCAGCTTGCGGGCTTGCTATAAATATTCAGCCACCCCAAAAATATAGTCTATAAAAACAGGAAGGAGGAGGGGATGAAGCTGCTGTTTTTAGTCCATGTTTTAGTCAAACAAAATGAGGTGGATAATGTAGAACAGACAGAACCGTAAAGATAGGATTACTGTACAAAGACATATAAAACCTATATCTAAGTTGCAGAGGATCCAACATTCACAATAGGTCAGAAACACTAGTGACCTCCTCCTCCATGGACAATGGCCTCTGCAGAGGTCACAGAGCATGTCTAGCACACCCAGTGAACATCTCATGTCTACTGAGTATGTCTATGGTCCATGTGGCTGTAAAGCATATCTCTAAATTATGTTAATGACTGCTCAGGAAAGATGGCCAACCTCATAATCATGTACAGTTAAAAAAATAAAAACAGATTACAAAAAAGAAATATATTTTACTGGCAGGTTTTAATTAGCAAATAAAAATATGTAGGTGAAAAATGTCCTGTAAGTCAAGCAGGTTAGTTTACAGCTGTGAAACACTTCTGTTGTACTGGATCTATAAAGGATTAATGAAGGTAAACATTCTGTCAATGAGTTAATCTTTACTTACTAAACAGATGGCAACAGAGGGCCTGTGACCTTCTCTTCATGGTATCATCTGCTCCTTCGTGTCCTCTAGTTTACTCTTCATACTGTCTAGAAGACATGAAAACTGAGCATCAGTTTCAGTAAATTATCATTTCAAAGTTACCTTTATTCTATAAAAATGCCAGGTACACAGTCTTGATATTCTAATCAAAACGTTTCACACAAGTTGAAAATTCACAAAAAGTTCCTACCCTCAAAATCTAGACAACCTAACTTAAAGAGGTTAACCTATGATAAATGTAAAAAAGGAAAATCAAACATCATACTGTAGTACAATATCTTTCTAACAAAGAACCAGCCTTATACCTCGCATGGATCCAGAGATCTTCCCACTCATTGCTCCAATTGCTCTGCTAGATTTTTTTTGAAACTGGAAGCTAAATGGGTGTGTCATTTCTCTGGGAGCATGTCCTTTCTGCTGCATCTCTTTCCCTGTAAGTGTCACAGCTTCTAGCAGTAGATGGCAGTTAAAGTATGAAACTAAACATGTGCGACCACCTCAGTGATGTTACTGATTTAAAATAGAAATAAGGAAAAACTGCATGGATTGTTATACAGACAGATTTTATTGAATAGCCCAGTGGTTATACTACATTTAGTTTTACATGGAATTACTAACATATTCAAATCCAGGTGCTGGTTTTAAAAATGTAGAATAGTATTCATGGCACAAGTCTGGAAGTACTCTGGAATTACTGCAGAACATTCTATTTTTTCATATCATTCAAACATTTATTTTGGCAAATAACTTCAGAGATGCAGGTTTTTTGCTTTTAAAGAGTATCTATCACCATGATGAACCGTATTAAACTGGCATATTGCCTGGTAGGGTAGATCATGGGGACTAAAAGGAGCCCCTTTTCTTCACAATCGGCATTAACAATGTAGAAAAATTCTTATTTTTAGTTATACACTCACCTAAAGAATTATTAGGAACACCATACTAATACAGTGTTGGACCCCCTTTTGCCTTCAGAACTGCCTTAATTCTACGTGGCATTGATTCCACAAGGTGCTGATAGCATTCTTTAGAAATGTTGGCCCATATTGATAGGATAGCATCTTGCAGTTGATGGAGATTTCAGGGATGCACATCCAGGGCACGAAGCTCCCGTTCCACCACATCCCAAAGATGCTCTATTGGGTTGAGATCTGGTGACTGTGGGGGCCATTTTAGTACAGTGAACTCATTGTCATGTTCAAGAAACCAATTTGAAATGATTCGAGCTTTGTGACATGGTGCATTATCCTGCTGGAAGTAGCCATGAGAGGATGGATACATGTTCTCATTCTGTTTACACCAAATTCGGACTCTACCAATACCATTTGAATGTCTCAACAGTAATCGAGACTCATCAGACCAGGCAACATTTTTCCAGTCTTCAACAGTCCAATTTTGGTGAGCTCGTGCAAATTGTAGCCTCTTTTTCCTATTTGTAGTGGAGATGAGTGGTACCCGGTGGGGTCTTCTGCTGTTGTAGCCCATCCGCCTCAAGGTTGTGCGTGTTGTGGCTTCACAAATGCTTTGCTGCATACCTCGGTTGTAACGAGTGGTTATTTTAGTCAACGTTGCTCTTCTATCAGCTTGAATCAGTCGGCCCATTCTCCTCTGACCTCTAGCATCCACAAGGCATTTTTGCCCACAGGACTGCCGCATACTGGATGTTTTTCCCTTTTCACACCATTCTTTGTAAACCCTAGAAATGGTTGTGCGTGAAAATCCCAGTTAACTGAGCAGATTGTGAAATACTCAGCCCGGCCCGTCTGGCACCAACAACCATGCCACGCTCAAAATTGCTTAAATCACCTTTCTTTCCCATTCTGACATTCAGTTTGGAGTTCAGGAGATTGTCTTGACCAGGACCACACCCCTAAATGCATTGAAGCAACTGCCATGTGATTGGTTGACTAGATAATTGCATTAATGAGAAATAGAACAGGTGTTCCTAATAATTCTTTAGGTGAGTGTATATGGAGCACTGGAGGACTGGCCTAGTCCTTTGGAGCACTGCTTCACCTCTTCCTCTCCTTGTTTCCACTTCCCCTCCCAGTGAGTTTGTCAGGGTCAGGCATCCTGATTGGTCTTATGCTTGCCTCTAAAATCTTGCACACGCACTGATGGCAGGGCCATTAGCACACGTGCAGTAAAGATCTCATAGCGAAGACGATCACAAGAGATCATGTGCTGAATTTCAGGAACAAATTGCTGTTTTTTGGTCGATTCACCTGCCTCCAAAAATTTAACTAAAGTAAAAAGTCATACATACCCCAAAATGGTATTAATAAACACTACAGTTTGCCCTTGCACACAAAAAAAATCCCCTTACACAGCTCCATAGACAGAAATATAAAAAAAAAAAGGTATGGGTGTTAGAATTCAGTGATGAAAATAATTATTTTTTTTCTTAAGTATTTATACTGTGACACAGCGAGGGGTTTTGTCTGGGAAGGCAGGTATTTTCCTCCCAACATGTGGGGCTGGGCTGGTTTCAATCCAGGTGAGGTCAAATACCGGACCGGAGTTTAAGTGCCGATCTGGGTTTTGGCAGCACCTGACTGTCCTTAAATAGGCAGCTGGGCTCAGCAGCCGACTCTGTGTTGGGATCTGAGGTTTTGTGCCAGACTGGAGGGCTGAGACCCATGTGCAGGGGGAACAGACCCCCTAAAGCCTGCTGTGGACTACTGGAGGCAGAACTGCCAACAAGGAGACTTGTGCAATATGAACGTTCCATTGTGTGTGAATTAACACAAAAGACTGCAAAGTGACATGTTGCTCTGTGCAAATTGAACTTTTCATTTGTGTGTGAATTAACACCAAAGACTGCAAAGTGACGTGTTGTTTTGTGCAACTGCCGCAAATGTGAATAAACACTGAAGTTAGAGTTAGAAAATCTAAACTAAGTATACAGACATGGAGAGTGGCGCCAAGGGATCCCCCTGCACTTACTATTATCCCTGGGCGCCGCTCCGTTCTCTCGGTATAGGCTCCGGTATCTTCAGACTTTCGGCTCAACTAGGAGGAGCCTGCTTTTGTTCTCCTGGGCGTCTCCTTCTCCCAGGCTGGAGTGCTGGCCAATCGCAGCACTCAGCTCATAGCCTAGGAGAAAAAACCTCTCAGGCTATGAGCTGAGTGCTGCGATTGGCCAGCACTCCAGCCTGGGAGAAGGAGACGCCCAGGAGAACAAGAGCAGGCTCCTCCCGGTTGAGCCAAAAATCTGAAGATACCGGAGCCTATACCGGGAGAACGGCACCCAGGGATAATAGTAAGTGCAGGGAGTTCCCTGGGCGCCGCTCTCCATGTCTGTATACTTAGTTTAGATTTTTTATCGTAATGAAAGGTCCTCTTTAAGAACCTGTATTTTGCCTCTGTACTGCGTCCGCTTACCCAATCTACCAGAGCGAAACCCCACATATGTAAGAAAAACTATAAAACTTTGCTATAATTGTTCTAACCCAAATAAAGGTAATGTGCCTTTTATCCCAATGAAACATTGTTCATCACATGGATTAAAACCATTCCATCTTTATTAATTATGTAAAAAATTCCAGTTTCGATCATGGCACCTATCTTAATCATGGCATGATGGTCTTTTTTACCACACTATAAAGTCTGTAAAAGTGAAACCCATAAAACAATGCCACAATTGCATTCTACACAATGAATAACTTTTTTCCTGATTACCAGTATTTAATATGGAGTACAAAATAATGTCATTAGAAGATACAACTTGTCACATAATACATAAAACCTCATATGGCTATGTAAATGGAAAAATAAAAAGTTATGGCTCTTGAAAGACAGGGAGGAAAAAATAAAAACAAATAGAGTTGGTTGAGGCAGGAATTGGATAGCTACAAACAATCAGACAGCTACTGATGAGCCGCGTCCATTATGGAAGCGCTCATTAGTACCGGAGGACCGGGTAGCGGTGAAGGCTTTGTACTCACCGCTTCCTGGTCCTCAGCTATCGGCTGTGCAGGGCTGCGAACAGCGTGAGGCGCTCTGTGACGTCACACTGTGCGCAGCCTTCACAGCACAGTCGACAGCAGGAGGATGCAGATCACGCTGGAGGAGAGGAGCGTCGTCGTCCAGGAGCAGGTGATGTAAGTAGTTTTTTTAAATTTTATATTTATGAGGCTGATGACACGTCTGGGCGCTGGTGAGAGTCACTGGGGGCTGATGGAGAGGCTGCTGGGGGCTGATGAGAAGCTACTGGGGGATGATGAAAGGCTACTAGGGGCTGCTATAAGGCTACTGGGGGCTGCTATAAGGCTACTTAGGGCTGCTATGAGGCTAATGGGGGCTGCTATAAGGCTACTGGGGCTGCTATAAGGCTACTGGGGGCTGCTATGAGGCTAATGGGGGCTGCTATGAGGCTACTGGGGCTGCTATAAGGCTACTGGGGGCTGCTATGAGGCTACTGGGGGCTGATATGAGGCTACTGGGGGCTGATATGAAGCTATTTGGGGCTGATACGAGGCTATTGGGGGCTGATGAGGGGCATGGGGCTCTTATCTGAGGTCTGATTGGGGGGATTCATATTGGGGTCTGAGCTGAGGTCTGATTGGGGGTCTGATCTGAGGTCTTATTGGGGTCTTATTAACATTGGGGATCTTATTGGGGCTGTTAGCTGAGGTCTTAATAACATTGGGGGTCTGATTGGTGGTCTGACCTGAGGTATAATAAAAAAAAAAAATTCTTATTGTCCCCCTCTAAAACCTAAGTACGTCTTATAGGGCAAAAAATACAGTAATTTCCAGTCTTCTCCTTTTCTGTACCCCTACTCTTTATCAATATCCTTTCCTACTCCTTGGTGAAACTTGATGGACATATGTATTTTTTCAGCTGAACTATATAACTATGTAAGAAGAGTGGACTGATCTAAATTTTTTGAGCTGTCCACTTGTGTAATAGTCATGATGTTACAGTTATAGATATAAGAAAATGTTATAGATTGAGTCTGAATTCTGGACGTTCCTATCCAATGTTAAAAGGGGGCAAACTTTACTCACAGCTCCCAATCCCTAGATCCCTCCACAGATGGTACTACAAAGACCAAGCTGATCCCAAACAACATCACTTTCCACTCTACAGTTAGCCATTGTTACCATGGAAAGAAAAGAAAAAAGGTCCCCTTTTCAGACCCTATTTATAGGCATACAGTTCTTTAATAAGAAAGATTTAGCAGAAAGGTATAACTTTGCCATATCCATATTTACATGCTGTGATAGTTACAGTGAGACAGATGCACCCACCCCCCTCCCTGAAAAAAGGGCACGCCTCTGAGCTTTCAGCCTGAATCTAGCAGAGTAAAGAGAGCAATGAATGGGGAGATCTCTGGATCAATGTGAGGTACAGGGCTAGTTTTAGTTTTGTTACAAAGAGATTGTCATGTACCGTATGATGTCTCATTTTATTTTTTATATGAAGTCATGTCAATTCCCCGTTAAAACCTATGTACGACTCTGAAAAAAAATAATCATTGATTTAGGACAATTATCCTAAGAATATTCAGTGGACCAGGGGCATACATAGAAATCACTGGGCCCCAAAGAGAGAATCTAAATTAGGCCCCCATGCCCCATTCATAGCCCCTCCCACTAACCTTTCCTGCTCAGTATATACAGCAGTGTAATGATATGTGAGATATGAGGTATAAATTACAGCTCGTGCCTCACATATCAGTCCACTGCTGTGTACACTATATACCTGTACACATTGAATCTATTATACCTTGTACCTAACATATCAGTACACTGCTGTATATACTATATATCTGTACACATTATATCTGTTATACCTCATACCTTACATATCAGTACACTGCGAGATATACTATATATCTGTACGACCTGCATCTATTATACCTCATACCTCATGTGTCAGTACACTGCTGTATACGCTATATATCTGTACACACTGCATCTATGATACCTCGTACCTAATATCTCAGTTCACTGCTGTATATACTATACATTATATCTGTACACACTGCTATTATACCTCGTACCTCACATATCAGTACACTGCTGTACATACTATATATCTGTACACACTGCATGTATTTTACCTCGTTCCTCCCATATCAGAACACTGCTGTTTATACTATATATCTTAACACACTGCATCAATTGTACCTTGTACCTGATATATCAGTACACTGTTGTATATAATATATCTATTACCACTTTTATATATCTATATATTATATAGATATATAATAATATCTATTAACACTACCACACAACCACTCTTACCTCATGTATCTCACACAATAACCATAATATTTAACTGACCACATACTGTCTATCTGTACACACTGCATCTATTATACTGTATAGTATATTTATATATATATATATATATATATATATATATGCAGTACAGACCAAAAGTTTGGACACACCTTCTCATTCAAAGAGTTTTCTTTATTTTCATGTCTATGAAAATTGTAGATTCACACTGAAGGCATCAAAACTATGAATTAACACATGTGGAATTATATACATAACAAACAAGTGTGAAACAACTGAAAATATGTCATATTCTAGGTTCTTCAAAGTAGCCACCTTTTGCTTTGATTACTGCGTTGCACACTCTTGGCATTCTCAACGCAACTGCGTTGCACACTCTTGGCATCCTCAACGCAACTGATGGTCCCAACCCCATTTATAAGGCAAGAAATCCCACTTATTAAACCTGACAGGGCACACCTGTGAAGTGAAAACCATTTCAGGGGACTACCTCTTGAAGCTCATCAAGAGAATGTCAAGAGTGTGCAAAGCAGTAATCAAAGCAAAAGGTGGCTACTTTGAAGAACCTAGAATATGACATATTTTCAGTTGTTTCACACTTGTTTGTTATGTATATAATTCCACATGTGTTAATTCATAGTTTTGATGCCTTCATAGTCATGAAAATAAAGAAAACTTTTTGAATGAGAAGGTGTGTCCAAACTTTTGGTCTGTACTGTATATATACAGTCAGGTCCATAAATATTGGGACATCGACACAATTCTAACATTTTTGGCTCTATACACCACCACAATGCATTTGAAATTAAATGAACAAGATGTGCTTTAACTGCAGACTGTCAGCTTTAATTTGAGGGTATTTACATCCAAATCAGGTGAACGGTGTAGGAATTACAACAGTTTGCATATGTGCCTCCCACTTGTTAAAGGACCAAAAGTAATGGGACAATTGGCTTCTCAGCTGTTCCATGGCCAGGTGTCTGTTATTCACTCATTATCCCAATTACAATGAGCAGATAAAAGGTCCAGAGTTCATTTCAAGTGTCCTATTTGCATTTGGAATCTGTTGCTGTCAACTCTCAAAATGAGATCCAAAGAGCTGTCACTATCAGTGAAGCAAGCCATCATTAGGCTGAAAAAACAAAACAAACCCATCAGAGAGATAGCAAAAACATTAGGCGTGGCCAAAACAACTGTTTGGAACATTCTTAAAAAGAAGGAACGCACCAGTGAGCTCATCAACACCAAAAGACCCAGAAGACCACGGAAAACAACTGTGGTGGATGACCGAAGAATTCTTTCCCTGGTGAAGAAAACACCCTTCACAACAGTTGGCCAGATCAAGAACACTCTCCAGGAGGTAGGTGTATGTGTGTCAAAGTCAACAATCAAGAGAAGACTTCACCAGAGTGAATACAGAGGGTTCACCACAAGATGTAAACCATTGGTGAGCCTCAAAAACAGGAAGGCCAGATTAGAGTTTGCCAAACGACATCTAAAAAAGCCTTCACAGTTCTGGAACAACATCCTATGAACAGATGAGCCCAAGATCAACTTGTACCAGAGTGATGGGAAGAGAAGAGTATGGAGAAGGAAAGGAACTGCTCATGATCCTAAGCATACCACCTCATCAGTGAAGCATGGTGGTGGTAGTGTCATGGCTTGGGCATGTATGGCTGCCCATGGAACTGGTTCTCTTGTATTTATTGATGATGTGACTGCTGACAAAAGCAGCAGGATGAATTCTGAAGTGTTTCAGGCAATATTATCTGCTCATATTCAGCCAAATGCTTCAGAACTCATTGGACGACGCTTCACAGTGCAGATGGACAATGACCCAAAGCATACTGCAAAAGCAACCAAAGAGTTTTTTAAGGGAAAGAAGTGGAATGTTATGCAGTGGCCAAGTCAATCACCTCACCTGAATCCGATTGAGCATGCATTTCACTTGCTGAAGACAAAACTGAAGGGAAAATGCCCCAAGAACAAGTAGGAACTGAAGACAGTTGCAGTAGAGGCCTGGCAGAGCATCATCAGGGATGAAACGCAGCATCTGGTGATGTCTATGCGTTCCAGACTTCAGGATGTAATTGATTGCAAAGGATTTGCAACCAAGTATTAAAAAGTTAAAGTTTGATTTATGATTATTATTTAGTCCTATTACTTTTGGTCCCTCAACAAGTGGGAGGCACATATGCAAACTGTTGTAATTCCTACACTGTTAACCTGATTTGGATGTAAATACCCTCAAATAAAGCAGTCTGCAGTTAAAGCACATCTTGTTTGTTTCATTTTAAATCCATTGTGATGGTGTATAGAGCAAACATTGTTAGAATTGGTTTGATGTCCCAATATTTATGGACCTGACTATATAAATATATATATATATATATATATAGAGAGAGAGAGAGAGAGAGAGAGAGAGCAGTGTACTGATGTGATAAGTACAAGGCATAATAGTATAAACGATGCAGTTTGTGCAGATATATGTAGTCAGTTAAATATTATGGTTATTGTGTGAGGTACATGAGGTAATATAGGTTGTAACTGTCTGAAGTGCTATATATGAGTGACATATTAGTAAACATAGGGAATGGGGGGGCAAATGAAGAGAAAGTAGGAGGACCTCCTCTTACCACTCCACTTTAGTCTCAGTGGAGAGTTCATCCTGCTGTTCTTCTCCATGTTGTTGGGGGGTTAAAGGACCTGTGATGATGTTCCTTTACTAGATGTACAGAACCTGTGGTGATGATGATGTCATCACATATCCTGGCAGATTCTCCTATCTAACCTGGGAACTACACCATTGTGCATTTCCTTTACTAGATGCACAGGACCTGTGATGAAATAATCACAGCTCCTTCAGCTTTCTCCACTGATGATAGGGATAATATACTGGAGCTGGACAGTAATGAGTGTAATTAGGGGGCAGGACCTTTGGTTCACTGTGGGCCCCTTTTCCCCACGGGCCCCATAGCAGCTGCGTGGTCTGGTTCAAGACATATCATTTGCAAATACAGTATATGCAATGTATTTTTTTCTAGTATAATGTAATCTTGCTACCTCCTACAGTGGTCAGATTACAATGATTTACGTGGCTTTTTTGTTATTGACCGGATTTTACACGGTTTGCTCCTTAATAGACAATCAATCCATGAGCCTACCTACCATGATGTCGAGTAACAGAAGCTAAATAGATTATTGAACATGGTCATGCTTAAAGAATCACTGTACTTACAAGGGCAACCGTAGATTAACAAATCAAACAACTAAATGGTTACTTGACTGATATCTCTATAGCTATTTATTAAGAAAGCAACATGTCATTGTAGAGATATAATTGGAAATTCAAATTTAGTTGCTGTCTATTTGTCTTAATCTTTCCTATTACCATGCAATGTAACATTTACATAAGACGTATGACACAGAATGAAGCAGGAAGAACATGCATATTTATAGTCAACACGACACATAGAACAATGGACCTGATGCCCTTGAATATTTCCTTTTGCAAACTCAAACTTCAATGATGCGGCATTCAGGAAAAGCAGTTTGTCTCAGGTAAAATATGCTGTTTATATCCTGGCTTTGCAACTCTGATTCTGATAAAGAAATGTAGAACGGAAAGGAAAATTGTTTCCTTGGCAATTAATAAGAATTCTTGCAATGAACAGCATTCCCACGGGAGCATTCTACTTTTCCACTAAGTATCATAATTTAGTGGTCTGTGATTAGAGCATTGCTTTAATATAACAATGATTTCTCCATAAATACACTGATTTCTGATAACGCCAGCAGGCAATTACTGTCATGATGTGGAGATGATGTCAGCTTGCACATATATATGGCACATGATGAGCTGGATCGCAAATAAAAATAGACTATTAATGGGTGTGCATGGCCGTAATCACACATATGCTTTAATACTTTGCAACCGTTTCCTGATGTGAAGAGCTATACCCTCTGCCTGTCAGAACACATGCACGTTTAGCCAAGCATGCACACTAATGGGGGAGGGGGGCTTAAAAGATTTCTGTTGGCTGAACAAGAGTTGGACTAACAGGTACAGTGCCTTGCAAAAGTATTCACCCCCCTTGACTTTTTTTGTGTTTTGGTGCCTCACAACCTGGAATTAACATGGATTGTTTGAGGATTTGCATAATTTAATTTACAGAACATGCCCACAACTTTGAAGATTTTTTTTTAATTATTATTGTGAGGCAAACAACAAATAGTACAAAATAATAGAAAAGGTCAATGTGCATAACTATTCACCCCCCTAAAGTCAATACTTTGTAGAGCCACCTTTTGCGGCAATCACAGTCGCTTTGGATAAGTCTCTATGAGCTTGCCACATCTTACCACTGGGAATTTTGCCCATTCCTCCTTGAAAAACTGCTCCAGCTCCTTCAAGTTGGATGGTTTACGCTACTTTGTAGAGCCACCTTTTGCGGCAATCACAGCTCCAAGTCGCTTTGGATAAGTCTCTATGAGCTTGCCACATCTTACCACTGGGATTTTTGCCCATTCCTCCTTGCAAAACTGCTCAAGATCCTTTAGGCTGGGTTCACACCTGAGCGTATTCGATAAGCGCTGTTTACAGGCGTTTTTATCGGGCGTTTTTGAGGTGTATTTTGGGGCGTTTTTGTATTTTGGAAATGCGCGTACGATCTTGATATTGACCACAGAGGCGTACAATGAAAAACAAAGGTGTTACGCGCCACAATACGCCCCAAAGAAGCTCCTGTACTTCTTGGGGGGTAGGGTGTTTTACAGCGCATTCGTACGCGCTGTAAAACGCTCAGGTGAGAACCATGCCCATAGGGAAACATTGGTTTTTGCCTGTTGAGCGTTTTACAGCACGTAGGAACGCGCTGTAAAACGCTCAGGTGCGAACCTAGCCTTAAGTTAGATGGTTTGCACTTGTGAACAGCAATCTTTTTTTATAACCTAACCCTGACTTGTAATTTTCAACAACATTGTCCCTTACTTGATTGTAGAGTTCCTTGGTCTTCATGGCAGTGTTTGGTTAGTGATGCCTCTTGCTTAGGTGTTGCAGCCTCTGCAGCCTTTCAAAAAAGGTGTGTATATGTAATGACAGATCATGTGACACTTACATTGCACATAGGTGGACATCATTTCACAAATTATGTGACTTCTGAAGGTAATTGGTAGCACCAAGTTTTTTATGGGCTTCCTAACAAAGGGGGTGAATACATACACACATGACAATTTTCTGTTTTCTATTTCTAAACAATAGTTTTATTTATATATTTTTCTCATTTTACTTCACCAACTTAGACTGTTGTGTTCTGATCCATCACATAAAATTCAGATTAACAAAACATTGAATTTAAGGCTGTAATGTAACAAAATACGAAAAAAGTCAAGAGGGGTGAATACTTTTACAAGGCACTGTATCCTGTGAATATGGCCATAGTGTATCTGGATTAACTTTGAAGGGACTGCAGTGTCCCATATCTCACACCGATTCCACCAATCATACACTGGTAGCTTATCCTAAGGATGGACCATCAATGTATATTCCTTAAAAAAACTAAAATGCCCTTTTAAATAGGTCGTAAGTGCCTTTAGTTGACATTCTTTACAGACAGTAGAGATGACCAAATCGATTCTACACAAATCAATTTTGGCCAAATTTGACAATTTTGTAAATAGTCACTCTGATATTACTAATTCTGTATTCGCATTTAAGAGCTTGAAAGGGGTAATATACGGTCCTAGGTGACCTCAGAATGTTGTATTCAACTTTTCAGGGCAATCATGGCACATTCAATTCAGAGTGAATTTATTCAGACCAAATGAAACCTTATGGCCCAGTTGGACCTGAAATGAGTTTTATGAAATGTTCAAATGTCAGACAGTAAAGTAAGTTAGTACCTGCCTGGAGGTTCCTAGCTCTAAATTCACATATAGGTAATCTGCATTATACTTTTGTTGCAAAGGAGAAGCAAAAATATATTTTACAGTATGTACAAACTCTTATTTTGTACAGTCATATCAATACAACGTCAGACGAAAATTGTGCACTTCAGAAATATGTTAGTATTTGCATGGCTAATGAACGACTTCTGATTGCAACATATGCAAATGGACTTAATTTTAAACCTGTTAAGATTGCTTTCAAACCTTTCATCCCACCACATGAAAGGAAAAAGCTCCAGTTCCGAGAAGCTGTTACTCATTCCCTATTCTCTTTCAGAAGGACGTATTCATGGATAATTGCTGGAGAAAGCACAAAATTGCAAAACAGTTTTTGAACATTCGGAGACGCTAAACTGGCAGAATTAATTTACTGTACAAAACATCCCATGTGTTTTAAAAATTAGCATGGCAAGTCTCAAGTAATCAATTAAAACACAGATCTGTTAGGAATTGAATTTTGTACATATTAAAGGCATTTACTGTTCACTGGCATAAATAGATATATCTATTATTTTCTAATGACAAAATAATATGTTACAAGTTGTTTTACCGGGGGACCTGTTTCAAGGAAACATAAAGCTAAAAAAGGGGTTCATTAGATATTTTGCATCATTTACTCATGAACAAATTAAGGCTTAAAAAGATAAGATCAAGAATAGAAGCCTGCTATAAAATAAATGCTAAAGAAGCCAGGAAAGTTCTTTATACAGCAAACTACCAATATATCATTAGAGATGAGTGAATTTCTTGAAATTCGTTTTGGGTCCGATTGACTTGAATCATTTGTCAGATTCAGTTCAGGTTTGAATAAATACAACCCAAATCGAAAGTGCCCCAATTACCCTGAAAATTCATGTATGACACTCTGTGGTCTCCTGAGACTGTATCCAACCCCTTCCAATCCCTTTAACACCAAGACAACATTAGTTTTGTCAAAGTGCCAGTGACATATATGGGTATGGGTGAACAAATGGTAGGTGGTAACAAACAGCCTGTTTACTAACACAATGCACCGTCAGATTTTTTTACATAAAAAAATGGTCTGAAAATGATCCCTATTTGGTGACAGTTGTCTTCTTCTCTGTCTTGACCTGCAGAATGGTGGTTACCTTTTTTAAGGGATTCATCTGAGATGAATCACAAGCGTTTTGGAATTACTAGGATCCAAATTTTGGTGGAAATTTGTAATGAATTTGATTTGATAAGAATCAATTCGCTCATCTCTATATATTGTGTCAACGTAGCTCTTCCTGAAAACAGTCTCTGAGCCACAGTTTCTTCCTTTATTATATCTAATATAGCATTACTTGAATATCACCATGGAAAAAACACATGATCTGACTATTATAGCTGTCACCTTTCCCTGTAAGTTTCTACAGATATCCTATACAATATGACATTAGTGTGGATGGCGGACACGCAGTTGGTAGTATCAGCAGATTGCTGCAAAATTTCTAGACCCTTCAAACCTCTAGTGAAATGCAACAGTTCCTAACAATTCTGGATGTATATTTTAATTACTTTCCAACAGTCCAGCTCCCTTTCCACTTCAGGTTGGAGGCAAAATATTAATTTGAGATTTTATCCTACTTTCTCTTCCTTTGCACTATGCTCTCATTCCCATGATGCTCGAGCATAGCACATGAGCACATGGAAAATGGAAGTATCTAATTCATTAACAAAAACAATTTTAGTTTTAAGCATTTTCCCTTTAAGAATGACAGAAATTGATAAAAACTGGTGGTTGTATTTGCAAAAATAGACTTACCAAAAATATCTGACTTTATTTTGTGCCACATGTTAATTATGTATATACTGTAAAGTTCATTGGCCAATGGCACAGATGACAAAATGAACAAAGAACATAAAATGTCCTTAAAGGGGTTTTCCCATCTTGCTATTTCATCCTCACCTGCAGCCAGCTCTGCTGTTCACTTCCTGGTTTCCTGCTTGTAAGGCTGGGCGGGCTTAGGCAGTTTGAGTGAAGGCCTGCCACGCCTCTTTATGACATCACACTGAGAACTCAGTCCTTGCATGCTCGTTCATGTTGATAGGATGAGTCATCAGTCTGGGAGCCTGCAGTGTCTGTGAAACCCATCCCCCCTGCTGGGGAATCATCACTCAGAGAGTCATGGGAAGTGAGCGAAGACAGTAACATGTGGCTGTCCTGCAGTCTAATACAGTTTTACACACAAAATCTCAGTCTTATCTTTTACAAACCCCTTCTGTGCAGCAGATAAATACATTTTCCCCAGCATCCCTGCACTAAATAACTTTGTCCCCAGCATCCCTGCACTAAATAGATGGTTTGATGGTTTGATGGTTAAAATAAATAATAAATAAAATCGTTGGTGGATTAGTGGATGATGTTATCCTGCCGTGAGATACCGGACTGGCATTGCAGGAGCGCACAACGTCATTGGTTTCTATGACGCCGTGTGCTTTGTGCCACCGCCGCAGTACAGTAATACACGCGTATGATGTATACCAGTGTATTACTGTACAGTAGCGGTGGCACGAAGCGCACGGCGTCATAGTAACCAACGTGTGGCTCTGTATCAGACGCGGCCTAGAACAAACAAGATGAGCGCATGCGCGGCTAGCGTGCGCGTTCCTGTGTGAATGACCGGCCATCTGGGTGAAAAGTAAGTGCGGTCTGCGCTAGCGTGGCCCATAGATGCAGCTGTGGAGCGGTGGCCGTATCTATGGGTTACCGTATGTAAACAATGGAGAAAGCAGTTCAGGAAAGTCCAAACTGCAAAAGAAAATCACGAGGGTACATGAGGTAAATAACTACATGAGCACATCTGTTAATAAGCTTAGTAAGTCTGGAAAACCCCTTTAAGTTTATGGACGCTGACTCTACAGTATTTCAGTTGCCAAAGTGGATATGTTGTGTACCCGCACTGCAAATATTTGCTTTCTAGGGTGGACTCATGAGGGGAAGAGTGTTAAAATAAACCATTTGTACATGATTTAAACTGTATTTTAGTACATTGTGCCTGTACCATTTTAATGTAAGAATGGCAGTTTTACATGTAACTTAACTGTAGTGTGGCCTTTGGGAGGGGGGCTCCTGGTGGCTAGAGCCTATAGCAGTGACACAACTAGGAGGTGAATCTGGGCTCTGGGAACTGTTATAAGAGGTTTTCTTCTGCCAAAATAGTGTGTGATGGGAGTGATTTGTGTGACATCTTGGTGACAAGTCTCAGAGTTTGAGTCAACTCAGAGAGTAACAAATATTCCCAATAAAGAGGGCTAGGAGAATAGTAATTCAGGAGACATGCAGAAGACTAGGTAGTATTGGTGGTGCAGTACCCTAGCAGGACTACTGCAGAGGGTTAATTATTGCCAAAGAGTAAATGCAATGGTATTAAGTTAAATGTTGTGATTTATTATGCTTATGTACTCAATAGCACGGGCGTACATAGAGGTGACGGGGCCCCATAGTAAGAATCGAAATTGGGCCTCCATGTCCCATTCATAGCCCCTCCTACTACCTGGCCAGCAGTGTACTGATATGTGAGGTATGAAGTATAAATTACAGCTTGAACCTCACATATCAGTACACTGCTGTATATGCTAGATATCTGTACACACTGTATCTATTATACTCAATCAATCACACTCCAACCTCTCCACCATGGCAAAGACCAAAAATCTGTCTAAGGACACCAGAGTCAAAATTGTAGACCTGCACAAGGCTGGGATGGGCTACAGGCAATAAGCAAGTAGCCTGGTGAGAAGGCAACAGCTGTTGGCGCAATTATTAGAAAATGGAAGAAACACACAATGACTGTCAATCTTCTTCGGTCTCAGGCTCCATGCAAGATCTCTCCTCGTGGGGTAAGGATGATTCTGAGAAAGGTCAGGAATCAGCCGAAAACGACACAAGAGGACCTGGTAAATGACCTCAAGAGAGCTGGGACCACAGTCTAAAAGATTACCGTTAGTAACACATTACACAGTCATGGATTAAAATCCTGCAGGGCACGTAAGGTCCCCCTGCTTGACCATCTGGATGATCCAGAGAAGGCATGGAAGAAGTCAGGTAGTCAGATGAGACCAAAATAGAACATTTGGTATCAACTCCACTTTCTGTGTTTGAAGGAAGAAGAAGGATGAGTACAACCCAAAGAACACTGTCCCAACCGTGAAGTATGAGGGTGGAAACATCATACTTTCAGGGTGCTTTTCTGCAAATGGGATAGGACGACTACACCGTATTGAAGGGAGGATGGATGAGGCCATGTATCGCGAGATTTTGGCCAACAACCTCCTTCCCTCAGTAAGAGCATTGAAGATGGGTTGTGGCTGGGTCTTCCAGCATGACAATGACACAAAACGCACAGCCAGGGCAACTAAGGAGTAGTGCCGTAAGAAGCGTTTCAGAGTCCTGGAGTGGCCTAGCCAGTCTTGAGACCTGAACCCAATCGAAAATCTTTGGAGGGAGCTTAAACTCAATGTAGCCCAGCAACAGCCCTGAAACCTGAAAGATCTGGAGAAGATCTGTATGGAGGAGTGGGTCAAAATCACTCACAGTTGAAGTGTACTTACCATAGAAATTACAGACCTCTCCATTCTTTGTCGGTGGGAAAGCTTGCAAAATTGCCAGTGTATCAAATATTTATTTTCCCCACTATATATATATATATACAGTACAGACCAAAAGTTTGGACACACCTTCTCATTCAAAGAGTTTTCTTTATTTTCATGACTATGAAGGCATCAAAACTATGAATTAACACATGTGGAATTATATACATAACAAACAAGTGTGAAACAACTGAAAATATGTCATATTCTAGGTTCTTCAAAGTAGCCACCTTTTGATTTGATTACTGCTTTGCACACTCTTGGCATTCTCTTGATGAGCTTCAAGAGGTAGTCCCCTGAAATTGTCTTCCAACAGTCTTGAAGGAGTTCCCAGAGATGCTTAGCACTTGTTGGCCCTTTTGCCTTCACTCTGCGGTCCAGCTCACCCCAAACCATCTCGATTGGGTTCAGGTCCGGTGACTGTGGAGGCCAGGTCATCTGGCGCAGCACCCCATCACTCTCCTTCATGGTCAAATAGCCCTTACTTTCAAAGTTTTACCAATTTTTCGGCTGACTGACTGACCTTCATTTCTTAAAGTAATGATGGCCAATCGTTTTTCTTTACTTAGCTGCTTTTTTCTTGCCATAATACAAATTCTAACAGTCTATTCAGTAGGACTATCAGCTGTGTATCCACCTGACTTCTCCTCAACGCAACTGATGGTCCCAACCCCATTTATAAGGCAAGAAATCCCACTTATTAAACCTGACAGGGCACACCTGTGAAGTGAAAACCATTTCAGGGGACTACCTCTTGAAGCTCATCAAGAGAATGCCAAGAGTGTGCAAAGCAGTAATCAAAGCAAAAGGTGGCTACTTTGAAGAACCTAGAATATGACATATTTTCAGTTGTTTCACACTTGTTTGTTATGTATATAATTCCACATGTGTTAATTCATAGTTTTGATGCCTTCAATGTGAATCTACAATTTTCATAGTCATGAAAATAAAGAAAACTCTTTGAATGAGAAGGTGTGTCCAAACTTTTGGTCTGTACTGTATATATATATATATAGATGAAGAAAGTCCACGGCACATCCATATGTATATATATATACAGTATATATATAGAAAGAGAGAGAGAGAGAGCAGCGTACTGATGTATACAAGGTATAATAGTGCACCGTGCACAGATATATGTGGTCAATTATATATCATGGTCACTATGTAAGGTACATGAGGTAATAGTGGTTGCAACTGTCTGCAGTACTATATATATGACTGAGATATGAATTAAAACAGGGACTGGGGGGACAAATGAAAAGAAAGTAAGAGTACCTCCTCTTACCACTCCATTCTAATCTCAGTGGAGAGTTCATTTTACATACTGTTGGGGATTAAAGGACCTGTGATGATGCTCTGCTGTGCAGTTCTTTTAGTAGATCGACAGGACCTGTGATGATGATGATGATGATGTCATCACAGGTCCTGGCAGATGCTTCTATCTAAACAGGGAACTACACCATGCTCTGTGCAGTTCCTTTACTATATATACAGGACCTGTGATGAAATCATCACAGGTCCTTCAGCTTTCTCCACTGATGTTAGAGATATTATACTGGAGCTGGACGTAATGAGTGTAATTAGGGGGTGGGGCCTATCCTACACTGTGGGCCATTTTCCCCACGGGCTCATAGCAGCTGCTTGGTTTGCCTCTATTGGAGGTACGCCACTGCTCAGTAGCAATGTATAAGGCAACCAAACGGTTAACAAATTGGCAGACTGTTTAGGTTACTACTGTGATGGACCTGGTCCTCCCATTAGCTAATTAATAGAGAATGTGTCACTCTAGCAGAGCAATAGAGTGACACAAGAGTGAGCAATATATGTGCAATTCTGGAGAGCTAGACCCAAGTTCAGAGAACCTCTGTCCCTAAACCTTTAGCTGCCAAGAAAACATCTCTATTACCAGATGACACCTGAGAGAAAGAGTCCGGTCATCTTAAAAGGTCCAGGACAATCCGGGCCATCCAAGCTTCAGACAGCAGGAATTCACTTGTTTATCACAGAAGGGACCAGATTTTGCTATTGTAGAAAGGATTATTGCTTCAGGCACCCTACAGCACTTTAAGATGGACTGGCCATCCATATCTAAAGTTTTTGGAATTGTAGAAGGAGTTAATAAGGACAGTAAAATAGCTAAATGTTTGGAGTTAGACTAAGGGAGTACTACAACTACCATCATTGTTGTTGCCTCTACAATGCTATTGAGAAAAGATAGCACTGTAATATATACTTTGGACGAGTGAATTTGCTGCTATATGTACTACTACTCCTACCATTAACTCAGTAAAGAGACAGTTATTTATTGCAACCTGCAGCCTGGTTATTGACTCCACCATCCGCCAGCCACTTCAGCCACCCTCCTGCCTTGCATCCAGCCAAACATCCTTCACCAAGGGTGCCCTAGTTACAACCAGGCAGAAGCTCCAATACCACGGTGCACCCTCCATCCACTGCACAGCCCCAGAGAGCACCAAAGTGAGGACTGCCACAGTGAACACAGTGATTCCTACTACTCCTCTCAGCCATCACTCCCATCCTCACTGTCCTGTGCCTCCCCTCTGTGGTGCTGCACTAGTATGCCAGAGAGAGAGAGAGATGGTTGCAGGTGGGGTCTTAGCCTAAGACAAAGCAACCTGTCCTATCTGAATTTGAATGTATTCAGTAGCCCCAGGGGTCCACTAGGCTGAGGAGTGTGTCTGTGGAAAGCCGCATATATATTATAATGAATGGAGGAATTAAGATGTGGACAGACAAAGTGTATACATACACATATTTTTTATAACAATACATGCGTGCTATCTTTTTTCGATGTCGGCTCTCCCACACATGACCTTATGAAGTATTTTATCATATAATCTGATTTGATTTTATACAAACCGGATTCCAAAAAAGTTGGGACACTATACAAATCGTGAATAAAAACTGAATGCAATGATGTGGAGGTGCCAACTTCTAATATTTTATTCAGAATAGAACATAAATCACGGAACAAAAGTTTAAACTGAGAAAATGTACCATTTTAAGGGAAAAATATGTTGAATCAGAATTTCATGGTGTCAACAAATCCCAAAAAAGTTGGGACAAGGCCATTTTCACCACTGTGTGGCATCTCCCCTTCTTCACTCAACAGACGTCTGGGGACCGAGGAGACTAGTTTCTCAAGTTTAGAAATAGGAATGCTCTCCCATTCTTGTCTAATACAGGCCTCTAACTGTTCAATCGTCTTGGGCCTTCTTTGTTGCACCTTCCTCTTTATGATGCGCCAAATGTTCTCTATAGGTGAAAGATCTGGACTGCAGACTGGCCATTTCAGTACCCGGATCCTTCTCCTACGCAGCCATGATGTTGTGATTGATGCAGAATGTGGTCTGGCATTATCTTGTTGAAAAATGCAGGGTCTTCCCTGAAAGAGATGACGTCTGGATGGAAGCATATGTGGTTCTAGAACATGAATATATTTTTCTGCATTGATGGTGCCTTCCCAGACATGCAAGCTGCCCATGCCACACGCACTCATGCAACCCCATACCATCAGAGATGCAGGCTTCTGAACTGAGCGTTGATAACAACTTGGGTTGTCCTTGTCCTCTTTGGTCCGGATGACATGGCGTCCCAGATTTCCAAAAAGAACTTCGAATCGTGACTCGTCTGACCACAGAACAGTCTTCCATTTTGCCACACTCCATTTTAAATGATCCCTGGCCCAGTGAAAACGCCTGAGCTTGTGGATCTTGCTTAGAAATGGCTTCTTCTTTGCACTGTAGAGTTTTAGCTGGCAACGGTGGATGGCACGGTGGATTGTGTTCACTGACAATGGTTTCTGGAAGTATTCCTGAGCCCATTCTGTGATTTCCTTTACAGTAGCATTCCTGTTTGTGGTGCAGTGTCGTTTAAGGGCCCGGAGATCACGGGCATCCAGTATGGTTTTACGGCCTTGACCCTTACGCACAGAGATTGTTCCAGATTCTCTGAATCTTCGAATGATGTTATGCACAGTTGATGATGATAGATGCAAAGTCTTTGCAATTTTTCGCTGGGTAACACCTTTCTGATATTGCTCCACTATCTTTCTGCGCAACATTGTGGGAATTGGTGATCCTCTACCCATCTTGGATTTTGAGAGACACTGCCACTCTGAGAAGCTCTTTTTATACCCAATCATGTTGCCAATTGACCTAATTAGTGTTAATTGGTCTTCCAGCTCTTCGTTATGCTCAAATTTACTTTTTCCAGCCTCTTATTGCTACTTGTCCCAACTTTTTTGGGATTTGTTGACACCGTGAAAATTGGAGTCAACGTATTTTTCCTTTAAAATGATACATTTACTCGGATTAAACGTTTGATCTGTCATCTACGTTCTATTACAAATAAAATATTGACATTTGCCATCTCCACATCATTGCATTCAGTTTTTATTCACAATTTGTTTAGTGTCACAACTTTTTTGGAATCCGGTTTGTATGTCACGGGTGTGAGGAGGAGGAAGATGGAGGTTGATCCTATTTAAGGTCATGGCAGATCAGACACTTTCGATTATGACTAAGAACAGAAGTGTTCGAAACGCGTAAATCGGGGAAGAGTGGGAACAGGTGCCACTGTATTTTTATATTTTGAAATTTGGTGAATAAAGACCGGGACCGAAAAAGAAATTTGCCAAACTGGTGCTGGATCCTTTTCTTTCTACATGTGGAAAGCCGCATCAGTATTGTCTGAACTGTAATGTTGTGTTTTATGAACTGTACCGTCTACTTGTGAAGTGAACTGCAACCACCATGCTTATGTGCCTCTCCACGGTAAAGTCTGGTATTGTTTGATCCACACTGTCTACTTACTGTCAACAACTTTATTATACAGTACCTACTGTAAATTAAACCTGCTATATCTAAGAGAGTTGCTACAACAATTATAGCACTGAATGGCCCTATAATTTAGTAGGCTCTAAATCGCCGTATAATCCACTATTTATCAGTTAAAATCATGCTGAGGGTACTGTTTGGCTCTATGAGGGAGATTTATCAAAAGTGGTGCAAAGGAAAACTGGCTTAATTGTCCACAACAACTAATCAGATTCCCTCTTACATTTTTCAGAGCTCCTTTGGAAAATAAAAGCATCAATTGGTTTTGGGCAACCACTTTTGATAAATCTTCCCCTAGGAGTACAAAGTATGCCAAATCCTAGACACTATGTAAACTATTTTGGGTCTACATGAGTACAGTAGACAATGTTCAATTCCAGCACTGTATGGAAATCTCTGGGCACAGTTTGGCAGTATGAGAACACAATATAGGACTTTATAGCTGAGCTTTCCATAGTGGACAGTTTTTTCTCATAAGATGATTTGTGGATGATGAATGCCTTAGTTTATGTCTATGGAGGCTTCAGACTAGTTGCTTGATATCCTTTGAACTTATCATTCCAATCTTGGTTTCCAATTCCCCAGGAAATTCTTTACTGAAAAAAAACCTAAAGTAAAACATTGAGTTCCTTTCATGTAGATGCCTCAAAGGGTGTTGGTAATGTCTTTATAATTAAGCTTTTATGATTTGGAGTTGACTAGCTCCAGGTTGTGCCTTTCGGATGCTAGTTCTAATATTTTGTCGAGGAAACATTTTGAAGGCCAGTTTCAGAAGGGGAACAGCTGTCTGGTCTAACGATTAAATCTCACTCTTGACCTTTACTTTCTGGCTTCCAGTCCCAGATGAAAAGAAAGGAATTTTTTGGGGGTCATCGTAATTAGAGGCCATTAAAAAATCTCTTTCAAGCATGGCAAATACCAAAGGGATATAAATCTCTGCCGAGCTGAATAACATTTAGGTTGGTATTTATCCTTTTAAGATTTAGCAAGCTTAACTAAATAACTTTGTATAATGCCTCCATCTTGCTCATTGTCTGGTGCCTCCCGGGATTCATTTTGTTTGTATTAAATAAATTAACTTGGCACTACAGCCATCTGGATAAAACAGAAAACTTATTAAAACTTCTTAAACATGCATTCCAATATATAATCCAGAGCTTAATAGTATACTTTGTTGTGTAAGAAGAAGCAGACTAAGGGCTCATAAACATGTCTGTATTTTTATACTGCAGTGTAAATGGACCATAGAAGTACTGTATATAAGGCCTAGGCTGTACGTTCATCCATATGCTTCCAATTTCATACAACTCCAACAGAAAGAAAATGATAGCATGTTCCATTGCTCAAAGAAATTCTTCTGTTTTTATTTATTTTATGCACTTATATATTCCACAGTGCTTTACAGACATTAGCATCAAGCTGTGCCCAATTGGGCTCACAATCTAAATTCCCTATCAATATGTCTTTGGGAGGAAATTGGAGTACCTGGAGGAAACCCACGCAAACAGGGGGAGAACATACGAACTCCATGCAGATGTTGTTGCAACAGCGGCTGCTGTACGCCTCTGTTCCCCCGCTTATCGCCGCGGTCTCGGGCGCCGTGCTCAGCTGTACTCTGTGTTCGGTGCTTCCCATTTCACCGCTGCGTTCCGGGGCTCTGTGTCTGTAGGTGGTATTGCTTTTTGAGGATTCCGCTCCACAGCTTCCACTCAGCCTTGGACACAGCATGAGGTGGGCTGGTTTCATGTTACACGGCTCTAAGGGTGGAGCGCATCACTCCCTGGGCTGTGTGGGTTAGGTCAGATGACCTCGCTGACCAACGCCGGCTCTCCTGCAGGTATTTAAGTGGCTCAGCCCTCTTCCCAGATGCCTCAGTGTCAAGGTCCTTGAGTTTGCTGGTTCATGATACTCTCGTGCGCTCGTGATTTATACTTCGTTCCTGGACTCTGCTTATCGACTGATCCCTGCCTGCTTGCCTTGTCTCACCTGTTGCCAACCTGGATTGCCTGACCTGTACCTGTGCCGCCCGGACCCTGACCTTTTTTGCCTGTCTGACTACGCCTCTGTCTTATCCTTCGGTACTGCACTGTTGCCCCGGGTATGACCCCACCCACCTGACTACGCGTGTACTTCTGGTTACCTACCAAGGTATCTCCTGGACCACCTGGACCAGCTGCCACTGACTCAGGGATTGCTCTGGAGTAGCCCTTGGCAATTACCCTAACGACTCAAGTCCATCCTCACCATCTGAGGCCCTAGTAAAAACCAGGTAGTTACTTAGACACGCCCCTCCAGAGTATAGCCAGTCAGTGGCACAGTGGGTTCACACCAACTGATCCGTGACAGTTGTCCATGGTGGTCACCTCTCCATTCCCAGTTAGGCGTGACAGGGCCCTGTTCTAGAGATAGATATGCCATAAATGTTCCAAATGGGACAATCATGAGTACCATTGTCCCTCCTGCTTTGATTGACAGGCCCAGGTTATGGCAATGTATTCTCATTTGACCCTTTTTCCCGTGCATGCACTGTTGCTTCACAGTCAGCTCATGTGCAAAACAGCCCTGATGCTTGCCAGGGATGAAAATGTCTGTACTGTACAGCCATGGCAGATATCAGGGCTACACTGTGCGACTACTGAAGAGAAAGTGCACACATGAGAACACAGGGCCAGGTGAAATGACATCTCCACTGCCTGGCCCTGTCAATCAAAGTGGGGGCGGGTCTGGCCACAATAAGAAGCAGAGCTTTTGGTGTGACATGTAATAGCTCATTTGCATATTACAAAAAAGTGAATTTCTTAGGAATGGAGGCAGAGAACTAAATGCGAACAGAAATGTATGTGTATGACATATGTATGGTGACATAGAGATTATTTTAAATAAACTTCTCCAAAAGACCTTTCCTTTGAAAATACCACCCCTCTATTTTGATCATATTCCCTGTGCCAAATTTTCAGTTCCATTATATACTGTGCATAATAGTCATCTTCCAGAGGATCACCATCTAGAAAACCATTTTTCAGTGGTCATTACTAAGAGGTAACATTGTACATTGTTATTTTTTTTTAGACGTCTTAATTTTATGAATGAGTTTTAAATATGAAGCTTATATTTGGTGTCTTGAGCTGCAAGTCCTTTTTTTTTCTGCACACAACTGTATCCAAAGACTATTTCAGTGAAGATCTGCACTGTGCTCTAGAGCAACAAATATAAGCTAAACAAGATGATAAAGGACAGAAGCAAAACTAGGATATAGGCCATAGTGACTTACCATGATGCTAATATTTTTTTATTTTTCAACTACAGTACTAGAAAAATTGTACTCAATGCAATGCTAATTTAACTCAGAACACAGTTTTAGGAGCACCCAAAAAAAAACACATCTTTTTAGGGTGTCCTATGACATTCACTAATCTCCTTTCCAGCACCCCCCTCCCCCCATTCAACATTCCTTAGAACCTGATCCCTTTATCCAACATCATCCCCCAAATTCTTCTATCTGTCCTAACACAAATACTGGCTGGAGACTGTCTCATACAGCTTTATATGTACTCCCTTATTTAGTTTAAGATGACTCGACCATCTGGACCAAACAGGCACTTTCTACCGTGTGTGCCCTCCCTATTTCCTCATAGATTGTAAGCACTTGCGAACAGGGCCGTGGTTCTTATGACTTGTACTGCTGATTAGTTTTTTTAGTTTGTAATGTCTGATCTTGTTTCTACATGTACTCTCTAATTGTAAAGTGCTGAGAAAAACGTTGGTGCTATATAAATCATATTAATATTATTATTATTTATAAAGAGTAAGGAACTTGCGTTAGTAACATGCACATAGCTGTATTACAGCTCTGTTTACAGCGTCTTCCATATGCTTCCAATTTGGGCAATACTTTTCTTGTGTCAAATTTGTATGAAATTCCATACTCCGTACATTCCAAATCTGTACAGTATGTACAGACTATGAACGTATGCTTTTTTTCTCTTTACTGCAGCACAGAAAAGCAAATGTGGTGCCAATATTCCAAAATGGTGCAAAAACAGACCCCGGAAACTATAGGCTAGTAAGTTTAACTTCTGTTGTGGGTAAACTGTTTGAAGGTTTTCTAAGAGATGCTATCTTGGAGGATTTCAACGGAAATAAGCAAATAACGCCAAATCAGCATGGCTTCATGAGGGATCGGTCATGTCAAACTAATTTAATCAGTTTCTATGAGGAGGTAAGTTCTAGACTTGACAGAGGAAAATCAATGGATGTCGTATATCTGAACTTCTCCAAAGCATTTGACACTGTACCACATAAAAGGTTAGTATATAAAATGATACTGCTCGGACTGGGAGAAAACGTCTGTATGTGGGTAAGTAACTGGCTCAATGAGAGTGGTTGTTAATGGTACACACTCAGATTGGGTCACTGTCACTAGGTGGGGTACCTCAGGGGTTAGTATTGGGCCCTATTCTCTTCAATATATTTATTAATGATCTTGTAGAAGGCTTGCACAGTAAAATATAAATTTTCGCAGATGACACTAAACTGTGTAAAGTATTTAACACTGAAGAGGACAATATACAGCTACAGATGGATCTGGATAGATTGGAGGCTTGGGCAGAGAAGTGGAAGATGAGGTTTAACACTGACAAATTTAAGGTTATGCACATGGGTAGGAATAATACAAGTAACACTGACATGGAAAAGGATCTAGGAATTTTAATAAACAGCAAACTAAGTAGTAGAAACCAGTGTCAGGCAGCTGCTGACAAGGCCAATAAGATAATGGTTTGCATCAAAAGGGGCATAGATGCCCGTGATGAGAACATAGTCCTACCACTTTACAAATCACTAGTCAGACCACACATGGAGTACTTTGTACAGTTCTTGGCTCCTGTAAACAAGGCAGACATAGCAGAGCTGGAGAGGGTCCAGAGGACGGCAACTAAAGTAATAACTGGAATGGGGCAACTACAGTACCCTGAAAGATCATCAACATTAAGGTTATTCACTTTAGAAAAAAGACGACTGAGGGGAGATCTAATTACTATGTAAAAATCTACCAGGGGGTCAGTACAGAGATCTCTCCCATCATCTATTTATCCCCAGAAATGTGACTGTGACGAAGGGACACCATCTGCATCTGGAGGAAAGAAGGTTCATATACAAACATAGAAGAGGATTCTTTACGGTAAGAGCAGTGAGACTATGGAACTCTCTGCCTGAGGAGGTGGTGATGGTGAGTACAATAAAAAAAAATTCAAGAGGGGCCTGGATGTATTTCTGGAGTGTAATAATATCACAGGCTATAGCTACTAGAGAGGGGTCGTTGATCCAGGGAGTTATCTGATTGCCTAATTGGAGTCTTATATACTATGTTACTATGTTACTATGTTACAGGTTCTGTGCCAAGGTCCATGAGCCATATACAGAAGGTTCCAATAGCTATATGGAGTTTGAAAAAGTGAAAAAAGATATCCATGTTTCATTGTCTTAAAACCAACAGAAAAGCAGTATGTAAACAACAGTATTAACTGTAAGATGCAGGAAATTGTGGAGGCAGAATTATAGAGGAATGCAGGTTTTGTATTCTCCTTTTCACCCAAATAAAAGTTTTTGTTTGCCAATTTGGAAAAACAGAACAATACGAGTCTAGAACATATAAAGCACTCAATTGCCTTTCTGTGTTAGTCTGAATACGTATATGTGGCTGGTTGTCCTATAGAATGTTCCAAATTCATTATTATAATTATTAGAAATAATAACCAGTCTGGATACAAATCTCATTCTGCTATGCGATCATAGCACATCTGTGAACACCACATGAAACTACATAATCATCATCTTTTGTTGGGTGTGATTTTGTTTCTACGCATTCAGTCTACACTGCAGAGCCATATGTTATAAAATAAGGTAATTGCTTCTCTTGAGCGTGCCACCATCTCATAGGAAGAGCAGCTAGATGCATCTGCTCTTCATGTAGCTTATATTAGGCTGTCATCCTGCCAAAGTCTGCTTGCCCAGATATATTCTAATTATATACTGTACTAAATGACAATGGCATTCTGGCTTAAGAAACCCACTTTCAAATACCCTGTTAAAGAATAAGGAATTGATGGGATTCCATGTTCAGGCTTCAGAAAGGCTACAAAGAATGTCTCTAGCTGCGGATGACTTAACATGTTCATGTACTACAGAGATAGCCCATCCAATAGGACTAGAAATTAGTGAATCAGTTCGTAGCCCAAAGCCTTTCAGGTTCATTTCAGACGAATCCACTAAAATGGTTGCGCAGCGCCATTTTACTGCACATGTCAGGGGGAAAAAGCATGAGGGAGGAAGAAGAAGGATGCTCACATACCCTAAGAGGAAGTGGTGGGGAAGGCTTGCCTTGATTGGCTCACAGGCGAATCCACAGCCTGGATGAGCAGGATCAGTGCTGCAGTAGAGGTGCCCTTGCAGAATGAGAAGAACATCATTCTGTGTTGAGCTTTGAATGAGGGTGGATGGGTCTTTGCTGTTTCTAACAGAAAACGATCTTAGGGACAGTGTACAGTGAGAATCAAGCTTATATTCTAGTGTGAGGGACATTGAAAGGAAAGGCTAGAAAAAAGAAGAATTCTGTAGAATAGGTAAATTCAAGGAAAGTTTTCAGCCAGGGAGTGAGATGTGAGGCTGGGTGTGCCTTTTTTTAATGCACTTTATTTGGTTTTTGGTATAACCATAGTAACATAGCATCATAAAATATAACATTATATGAAATTATGTGTCATTTATCATCCAGAGGCCAGAAACATAAACAACTGACAAGTTGTTAAAGTGCCTTGCAATAGCCTTAAGTAAGGCAAATATACCACTCCTTTACTAACCACCAAGTGTCCGAAGGTTCCTTTCAAGTTGTCTGTCGCATACCACTATGTAAACTGAATAAAAACTCATTAATCGATCAATCTCAGGGTAGTGTTTTAAATCTCCTAATGATAATGTGAAATTAATAGGCTGAAATCCGTGTTGTTGCATCTCCAGACATATGTGTAATGACTCTTTATCAATCTCTTTATCAACACACCCCATACATACCCTGTCTATTGTATGGATATCACCTCCTGACCAATCCTTCAGGGTGAAACACGTGTCGAGGTATTGGTGCTTGGAGCCAGGTTCCGGACTTATACCAAGTCATGTCACAAGCTATGTATGCATAGGATGTTTATATGTTTCCTTTGATGTTTATTTATTTGATTTACTTTGTATAACTTTATGACTATATTGATCGTATTATTGATGATATAAGCAACTTATAGAGATAGGAAGCTGTCTTACATTTAGAAGCGGCGGATTCACTGAAGTTATGTAGAGGCATGTGCCTCTGCATAACTTTAGCAGATCTACCGCCAGCACAGGGGCTTATTAAGACTGACATTTTATAAATGTGCTCCTATGTACACCTTCGGGGGCAATTTTTTATGATAATATTTTACTCATTTTGGGCTAAAAATCTTTTTTTTCAATTGTTATTTATTAAAAATATTCAGCCGTTCTGTCACAAAGGATTTACTGTTTGTCTATCCATGTGACTCATACTTTTACTTTATGCCGATCATCTAATATCTCATATCTCTAAATGTCTGGTAGCTCAAAAACGCTTATTGCTACATTCTTATCAGTAAGGTAAGAATTGGGCTATAATAAATGTTTAGGAGGTCAGAGATTAGAGATTAGCTGAGCTGCCTTACGGAACATATAAAAAAACACAGATCCTGCTATTTGAGAATCTCAGAGAAAGAGGCTCAACATTTTAAATAAAGACCAATTAAAAAAATGTTGTTGTTTTTTTACTCAAAATGAGTACAATGCAATAATTATAAATTGCTTCAAAAGGCGCACACAGCCTTTAAGTTCCAGAAAACAGACTTGCAAACTATTCTATATTTTGTGTACATAAGGCCCAAAAATGTCAGGAATATTGAAGGGTTCCAAATAAAAGACCCAGGGCCAGGCCTTGTTCACCCAGAACCAGAATGTGGGTAGGAGCAGCACCAGCTGCCCAGCCAGAAGTAGTTGTAGTAGTTGTAGTTGTGTTGGTAATAGTGGCTCCCATAGCCACAGTATTGGTGATAGGGGCAGCGACATTGGCAGTTGGAGCAAATGCAGAGCAGGGAAGGGGGCTAAGGAGCCCACCATGATATCTCACAATCGGATAGAAGTTGTAGGGAGGGAGAGAACTCTGATGATGATAGTGTGCTAGGTCAGCTTGGGAAGGGACAGATTCTCGTTAACTTCTAAACTACTTTCCCTACATTGAAGACTTAAAGGGGTTATCCGAGACTAAAAAATGTCCCCCATGTGCCCAGGCCCCTCACACTGAATCAACTTACTTGGCTCCACGCTCCCTGTGCCACTCCTGGTCTCCGCACCGCCACAGCTGCTTCTCCCCGTGTGCAGATTAAAACATCCGGTGTCGGGGGGGGGGGGAGCAGCCAATGGCAGGCGGTGACGGGGACGAAGCAGCAGTGATGGTGCGGAGACCAGGAGCAACGCAGGGATCGGGAAGCCAGGTAAGTAGATTCAGTGTGAGGGTCCTGGGCATATGGGGGACATTTTTTAGTCTCGGATAACCCCTTTAAACTTGGTGCCATAAGGTGCCATATAATGCTTCATGGATAGAATAGCTCTGTACATACAGAATTTGATAAAGCATGTCCAATTTTTTTTCTGTTTTATTTGTGTAAATCCCAACGGTAAAACTCTGCATGCCTTTAAATTTTATGGCACATAGAAAGTACATTAACAGAATCAGCACCTCAGTGGCAGCCCTGTTACAGCTCTATACAAAAAATTCAAATTCTGTAGCATGACATAATAATAATAATATTTATTTATATAGTGCCACCATATTCCGCATCGCATTACAAATTCATAGGGTTCATGTACAAAACAAAAGTAACTGGGTAATATACAACTGAAACACTAAGAGTCAGGGCCCTGTTCGCAAGAGCTTACAATCTATGAGGAATTGGGGGTGACACATAAGGTAGTTGATTGTGATAAGTAGGATTTGAGCCATTATTAAACTGACAGGAGTGGTTCCAGCCAATCTGCTTCGGGTTTGGGACTACTAGAGGATCGCGTTTAGGCCAGAGGAGTTGGTGGGGGGAGGTTTAGTCAGAGAAAAGTCATTTTCGGTAGTTTGATAAGCCTGCCTGAAAAGATGTTTTTTTAAGGCACGTTTGACAGTGGAGAAGTTGGGAATTGACCTAATATTCCGGGGCCGACTAGTCCAGAGAGTAGATGCAGCTCGAGAAAAGTCTTGAAGATGGGAGTGAGAGGTACGAATTATGGAGGTTATTAATCTTAGGTCGCTAACAGAACGGAGAGCACGAGTAGGGTGGTAGATGGAGATGAAGGAGGAGATATTTGGAGGTGTAGCACTGTGGAGAGCTTTGTGGGTGAGAAGTTTGAACTGTATTCTGTGGTGGATGGGCAACCAGTGAAGTGACGGGCACAGACTAGTAGCAGTGTATTAGTGTAGCGGTTAGATGGATAGATGAGCCTGGCTGCAGCATTTAGGACAGACTGAAGGGGGGAGAGTTTAGTGAGAGGGAGACCGATTAGTAATGCGTTGCAGTAGTCAAGACGAGAATGAATCAAGGCAAACAAGAGTTTTTGCCGTTTCCACTGTAAGAAAAGGGCGGATTCTGGCGATATTCTTGAGGTGCAGATGACAAGAGCATGTAAGTGATTGAATATGGGGAACAAAGGAAATATCAGAGTCAGATAGCATATAGAGTTGAAGATTCTGCATGTTAGAAAACTCTGGTTTTGAAACAGAATATCTATCCTCAAATTCTGCATAGGACATTATTCTAAATATACCAGCGTTCAATTTGTTTGCAAACAGGTAACATTTAACCGCTTCACGTCCGCCCATAGACTATAAACGTCCTATGGGTGGACGTCTATTTCTGACAGCACGTTTTAGAACGTCCTGTCAGAAATAGCAGCTGCACGCTAATCGTGCAGCTGCTGATCGGGTTGCCCGCTGTCAGTGACAGCAGGGCAACCCTAAGGCAAGGCAGGGACAGTTCCCAGGTGTCCCTGCCTTCACGATCGCTGCAGACACAGCGCTCACCGAAGCTATGCGCTTCCTGTTCCGGCCCGGCGGTCATGTGACCGCCGTGACCGGAGTGTGCAGGAGCTGTGTGAGGTCTCTCAGAGACCTCGATCAGCCCTGCTCTGAGGCTGTACAGCGCTGGATTGCTGCTGTACAGCCTCTCTAGGGGTGCATTTGTCCTGTAACTGGGGCTACTATGTCAGCCCCAGTTACAGGAGAAATCAACTGTGAAAAAAAAAAGAAAAAGTGAAGTAAATGTCCCCCAGAGGTCTTGTATGACCTTATGGGGGACGAAAAGTGTAAAAAAAATAAAAAAAAATAAAGGGTTGAAAAAATAAAATAAAATAAAGTTTCACATGTAAAAAAAAAAAAGTTCCCAAGTAAGGAATAAAAAAAAAAAATTAAAAATAGAAAAAATAAAATAAAATAGACATATTAGGTATTGCCGCGTCCGTAAAAACCAGCTCTATAAAAGTATCACATGACCTAACCCCTCGGGTGAACACCGTAAAAAAAAATAAAAAAATGTCAAAACAAGCAATTTTTGTCACCTTGCATCACAAAAGGTGCAACACCAAGTGATCAAAAACGCGTATGTCCCACAAAATAGTACCAATAAAACCGTCACCTCATCCCGCAAAAAATGAGCCCCTACATAAGAAAATCTCTTAAAAAATAAAACACCTATAGCTCTTAGAACATGGAGACACTAAAACATCATTTTTTTGGTTTCAAAAATGCTATTATTGTGTTAAAGTGAAACAAATAAAAAAAAGTATACATATTAGGTATTGCCGCGTCCGTAAAAACCAGCTCTATAAAAATATCACATGACCTAACCCCTCGGGTGAACACCGTAAAAAAAAAAAAAAAAAAAAAAACTGTGTCAAAACAAGCAATTTTTGTCACCTTGCATCACAAAAGGTGCAACACCAAGTGATCAAAAATGCGTATGTCCCACAAAATAGTACCAATAAAACCGTCACCTCATCCCGCAAAAAATGAGCCCCTACATAAGAAAATATCTCAAAAAATAAAAAAACTATAGCTCTCAGAACATGGACACATTAAAACATCATTTTTTTGTTTCAAAAATGCTATTATTGTGTTAAACTTTAATAAATGAGAAAAAGTATATATATTAGGTATCGCCACGTCCGTAACAATCTGCTCTATAAAAATGTCACTTGACTGAACCCCTCAGGTGAACGCTGTAAAAATAAATAAATAGAAACTGTGCTAAAACAACCAATTTTTTGGTCACCTTGCCCCATAAAGTGTTATAATGAATGATCAAAAAATAATATGTACCCAAAAATAGTACTAATAAAACTGGCACCTTATCCCCTAGTTTCCAAAATGGGGTCACTTCTTGGGAGTTTCTACTGTAAGGGTGCATCAGGGGGCTTCAAATGGGACATGGCATCTAAAAACCATGTGGAGTTCCTTTTCTTCTGCGCCCTGCCGTGGGCCCATACAGCAGTTTATCACCACATGTGGGCTGTTTCTGTAAACCGCAGAATCTGGGTAATAAATATTGAGTTTTGTTTGGCTGTTAACCATCGATGTGTTAAAGAAAAAAATTGATTAAAATGGAAAATCTGCCAAAAAAGTGAAATTTAAAAATTTTATCTCCATTTTCCTTTAATTCTTGTGGAACGCCTAAAGGGTTAACAAAGTTTGGAAAATCGGTTTTGAATACCTTGAGGGGTGAATTTTCTACAATGGGGTCATTTATGGGGGTATCCACTATGTAGGCCCCACAAAGTGACTTCAGACCTGAACTGGTCCTTAAAAAGTGGGTTTTGGCAATTTTCTTATAAATTTGAAGAATTGCTTCTAAACTTCTAAGCCTTCTAACGTCCTAAAAAAATAAAATGACATTTCCAAAATGATGCCAACATAAAGTAGACATATGGGGAATGTTAAATAATAAATATTTTATGAGGTATCACTTTCTGTTTTAAAAGCAGAGAAATTGAAATTTAGAAAATTGCGAATTTTTCAAATTTTTGGGTAAATTTGGGATTTTTTCATAAATAAAGGTGAAATATTTTGACTCAAATTTATGACTATCATGAAGTACAATGTGTCACGAGAAAACAATCTCTGAATGTCTTGGATAAATAAAGGCGTTCCAAAGTTATTACCACATAAAGTGAGATATGTCAGTTTTGCAAAATGTGGCCTGGTCAGGAAGGGGGCAAATGGCCCGGATGGCAAGTGGTTAAGTAAAGGAAAAAAACTACTTTTTAACATTTCCCTAATTTCCATCGATTTACTTTCTGATTGCATATGCCAGCAACTGCATTTGCATTTCCATTGTACATCCTAGTTTTCCTGGTATAAAAGCAAAGGCATTTAGCAAAGGTTTATATTCTCTATACCTAGATAACACAGTGAATAGAGGGCATTAGGGGGAAGTTGAATCCTTTCTTCATGTAATTAACCGACACATATTTTATAAACCATCCAGAAGTTTTGATCTTTAAAAAATGTACACATTAAGAATCTCAATATGAAGAGCATATTTCTAGTGGAGAAAGAAAATTGTTCATCATGTATATTTTCAATTAAAGGGAATGTATCACCTTTTTCATTATTTTAATTATACGCTGAAACTGTTTTCTAATCTGTTTTCATGTCCTGATTGTATATCCGTAGTCTATGTTCTTTATATTATCATGAAAACAATCATTTGGCCCCTGTTGTTGCAAGAATAAGTTCCAAAACAGAGTTATAGACATGGGGGGAAGGGGGATATGTTATGTGTCATGTGCAGAGATCACTGTGCAGGGAGGGGAGGAGATAAGTTGTACTTATCACCTATTGTCAATGGTGCTATCCTGCATCATCTGCGTCCAACATTACAAGGGTATATTCAGACGTTGTTGGCTGAGAACCACAAGTTATAAAGTGTATACAATCTACCATGAATTGTCACTGTTTTGATGCTTTAATTAAATGATAGGGCAACCGCACCATCTGAATATAACCAAAAAGCTAGGTTCACATCTGCATTGCAGATTTTGACAAAAATGTAGAACAATGATGGACGCCAGTAGAGAAACTGAATGGCACCATTATAGTCAGTGCCATCCCTCTGGCATCCTGGTGTCCATCATATTATGAGTATAGTGCTTCTGTTTTTTTTTATTCATTCCTAGATTGGAACAGAAAAACATGAAATATGCCGCAGATGTGAACCTAGTCTAATAAAGGTTGAGGTCTTACCTTTTCTTGTTATTCCACTCTCTCATTACAATGAGCTGACCCTGCCCCCGTGTACACAGCACAAACTGAAAAGTGAGCCTTTTGCGAGTAGATAAAATCTACTATGAAATTGTCTATCAAGCCACCAGCACTGCCCAATGCTCTGATTAAAAAGGGGGCCATTCGCATTAGTATAAAGTTGATCAGAACAGACGGTTTCAACCAAAACAAATGTTCGTCATGTGAAATTTAACAGTGAATGATCAATGACAGACCATTATTGTTTGAAAACAAGTTGGGCTTGTTTAATATTTTCGTCCAATAGTTGGATGAAAGATCGTTCATTCAAAAAAAGATTATTCTTAGACAAAAGATCTTTGTTTGAAAGAAGGTTCCCAGAAAAATCTTTCTTCCATCACTGGTTTCATTGAACATGTATGGCCAGTTTGAATAACTGTAACTGCCAATATAGATTCAAATGTTTATGGATGTGTCTGTGAAATTAAGGTTCAGCAGATGTTTGTTCAACTGCTGTTAAACCATCAACCAACGTCTATCTAACGTGTATGGCCAGCTTTAAAGGCCAATCTTCTTCCTGGGAGAAGGAAGAAGCTTTGGGCGAAACGTACGTTGGGGTTGCTGGCTGGTCCTTGGATATGTGGTTTGTATCTTGCTCTTAATACTATTTAGGATGCATTTTTTGACAGCTTTTAGGCTAGATTGCTTTTCTAATGAACTTTTTTGGTTGCATTGTTTATTAGTATTACAATATTATATGCATACGTAGCACAGTCAATTTGCTAATGGTTATTTGCATATCATTTTAGGAACTATTACCCCAGATTCTAGGGACCTGCCTAGCTGTTATGTCTTTGATCCATGTATTATTACGATGAATCTTTGATAACAACTTTTTATGTATGCGTTATGTTTTATCCATTATGAATTAATAAAGATGGTATTTATTTATGACATTTCGTGTGGCATTGTAAGTATATTGTCTGGGGGGTAGTTTGGGATATACCACCACATGGTATTGTTGCACTTGATCAATTTTTGTTGGTGTTCTAATCCTAAAGGTTCACAAACTATTGTGACCCACAAACATGTGATATTGGATTTTCTTCAATAAATAAACAACCAAGTCTAATACGTTTTACTCATTTGTTTGATTTGGTTATCTTATTCTACTTTTTGGACTCATGTGAAGATCTCATGTAGTTTTAGGTTAAATGTATGCAGAAATATAGAAAATTCTGAATGGCTCACAAACTTTCAAGCACCACTGTACATGGATGCTTGTTTGTACCATCTATAGTACAGCAGCACTCTTAAAGGGATTTTGTCACTTCAGCAAATAGCATTTATCATATAGAGAAAGTTAATACAAGGAACTTACTAATCTATTGTGATTGTCCATATTGCCTCCTTTGCTGGCTTGATTCATTTTTCCATCACATTATACACTGCTCCTTTCCATGGTTACGACCACCCTGAAATCCAGCAGCGGTGGCCGTGCTTGCACACTATAGCACAAAGCACCAGCCTATTTCCCAGCCACCAGAGAGGCCAGTGCTTTTCCTATAGTGTACAAGCATGGCTACCGCTGATGGATTGAGGGTGGTTGTAATCATGGATGGAAAAGTGAATCCAGCCAGCAAAAGAAACAAAATGGACAATCACAATACATTAGTAAGTGCCTTGTATTACATTTCTATACATGATAAATGCCACTTACTGAAGTAAGACAACCCCATTAAGTAATAGTCATTTTTGGGCACCAAAAGGTACCTGGGTTTGACTTCAACTTCTGTACCTCTATAGTTATTTTATATAGTTACAGTGGGGTTTTCTTGTCCTAATCCCTCCAATTTAGCTAACGAGATACTGAAAGAAAGTATTTCAGAAGGCTCCTGAATGCCCAACTATCATGTGTCATTTCTAATACTGCTGTGTTCTTAGTCATCTGATATAGTGTATAGGACTTCTCTGGTACCAGACCCATTGTTCACTACAGTGTAATGACCGGCGTCACGCAAAGGGAGGGAAATGGGAAGGCCCTGTCCAAGGGAGAGGGAAAGGTGGTGACCCCTGACTCACCTTGCAGCTGGCACCTGACTGCCCTGACGTCCCTAGACGGGTTCCTCACCCGTACGCCGATCACGTGCCTAAACTCTGGCTTTCCCTAAGATGAGCCCTGTGTAGTGAACAGGGTGGTGGGATCACTAGTCCACACCACTGACACTAAGAGGAAAACACCAAGGAGAGGACAGACAATACAGACAAACATATAATCCCAGGTGGGCGACAACAGCAGACCACCAAGGCCCAACAGGGATCCGGAGGGTAACACTCTGGAACAACAACCAGGGATCTCAGCTACTCAGCTCCAGTGGGTCAGTATAGAAGTCCAGGCAGGAAGCTCTATATCTGGCAACCAGAGAAGTGGGAGATGGGAATATAAGGAGGTTGGGATTGCTGGACAAGAAACAGCTGAGGAGGAGAAGCTACGGATCCCTGAGTGAGCCAAAAAGGATTGCAAGGCAAACCCAGAAAGCTACCATTACTAAACAGCACTGTCTTTGTACATCGAACGCGCAGCCACCCGCTGCGACTTCCTGACCCCGGGTATAACGGAGTCAGACGTGGCTCTTGACACCCTCGTAACATACAGCCTCTGCATCCACTATACTTGTACACCCATTGTTTATTCTTCATACATAATTTATCACCATTAGTTTGTGATATGGGACTGAACATCATCAAAGAAGGGAAGAAATGTTGCTTGAATGTCTCTTCTAGATCCATATCAGCGTAATATACGTACATGAACCATTTTTTATAGCGTCCTAGAGATGCTTGTGAAATTTCTTTGCCATCTCAACTTCTTAAAGCATTTATTGACATTAACAGGTGTATTCCCAGGAATCATAAATTTATGTAATGTATAAAGTAAGAGGAAAATAGTATGAGCACTGTAGAGTCCACTTCAATAGTCGGCTATGCTGTTATCCCTCAAGGTTCCAAAGAGGTTGTTACAGTTAATGACAGCTCAATACATAAAGCTATTTTTCCATCCTGTAAGCTGAGTTTATCAGATGACATGCTCCATGTGTCAAGCGACTTGCTGTAATTATCAGCTTGTACAGTAGTCTAACTTCATCATCCAGCTGAAGCACATATTAATCAACACTTATGGCTACAGCAACCTATTTTAGATAAAGAACTGTCCACCTTGGCAAGACTATGAAAGTATGTACATTATTGTACATTACTGTAACCAATGACATATTGTTACAAAAAATATTAGATCAAACATTACACTGTACACAATATCTAGGTCACATGACCTCACCTATGATACCAGCCAAAGCCCAGTCAAACATCAAAGCAATCAATTCATCTGTAGTCTACAAAAAAATTGGTGCACATATCAATACTTTTCAAAAAGGCAGACCTTGAATGCAATATTCACAAAGAAGGACAGTAAAAGTCATACTAACCAATAGAAATTAGCTGGTGTGTGGATACGTGGATCAATAAACAGCATCATACACAATAATCTGCATATTTAAAAAAAATAAAAAATAAAGATTAGATTTATCCTTAGTGAGATGTTTAGAGTATCAGAACCTATAATGAATCTATCCTGACTAATATGAACCGTGACTGTCAGAAAGTTTTCCTTTTTAATGGATTTTTTTTTCTAATGACCTGAAAGTGTTAGATGATATCAGTGGAGTCTTAACCAGAATGAGTAATTTTTAGCATTTGTTTGCTGAGAAAATGTTTATTTTTTTATTTATTACACAAGTTTGCAAGGTTGGCAGATGAAAGGGATGTCAGTTCAGGGATGGCATTGCTGCAGCAAGACACTTCATCTGCCAGTCAGGAGAATATCAGCTCCGGTAAGCAGGAGACCAGGAGAGCAGAGCAGGCCAGACAGGTGCTGGTAGTGTGGATTATTAGGGGTACAGTGTAATCTGTCACAAAGACTGGGATCATCGAAACGGTATGTTGTCGTCTTTGGTGCTCAAGTAATACATATTGTGGGTCGGGTTGATAGATTACTGGGAGGGGCTGGCAAAGACCCAGCAGTCATGGTCCACATTGGAACCAATCACAATGTTAGAGGTAGGTGGACGGTCATTAAAAATGTATTTAGGGACTTAGGTTACAAGCTCAGTTCAAGGCTCTCAAAGATAACCAGCGGGGTTAGTATTGGGCCCTAGACTATTCAATATATTTATTAATGATCTTGCACAGTAAAATATCACATTTTGCAGATGACTCTAAACTTTGTAAGGTAATGCACATTGGAAGGAAAAAAAACAAGGCACTAGTACATATTAGATGGCAAAACACTGGGTAATACTGAGATGGAAAAGGACTTAGGAATTGTAGTGGCCTACAAACTTAACTGTAGAAACCAGTGTCAGGCAGCTGCTGCCAAGGCCAATAAGATAATGGGTTGCATCAAAAGGGGCATAGATGCACATAGTAACATAGTAACATAGTACATAAGGCCGAAAAAAGACATTTGTCCATCCAGTTCGGCCTGTTATCCTGCAAGTTGATCCAGAGGAAGGCCAAAAACCCTGTGAGGTAGAAGCCAATTTTCTCCACTTTAGGGGAATAAAAAATTCCTTCCCGACTCCAATCAGGCAATCAGAATAACTCCCTGGATCAACGACCCCTCTCTAGTAGCTATAGCCTGTAATATTATTAAGCTCCAGAAATACGTCCAGGCCCCTCTTGAATTCCTTTATTGTACTCACCATCACCACCTCCTCAGGCAGAGAGTTCCATAGTCTCACTGCTCTTACCGTAAAGAATCCTCTTCTATGTTTGTGTACAAACCTTCTTTCCTCCAGACGCAGAGGATGTCCCCTCGTCACAGTCACAGTCCTGGGGATAAATAGCTGATGGGATAGATCTCTGTACTGACCCCTGATATATTTATACATATTAATTAGATCTCCCCTCAGTCGTCTTTTTTCTAAAGTGAATAACCCTAATTTTGATAATCTTTCAGGGTACTGTAGTTGCCCCATTCCAGTTATTACTTTAGTTGCCCTCCTCTGAACCCTCTCCAGCTCTGCTATGTCTGCCTTGTTTACAGGAGCCCAGAACTGTACACAGTACTCCATGTGTGGTCTGACTAGCGATTTGTAAAGTGGTAGGACTATGTTCCTATCACGGGAATCTATGCCCCTTCTGATGCAACCCATTATCTTGTTGGCCTTGGCAGCAGCTGCCTGACACTGGTTTTTGCTGCTTAGTTTGCTGTTTATTAAAATTCCTAGATCCTTTTCCATGTCAGTGTTACCGAGTGTTTTACCATTTAGTATGTACGGGTGACTTGCATTTTTCCTTCCCATGTGCATAACTTTACATTTATCAGTGTTAAACCTCATCTGCCACTTCTCTGCCCAAGCCTCCAATCTATCCAGATCCCTCTGTAGTAGTATACTGTCCTCTTCAGTGTTAATTACTTTACACAGTTTAGTGTCATCTGCGAAAATTGATACTTTACTATGCAAGCCTTCTACAAGATCATTAATAAATATATTGAAGAGAATAGGGCCCAAGACTGACCCCTGAGGTACTCCACTAGTGACAGTGACCCAATCTGAGTGTGTACCGTTAATAACCTCACATGATGAGAACATAGTCCTGCCACTTTACAAATCACTAGTCAGACCACACATGGAGTACTGTGTACAGTTATGGGCTCCTGTGAACAAGACAGACATAGAGCTGGAGAGGGTTCAGAGGATGGTGAATAAAGTACTAATTGGAATGGTAAGCACAGCACCTAGAAATATTATCACAATTAGGCTTATTTAGTCTTGAAAAAAGACGACTGAGGGGAGCTCTAATAACTATGTACAAATATATCAGGGTTTATACAGAGAGCTCTCCCATGATTTATTTATACCCAGGACTGTGACTGTGATGAGGGGACATCCTCTGCATCTAGAGGAAAGAAGGTTTCTACACAAACATTCAAGGGAATTCTTTACTGTAAGAGCGGTGTAACTATGGAACTCACTAAAAGAGTCCAAGAGAGGCCTTGATGTATTTCTGGAGTGTAACAATATTACCGGTTATAGTTAATAAGATTTCTGAAGATGTCGTTGATCCAGGGAGTTATTCTGACTGCCTAATTGTGGAGTCGGGAATTTTTGATAGTTCATCAATATTAAAATCCCAGAGAACCTCTTTAAAATGTATAGGCTCCGGCGAAGCAAATTCGTTATCACCGAAGTCTTGGGGTACTCCTGTGAATAACTTTGGGATTTGATTTTTCAACTTGAAAACCATTTTAAAACTTGGTTCGGAAGTCGGCTTTGGTACCGAGGTGTCAGTTAGTACCAAAGTCGACTTCGGATAGCTGTTTTAAAATGGTTTTCAAGTTTAATAATCAAATGCCGAAGTTATTCACCAAAGTCTCGCAAGACTTCGGTGATAACTCATTTTACCTCACCGGAGCCCATACATTTTAATCTTGTACACAGACTGATCTTCGTACAGCATAAAAATAAAGTTTGGAGCAAAGCAACTTCGGATCTATAATCTGAAGCTCCCTTCATTCATCCCTAGTTACTATGTTACTATGTATTTGTACTGCCACGAGGAGGAGGTTAAGGCAGAAGCGGATGACTCCATGCATAGCTGTGTTGGTGGTAATTAGCCACAGTGGTCGAGGTAGGGGCAATTGTAGCAACAGTGGCACTTAAGGCATACACAGAGTAGGGAATCGAAAGGGGCCAAGATGCCCACACTGACATACCATAGTATAATAAAACTGGTGTGGCAGGTTAGGATGACAAAAATTGTGTTTGGACAGGACCTGGGAGCAGGATTGGGATGCTCAAGAGGAGGTAACATTAGAGGAGGAGGAGGATGCAGTTATGTCTTACCTACTGTACTTCCATCCCTCCAACTTCATATTAACATACAGACAGCAGAAGACAGGTACAAGGGTACAGTGGAGTAAGATATAACTGCAGGATCAGACTACACAAGGTTTGTTGTCTGTTACCATGGCTACATGACTACACATAAGTCTATATTTGTGATGAGCAAAACGGGTTCATCCTGCTTTGATGGACCCAGTTTGTTCATCTACATAACTGATAATCATGGCTATTGCTAACTCCCTACATGGCTTAAAATGTATTGCCTCAGATGAGGCTCTTTCAATATGACCGCTGTTAATGCACGACTTCAGTAGTCTCGTGCATGTGCCGTTACTGTAAGTAGCGGTGCATGCATTATTGTATTACATTATGAATCCAAACTCGGGTTCGTGGCGCGTGCCGTAATCATTAATAAATCCAGGTTAAGTTTCATAATACACTGCCTGTCCAAAAAAAAGTCGCCACCTGGATTTAGCTGAGCAAATAGTTATGAGCCTCCTATTAGATAATTACTGCATGGGTGATTATCTTTCAGCAAGCAATAAGTTATTTAACCCCAACTGGTGCAATGAGTTGCTTCTCATTTCAAAAACAACCATGTCGAAAGACACATCTCGTGGTTGTGGAAAAGATGTTAGTCTGTTTGAGAAGGGTCAAATCATTGGCAGGCATCAAGCAGAGAAAACATCTAAGGAGATAGCAGAAACTACTAAAATTGGGTTAAGAACTGTCCAACGCATTATTAAAAACTGGAAGGATAGTGGGGACCCATCGTATTCGAGGAAGAAATGTGGCGGGGGAAAAATCCTGAATGATCGTGATCGGCGATCACTTAAACGTTTCGTGAAATCTAATCGAAGAAAAACAACAGTAGAACTCAGGGCTATGTTTAATAGTGAAAGTAAGAGCTTACAGGTACACTCTGTGTATTTCCGATCACCGCCGCGCGGCGGGCGGTGATCGGAACAGAGTGCTTTCTGAAATCATTCAGCAGGCACTCTGTGACAATGTCGAGGGGGGTCCTGTGACTTGCGGTTTGCTGCATTTCCAGGTTATTCGGGTCTCTGGTGACCCAATAACCCGCAATAGGATGGTGATCGATGGTGTGATAATACACCACCAATCACCATCCTTAGATCCTGAGAGGTGATGGTGACATCATCTCTCAGGATCGCTTCTGATTGGCTGGGCAGGCAGGCGGAGGTTAACTTCCCCCAGCTCTGCTCTCCTCCTCCACATTGCTTCCTGGAGTGAGAGAGAGAGCAGCCCGTGTCCAGCTCCTGAGCCCAGCACCCCCACTGACCCACCATTGTGCCATCTGGCACTAAAAAGGTACCTAGGGACAGGTTAGGGAGAGCTTAGATTAGGCAGAGATACTCAGGGAAAGTTTAGGAAAAAAAAATGTTTTATTTTTGCATTACCCTGATCGGGTGTCTGGGGTCCACAGCACACTCAGCTGTGTGACACTAGACCCCCCAGGGGTGCTGCAGCTTGCCCCCCTGCCCCCCACCCCCTCCACACACATTTTTTGGGGCGTAAGCACTTTTTCTTTTTTTTTTGTGTGCGTGCGCTGACTGTGGACGGCACTCTTAGCGTCCAGCCACTGTTAGCGCATCGCCCACCCCACCGCTGATCAGCTTCGGACCGCTGATCAGCGAGTTTGAATATATATTTTTTTCTATTTTTTTGGGGCTTTTTTTGTATTTAGTTTTTTTTTTTCTGTTAGGTTTAGCGTAAGTACGCGAACACCCGTGTCCCCACACAAACGCACACTAAATAAAGTTTTCCACACACGCACACACACACACTCCCCTATGGCCTGCCAGACGTTCTCGGCCGAGGAGGCATACGCCCTGCTTGCCTGCGACTCCGAGAGCCCCAGTGAGGACGAGGTTGACCCCACTTTCCTCTTGTCATCCGCGTCCTCCTCATCATCTAGTGATGATGATGAGCCCCCAAGGCGGCGGAGACGCCGCCAGGCGGAGCAAGGGGACCCCCATGCCAGGGACCCTATGGCCCAAACTAGTACGAGCAGCTCTGGGGCTCGTACTAGTTTTCCGGACCACCAGATAAGTGTCACGAGGGTATCAAGAGCCACGTCTGACTCCGTTATACCCGGGGTCAGGAAGTCGCAGCGGGTGGCTGCGCGCTCTATATCTAAAGATCACGTTGTTTCTTAGTGATTGTTTTCTGTGTTTGCCTTGCTATCCTTTTTGTCTCTCTCAGGGATCCGTAGCTTCTCCTCCTCAGCTGTTTCTTGTCTGCCACTCCCTACCTCCTTATATTCTCCCCTCACACTTCTCTTGTTGCCAGTTATAGAGCTTCCTGCCTGGACATCTATACTGACCCACTGGAGTGGTTAATCCTGGTTGTCGTTCCTGAGTGCTACCCTCCGGATCCCTGTTGGGCTTATTGTTGTCTCCTGTTGTCGCCCACCTGGGAATATATGTTGAGTCTGTGTTGTCTGTCCTCCCCTTGGTGTTTTCCCTTAGAGTTAGTGGTGCGGACTAGTGTTCCCATCGCCCTGTTCACTACCTAGGGCTCAGCTCAGGGAAAGCCAGGGCTTTAGGCACGTGATCGGCGTACGGGTGAGGAACCCGTCTAGGGACGTCAGGGCAGCCAGGTGCCAGCCGCCAGGTGAGTCAGGGGTCACCATCTTCCCTCTCACTTGGGCAGGGCCTTCCTCGTTCCCTCCCTCTGTGTCACGTATGTGATAGCCACGCCGACCGTGATATTATAACTGGCCCTTACTTTTTGAGAAAAAAAAAATAAAAATTTATTTAATTTTTTGTTTGTTGTTTTTTTTTTTTTCTCTCTCTACTTAGAATCCAATATGGATCCTACTGATGCCTTGGCAGAACAGCTTCAAAGCCTGTCTTTGGAGGTGGCAGGATTGAAGGCGTCTGTTCTCCAACAACAGCAGCAAATGCAGCAGACCGCACCCCCAGCGGTTGCTATGGGTAACCAGGTTGTCACTGAACCCAAGGTTGCTCTTCCCGACAGATTTTCTGGGGGAAGGGACAAATTTGCGACGTTCCGTGAGGCCTGCAAATTATATTTTAAGTTGCGCCCTTACTCCTCAGGTCATGAAGAACAGCGGGTAGGGATTGTCATTTCCCTGCTTCAGGGGGATCCGCAATCCTGGGCGTTCTCGTTACCCCCTGGTTCTCAGGCTCTTCGGTCAGTGGAGGGATTTTTTGGGGCTTTGGGTCTCATATATGATGACCCTGACCGAGTCGCCCTGGCTGAGTCGAAGTTACGGAGACTCCTACAGGGAGATCGGTCAGCAGAGGAATATTGCTCAGAGTTCCGTAGGTGGGCTACGGATACTCAGTGGAACGACCCGGCTCTCAGGAGTCAGTTCTGCTCTGGGTTATCTGAAAGGGTTAAGGATGCACTGGCGCTGTATGAGACCCCCCTTTCCCTTGATGCTGTTATGTCCCTCTCTATCAGAATAGATAGACGTCTTAGGGAGAGATCGAAAATTCCGGAGCAATTGGTTACCTCTCCCAAGCAACAGTCAGCCTGTACTGACTTAGATGAGCCTATGCAGCTAGGCGGAACTTCTCGTCAGGTCCGTCCTCCCGAGGTTCGCCGTAGGGGGGGGGCTTGTTTTTTCTGTGGGGGGAGGGGTCATTTCATTAATGTCTGTCCCTCCTTTCTCAAAAACAAAAGACCGTCGGAAAACTACTAACCCCGGGCTGTGCAGAGGATGTCAGCCGGGGGGTATACGTTTCCTCCATACGAACATCTCAATTTGTGTTACCAGCGGTCATTGTTTTTGGTGTTAAGACGGAGTCTATTTCTGTTTTTCTAGACAGTGGAGCAGGGGTAAACTTGATTGATGCCCATTTTGCCCGCACTATGGGTTTGTCTCTCTGTACGCTGCAGAGACCTATTCCCGTATTCGCTATAGATTCTGCTCCTCTGTCTCAGAGAAACCTCACCCACATTGTTCGTAATTTACACCTTCGCGTAGGGGACCACCATAATGAGTGTCTTTCATGTTACGTTCTGGAGGGCCTTCCCTCTCCGGTGGTATTGGGTCTTCCCTGGTTGGTAGCGCACAATCCAGTGGTGGATTGGCAGGCCAGGGAGATATTGGAGTGGAGTGAGCATTGCAGAGAGAATTGCTTAAATAACAATTGCTTAATCGCCTCCATAGCTTCCCTACCTACATTTATTTCGGACTTTGAGGACGTTTTTTCTGAAAAGGGTTGTCAGAAACTACCACCTCATCGTCCTTATGATTGCCCGGTTAACCTGATTCCCGGGGCAAAATTACCCAAGTCCAGGTTGTATAATCTTTCGAGTCCCGAGAGACAAGCCATGAAAGATTATATCTCCGAGAGTCTGGCTAAGGGACACATCAGACCCTCTTCTTCACCCGTGGCTGCAGGGTTTTTCTTTGTTAAAAAGAAAGATGGGGGCCTGCGTCCTTGCTTAGATTTCCGTGAGTTAAACCAGATAACCATCCGTGACCCATACCCTCTTCCTCTCATTCCTGACCTTTTTAATCAGATTGCGGGTGCTAAGTGGTTCTCCAAACTTGATCTTAGGGGGGCCTACAATCTGATTCGTATCAGGGAAGGGGATGAGTGGAAGACAGCTTTTAACACCCCTGAGGGGCATTATGAAAATCTAGTTATGCCTTTCGGTCTGACCAATGCCCCTGCTGTCTTCCAACATTTCGTTAATGAAATTTTTAGTCATCTCATCGGCAGGTTTGTAGTCATATACCTAGATGATATCTTAATTTATTCGGCTGATCTGAAAACACATGAGGTGCATGTCAGGCAAGTACTGCAGGTCCTACGGACGAATAAATTATATGCGAAAATTGAAAAATGTGTCTTCGCTGTTCAGGAATTACAGTTCCTGGGATATCTATTATCTGCTTCAGGTTTCCGCATGGATCCTGGGAAGGTCCAGGCAATTTTAGATTGGGATCTTCCTGAGAACCTTAAAGCCCTACAACGGTTTTTGGGTTTCGCTAATTTCTATAGAAAGTTCATTAAAAATTATTCAGTGATCGTTAAACCACTTACCGACATGACTAGGAAGGGGACGGATTTTTCCAAATGGTCTGACGCCGCTAAAGATGCATTTTCCTCTCTAAAGGAGAGGTTTACCTCGGCACCTGTTCTAATTTAACCTGATGTCTCCCAGCCTTTTATTGTCGAGGTAGATGCGTCAGAGGTGGGAGTGGGAGCTGTATTGTCTCAGGGTCCGTCTCTTGGCAAATGGCGTCCTTGCGCTTTCTTTTCCAAAAAATTATCTTCTGCAGAGAAGAATTATGATATTGGAAATAGGGAACTGTTGGCGATTAAACTGGCGCTTGAAGAGTGGCGTCACTTCTTAGAGGGAGCAATCCACCCCGTCACAGTGATTACGGATCACAAGAACCTTCTGTACCTAGAATCGGCTAAGCGTCTCACCCCTAGACAAGCTAGGTGGTCGCTATTCTTTACCAGATTTAACTTTGTAATCACCTATCGTCCTGGGGCAAAAAATACCAAGGCAGACGCGTTATCTCGTAGTTTCCCTGGAGGGGGTAATGTTTGTGATCCGGTACCTATTTTACAAAGAGGAGTGGTTGTCTCTGGTGTACACTCTGTTCTAGAGGGAAAGGTGTTAGAGGCTCAGGGGGACGCCCCGGCCTCTTGCCCCTCAGAGAAATTGTTTGTACCGTTAAACCTGCGTCTTGAATTATTAAAAGAACATCATAATTCGGCACTTGCTGGACACCCGGGTAGTAAAGCAACCTTGGAGCTTTTATCTCGTCGTTTTTGGTGGCCAAGGTTGCGTCAGGATGTAATGGATTTCGTGTCTACTTGTTCTACTTGTGCACGCGCGAAAGTCTCTCATACACGTCCAGCAGGGTCTTTATTGCCACTTTTCATCCCCAATAGGCCATGGACACATCTGTCAATGGATTTCATCACTGACTTACCGTTGTCGGCGGGTAAAACAGTTATCTTGGTAGTAGTAGACAGGTTTAGCAAAATGGTACACTTTATTGCGCTACCCGCACTTCCTAATGCTAAAACTCTCGCTCAGGTGTTTATCAGTGAAATCGTGAAGCTTCACGGGGTCCCTTCCGATGTGGTTTCGGATCGGGGAACCCAGTTTATTTCTAAGTTTTGGAAAGCTTTTTGTTCCCGTTTGGGGGTTCACTTGTCCTTTTCCCCAGCTTTCCATCCTCAGTCGAATGGACAGACTGAGCGTACCAACCAAAACCTAGAAACATATTTAAGGTGTTTTGTGTCTGAAAACCAAGAGTTGTGGTCATCATATTTACCGTTAGCTGAGTTTGCCATAAATAATCATTATCAGGAGTCCACTGGCAAGTCACCATTCCTTGGTGCATACGGTTTTCATCCCCAATTTTGTACTTTCAAAGAGGGGGGGTCTTCTGGGGTTCCCGAAGAGGAAAGGTTTTCTTCATCTCTTTCATCGGTATGGCAGAAGGTGCAAGTTAACTTGAAAAAGATGAGTGGTAAATATAAATGCATGGCCGATAAAAAACGGTCGCCAGGTCCGGACCTAGGAGTGAATGACTATGTGTGGTTGTCTACTAGGAATATTAAGTTGAAGGTTCCTTCTTGGAAACTGGGTCCTAGGTTCATTGGTCCCTATAAAATAGTAGCCGTCATTAACCCTGTGGCTTTTCGCCTGGAGCTACCTCAGACTTTTAAGATCCATAACGTCTTCCATAAATCGTTACTCAAGAAGTATGTTCCACCTCTAGAACCATCGCCGCTGCCACCTCCTCCTGTCATTGTGGCTGGTAATCTGGAGTTTCAAATAGCCAGAATTGTTGATTCTCGTCGGGTCCGCCGCTCTCTTCAGTATCTGGTGCATTGGAGGGGTTACGGTCCCGAGGAAAGAATGTGGGTTCCAGCGTCAGAGGTAAACGCCAACAGGTTAATTCAGACTTTCCATGCCTCTCATCCGGAGAGACCTGGTCCTGAGTGTCCGGAGGCCCCTCATGAAAGGGGGGTACTGTCACGAGGGTATCAAGAGCCACGTCTGACTCCGTTATACCCGGGGTCAGGAAGTCGCAGCGGGTGGCTGCGCGCTCTATATCTAAAGATCACGTTGTTTCTTAGTGATTGTTTTCTGTGTTTGCCTTGCTATCCTTTTTGTCTCTCTCAGGGATCCGTAGCTTCTCCTCCTCAGCTGTTTCTTGTCTGCCACTCCCTACCTCCTTATATTCTCCCCTCACACTTCTCTTGTTGCCAGTTATAGAGCTTCCTGCCTGGACATCTATACTGACCCACTGGAGTGGTTAATCCTGGTTGTCGTTCCTGAGTGCTACCCTCCGGATCCCTGTTGGGCTTATTGTTGTCTCCTGTTGTCGCCCACCTGGGAATATATGTTGAGTCTGTGTTGTCTGTCCTCCCCTTGGTGTTTTCCCTTAGAGTTAGTGGTGCGGACTAGTGTTCCCATCGCCCTGTTCACTACCTAGGGCTCAGCTCAGGGAAAGCCAGGGCTTTAGGCACGTGATCGGCGTACGGGTGAGGAACCCGTCTAGGGACGTCAGGGCAGCCAGGTGCCAGCCGCCAGGTGAGTCAGGGGTCACCATCTTCCCTCTCACTTGGGCAGGGCCTTCCTCGTTCCCTCCCTCTGTGTCACGTATGTGATAGCCACGCCGACCGTGATAATAAGTCCACCTGAGCCCCCTACCGGTGAACTTGCATGGTGTATCCCAGAGGATTTTGAGTTCGTGATTCCTGATTTTGTTGGCCAATCAGGAATCCAGATTCCCACAATGGGCTTCACTTAATATGATTATTTTAGTTTTTTTTCAGTGACCACTTTGTGAATCTGATGGTGGAGCAAACAAACTTGTTCGCCCAACAGTTCATTGCTCAACACCCAAGCTCCTTTTTGGCTAGGTCTGGTGGCTGGACTCCGGTCAGTGCAGCCGAGATGAGGAAGTTTTGGGGCCTCGTGCTGCACATGGGCCTAGTAAAAAAAAACAGTGTCAGGCAGTACTGGAGTGGGGACATCCTCTACCAGACCCCACTCTACTGTATGGCCATGACACGTTCCCGTTTTAAGGAAGATAATGCAGCATGTACCCCCGTCATCGATCACTTCGGGGCCACATTTTTGGAGGCCTATGTACCTGGAAGGGAGGTTGCTGTTGATGAGTCTCTCATTGATTTCAAGGGGAGACTCATTTTTCGCCAGTATGTTCCCTCTAAGTGGGCGAGGTATGGCGTGAAGCTGTACAAACTTTGTGAGAGTACCTAAGGGTACACTTATAAGTTTCGTGTGTACGAGGGGCGAGATTTCCGTATTGAACCCCCAGAATGTTCCCACACTCTGGGTGTTAGTGGGAAACTTGTGTGGGACCTTATGCACCCACTGCAAGATAAGGGTTACCACATGTACGTGGATAACTTTTATACTAGTATCCCCTTGTTCCAGTCCCTCACCGCCAGATCCACGTCCGCTTGTGGGACCGTGCGGCAAAATCAACGCGGCCTCCCTATCCACCCCCTCCAGGTACCTATCCCCAGGGGTGAGACCCGTGTCCTTGCCAGTGGAAACCTGTTGCTGGTCAGATATAAGGACAAGAGGGATGTCCTTGTACTGTCCACAATTCATGTTAACGGCATCACTCCTGTCCCTGTGCGAGGTCCCGCGGCATCAGTCCTCAAGCCCGATTGCATCATGGACTACAATCGGTATATAGGAGGAGTTGATCTCTCTCTCTTTGTGCTGTCCCGGAGTGCTGACAACACAGGGAAATTCCTGCAGTTCTATGATGCAGTCCTCAAGGCCCTGATCTTTTCTGACTGGGAAAGAGCAGGCCGGAGTACCTCGGGAACGGGAGGCGCCCGGATTGTCCCTGGCCAACACTTTCCAGGTGTGGTCCCCCATACTGGAAAGAAGGGACGGTCCCCAAAAAAGTGCAGAGTGTTTCACAGGAGGGGGATACGGAAGGACACCACCACTCAGTGTAAGACGTGCCCCGATCATCCGGGCGTCTGCATTGACGGTTGCTTCAGGGAGTACCACGCCTCCATGGAGTACTAAATTTATAATCCCCTTCCCCAATTTTAATTCTATTTGGCCACAGACAATTGCCCAGAAAAAAATGAAAATAAAACTATGGCTCTCATGACCTAACCCCTCAGATGAACACAGTCAAAAAAATAAAATAAAAACGGTGTAAAAAATAGCTTTTTTTACACTGTTTTTATTTTATTTTTTTGACTGTGTTCATCTGAGGGGTTAGTTCATGTGTTATTTTTATAGAGCAGATTCTTACGGACGCGGCAATACTTAATATGTCTACTTTTTGAAATTTGTTTTGGTTTTGGTTTTACACTATAATATCCTATTTTAAACAAAAAAAAAAACATTTTAATATCTCCAAAATCTGAGAGTCAGTTTATTTTTTTATTTTTAGCCGATTGTCTTAAGTAGGGGCTCATTTTTTGCGGGATAAGAGGTCGGTTTTATTGGCACTATTTTGGGGTACGTATGACTTTTTGATCGCTTGCTATTACACTTTTTGTGATGTAAGGTGACAAAAAAATTACTTTGGTCAATAAAAATGAATTTTTTTTACTCCATTTTACCAGTGTCATGAAGTACAACATGTGACGAAAAAAACAATCTCAGAATGGCCTGGATAAGTAAAAGCATTTAAAAGTTATTCACACATAAAGTGACACTGGTCAGATTTGCAAAAAATGGCCTGGTCCTTAAGGTGAAAATGAGCCCCGGCCTTAAGGGGTTAATGTATGTGCCGCTACTTGCAGTAATGGTGCGTGCACAAGTCTACTAAAGCCTCTTATTACCCGCCACCATATTAAGGGAGCTACGGATCAAGAGTTTTGTAGATGAACAAACTGGGTTTGTTCCAGTTTGTTCCGGATGTACCTGGTTCGCTCATCACTAGTCTACATAGCAGTTGTGTAAACAAAATGATAAGATATCTTTAATTAAAATTATTTTCAAAAATTACTTGATAAATGATAGATTGGAGAAATAAAATAGTGGAAAAGGGCAACAGTTTTTAAAGGAGCAAAAGCCATGTTGATAGTCAATATGTGAAGTTAAAGGGGTTTTATTGTTTGCATCGGCCTCCTTTAAATGAATCATTTATGAAGGTAGCTGTAATTTTATAGTGTATTTCTTTTGCCTTTATTGCTCCTATCTTCTGTTCTGGGCTGTGGTCACATGACCATGTCCATGCAGCTTTTTCTTATTTCTTGTGATGTTATGTCCATGAGTATGTTAGAGCAACAACAGGGACAGTGATAGGTGAGTGTCTATGCAACTAGCTGGGTGAGAGGAGCTATAAACTACGTAGCTGGGTGTGGTTAGGGGCAGTGCTGGAGCTGCGGCAGAGGAAGGAGAGGTGCATCATGGGTTTGGTTAATTACAGGAACAGGAAGTGCTATATACAAGATGGAAACAAACCAGAGTGATTTGTTTATATGATGAAACCAGGTCAGTAGAGTCCAAATTAAAAAAGAAAAAAAAACACAGGGAAGATGCACTTGAGGTGAGCAATTGCATGGGCATATCTGTTAATGCTATAGTAATTCTGAAAAAAACCTTTAAGGAACCAGGGCAACACAAAAATTTTATCAAAAATACATTCTTTTCAGTTTCATCACATTGCAGCCTTACAAATGTACCGTTGATAGACAGTTGTTAGGTAAAGCCTCACAATCTACTTGGATAGTGATAGAAGTATAAAGAGGATAAAAAAATGTCAGATGTGAATTGCAGGAAACCTCTGTCTTATTACATGACCACAAGTCCCTGGAGTGTTAGAGCAATAAAAACAAACCATATTTTAGAACTGATATGTCTGGGTTCTCATTTTTATCTATAGATGTGAGTAATGCATTCAATTATCTGCCTCTTGGCTTCCTAGCACTGCTGAATATCTGCTTTACGGCTTTAAGATCTTTCGCCAGTGGCATACTCTGTAGAAGAGCAAGTTTCATGCTCCATCTTTCACAGATAAAGCGGTGCAGCCATTAACTGTGAGTAAAACACTACAGAGTCTTGGATTCCTTGACTATAACACTCCGCGAACTAGGGGAGTATATTTTCCAAAGTAAGTCCCTTCTAATTACTGCAGTTTTCTGGTCTCCTTGAATGAAATATATTTTTATTATTGATATATGGCAGTCACCGTGAGCAGCCAGTCCACAAAACTGATGACAAATGTATCCATAACTCTCTAGTGTTTTTATTAGATTCTTCCAACTCACGAAGCTGGTGATTCTGAAATAAAGCATTGCATGAATTATGTCATTGCTGACAAGATAATTCTGTAATGTAATAAAACGGTAGTCCTACCAATAAATATAAATTTACTCTGTTATATCACAAATTTTCAACTAGAATAATTTAAGGCACATAGACATCAGATAGATTCCACTCACTATAATAGTGTCCGTCAGGTTTCCTGCATGGATAGCATTCTACCAGATGAAATACCAGATGAATTCTGCTCAGTAAAAGGAGACTTTATTATAACTATCTATCTGCTAGTTCCTACATCTGCCCTTCTGCCTTGCACCCATCTACCTAACATTAAGGGCACCCCAGTCTCCTATCACTGCACTGTGACTACTACTACACCCATCCTTGCCACTGCAACCACTTCTATCTTCCCTGCTCTCACCTCCCCTGTGGGATCGCTACAACTGTAATCTGTCTTATCAGAGAAACACTCCTAAACTAACTATCTGAAATGTATGTTATGGTCTCCAGATAGACTAGCTCACATAAGTATCAGATTGCACGTGTCAGTAGATGTCTATGGAGAGGTGAGGGTAAGGAGTGAGCAAGAGCATTGTTAGACAAGAGATACACACACAATGACAGCCGTCCCTACAATACCACAAAAGAGCAAATAGCGTGCAGTTAGAAGATCAAACAGTAAAAATCAAGATGGGCATAGAAAATGGTTAAATACTCATGATGACAATGGTCCAGTCCACCCTGTGTCAAGCAAAACCCTCGGTGCGCGTTTCACCACCAAGCTGGCTTCAACAGGAGGCAGTAAGTATAGAAGAGGAGGGGTATTATATAGGGCACTCGATAAACTGTTTAGAGTGCACAACTGTGATGATGTACTCAGACCCATCGTCTCGGTGCTCCAGCCCGCCTCAAGTTAATGCGCGTTGCGCCATCACGTAGGCCCACACAGCGTGCCACTGTCATGGGAACTGGCATAAATGAACACAGTGCAATTGGACCCCACAGTAGTAGTTATCTTTTTCCCCCACTGCAGCCTAGTTATTTTGCAATTCCTACATTCTTCTATTCTTGGGTCATCCACATCGGTATAGTATATTACATCTGAGTAGGTGCGCACCCTGGGCATCAGCTGTGGGGTCCCATCAACTCTATCCATATGGTTTGTTAGGCATATTTATACATATTGTTCCAGGTTGTATACATTGTGTATTTTTTTATTTGTAGCAGCTAAGTGGGGCTATGCTCTATCTTGTCACTGTTATTTTATTAGTATGTAAGTCTACTTTTACACTCGCGTTTTGGCTTTCCATTTGTGAGATCCGTTCAGGGCTCTCACAAGCGGTCCAAAACGGATCAGTTTGCATTCTAATGCATTCTAGCCAAACAGATCCGTCTTGGCACACAATGTAAGTCAATGGGGACGGATGCGTTTTCGCTGACACAATCTGGCAAAAATAGAAAACGGATCCGTCCTCCATTGACTTTCAATGGTGTTCAAGACGGATCCGTTTTGGCTATGTTAAAGATAATACAAAAAGATCCATTCTGAAGTGATGCAGACGGTTGAATTATCTGAACGGATCCGTCCGCACAAAACACGAGTGTGAAAGTTGCCTTACTTGTATTTATTTTTCAATAAACATTTATTTATTTAAATATATTGAGTGGTTTTCATTCTGTGGGGTTATTGGCGTGTTTGGTAGGCTGTTTAGAATGGAAAGGAGTCAGAGCAAGAAGAAAAAACTTTTATTGTAGTGCTTATCTAACTTTAGTATAATCGATTACTACCTCTTTTACACTAAACTAAATGCTTACCCTGAACAATCACTCAGTGATGGCTTCTCACTAGGTAGTCCATTTTATCTGGTTGCCTTAATATTATTTACTTAGGCTAAATATTAATGATGTGCACTACACACCATGGAGAGGAGCAGTGTCGTAGAACAATGCATCACAACTTGTATTATCCCAGTAAAGAATAAATTATGTAGACACACTGCTGTGATTCAACTGTGTAAGACAGACTTCCAAAGGAATCAAAGGTTACTTCAAAGGGGAGATATAATCAGAAGCATCCTTTAATCTGACACAGCATGTACAAGTTATGAAGCAGTAGTAATGCTATTTAACTGCAAAATCCTATTTACTGCTCTCTTGTCTTGGCATCTTTCCTGTTTCCCATTTTAGATTATGCATATTCACAATTAGTCATTTATGAGGGGGGGGGGGGGTTATGGAGAAGAACAATGACAGGGGAACTTGGAAGGCAATTTGAGCTCTTAGGGGCATTACTTCACTATTTAATATTCAATATGACCCTTTATTTAGTATAATTTAGAATGACAGGGAAGCAGTGATGAAGAGATGGGAGGTAGAAGGAAGGAAATGAGAGAGAGTAGAAATGTTGCAGACACGATGGGAAGATGTTATACATACTGTGCACATGTGGGACCCTCTCAGTTTGTAGTGTAGTCTGTATACAGCTTTGTTCACACTCCTGATGTTTATGTGCATGTAATGCAGTGTATCTTTAAATTGGCAATCATAGTCGGATGTATGTTGACCACTTTATGAACTTGTTGGTTCTCCGGAGGAAGTGGAAGCCCATCCAACATGATGCTTGGGAGATCTTGACTACTGTATGAGCTTGTTGGTTCTCCTGAGGGAGTGGAAGCCCATCCAGCATGACGTTGGGGAGGTCTGGCCCCAGGCACCACAATTGATGGTTTGGAGGCTTTAATTTGTCCATGCATATATTGGGATGCAGGAGCACAGAGAACATGCAACAGAGACTATTTTAAGGAGACATTTCCTGACAAAGAGGTTTTTCTTGTGGGCACAGACTGTTGAGCCGTGTATTTGTCCAAGTAGCTCATAAACCAGATATACAGTTAAAAGAGAGCTGCTGTAAAGAACCATGGAGTCACTGCCAGTAATTCTGCTGTGACTCCGCATCTGAGAAGGGAGAAACTGAACAAAGAAGAATGTGTGGCCTGATACCCACCAGAGACCACCACCATTGTTACAGGCTACCAAAGCAGTGTTTTGCTGTTGGTGCAAATTTAAGTATTTGTGCCTCTCTGTGAGAAGATTTCAGTAGGTTTTTAGTAAGTTTGTTATTACTGAAATAAAACTGTTTCTGCAAGCATGAGGTACCCGCCAGGGGTACTCAACCCAACGTTACATATACAGAAAGATTACATTGGGAATCTGTGATCTCAGACCACTACTGATTTTCAGAAATAAAGGGCTGTATAGAGCACTTAAACCTCTTTGGAGAATAAGAAATGTTGACTATATTGATTTTCTATTGCTTATCCACAAACAGGAAAGACAATCATTCAAAGACATATATTCAGAGGGAAATTCATTATTTGAATGGGTAAGACTTTTTTTTCTCTATTAATAGGTAATGTATTGAAGATCTTGGTGTTTGCATAGTATAAAATGATGCATTCATAGAGCGGTTTGCAGGAGGCTGTATAGCCTATAGTCACTGAGGCTCTGTAATATAGAGCAGTGGGCCATGAGTGACGCACTCTCCCAGATAACAGCTCTGTAAAATGGCATCTGATGGAGCATCTCACAATTCAAATGTCTATGAATTTGTTGAACAGAATTGATAATGATGTCACTTGGCAGACCAATCAGCTGTCAGCATATAGGCTAATATGCTAAATTATTTTATTAAAAGGGATGCATCCCCTAAAAAATCCACAATCCATTTTAGGAGGATCACAGTATGAGCTATATAAAGACAATAACCTCATGCTGTGTGTTGGATGCGGTATAAATATTTATTTCTAAAGCAAATAAAGTTTATTAATAAAACATGGAAAGTGAAAAAACATAAATTCATATACTTTAGAACATAAAAGAGCTGACAAAACTAATGTTCCTAACCTCTGGCTAATTAAAGAACAACAACTCAGCAGTGATATGCAGTTTTAGCACGTCACCACTGAGGCCAGTGATTGGCTGCAGCAGTTACAGAAGCAAGCTACTTCTGGTCCACTGGAGACAGAAGCGGTTGGAATTAGGGGCGTGGTGCAGGAACAGTGGGCCTGCACACAAGTGAGTTGTTTTTTTATTTGAAGGAGTTGTGCAGTACAAATACACTGCCTGTCCAAAAAAAAAGTCGCCACCTGGATTTAACTAAGCAAATAGTTATGAGCCTCCTATTGGATAATTACTGCATGGGGGATTATCTTTCAGCTGGCAATAGGTTATTTAACCCCAACTGGTGCAATGAGTTGCTTCTCATTTCAAAAGCAACCATGTCGAAAGACACATCTCGTAGTCGTGGAAAAGATGTTAGTCTGTTTGAGAAGGGTCAAATCATTGGCATGCATCAAGCAGAGAAAACATCTAAGGAGATTGCAGAAACTACTAAAATTGGGTTAATAACTGTCCAATGCATTATTAAAAACTGGAAGGATAGTGTGGACCCATCGTATTCGAGGAAGAAAAGTGGCGGGAAAAAAATCCTGAATGACCGTAATCGGCGAAGAAAAACAACAGTAGAACTCAGGGCTATGTTTAATAGTGAATGTAAGAGCATTTCTACACGCACAATGCGAAGGCAACTCAAGGAATTGGGACTGAACAGCTGCGTAGCAGTAAGAAAACCAATAATCAGTGAGGAAAACCTGAATAAAAAGGCTTAACTTTGCTAGGGAGCATAAAGATTGGACTCTGGAGCAATGGAAGAAGGTCATGTAGTCTGATGAGTCCAGATTTACCCTGTTCCAGAGTGATTGGCGCATCAGGGTAAGAAGAGAGGCAGATGAAGTGATGGGGCAGTGCTATGATCTGGGGTTGCTGCAGTTGGTCAGGTCTAGGTTCAGCAACAGTATGTGCTCCAAGAATGAGGTCAGCTGACTACCTGAACATACTGAATGACCAGGTTATTCCATCAATGGATTTTTTCTTCCCTGATGCCAGGATTCATCAGGCTCAAATTGTGAAAGAGTGGTTCAGGGAGCATGATACATCATTTTCACACATGGATTGGCCACCACAGAGTCCAGACCTTAACCCTATTAAGAATCTTTGGGATGTGCTGGATACGGCTTTGCGCAGCAGTCAGACTCTACCATCATCAATGCAAGATCTTGGTGAAAAATTAATGCAACACTGGATGGAAATAAATCTTGTGACATTGCAGAAGCTTATCAAAACAATGCCACAGCAAATGCATGCCGTAATCAAAGTTAAAGGCTTTTTTTTTAAGGCGACTTTTTTTTTGGACAGGCAGTGTATATTGATGACCTCTTTACACAGTTGATCCCCCTCTGATCTGATATTGATGGCCTATCCTGAGGTTAGGTCATAAATATCTTTGCACTGCACAACCCCTTTAATTGGTCACAGTTTACAACTATTGGGGTTATTGGATGTTAGGTCAGACAACCCTTTTGAAGAGGTTGTTTCACTTCAGTAAATGGCAGTTATCATGTATACAAAGTTAATACAAGAAACTTACTAATGTATTGTGATTGTCCAAATTGCCTCTATTGCTCGCTCATTTTTTCATCACATTATACACTGCTTGTTCCCAGGGGTTAAGAACACCTTGCAATCCAACAGCGATGGCCTTGTGTCACGGCTATGTCATGGTATTGTTGTTGTCCGCTGTGACATGTGTGCTGTGCACGATGGTTGCCAGGGGCAACGTGTTGTTGTTGCAGCATGTTTTTACCTTCCTCCTTTCTCCTGGTTCTTTCCCTGTCTGGTACTGGTGGGGTTAATTACGTGGCTGGGTGTGGTCACTAGAGGTTTATATTGCCTGTGGCTTTCAGGATGGAGTCAGTTGTACTCCAGCCTTTGTTGGTACTGGAGCTTTCCTGGGTGTTCATCTGCCCAGTCCTTGAGGGCCACCTAGTGGGACATCGCTGTCTCTCCGATGTCTTCCTGTTTTCTCTTTTCCTTCACTATCCATTTTGTGGTATAATGTTGTTTATGTATGTGTGGGTGTTGTGATGTTTTGTTTGGTGTTCCATGTCTGGTCTTTCTATGGTGTATGCTCAGTCCTGCATGAAAGCTAGACATCTCCCTGTGTATCTGTGCCTTCGGTGAGAGGGCCCCAGGGTTCCCCAGAGGGGGAACTACAAATCAGTGAGCAACTCTGTCTGGTGCCTTCATGCATCCTGTCCATATAGGGGTCCAGGCAGTTACTGGTGTGCTGGTTCCTATGTTTGGTGTTTGTACTGTGTCCTGTTTGGTGTGTGGGCTCCAGTACATATGCACGTGTTCCAGTCGTGTGGCTGTGGCAGGTAAGTGTGTTGTTCTGGTTCTTACCTGCCGATCCAATAGCTGTTCACGGTCTTCTCTTTTCCCTGCATCTAGGGTGGGTGAGACTCCTGTTCTTCCGTATTTTGGAGGTACAATTTGTCTCTTGCCATTTCATTATCTGCAGGAATGTTCAAGGATTCCAGGGTCTGAGGTTCCTGGGTATGAGTCGTCCTACCTTCTGGGCTAGCTGATACGATGTGAGGAGTCAAGGCCAAGATTAGAGTGTAGGGTGGCTGTATGGGGTGACCTGCTCCCTTTTCCTGTGTCCAGGCCTAGTTGTCATCCTCCCCCCCCCCCCCCCCACTCCCCACCGTGACACCGCCCTTGTACAATATAGGAAAAGGTGAAAGGCTCTCCGGTAGTCAGGACCATGCATAGGCACGCATGTGCAACAGCCACCTCTTATCTGTGCTGCAGTAGTGGCTGTAACCCCTGGAAACGAGCTGTGTAAAATGTGATGGAAAAATGAATCAAGCCAACAAAGGAGGCAATATGGACAATCTAAATACATTAGTAAGTGATTTGTATTAACTTTCTTTACATGATAAATTTGCTGAAGTGAGACAACCACTTTAAATCTAGTTAAAAGTGTTACATTTGTATCCAATAACTGTAACATTTCAAGATTTGTGGTACAATATAATAGCTTCTTTGCACAGCGAAATCACAATAGCATATACCATATACATAAAACAAGCCATGGCTGGAAATGTAGGAGCTAGTGTGATGATATATAATCTTCTATGAGCTTTCAATTACTCATTACATATTGGTTTATAGTGGTACATTCCTGTCCATACAATAATTGATTATTGAAGTTTTATCCTTTTGTTTTAAAAATGATTCTGTTATTTGGCACCAGGTTTGGCAAAATTAGAAAGTGGATTTGTTGAGCTTCATTTGGTGGTTAATTAGACTAGGATTGTACTGTTTGAAATCTCCCCTATGCTGACATAAGAGGTATTGTCTTTTGAGTGCATTGCCAATAGGTTTGGGTTGGAAAAGCTTACAGTTGCCAATTTATAGCAATGGGAAAGCGGCTATAGTGTGACCTCTGTGTTTCCTATAACCAATCACTTTCCGTAAGGGGAGGAGCCTGCGTGACTGCCTTCTACATAGCCATTACACTGGCCCTAGGCGAGAAGGTACATGGCTTGATCGGAAACCCCTGGGAATTTTTAAATGTGGCAGATGTTAAGCCTGTGAGTTAATTACCAATACGAAGATTAACACCTGTTCGGCCACCGGCCGGAAATACACTATAAGAGATTTCATTAATTGCAGAACCAAAGGGGTCATCTACTTATGTCAATGCCCAAGTCCAAGGGATTATATCAGAAAAACGTACAGAGAATTGCGATGCCGGATATGTGAACATGTTAAAGACATAGTGAAAAGGAAAGATACCCCAGTGGCAAATCATATAGTGGAGGCACATGGGGGAAAGCCAGATGCCCTTCTCGGTATTGGAGGTGATACATGAGTCCCAGAGAAGGTGGGGACTGGGATAGGCGTATTCTCCAAAAGGAATCTGAATGGATTTATCGATTCCGATCCCAGTCCCCTTCTGGAAAAAATTAGAGATTAACCTTCTTATGTTTTTTATAGACAGCCTCTTGTAGACTATTTGTTCTTCTCTGGTGTCTCTGGGACATGGAGGAATGGACGGGATCGTTCATGTCTCTCCTGTTTCAGATATTTTGATATACAGTGCCTTGCAAAAGTATTCACCCACCCTTGACTTTTTTCATATTTTGTTACATTACAGCCTTAAATTCAATTTTTTGTTAATCTGAATTTTATGTGATGGATCAGAGCACAATAGTCTAAGTTAGTGAAGTAAAATGAGAAAAATATATAAATAAAACTATTGTTTAGAAATAGAAAACAGAAAATTGGCATCTGCGTATGTATTCACCCCCTTTGTTATGAAGCCAATAAAAAGCTCTGGTGCAACCAATTGCCTTCAGTAGTCAGATAATTAGTTAAATGATGTCCACCTGTGTGCAATCTAAGTGTCACATGATCTGTCATTACATATACACACCTTTTTTGAAAGGCTGCAGAGGCTGCAACACCTAAGCAAAAGGCATAACTAACCAAACACTGCCATGAAGACAGAGGAACTCTCCAAACAAGTAAAGGACAATGTTGTTGTGAAGTACAAGTCAGGGCATTAATCCGAGAGGCAGCACAGAGACCTAAGGTAACCCTGGAGGAGCTACAGAGTTCCCCGGCAGAGACTGGTGTATCTGTAAATAGGACGACAATAAGCCGTACGCTCCATAGAGTTGGGCTTTATGGCAGAGTGGCCAGAACAAAGCCATTACTTTTAAGCTAAAAACAAAAAGGCATGTTGTGAGTTTGCGAACAGGCATGTGGGAGACTCCCAAAATGTATGGAGGAAGGAGCTCTGGTCTGATAAGACTAAAATTTTACTTTTTGGCCATCAAAGAAAACGCTATGTCTGGCGCAAACCCAACACATCCCATCACCCAAAGAACACCATCCCCACAGGGAAACATGGTGGTGGCAGCTTCATGCTGTGGGGGTGTTTTTCAGCAGCTGGGACTGGGAAACTAGCCAGAGTTGAGAGAAAGATGGATGGTGCTAAATACAGGGATATTCTTGAGCAAGACCTGTACCACTCTGTGCATGATTTGAGGCTAGGACGGAGATTCACCTTCCAACACTTGAGTGGTTTAAGAGGAAACATGTAAATGTCTTGGAATGGCCTAGTCAAAGCCCAGATCTTAATCCAATAAAAAAAACTGTGGTCAGACTTTTTTGCTATTCACAAGCGTAAACCATCCAACTTGAAGGAGCTGGAGCAGTTTTTCAAGGAGGAATGGGCAAAATTCCCAGTGGTAAGATGTGGCTAGCTCATAGAGACTTATCTAAAGTGACTTGGAGCTGTGATTGCTGCAAAAGGTGGCACTACAAAGTATTGACTTTACGGAGGTGAATAGTTATGCACATTGACTTTTTCTGTTATTTTGTCCTATTTGTAAACAACAAATAGGATAAAATAACAGAAAAAGTCAATGTGCATAACTATTCACCTCCGTAAAGTCAATACTTTGTAGTGCCACCTTTTGCAGCAATCACAGCTCCAAGTCACTTTTGATAAGTCTCTATGAGCTTGCCACACTTGTCACTATAAAAAAAAAAACATCTTCAATGTTATGTAAATTAAATGATGCAAGTCCTCAAACAAGTTAATTCCAGGTTGTGAGGCACCAAAATACTTTTGCAAGGCACTGTATATTGTGTAGGTGACAGAACTGGCCTTATACATCGACACGTGAAGTGTCAGTGAAAATTATATCTTGTATGATGTTGGAATGAGGTAGCCCTTAGTAACCAGGGGCTTCCTCTTTTACTGACTATTCACTTCTGGCTTGATCATTGTATTGATGATTACTAATGCACCTATAACAGTATATGAAGGTATTTAATTTTTATTTTTAATCATTAAGAAATAGCCCTTAAAGGGATTCTGTCACCAGGTTTCACCCCCTCCAGATAAAAATATGGTTATGTTCATGTAGCTTTCACGATTGCTAATGTGGTCTTATAAATGTAATCTGTAGGCTCATTTTGCTCAAAAAACACTATTACTAACCTGTCAATCAACAGAATAAGGTGCCCAAGGGGATGTAAATGGATCGAAGCTGCCGCCCGCACCCGCCGCCGTTCTGCTCTAACATCTCGCGCGTGCGCACAGGGCTCTGCCAGTGTGCAGGTCATCGAGAGGTTGAGCGAAGTGCCGGCGCATGCGCACTTCGCTCTATGAAGCCGAACGGAGAAGTCCACACGGGTGCATCAGGCAGAGCCCTGTGCGCACGCGCGAGATGTTAGAGCAGAAGGAGGGGGGAGGGAGTGAGAGCCGGAGGCGTCACACAGGATTATGAGACGGCGATGAGGTCGGGAAAGGCGGAGCTGGGCACGAACGGCGGCGGGTGCGGGCGGCAGCTTCGATCCATTTACATCCCCTTGGGCCCCTTATTCTGTTGATTGACAGGTTAGTAATAGCGTTTTTTGAGCAAAATGAGCCTACAGATTACATTTATAAGACCACATTAGCAATCGTGAAAGCTCCATGAACATAACCATATTTTTATCTGGAGGGGGTGAAACCTGGTGACAGAATCCCTTTAATTATCTCTCTATATTGTGACTTTTTGGGTTTTGATGTCTCTAAGTGGCACCACAATCCTTATGTGTCCCTTTATATATTTTATAAACAAACAGGAAATGATATGACCGGGTGGAACACATTTGCATTTCACATAGCGGAAATCTGGTCTAGTGATTACTTAGGTGGAGCCTGGCGTGCGTTACATTCACTGGAAATGCAGGGCAGCGGACACGCACATGCTCTACGTATAGGGCGAAGATAATACATGGGGTTGCGCCTCTGTACAAGACTTCCAGCGCTTTACAGACTGGAAGTCCGGTGTGGTGAGAGCGTAAGTGGAGCCTGGTGTGCGCTCCATTCACCGGGCGGCCGGCGCGTACATGCCCTATATATACAGTACAGACCAAAAGTTTGGACACACCTTCTCATTCAGAGAGTTTTCTTTATTTTCATGACTATGAAAATTGTAGATTCACACTGAAGGCATCAAAACTATGAATTAACACATATGAAATTATATACATAACAAACAAGTGTGAAACAACTGAAAACATGTCATATTCTAGGTTCTTCAAAGTAGCCACCTTTTGCTTTGATTACTGCTTTGCACACTCTTGGCATTCTCTTGATGAGCTTCAAGATTTAGTCCCCTGAAATGGTTTTCACTTCACAGGTGTGCCCTGTCAGGTTTAATAAGTGGGATTTCTTGCCTTATAAATGGGGTTGGGACCATCAGTTGCGTTGAGGAGAAGTCAGGTGGATACACAGCTGATAGTCCTACTGAATAAACTGTTAGAATTGGTATTATGGCAAGAAAAAAGCAGCTAAGTAAAGAAAAAACGAGTGGCCATCATTACTTTAAGAAATGAAGGTCAGTCAGTCAGCCGAAAAATTGGGAAAACTTTGAAAGTAAGGGCTATTTGACCATGAAGGAGAGTGATGGGGTGCTGCACCAGATGACCTGGCCTCCACAGTCACCGGACCTGAACCCAATCGAGATGGTTTGGGGTGAGCTGGATCGCAAAGTGAAGGCAAAAGGGCCAACAAGTGCTAAGCATCTCTGGGAACTCCTTCAAGACTGTTGGAAGACCATTTCAGCGGACTACCTCTTGAAGCTCATCAAGAGAATGCCAAGAGTGTGCAAAGCAGTAATCAAAGCAAAAGGTGGCTACTTTGAAGAACCTAGAATATGACATATTTTCAGTTGTTTCACACTTGTTTGTTATGTATATAACTCCACATGTGTTAATTCATAGTTTTGATGCCTTCATAGTCATGAAAATAAAGAAAACTCTTTGAATGAGAAGGTGTGTCAAAACTTTTGGTCTGTACTGTATATGGAGAATAAAATACATGGGGTTGCGCATCTATATTAACATCAGCTCATGCACCAGCCGGGTCGCTACCTACATACCATCTGCGGGAAACGTGAGAGGTATTTTGTTGTTATACTCGATCTAGGAATACCTGGTTTGCTATAAATGGTAGAGTGGATACAGTTATGCACAGTATCTAAGAACCACATATGTATAGTATGGCTTAGTGGTAGTAGTGCATCCATATCCCTGTCTAGCAATACCTGGATGATTTAGAACGTAATATCCATGTGTATATAACTTGAGGGCCACTTTTGAGTGGTATGGCTCTTTGAATATATTGCATTAATATTCATTTTCAGTCATGGTCATACTTTATGAGTTATATGTATTCATATCTAACTATCTGCAAACAATCATGGAGTTTTGAGAGATTTAAAATTAATCATGTGGGCCTGAGATGTGGAATAGTTTTGAGAATTACCTCTGTTACTTAATTGGTGCATTAATAATCATGCTGATTTATAATTGAGGGGACAACAATCAGTCCTTAGTCTCTTGATCATGTTTTAATCATTGTCTTTGATTGATGTATCATATGCTTTATATTTATTTAACTTCAGATTTTTTTATTTCTGAGTTACTATTACCCTGTATTACTCCCCTGATGAATCAATATTTTGGGAAACGCATTGGGAATGTTTTAGGGTGATAAAAGGTTGAGATAGAGTATGCAGGAGACCACAGTCCACCCACCATCAGGGTGTTCCTGTGGGTTGAGGCAGTAGCTAGGGTCCTCATAGGGATCTTTTTTTTCCCCAGGTGCTTCCCAATTTTTCATCTCCCCTTTTGTAATTTTTGAACTTTGATTGACATATCATATGGTTTTTGTATCTTATTGTTATTTTGAGGGACCATTAAGAATTTATAAAAGTAGTAATAAAGGTTAAGTTTTAATTCTTGCTTCTGTGATTCTGTTTGATATTGCAGGAATTGACATACATTAAAATATATTCTTTTGTAGATTTGTGGCTTTTTTCGTTATAGTGGATTACAGCAGGCACGCCAAACATTTTGTATTTAAAATTCCATGCAGACCTAGATTGGTTTATTGCAATCAGATTGTGTTTAATCTTTGAAATAAATCTATTGCATGAATATTCTTGCCAAAGAGCCCTGTTTTTATCAGACGTTAATAGCGGAGACCTATGTGACTGCAACGAATAAAAGCTAGATTTTCTGGATTACTCTGGAGATGTACAATGTCCTCATGATGAGGCTATTCAAATTAGTTTGAATATTTATTTTATATGCTTGAATACATCATCCAGATAAAATTGTAGGCTCGAGATAAGTTAAAAAGCCAAATCTATGCAGAATACCTCCATTGCACAACCACTCCAAGCTAGTCCCAATGACAGTGCTCTTATCCCTAAGCTCTTAAAAGTCAGCACTGTCATGGGGGACATTAAGCGGCTGAATTCACGACCCATGTTGATAAACTGTCTAACAAAAAAGGGGTCAACTCTTAGCTAAGTCTGAGCCACTGAATCCAGAAAAATAATTTTATATATCTTCACATTGATTAGGGCACTAGAGGGTTTTGAGGACAGAGTTGCAGAGCATACTGCAGAGGTAATGCAACAAACTGAAACTTTGCACAAGGTAAAAGAAAGTCTAGTCACAACTTTACCCTCAGAACACAAATCACTGTTTTTCCAGCCACAATGGTACACATGAACATGCTTTTGTACTGCAACTCAACCCTAATCATCGGGATGCTTCAGATACCAGGTACAGGACACACATCAATTTCATATTTATGATCTATCTCAAGAAGAGACAATCAACTTATATTCCTAGAAACCCCTTCAAACATGTCAGATCAACATTGCTTACTGGTAATCCCCATAAAACTTTTCTAGTAAATTTATACATTCCATGAAATGGCCCACTTTTAAACTGAGTATTCATCAAAATAGGGTTGACGACATATCATGATGCCATAAGTGTCCAAAATTATAAACAAAGTGGGTAATTTATCAAAACTGACATTTTCTTCTCCAGTCTTGACTTCCTCTGCACAGCTGGAGGATGTGCGTAATTTATGCCACACTGAGCCAAACGCCTCATCATAGATTGGCGCATCCTCTAGCAGGCCATGCACCAGACGGAAATCTATGGCAATCTCCTATCTGTCTTAGATTCCGTTCATCACTCACTCCAGAACGTTGGCGTAAATGAAGATAAATATACCAGACCTGCTGGCCACACCCCTTCCCAACCTGGCCACTCCACTTTATTGGAAAATGGTGTAGAAACACCACATACAACAAAGTTTTGTCTCAGAAGCATTTAAAAAGTCACAAACACATGGTTTGAGACTTTTTTTACGCCAGAAAACTGGGGTGGGGTGAATGATAAATTTCCCCCCATAATCTAGAAAACAATCTTCCTGTCTTCATTGTACAAGGCCCCGTAGGTTTTAGATTATGTTCTTCAGCAATCTCAGAAAGCATAAATTACCTTGATAAGTATCTGTCTCAATTTAAAGGGGTTGTTGAGTTTATAAAACCCATTTTCATACCCCCTGTTAGGGAATTCTGAAGGAGCTGAACAGAGGGAGCTCTTTTGTTCATGACCCTCTTCTTTTGGCCAGAGTAGAGAGTGGTTAAAATCTCTCACTCTGAAGGACCTCTCTTGTCCTGCATTATACAGACAAACTCTTTGATTTGAATGGAGAATGTGCAGTACTTTATTTTCCCTATGATGGCACTGCAGTGAAATTGAACACTTTCTTCCAGGTTCCCTATACAATTGCAGATAATTGCGGGTTGGCACTATCTACTTATTTTCAAGTGACTATTCTAAAAGGTAGGAATTATCCAAAGCAGAGAACATCTTTAAGAGGCCACCAATAATACAACAATAAAACATTGTACACTTGTATTAGTCTCTTTAATATACAAAGGGAAATGCAATATACTGTATATTGTCTAAGCCAGAAATCAACCCAGAATCCCATGTTGACTAGTTAGCCAGAAAATTATGTAATGTTTTCCATGTCATTTTCAAGTTAGGAGAATTTTAATTCGACAGATGTTGTAGACTTCAAACTCATCTTCACCACGATTGCTGCTGAGTAGCCGAGTGGGGCATGTTCAATTTTCTGGATTTAAGTTACTTTTAAATAAAAAGTAGAGAACCAGGTTGATGATCTAAAACACAGCTAGGAAAATCAACGCAGCAAGTGTGACATTTGGAAAAGCATTTGTTGGAAATGCTAGACATGCTTAAAATGAAATGTCTGCCACCAGAAGACAAGTAAGTGACTAGCTTTCCACTCCAGCCAAGTTCATTTATAGTAAATGACTAAAGTGAATACAGTCAAAGGCTTTTCAACAATTGATTTGACATTTATCTGGCTATTTAGTGTTTAGAGTTTATTGCTTGGAATAGCGTGTTCCCAAAGTCTATCAGCCAAGGGGTGCCTCTGTTGACTGTCTTTGGTTTAGTATTTCATTGTGCTGATTGACTAGCTATAGGACATTTTTATTCTACAGAAATGAACATATGCTGTAAGTGGCTTTTCACTCAGCATTTTTTTGTCTAAAAATTTAGGCTGTGTGAACAGCCCCTAAAAGCCAGAGAAAATTCATTGTAACATGTCGGCAATGAGATACGGTATGTTTTTTTTCCCTTAAACAGTTTGTCTACTTTGCACATTATTTTTTTGTTAGAAGAATTAGTAATATTGTGGAGTATACTGAGAGCAGGTGTTAATTTTCCCTGCAGTGCCACCACAGGGAAAACTAAGCATTGCACATGTCCATTGAAATGTATGCAGTATCTAAGTAATTTGTCGACTCATTGAATCCCCCAGAGAAAGATCAAATTTGTTAATTGAGTGACTATATCTTAAAGGCATTGTCCTTCAAGGTCCTTCCTCAGGATAGGCTACTAATAGCTGATCGGCTGGTTTCCGACCTTGTTCCATCAGCTGTTCGGCAGTATGTCCAGCACCAGAAGCAGACAGCTCCTTCTACTTTGTAGTGGACTGAGCTGTCATAGCAGTGCTGTTCTCATTAATTTCAGTGAGAGCAGCATTGATGTGACAAGCTCAATACACTACGAAGTAGATGCAGCTCTCTGCTTCCGACGCTGGAGCTACTGCCACAGAGCTGATCGGTAGACATATGGGAAGTTGAATACCCACCAATCAGATAGTGATGGCCTATCCTGAGGATACGCCATCACTTAAAAAAGGTGGACAACCCCTTTAGGCTAAGTTTACAAGGCAAAATTAGTGGCAGGAAAATCAGTGGCAGATTACTAACTGAAAACAGGCCATTTTTGGTGGCAGATTTCTAGTTTGGTGGAGGTTTTAAAGCAGTTTTTATAAGGGTATTTGGTGAAGGATTATGTGCTTCCCCATTGACTTCTAAGATGTTTTTTAAATGATAAACCGAAAAAGCCTCTTCCATTTTTCATGGTGTGCACAAGTGTCACGGATGGTGTACAGGAAACAAGACAATGCAATATATTTAATGACTCACTGGATCCACGCAAGCTGAACCGGTCACTTGAAACTGAGAAAAAGTCTTACGGAGATCAGCTACCTCCAATGAAAGACCCTGGAAGCGCTCAGCCAAAAAGGAAACCGGATCCATGCTTGAGACGGTTTAGGCGGCTTATAATGTCACGGATGGTGTACAGGAAACAAGACAATGCAATACAATAATGACTCACTGGATCCACAACTAAGGAACAAAAGGGAGACCCCTACATGAGACCTGCCACTCTCTCTAATTGCTCAGCCTATGCGAACACCCCAAAGGTGGATGGGCGCATATCCACGTACCTCGGCTATCTAATACCTGAAGACCCTACAATAGTGAGGGGACACGACCACCGGCTCCCTACACTAGACACGGAGGGAGTCAGGGTCACCTGAAAATCCAGCAGACAGAAAATCACAAATAAAGGAACAGCACTTATCTTGCAGAGGACTGGGAAAAAGGAACAGCATGCACACACACTCCAGGAAGTTGTATAAGCCGCACACTACTGCATTATGGGGAGGAACTTAAAGGGAAGCAATCAGTCCAACTGCATGACAGCTGAGATAGACTAACGAGATGAGGAACTGAAACCAAACCAAAGAAACTCAAGAAGGAGGATCTGGAAGGCTCCTGTCAGAGCTTCTCAGCTGTCTGGTTGTGACAACAAGATGGAGTGTTTTTACATTAAAGTCAATGGGAAAACTGTTGGTGAGTTTTGAATGTGGATTTTGCAGCTGAAACTGTGTGTGCAAGCAAACAATAATGCATATTATAAAATGAAACTGAAATCTGCCAAAGGAAACCTAAACTGGTTAAAGGGATGGTCTTCTCAAATAAGTGGTCTTTTTGGGAGGTTTCATTGTATGCTCTTAATTTTTTTCTGCATGGTGCTGTAAAATACTCTTCTTTACTTCTTTTTCTCATTTTGTTGGAAAGCAATATCATTTCATCAAGAAAATTAGGTTGAATAGATGGGGATGTAATTGTGGTTTAAGATTTAATATAAACTCTAGTAAACTGTACAGCAAACTCCATATGACTTAGCTTTCCCTCTTACTTTATGATTACTTCACCAAAAGCCAGTAGTCATATACTTTATACACAGACAACTCCTCACAATAGGTCATCAATACTAGATCGACAGGTGTCTGATTCCCGGCATCCCCGCCAATCAGCTGTTTGAAGAGAAAGCAGTTCTCCTGCGAGCAGCGCCTTCTTTTTACTGTTTGTGTAATTACAGCTCTTCTGTCCCATTCACAGACGGAGTGTAACTGCTCCTTCCCATTGAATTGAATGGAATGGAGGAGGTGCAATTACACCTGCTTGCTGCTGTAATGTGGACAGCGAGTAGGTAAACAAGGAAGAGAAGGCAGCACTTGCAGTAGCTCTGCATTCTCTTCAAATAGCTGATTGTTGGGGGTGTCTGTCCTGAGGATAGGTCATTAATATGGTAAACTGGCCAGTTCCTTTAACTCATATATGTACATCAGCCTCTAAATAATGTGGTTGAATCCATTTTTCAGCATACTGAGGGCTTATGTTGTTTACACTTTGAAGTAAGGAAAATAAATTCTAAGGCTAGTGGCTTTAGATATGCAGATTGCCTTTGGTGGCTTGTGGTCCATTCATGGTCACAAAACAGAGTAAAAGTCATACTTAGGGTTCTCTTATACAGGCTCATGGGCCAATAATGAGTCCGTCTCCTCAGTATACAAGTCAATTGAATTGCCCAATGGAAAGCGAAAGGGAGACGAATGATCATTATTACGAACATTTGTCCCTCATATACTTTGCTTATCGCCAGGAGTGCATCTCCCATTTAGACAGGGTGATGTGCTGTCGATTTTAAGTGCAACATGAAAAATGCAGATCATCAGACAAACGTTGTAGGCCAATGAACAGGAATCATCATTCCTATGAATGTTCATGCCGAATTATTAGCCCAATGCTTGGCCAATGTGAAAGAAAATTTTTCTACAGGAGAAAAGTGCTGTAGTAATCAAGCTCACCAGACAGAAATTCAGAATCCACTGAGCTGGGTGCATGGACGAAACAAATTTCAGAATCAGTCACAGGGAGGACATACAATTCAATTAAAACTAAGGTCTTCAGCACTCATTTAACATCTTAAATCTTTATTCTCAAACCCTGATGATGATCTGATGAAGCAGAAACATTTTTACTCATAGCCTCATATAGAGGCTATGAGTAAGGATGTTTCTCCCTCATGTGAAATTCGTAAGCATCTCTAGTAACTACCGCTGAGGTTTTTCAGGATGTGAGAATAAAGATTTATGGTGTTTCATATGTGCTGGAGACCTTGTATTTAAAGACATTTATACCCTGAGCACTTCTGCACACACTTACCAACACTTGCATTTGTTCCTGGGTTGTATTTCGAGATCTCCCAACAGAACTGTAAACCTAAACTCCTTAATATTGTGTTTCTGTTTACAGAGCTTCTCACTATATGCTGAATTGATTCAAGTTTGGGGCTGTCATGAAATCTTCAATTTGTAACTAACTCAGCCAATAAGGAAAAAACCTTTCTTGCATAATGTTGCATTAAGTTTTAGAACTATTTATGAAACAAATGTGACAGAATAATCCAACATCACCATGCCTATTTTAGGTGAGGATGTGGGAACAAAATGGAGAAAAGTTTTCAAGCAATGTAAAAAAGTGTGGCAGGTGGCTGCACATGGTTTAAAAAAAAATAAAAGAGCCAATGATCATCTCACTGTTCCTCCGCCTCTGCCGTTCCGAAGATGCCTTGATCCCAACTGCGCTTCACTTCCTGCTAGTGTCCTAACATAGCAGGAAATGGCTGAACATGCTGCTCAGCGAATAATTGGTTTGGGTGGGTCTCTGCTGCAGTAAGGAATTTATTGAGCAGCTTGCACAGCCATTTCAGGACTATAACTGCAAAAACAGAGCGGATTGGACACTGGTCCCGTCGAAACAACAGCATCGGGGAACAGGGAGGGGAATATAATATTTTTTTTTATTACTCATGCAGTCTACTGCCACCTTTTGCTATACAGCTGGAAATCCCTTTTAAGGTAAATATGTGTCAGAAAGCTGAATATGAAAGCTTGAAACGTAATTAGTGCAATCGATGCATGTAGTAAAATCTCCAGACAGACATCCATCAACTATTGAAGTCATCAAAAAGCATACAACAGAATAATTCTCACAAGAACAGCAAGCTACTTGACAAGATTATTCAACTAGTCACAGAAAAATATACACTTCCATATTGCCTTTCTTCTCACGGTTTACTGCTGTATGAACTGAGCAAATCTTCGAAAGCAGTATAGGACTACATACTAGAAAATGAGCTATACTAACCCTCCACGAACGAAACTAAGCACCACAAGCTGCCTAAAACAAATGCAATGGAAAATTTTCAAAATTTAGTCACCAAAGGATTTCTTAGGATTTACAGATATTGAAAGCCCTACTGAGTACATGAATATGTGTACTAACCTTTTAGCATTATAATGGGGGATAAGAGCAAATCACCCACTGGTGACATTACTGGTTGCTAAGAAGCCCACATATTGTTGGCACTTTGAGTCTTCACTTTAAAGGGTCACTAACTTTTCACAAAAGTGCTGAGACCAGGGTCTCACAAATCCCTAAAATGGAAGAGAAGTGCATATATCACGCTCTTTCTCCTCGCTGTTGATATGTCATAGAGATATATCAAAAGTTGTGATTGGTGGGGGTCTGAGCACTGAGATACACACCGATCCCTAGAACAAGAAGAGAGAAACAGTTGCATATCTTCTAACTGCACTAGAAATCTATGGAACTTGTAGACAAATCAAGACAAGTTCCATAGATTTCTAGTGCAGTGGAAAGATATGCAACTGTTTCTCTCTTCTTGTTCTAGGGATCGGTGTGTATCTCAGTGCCCAGACCCCCACCAATCACAACTTTTGATATATCTCTATGACGTATAAAAAGTTTTGTGAAAAAGTTTAAAGGGTTTACACTGCAAGATGTAACAGCTGATTGTCGGAAGGAAATGTTCCTCCCCAACAGTCGGCTGCTTGCTCAGTGAAGGAGACCGCTGCTTTTACATGCAGCAATCTCATTCACAGTATGAGGATGAGGGATTGGTATTGCCATTGCTGGTCCCCACACAGAATCATTGTTTCTGGGCAGCAGATCACTGTTTAGACAGCACAATCTGCTGCTCGGAAATGATGATTGAAGTGCCTGCACAAAGAGGTTCTCCCCATGAACAAGCGTTTTGCTCGTTCATTTGTTGATCGGCGGCATCTTTAGATTGGCAGATTGGCGGGAAAGAGAGTTCACAAGATTCTATCATTTAATATATCATTACACTTCAGGATTGAATTTCAGATACATACAGATAAGTTGTTGCTTTCATGTGGCTATTGACCTTACCTTTGAGTGAGATGTATAGAAGATCTCCAGCTTGGCTACATTTGCATAATCCATTGATTTTATCTTATCTATTGCTGGTGGGTTCTACTTCCTCCATTTCACAAACTGATAGGAGCTAGAGTATTAAAAGAATAGTATAATTTAGTTATATTGAACCAAACAGTATATAAATCCATTGCTTATCACCGAGCCAACCAGTTCATTACTTCAATAATCTTCAAACCTAGATGATTCACTCATGATCTAGAAAGGCAGATGGAACAGCATATTTCATTTTCTGAAGATTTTAGATCCTTTATTCTTCCTCCTGTTTTAATTAAACCGTCTGCACTTGGAGACAATGATTTATAATGTCTCATCAAAGGTTCTCAAATATCTTTCATGTTTTAAGCAAGGGAAGAATACACTGCGTGCAGAATTATTAGGCAAATGAGTATTTTGACCACATCATCCTCTTTATGAATGTTGTCTTACTCCAAGCTGTATAGGCTCGAAAGCCTACTACCAATTAAGCATATTAGGTGATGTGCATCTCTGTAATGAGAAGGGGTGTGGTCTAATGACATCAACACCCTATATTAGGTGTGCATAATTATTAGGCAACTTCCTTTCCTTTGGCAAAATGGGTCAAAAGAAGGACTTGACAGGCTCAGAAAAGTCAAAAATAGTGAGATATCTTGCAGAGGGATGCAGCAGTCTTAAAATTGCAAAGCTTCTGAAGCGTGATCATCGAACAATCAAGCGTTTCATTCAAAATAGTCAACAGGGTCGCAAGAAGCGTGTGGAAAAACCAAGGCGCAAAATAACTGCCCATGAACTGAGAAAAGTCAAGCGTGCAGCTGCCAAGATGCCACTTGCCACCAGTTTGGCCATATTTCAGAGCTGCAACATCACTGGAGTGCCCAAAAGCACAAGGTGTGCAATACTCAGAGACATGGCCAAGGTAAGAAAGGCTGAAAGACGACCACCACTGAACAAGACACACAAGCTGAAACGTCAAGACTGGGCCAAGAAATATCTCAAGACTGATTTTTCTAAGGTTTTATGGACTGATGAAATGAGAGTGAGTCTTGATGGGCCAGATGGATGGGCCCGTGGCTGGATTGGTAAAGGGCAGAGAGCTCCAGTCCGACTCAGATGCCAGCAAGGTGGAGGTGGAGTACTGGTTTGGGCTGGTATCATCAAAGATGAGCTTGTGGGGCCTTTTCGGGTTGAGGATGGAGTCAAGCTCAACTCCCAGTCCTACTGCCAGTTTCTGGAAGACACCTTCTTCAAGCAGTGGTACAGGAAGAAGTCTGCATCCTTCCAGAAAAACATGATTTTCATGCAGGACAATGCTCCATCACACGCGTCCAAGTACTCCACAGCGTGGCTGGCAAGAAAGGGTATAAAAGAAGAAAATCTAATGACATGGCCTCCTTGTTCACCTGATCTGAACCCCATTGAGAACCTGTGGTCCATCATCAAATGTGAGATTTACAAGGAGGGAAAACAGTACACCTCTCTGAACAGTGTCTGGGAGGCTGTGGTTGCTGCTGCACGCAATGTTGATGGTGAACAGATCAAAACACTGACAGAATCCATGGATGGCAGGCTTTTGAGTGTCCTTGCAAAGAAAGGTGGCTATATTGGTCACTGATTTGTTTTTGTTTTGTTTTTGAATGTCAGAAATGTATATTTGTGAATGTTGAGATGTTATATTGGTTTCACTGGTAAAAATAAATAATTGAAATGGGTATATATTTGTTTTTTGTTGAGTTGCCTAATAATTATGCACAGTAATAGTCACCTGCACACACAGATATCCCCCTAAAATAGCTAAAACTAAAAACAAACTAAAAATTACTTCCAAAAATATTCAGCTTTGATATTAATGAGTTTTTTGGATTCATTGAGAACATGGTTGTTGTTCAATAATAAAATTAATCCTCAAAAATACAACTTGCCTAATAATTCTGCACTCCCTGTAGTTAGATAATGGAGGAGACTATAACCTGTACACAGTGTCCTCTCTTAAGTACAGTATAAGGAAACAATAATATCCTCTTCCGATTTACATCTAGCGGCAAAGCTTACATTAAAAGGGCTATGCCATGACTAATGTAAAAAATTAAAATCAGACATCATATATTACGTGACAATCTCTAACAAATCTAGAACCAGTCCTGCACCTTAAATTGATCTGGAAATTTTCCCATTTTTTGCTCTGCTAGACCTATTTGAAACTGGCAGCTCTTTTCTCAGGAGGTGTGTCCCTTCTGATGAGGCTCTCTCCCTATCACAGGTTGTGGGCATGTCCTTACTGCTACGGTTTTCTCTCTGTAACTGTCACAGCTTCGAACAGTAGATACGACTGGTGGCAGTTGATAGATGGAACTGAGCATGTGCATCCACCTCAACAATATTATTGTGGTGGACAAAGAAATGGGGAAATGAACAAACAGCAGTTGCCGCTCTAGAGATTCATTTTATTGAATAACTCTGCTGCTTTGAAAAATGTAGAATATTTTTGTGGGACAAACTCTTTAAGGTTTAGTTTGTGTGAAAAAAAAAAAACAGATAAGGTCCAGTTAAGTCTAAGTGCTCATGAACACAAGTCTTATTATGGCTCCACTTGGCAAGGATCTGCATGGGACAGCTGGGGAGTGTGTGGAGGATGGGAGTGTTAGTTGTGGCTCTGAAGGTGTTTGTAATATTGACATATAGCAGTGGAGATCTCCACTCTTGCGCTCCCAAAGGATGTGCATGAGCCGGAGGGTACACCCGTATTCTCAGGGAACACCCTTGGGTGTTGATTGGGGTGCTCTTGAAGTTGGATGATTTTCTGGGTGCAAGGCAGGGCCATTGAATGATGGAGACAATAATCAGGACCGTTGTTTGCAATAAACAAAAACACCTTTAAAAATTTGATGTTGTACAAATAGTAGCAAAGCACACAGTTCCGTAGAATGTCACAGTGCAATATTCTTTCAATAGTGGTGTATGGACAGCAACAATGATGGTGGTTATAGTACTCCCATGCTCTAAAGATGCTTTGCAGTCTCACAGCTAAACCACAGGCATGCACTAGGGTTCTAGTTATGTCCATTAGCAATTCTGGGACTGAGGAGTGCAGAACTGATCTACGGGAAGCCAATCTGTCTTAAAGTATTGGGGGATGCTTTAGCAACTTTCCCTACCACAGCAGCAAAGACTTTGTGCCATAAATAAGCTTAATACACTGCCTTGTAAGTTATAGACCTTCTCAGATCTCTAGTCTCTCTTTCTCTCTGGAGTACTTTTTAGCATGGCTGCTTTCTGTGCAGTTGTAGAGTCAGAGATTAAGGTTCTCTGAATTTGGGCCTAGTTGTGCATGATGTTGAACAGACACGTCTTCCCTTCAGGTTCCTTCAGACTAGACTCCTACAATACTAACTACTCAGAGGGCAGACATAGTCCATCTCCTGACAACCTAACACAATTTGCCAAGTAGTTAAACAGACTCTGTCATCATATTAAACCAGGCATACTGCTTAGTAGGGCTTATCATGCTGATTAAAATTATACCTTTCTTTTGCCTATATGCTAAACAGCTGCAGAGATATCTGTGTTTTTATCCATATGCAAATGAGCAAGTTGGAGCACCAGGAGGCCAGGCTGAATCCTTGGAGCACTGCTTTGTAACACCCCCTGTGCTCTGCAGACTCCTCCTTCCTTTGACTAACAGGGCTATACATCAGCAAGCTAAGGGCAGACATATCAAATACAGCATTTACTGTAGCCTTACCCCATTGAAATATTGAAATATGCTTAGATAGCTTATATACATGTAACTTCTTTATTCACAAGCTCAATATATAATTATAAAGCCACCAGTAATATGTGTTTCTGAGCATAGAATGTGGTAATGCTATAGCTTAGTGGTAAGTTATCAGCTTTGTATGTACAGATCCAAGGTTTGAATCTTGGGAGAGACTTTCTTCAGATATTTTTTTCTCTCCCTCATTTTACCCATAATAAAAGACTATATTCTTATTATATTGAGTTATTTTATTTTTTTAAAGATTAGAAAGCTAATATGTATTGCTGGTTTCTATATAATCATATATTGTGCCTGTGAATAAACCAATAATAGGTTTTAGATTTATAAGCATAAAAAACGATTCTCCATATATTAAGGCCTTTTATTATTATACTGTACATTATTTATTATAGTATATCCTTTTATTATAGGTTAAAAGGATATTCCAGTTACATTGTTATCCCCTATCCACAGGATAGGGGATAATTATTAGATCAATGGAGGTCCTACCGCTGGGACCCCCACTGATCACGAGTACAGTGCTTAGCTAGCTCCGGAATTCCCATAGAAATCAAAGGAGCAGCTACATGCATGCCTGACTGGCCACTATGCTCATTTCAGGGGGCACGGACCACCCATTCACATGATCAGTGGATAGAGGATAACTTAATGTAACCAGAATACGCATTTAAATGAAATAGAAAAAAATAACAGAAAAAAAGACATATACAAATCTCTCCTTGGAATTGACGTTAAGATCTCTACATGCAAGGCTGACCATCTAGCACTACGCTATAGCCTTTAGCCTAGTTGGTGTTTGTTCACACCGAGTAGAAAGTTTGTGCATAAAACAAAACGTCACCTTGTTGGCGGTTCTGCCTCCAGCAGTCCAAATGCAGGCTTTAGGTGGCCTGCACTTCCAACACACCAGCAATTGCCAGAGCTCCTCTGTCAGAGAGAGGTAATCACTCCCAGCTGACACTGCCGGCTGAGTTTTTTATAGGCCAGTCAAGACCCAGCCTGGAACGTGGGGAGTAGTCACCCACCCAGCAGTTTGACTAATCCCAGTAAGAGCCGTCCCGGATCAGCTATACAGCCATACAGCCATACTAAAATAGTAAAGTGTCAATCAGCATTAGCTGCAGCTGACACCTGAAAATACCGGCTCTTACTTCACCGAGGCCAGGAACCTCGGTGACACATACCTTCCGTCAACGACAGACCCTTGCGCCTTCCTACAATATATATATTTAAACTTTTTAAGCATATCTCCATGTGGCAAGGCTACAATAAGTAGTGTATATGATATGTACATGCTAGGACACGCTCTGTCCTCAGCACGCTGATGTCTAGCCCTGTCAATCAAGGGAGTGTTACAAAGCAGTGGTCCAAGGATTCAGCCCTGCCTCCTGGTGCTTCAAATTGTTCATTTGCATAAGGTTAAAAACACAGATATCTATGCAGCTGTTTAGCATACAGACAAAATAAAGGTATTGTTTTCATCAGCATGATGATGTCACGGATGGTGTACAGGAAACAAGACAATACCATATAAACAATGTCTCTCTGGATCCACAACTAAGGAACAAAGGGAGACCCCTGCAAAAGACCTGCCGCTCTCCCTCACTGCTCAGCCTATGCGAACACCCCAAAGGTGGATGTCCGCATATCCACGTTCCTCGGCTATCTATTACCTGAAGACCCTACAATACTGAAGGGACACGACCACCGGCTCCCTACACTGACACGGAGGGAGTCAGGGTCACCTGGATCCAGAAAAGACAAAATCATAAATACATAAACAGCACTTATCTTGCAGACGACTGGGAACTGGGAACTGGGAACTGCATGCGCGCACATACTCCAGGAAGTTGTATCAGCCGCACACTACTGCATTATGGGGAGGAACTTAAAGGGTAGCGATCAGTCTGACTGCATGACAGCTGAGATAGACTAACGAGATGAGAAACTAAACCAAAACAAAGAAATTCAAGGAGGAGGATCTGAGAAGCTCCTGTGAGCGCTTCTCAGCTGTCTGGCTGTGACAGTACCCCTCCCTCTAGGAGTGGACTCCGGACACTCAGGGCCCACCTTCTCAGGATGGGACCTATGGAAAGCCCTGATGAGACGAGAGGCCTTAATGTCCGTCACTGGGACCCACATCCTCTCCTCAGGACCATAACCCTCCCAATGAACGAGGTACTGGAGGGAACCGCGGACAAGACGAGAATCCACAATCCTAGAGACCTGAAATTCAAGATTTCCATCAACCATAATCGGAGGAGGAGGCAAAGGCGAGGGTACAATAGGTTGAACATAAGGTTTCAATAAGGACTTATGAAAAACATTATGGATCTTCCAAGTCTGAGGAAGATCAAGACGGTAGGCAACAGGATTGATGACAGACAGGATCTTGTAAGGCCCAATAAACCTAGGACCCAACTTCCAGGAGGGAACCTTCAATTTGATATTCTTGGTAGACAACCACACCAGATCACCAACATTCAGGTCCGGACCAGGCACACATCTCTTATCCGCCACACGCTTATATCTCTCACTCATGCTCTTTAGATTATCCTGAATCTTTTGCCAAATAGATGACAAAGACAAGGAGAATCTGTCCTCATCAGGCAAACCAGAAGAGCCCTCTCCCGAGAAAGTCCCAAACTGCGGATGGAACCCATATGCACCAAAAAATGGTGACTTATCAGAGGACTCCTGACGACGGTTATTTAAAGCAAACTCAGCAAGGGACAAAAAAGAACACCAATCCTCCTGATTCTCCGCCACAAAACAGCGCAGATATGTCTCCAGATTCTGATTGACGCGCTCTGTCTGGCCATTCGACTGCGGATGGAAAGCAGAAGAGAATGACAACCGAACCCCCAAGCGAGAACAGAAAGCCTTCCAGAATCTGGAAACAAACTGCGTGCCCCTATCAGAGACTATGTCTGAAGGAATCCCATGCAATTTGACAATGTGGTCAATAAATGCCTGCGCCAGCGTCTTAGCATTGGGCAAACCAGGAAAAGGGATAAAATGCACCATTTTGCTAAAACGGTCCACCACCACCAGAATCACAGACTTCCCCGAGGAACGAGGCAAGTCCGTTATGAAGTCCATGGACAGATGTGTCCAAGGACGGGAAGGAATGGGCAAAGGAAGGAGAGGACCTGATGGCCGTGAATGAGGGACCTTGGCACGAGCGCAAGTCTCGCAAGCTGCCACAAAACCCTCAACCGACTTACGAAGCGCAGGCCACCAGAATCTCCGAGCGATGAGATCCAGTGTGGCTCTTGTCCCCGGGTGCCCAGCAAGGACCGTGTCGTGGTGTTATTTAAAAATCTTGTGTCTCAAAGCGAGAGGCACAAACAACCTCCCAGGAGGACAAAGATCAGGAGCTTCTGACTGGGCTGCCTGCACCTCTGCCTCCAATTCAGGAAAAAGAGCAGAGACCACCACACCTTCAGCCAAAATGGGACCCGGGTCTTCAAAATTCCCACCTCCCGGAAAACAACGTGACAGGGCATCTGCCTTCACATTCTTAACCCCAGGGCGGAACGTAACAACAAAATTAAACCTTGAAAAGAACAAAGACCATCTGGCCTGTCTCGGGTTCAGACGCTTGGCTGACTCCAAGTAGGCCAGATTTTTATGGTCAGTAAACACGGTAATAGGGTGTCTGGCTCCCTCTAGCCAATGGCGCCATTCCTCAAAAGCCAACTTGATGGCCAACAATTCCCTATCTCCCACATCATAATTTCTCTCTGCGGAGGAGAGTTTCTTTGAGAAAAAGGCACACAGTTGCCATTTGGCAGGAGAGGAACCCTGAGACAAGACCGCACCCACCCCTACCTCAGAAGCATCAACCTCAACTATGAAGGGTAACGAAATATCAGGTTGTACTAGGATGGGAGCGGAAGCAAAACTCTCCTTGATATTAGAAAAGGCCTTACGCGCCTCTACCGACCAGGAAGAAAAATCTACCCCCTTTCTGGTCATATCAGTGAGTGGTTTAACAACAGAGGAATAATTCAAAATAAATTTCCTGTAATAATTGGCAAAGCCCAAAAAACGAATCAGCGCCTTCTGATTCTCAGGAAGCTCCCACTCAAGCACAGCGCGGACCTTCTCGGGGTCCATGCAAAAACCAGAAGCGGAGACAAGAAACCCCAGAAATTGGATTTCTGGAACCGCAAACACACATTTTTCCAGTTTCGCGTATAATTTATTCTCCCGCAGGATGAGCAAGACCTGACGTAAGTGTTCCTTATGAGTCTTGAAATCAGGAGAAAAAATCAAAATGTCATCCAAATACACTAATACAAATTTTCCCATTAAATGATAAAAATTGCTGTTGGCGAAATGCTGAAAAACGGCTGGGGCATTCATCAAACCAAAAGGCATAACCAAATTCTCAAAATGGCCCTCAGGGGTATTGAAAGCCGTCTTCCATTCGTCTCCTTCTCTGACCCTAACCAGGTTGTATGCCCCTCTTAGGTCTAATTTGGAAAAGACTTTAGCCCCAACAACCTGGTTAAACAGGTCCGGGATCAGAGGAAGCGGATAAGGATCACGAATAGTGATACTGTTCAGCTCCCTGAAATCCAGACAAGGTCTTAAAGAACCATCTTTTTTCTTAACAAAGAAAAAACCAGCGGCAACAGGTGACTTCGAGGGTCGTATGTGTCCTTTTCTCAGACTCTCAGAGATATAAGCCCGCATAGCGACCCTCTCAGGTTGGGAGAGATTGTATAAACGAGATTTAGGCAGCTTGGCGCCTGGGATGAGATTAATAGGGCAATCATACTCCCTGTGCGGAGGCAAACCCTGAACTCCACTCTCAGAGAAGACATCCAAAAATTCAGAGAGGAAAGGTGGTACAGTCTTAGTAGAAACCTCAGAAACAGATGTCATGAGGCAATTCTCTCTGCAAAAGTTACTCCAACCATTTATTTGCCTCGCTTGCCAATCAATGGTGGGGTTATGTTTAGTGAGCCAGGGTAGCCCCAACACTAGAGGAGTAGGCAAACCGCTAAGGACGAAACATGACACATCCTCAACATGAGCATCACTCACAATTAAACGGATATTGTGAACTATGCCCTTTAATGATTTCTGAGAAAGTGGAGCTGAATCAATAGCAAAAACAGGAATATCCTTTCCCAAAGTGCATACCTGGAAACCCTGAGTTATTGCAAATTGATTATCAATGAGGTTGACAGCTGCTCCACTATCCACAAAAATCTCACAAAAAATGCTCTTGCTCTCTAGCGCCACCCTAGCAGGCAGGACAAAACGGGAACTACAAGCAAACGGAAAACCTTCAATTTCCGCCTCAACCCTGCCAATAGTAACAGACGGAACATTTTTAAAAGATTTTTTCCTTTTTGTCTCTTTATTACTCCCAGAAAACGGCCTGAATCTCCTAGAGGGACAAACATTTGCCAGATGATTTATACCTCCACAACAAAAACAAACCCTCCCCTGCGGGCTGAATCTTCTATTGTCAGAGGCAATCAACCCCAGCTGCATGGACTCCTGCTCAGAAGGGGCTGACAGCGACTGAGACCCCTGTGCACAGAATGAGACCGCTGCACTGTCCCGGGACTGAGTATGACAGGAAGGAGAGATCTCTCCTCTCTCTCTAAGACGCCTGTCAATACGAACAGCCTGAGACATAGCAGAATCCAAGGAGGTAGGTCTTTCATGAAAGGCAAATGCATCTTTCAATCCCTCTGAAAGACCATAGCAAAATTGACTTCGGAGTGCAGCATCATTCCAACCCGTATCTGCTGCCCATCTCCGAAATTCTGAACAGTATATCTCTGCGGATTGTTTACCCTGGCATAACAGACGTAGTCTAGACTCAGCCAGAGCAATACGATCCGGATCATCATATATCTGACCCAGGGCTAAAAAGAATTCATCCACTGAACGAAGGGGCCGTGCCCTCTCCGGCAGCGAAAAGGCCCAGGACTGAGCGTTACCCCTGAGCAGCGATATAATGATCCCCACCCTCCGTTCTTCATCACCAGAAGAATGGGGAAGAAGGCGAAAATGGAGTTTGCAAGCCTCTCTAAAACGCACAAAATTCTCACTACCCCCGGAGAACGTATCCGGGAGCAAGATCTTAGGCTCAGCACAAACTCCATGAACGCAAGCTGAACCGGTCACTTGAAACTGAGAAAAAGTCTTACGGAGATCAGCTACCTCCAAAGAAAGACCCTGAAAGCGTTCAGCCAAAAGTGAAACCGGATCCATGCTTGAGACGGTTTTGGCGGCTGATAATGTCACGGATGGTGTACAGGAAACAAGACAATACCATATAAACAATGTCTCTCTGGATCCACAACTAAGGAACAAAGGGAGACCCCTGCAAAAGACCTGCCGCTCTCCCTCACTGCTCAGCCTATGCGAACACCCCAAAGGTGGATGTCCGCATATCCACGTTCCTCGGCTATCTATTACCTGAAGACCCTACAATACTGAAGGGACACGACCACCGGCTCCCTACACTGACACGGAGGGAGTCAGGGTCACCTGGATCCAGAAAAGACAAAATCATAAATACATAAACAGCACTTATCTTGCAGACGACTGGGAACTGGGAACTGGGAACTGCATGCGCGCACATACTCCAGGAAGTTGTATCAGCCGCACACTACTGCATTATGGGGAGGAACTTAAAGGGTAGCGATCAGTCTGACTGCATGACAGCTGAGATAGACTAACGAGATGAGAAACTAAACCAAAACAAAGAAATTCAAGGAGGAGGATCTGAGAAGCTCCTGTGAGCGCTTCTCAGCTGTCTGGCTGTGACAGATGAGCTCTACCAGGCACCATACCTGGTTTAATAGGGTTGATCATACTGACAGAGCCTCTTTAACCACATGTTGTACATGAACATAAACAGTCATAACATTTAACTCAAGAAATGTTACATTAACTCTTTCAATGGTAATTGACCCTTTGCAGTAGTCCTGCTGGGTTAGTGATCCATAAGACATCAACCATAGAGGCCCACTTAGCCTCTGCTGAACCTGGGGTGTCCTGGGTTACGACTGTTTAGAATTTTTGGTGTCGTGTATTATGGAAGGGAAGACTAGACAGGGAGCAGGAAAAAAGGGGAGGGGGCAACCTGAATTAAATACTTCAATCTCCCCAAGGTTTAAAAAGGCTGAAAGGCCTAAACAACAGCTATTGATTAATATGCGAGGACAGATTAGCCCCCCAAAGAAAAAAAAGGGTGACGCATCTCTAGACCAGGAGGATGGATCCCTGGGTTTAACCGAGAACGTTATTGTGGAGATGGCCGAGGAGGACCACCAGCCTGGGGAGAGAGGTACTAAACAACAAAAAGAGACAGAAAAAAATAACCCCAATAAGGGGGAACAGGTGCCGAGTCTGCAGGACATATTTCAAGAAATAAAAAAATGTAGTACGGCAATAAAAGACCTCTCTCTCCAGACTGGAAATATCAGGGAAGTAGTGGGGCTCCTTAGAGCGGATTTACAAAAATATAAAGACAGATTATCAGAAGTAGAGAACAAGACCTAGGCAGATAATGATTAAGTTACTATCAGTGAGGGATAAGGAGGAGATAGTGAGCAGGTCAAGGATAAAGTGTAGTAGAAGAAAATTCTGATCAGGCGCAAAATCACTGGTTCCAATAAGTCTCTGTTGGTGAATCTTCTTTATTTACATAATAAGTAATTATGCATAGAACAACGCGTTTCGGGGCTCAAACTGTCCCCTTCATCAGGTTAGCATATGGTCACAATATCTAGTGGTAGTTATGGGTTTATATAAACAGAAAAAACCGCCAAAAAACGGGTTACCTGGGAGCTGCCCACAGCTGGGAGGGGCTAGCCCCAGGTGTACAATCAAATATTCCATCAGCATATCAAAATATCAAATAAACAGTAAATATATCCTTAGCTAATGCGAATAGCCGATTGGTGAAATGATACTAGTATTATGAGTGATTTTGAGAGACTAAATGCATAAATACATAAGATCTGGCCAGCAGACTGGAGTCACATGACCGCTACACTGCGATCATGTGATGTGGGCAGGCCGGCTGCTATGTGCGGTGAGCGTCCGGCGTGTGCGCTCAATACCTCTGTGTTACTGATGTGAGCCGCCCGGTCATGTGATCGCTGGACTTGCGGTCACATGGCTGGTTTCCATGGCAGCAAAGACGCTGGTGAGCGCTTCAACATAGCGCAGTGCCTGGGAGACCATCGGACACAGCGCAATAGGGTCATGAGGGATCCATATATAAAAAGATTGATGGCTACATTATATCTAGAAGTATGCTATCACATGGATAAAAGTGCATATGGTGCGATCAGTCTGGCACTGATTAAGACAGTTAATTCAATAAATAAATAAACTAATAGAAAATATATATAAAGATATGAAATATAAATAAATAAATAAATAAACATATGCAGCTAGATTGCTTCTGGAAATATATGTACCATGTCATACACATAGTACACACCCCTTCCTGCGTCTGATGAATAAAACATCTTGTGTATATATGATCACATAAAAATACATACAGAGTATACATGTAAAACAATATCTATATATAAAAATATATATTTAAAAATATATATTTAAAAATATATATTTAAAAAAGACCTATATCCATATATGTGTCCATAAAAAGTGGTGATATTGCAATAGATATGGAGTTAAAATATCAGCGATAGGTAAAAATAATTGCGTAAAACATGGGGGGGGGGGAAGGTATACATAAATATTAATTGCTATTACACCTAAGCTTTTATAAATTGATCTCAAATGCTTCGTTAAGGCCATAGGGACTCAAACTATTCAATTTAAAAATCCAGTACATTTCCCTGCGTCTAATGTACTGAGTGTCTTTATATAGGTGACTTGGAATTTGTTCGATAGGGGTTACCTCAAAACCGGTTGAACTACCCTCATGGTGTTCTGCCGCGTGTCTTGATACACTGTGTTTCCAGTATTTTTTCTTGATATTAGATCTGTGTTTATTTAATCTGTTACGCAGTGTTTGAATCGTGCGCCCCACATACTGCAGGCGGCATGGACATTCCAAAAGATATATTACGTGGTTAGATTCACAATTCAGATTACTCATGATGGGGAATGACTCCCCACTAGCTCGGCTATAAAAAGTGGATTTTTGGCATATGCTGGAACAGCATAGACATCTTTTATGTCCACATCTAGAACTGCCTTTCGGGACAGTGGTGTCATAATTTTCAGTGTGATATATAACTGGATTGAGTTTACTGGGGGCAAGAATATTTTTGAGGGTGCGGGCTCTCTTATACGTGAGTTTCGGAAGCTCAGGAATAATTTGATTTAAAACGGGATCCCTTTTCAAAATATGCCAGTGTTTTTCCAGAACGGCTTTTATTGACAGATGGTTTTGGTTGTAAGTGGTAATGAAATTACAACTATACCTCTCAATACTATTATCTTTCTTCTGTTTGGGGGCTGGAATCAGACATTCGTCTTGAGTCAATCCCGCGGCCTTAGCTCTTGCTCCAACAATGATATTGGTTGGATAGCCTTTTTGGCTAAACTTGGAGGCCAGGGCATCACATTGTTTGTTGAAATCATCTCCGCGAGTACAATTTCGTCTTAGTCGTTTAAATTGACTGAAGGGGATGTTCATCTTCCATTTTCTATAGTGTGTGCTCTTGAAGTCTAGATAGCTGTTACTATCAACTTTTTTAAAAAAGGTCCGCGTATTTATTCTGCTGTCCTGGATGAAAATTTCTAGATCCAGAAACTCAATCTTTTTATTATCGTATGTGCCAGTGAAGGAGATTCCCCAATTATTGGTATTAAGATGTGAAATAAAACTGTCGATAGATGCTGGGTCCCCATTCCAAATGAAAATCAGGTCGTCAATATATCTACGGAAAAACACGATGTTGTTGTTGGCCCAGAAGCTTGAGTGATATATGAACCTCTCCTCGAACTCCCCCATAAATAGATTCGCAAAACTGGGCGCAAAACGTGTCCCCATTGCGGTCCCACGTATTTGTTTGTATATATCGTTTTGGAATGTGAATACGTTGTGCGTGAGTATAAATTCAATACCCCTCATGATAAACGCTTTTTGTGTAGTCGGCATTTCTAGATCTTTATCTAAAAAACTTGATGTGCACTTCATGCCCAAAGTGTGAGAAATGTTCGAGTATAATGCCGAAACGTCCAGGGTCACCCAGTGGTAGCCATCCAACCACTTGATCTCTTTAAGCAGAGTAATCAGGGAAGCAGAATCTTTCAGATGGGATTTCAGATTGAGAACATGTTTTTGTAAGTAAATGTCGATATAGTGTGACAAATTCCGAGTGAGGGAGGAGACTCCCGATATTATAGGTCTACCCGGCGGGTTCTGGATATCCTTGTGGATCTTAGGGAGGTGGTAAAATATTGCTGGTGCAGACTCTTTCACCATAATATACTCCCTTTCCTTCTTATTTAGGCAGAGATCTGCGGATTTGATTAATATCTCAAATTCTTCTTTGTCTCTTTCAGACGGATCACAATTCAGGGGTATATAGTATTTTTCATTAGATAAGATATTCAGAGCTTCTCTCACATAGTCTTCACGATTCTGGATGACAATGCCCCCCCCTTTATCAGCGTTTCTGATAACTAGATTTGTATCTGATTGTAACTTCTTAAGGGCTATTTTCTCTGATGGTTTCATGTTTTGCTTCATTTCTGATCTACGGTTGATGTCCCTAAAATCCTTAGAAACCACAGAATAAAAGGTATCTAGGAAATTCCCTTTGTGATGGATGGGATAGAACGTGGATGGTGGTTTTAGACCAGAGGGTATGGTCAGAACCTGAGTCATGTCGAGTGATGTAGTGTTTGGCTCTGGTGTTGGCCCAGTATTAGAATTTTCTTTAATTTTAAAGTGTCTTTTTAGGGTGAGTTTCTTTATATACTTGTTCAGATCGAGGAAGAGATCAAATTCTTTGATCTTACTGGTGGGACAAAAAGAGAGTCCTTTGGATAACACTGCAACCTCATTTGATGTCAAAACATGACTAGACAGGTTAAAAATACCATGGGAGAGGGGAGATGTGTCTGATTTGGGGGTTAGTATTGACTTCGAGGGGTGGGAATTTTCCTTTTTGCTTTTACCTGCTCTACAGCCTCTCCTTGTTTTTTTCTTTTTACAGATTTGTGGCCTAGTGGGTGAAAAAAATTGGCTATATTGCTGGTTTTCGGACTTTTTGGAATGGAATAAACGGCTGGGGGGTGGATAAGGGGAGGGAGGTCTAAAAAAGATACCATGGATGTGAAAGGACCAACTGTGAATGGTTCTATAACCGGTAAACCATTAGGATTATCAGAGTCGATATTGCCGGGACTGATAGAATGTGTACTGACAGGTGAATTGCTGTCAGTTTGCAATACGCCCAATTTAGGGGTTGATGGTGGGGAAGTGCTCACATGGATATGACACCACTGTCCCGAAAGGCAGTTCTAGATGTGGACATAAAAGATGTCTATGCTGTTCCAGCATATGCCAAAAATCCACTTTTTATAGCCGAGCTAGTGGGGAGTCATTCCCCATCATGAGTAATCTGAATTGTGAATCTAACCACGTAATATATCTTTTGGAATGTCCATGCCGCCTGCAGTATGTGGGGCGCACGATTCAAACACTGCGTAACAGATTAAATAAACACAGATCTAATATCAAGAAAAAATACTGGAAACACAGTGTATCAAGACACGCGGCAGAACACCATGAGGGTAGTTCAACCGGTTTTGAGGTAACCCCTATCGAACAAATTCCAAGTCACCTATATAAAGACACTCAGTACATTAGACGCAGGGAAATGTACTGGATTTTTAAATTGAATAGTTTGAGTCCCTATGGCCTTAACGAAGCATTTGAGATCAATTTATAAAAGCTTAGGTGTAATAGCAATTAATATTTATGTATCCCCCCCCCCCCCCCCCCATGTTTTACGCAATTATTTTTACCTATCGCTGATATTTTAACTCCATATCTATTGCAATATCACCACTTTTTATGGACACATATATGGATATAGGTCTTTTTTAAATATATATTTTTAAATATATATTTTTAAATATATATTTTTATATATAGATATTGTTTTACATGTATACTCTGTATGTATTTTTATGTGATCATATATACACAAGATGTTTTATTCATCAGACGCAGGAAGGGGTGTGTACTATGTGTATGACATGGTACATATATTTCCAGAAGCAATCTAGCTGCATATGTTTATTTATTTATTTATTTATATTTCATATCTTTATATATATTTTCTATTAGTTTATTTATTTATTGAATTAACTGTCTTAATCAGTGCCAGACTGATCGCACCATATGCACTTTTATCCATGTGATAGCATACTTCTAGATATAATGTAGCCATCAATCTTTTTATATATGGATCCCTCATGACCCTATTGCGCTGTGTCCGATGGTCTCCCAGGCACTGCGCTATGTTGAAGCGCTCACCAGCGTCTTTGCTGCCATGGAAACCAGCCATGTGACCGCAAGTCCAGCGATCACATGACCGGGCGGCTCACATCAGTAACACAGAGGTATTGAGCGCACACGCCGGACGCTCACCGCACATAGCAGCCGGCCTGCCCACATCACATGATCGCAGTGTAGCGGTCATGTGACTCCAGTCTGCTGGCCAGATCTTATGTATTTATGCATTTAGCCTCTCAAAATCACTCATAATACTAGTATCATTTCACCAATCGGCTATTCGCATTAGCTAAGGATATATTTACTGTTTATTTGATATTTTGATATGCTGATGGAATATTTGATTGTACACCTGGGGCTAGCCCCTCCCAGCTGTGGGCAGCTCCCAGGTAACCCGTTTTTTGGCGGTTTTTTCTGTTTATATAAACCCATAACTACCACTAGATATTGTGACCATATGCTAACCTGATGAAGGGGACAGTTTGAGCCCCGAAACGCGTTGTTCTATGCATAATTACTTATTATGTAAATAAAGAAGATTCACCAACAGAGACTTATTGGAACCAGTGATTTTGCGCCTGATCAGAATTTTCTTCTACTGCAAGCATCCTTTGGCGGATTGGGCATCCGATCCCAAAGACATTCCTTCTGCGGCTGCACTCACGGATCCTAAAGGTCTATAAACTACCTACATATCTACAATAGAGTTGTGTCTATACTTGCACAACCCCTAAAGGTGAGCACCTCTATTTGTCAAACAATTTAGTTTGTGTTGAACGTACTACCCTATTGTGCGCCCCCCACCCCTCTCTCTTTTTGTCTCTATATTCCCCTCGTGACCGAGGGGGACTTAGATTCGCCCGTGGTACCAAGAAGGATAAAGTGTAGGCTGGAATATCTGGGTGCTGAGGTAATGCTATTTCCTGACTATGCAAGGGAGATGGTAAAAGAGAGAAGTCAGTTTATTGAGTTAAAAAAAAATACTTCGCCTGAATAAGGTTAAGTACTCAATGATGTTTCCAGCCGGACTACGGAGAGAGTGGGAGAATAGAACTTGGTTTTTTGGTTCTGCAGAGGAGGTGAGCGTATGGATTAAAGATAATATAAAGAGCTGATGTTAATGGGCCGGGGCGGGGTCGGAGGGCGGTAATGCTAGGTAAAAAGAGCCAGGGCTAGTTGCTATCCTGGGTCATATGAAGGGTGGGAAATTGTCAATGCCTTTAATTTTTATTTTATTTTTCCTCCGCCATCCCCCTGTGCTCCCCCCCCTTTTCCCCGTTTTCCTCTCCCTGCGGACTCTCACAAACAAGGCAAGAGACGGACAGTATTATAGGTTTTCATGAAAATAATCTCTTGGAATATTAGGGGTTTTAGTAGGGGTATAAAAAGAGTCGATGTGTTCGATGTAATACAAAGGTTTCTCCCCGCTATAGTCTGTCTGCAGGAAACGCATTTGACGAACGAGATGGTGGGAGTTTTAAGTAGACCTTGGATGCAGCACTCCTTTCACTTGGTTTTTTCATCCTATGCGAGGGGTGTGAGTATATTAATACACCGCGACATTGATATTAAAATAGTAAAAACTGTTGTAGATAAGGCGGGCCGCTACATTCTTATGGATTGTCTACTAGAAGGTAGAGCATGGATAATAGCGAATGTCTATATACCGCCCCGTTTTAAAATAGATACTCTGTTAAAAATTCATGACTTTACGCTCAATGCAGGGGATAAATCACTGATGGTGTTAGGGGATTTCAACAATATAATGGATGAAAAAATTGATATATGTAGAATAGGAAATATCCAAGGAAAAGGTATGGGATCTAAACTAAAAAGCACAATACAAGAGTTGGGGTGGATTGATATTTGGAGAGCAATGCATCCAAAATCAAGGAAATATTTGTGTTTCTCCAAAACGCACAAATGCCTATCACGGATTGATTTAGTATTTACTAATAATAAGGGTTCACTAGAAATTGAACGAGTTAAGTATGGACAACGGGGGGTCTCGGACCATAACCCCATTATTATAAATACGAAAATAGGTGGCGGGGAAAAAATAAGAGGTATGAAAATATAGGTTGGATAAATATAATGGGGGTACATGACAAATTCTTGAAAGAAATCAAGGAATATTTTTTCATAAATGAGGGTTCAGCGGGAATTAACACTGTTTGGGAGGCCGCAAAGTCCTATATTAGAGGGATTATTATAAAAATTTAGGGGGGGGAAACATTAGAATTACAACACGAAGCGGAAAGTTATGAAAAAATATATATTGAAAACCCCACAGAGCAAAATTATAAAGTATGGTTAGATAAAGTTACTTTAATGGAGGATGAGTTGTTCTTGATGGTGGTACAACAAAAAGAGAACTTTGTGAGAGATAACTATATCCACGCACATATACCTGCTAAAAAATTAGCCGCCCTGGTGGCAGCCCAGATAAATAAAAGTAGGTATATATATTGCCTGGTAGACAAAGCCGGACATAATATCGTTGAACAAGCAGCCAAAATAGATCTACTTAAAAAATACTTTAAGGACATATATAGTAGCAAAATAAAGAAGAATGCAGCAGAAATACAACACTTTTTGGAGAAAATCACGATTAAGATACTTACCATAGATCAAAGGGATAGATTGGAAATCCCCATAGATCCAACAGAAGTGGATAATATATTATTAAAGACAACTAAAAACAAGACCCCAGGTACTGATGGTATTCAGTTTGAAGTCTATACTCAGTATGGGGAAATACTGATCCCGAACTTGCTTAAAATGTGGGACTCCTCTAGAGAGTCAGGGAAATTGCCCGACTCCCTGAGGGAAGCCCTAATTACCCTTATCTTAAAACCAGGGAAAAATCCAATGTTTCCTGATTCATATTGCCCCATTTCACTGATCAACACTGATAATAAGATATTAGCAAAAATATTGGCGACTAGGCTTAGGGAGGTGTTGCTTATACACGAGGATCAGACGGTATTCATGTTGGGTAAAACAACAACTGAAAATCTTATTAGATATTTTGTAAATACCCAAGTGGAACCCACAAATAGTGGTGAGAGGATGATCTTAACCTTAGATTCCTCAAAAGCTTTCGATACCATAGAATGGCCTTTTTTGATGGCAACATAAAAAAAAATGGAAGTCGGTGATATATTTGTTTCTTGGGTTAAATTATTATATACTGAAATATCTGCAAAAGTGATACTGAATGGAGAACATTCTGATAACATACCAATTGGTAGAGGTGTTAGACAGGGGTGCTCCTTTCCCCTCTATTATTTGCCATAGCTATGGAACCTTTAGCGGACATGATTAGGTAAGATAGGGAGATTGTGGGTTTTAGGTATGGTTCCCACGAATAAAAAATTGCTCTATACGCGGATGACATTATGCTATTTGTGGGTTCACATGGTTCACTCCTCAAGATTTTTCAGATATTTGATGATTATAGCAAGTATTCTGGTCTTAAAATAAACTGGGCTAAATCAGCATGTATCCCGATTGACCCTCTAAAGAATGTAATACCGGGCCAATTGGAGATTAAGAAAATAGATGAGCCGGTAAAATACCTAGGCATTCAGATCACTCCCAACCCCAAGGATCTTACATCTAAACATGCTTCCTAAAATACAGGAAATAAAGAAAAAAGTAGAAGTGTGGAAAAAATTACAGGTTTCAATGGTCAATCTCATTGGTGAAAATGTCTATCTTACCTTCCTTGAATTATATTATGTGGAACGCGCCGATAATAATCCCTAAAAAAAATTATTAAAAGGATAGTATCCCTATTGACGGATTTTATATGGTGCGGTAAAAAACCTAGAATTAAAGCGCAAATACTGTACATCCGAGAGAAAGAAGGTGGACTATCAGTCCCGGACTTGGAACTCTATTTTTTCTCAGGCCAAATTAGAAACATGATAAACTAGAGCAATTCACAAAGATATAAAGCTATGTTAGAAGGGATTAATAAAAACTTAGATAAATGCAGTATTTTTCAAGTAGTGGAAGCTAAAACCTTGTCGCATCAGCAAACCAACAAAGTACCACTCTTTGAGTTGTGGACCAAAATTTGGAAGGAGATAAGGGATATGTGGCCCCAGACTGGAATGCATGAGGGCACTCTACTGTGGGATAACACTTATCTTAGAGAACTAAAATCTATTGAACAGGAAGTGTAGTGGAAAAATGGTATCTACAAACTGGGACAGGTATGGAAGGATGGAGATGTAATTGAATATTCAGAACTTAGAAACGCCTGTGATATTGGAAATAGAGATTTGTCTTTCTACTATTTGCAATTGAAACAAGCCCTGAGAGCGTCGGTAGGGAGGGGAACATATATATCTACCCTCCCACAACCTATAGCAAATATATATAAGCTAACAGCTGGTAAGAAGCTGATATCAAGGATATATCGAGATCGATTATATCAGAAGACAAAAAAAAGAGCAGCAACCTATTTAGGGTATAAATGGAAGAAGCTTTTTCCCCAACAGATAGAGTTTTAGGAGAAGGTGATACACGCAAAAAACAGGGTTTCACATAACTTTTCCCATAGGGTTACACAATTTAATATATTATATTGATTATACTACTCCCCTAAAGATTTGATGAAGTTTTATAAGCCTAGTGAATTTAGCTGCAAAAAATGTGGACAGATAGGTGTGGATGATGTCCATATACTCTGGACATGCAGAGAGATCCAAAACTTTTGGTGTAAGGTAAATGAGAAAATAGACACATACCATGGGTTTAGTGTCCTGGTAGAGTTTGAAGTATGCATGTTTGGAGTGATGGACAGGATAGACAATTCAAAACAGCGAGAAATAGCAGCTAAACTCTTGTTTCAGGCTAGGAGATGTATCATTGGACATTCGGGCAGTAGTATGTTACCAACGGTCAAGGAATGAGAGAATCTTGCTAGAACTTCTATAATTAGAGAAGAATTTAATTTAGTATCGAAGAAAAAGAAAAATTTTAGATTCTTTAGATTGTGGCAGAAGTGGTTGAAAGGCCGACAGGATTAAGAATGGTGGTCCGCCGGGAGGGGGAGGGGACGGGGAGAGGCTTGGGTTACGGAGGTGTGAGGAATCTTCTCTTTTTTTTTTTTTTCTCTCCTTGGGGAGTAACAGGCATTGGGGAATAGGAGGGTAATTTATAAACGGTATTTACATTGTTTTTATAATGTAAAAATATTAATATTGATAAAGATTGTAATAAATTTTTGAAATACTAATAAAGATTATATAAAAAAAAAAATCTATGCCATATCCTTGTTGGTGTAGATTTAAGTTTGTGGCACATGGACAACACAAATATAAGGCAAATTTATTAAGAGGACTGTGCCTCTTAATAAATTTGCCAGATCTTATTCTGGATAACTTTTTTTTTTACTAAGCTTGATGCATGAAACAGCATTCTTTAGTATATGGGGATAATAGCTGTGTACATATGGAGTCTTAAGGAGTCTGTATGACAAGACAGAGAGGATCCATATTAGGCCTCATCTGCATTGTGTTCTTTTCATGTAGTTTTTGCCATGTTTTTCACCCATTAAAGTCATTATAAAAAATAAAAATGCTGTATAATGTAAATGGAAGGTTTAGAAATCCTGTTCACCACCATGTAACATCAACATATCACACAGCATACAGAAAAATGTGCATGAGCCCGAACAGTATAATACAACCCTGGTACTGTAATTAAGTGTATGACCATTATTGAAGAAAGCCTAGTAATAAGCTTAACCCTTCTTATACTACTTCCTTGTTCTCTACCATTTCTAACCTATTTCTTTCATTTTTCCTACTCCCCGACTGGAATGAATGGCTTTCCATTTCATTTGACCAGCAGCAGCATTAATTTCAATAGAAACCTTTCCCTCGAACACTGCTCCACAATCCATTCATGTAATCGTTAACTAATGACAGATAGGGGCTGCAATTCCTTGCCTTTATTGGAACATTTTTAGTGCCATATTTTAGGAGGAAAGTGACCAGATGTCTGCAGATATGAAGGGCTCTAAGTAAACAGGCATTAGGTCATTGCATCGACAATATTATTTTTGAATGTGATTATACATTAATCTGTCCCAAGTCAATAAAATCTGTATATATTAGCATGGGTTCCTAATGGGTTTGTTTGCTTTTAAGAAGCAGTGTGCATGGCAACCTGCCACTCCATTGAATGGACAACCTGCCGCTCCATTCAAACCAGAGCAGTGGACTGCCATTCTCTCGAGTGGTTTAGGTCTCAGCAGTTCGACCCCGACTAACAAATGCTAATCCCAGATGCCTGTACATAAGTTTATTTTAAAAAAAACGCTTTGGGGGATATTTAGTAATGCAGGCACATCATTTTAACAGTATCCCTCTCCCCTGTGCCATATGTACTAGCTTAATGAATTGACATAGGCTTAAAATGATGCCAGATCAGGCCTAGCATTTTTTCCAGCCACTTTTCTATATAGAAAAATTGTGGAAATCTCTCAGACCCCGTCATCTTTGTCACAAACTGCGGACCACCTAGATGACAGTCACAAAACAAACCCAGTAGTAATGAATGGATTTAATAAACAAAAATTTTGTAATGAAAAAAATATGACAAATTAGATTTGAGCCCTTTGTTAGGCCTCTCTACCACCACAAATCCTTTTTTCGTTACAGAACGTTTTCATTTGTGTATTCTCAGACACTTTGACTCTTTCCTGGTTATATTTCATTTGCACACAATTCCCTGTTTCATCCTAAAGGAAATTTCAATTTTCCTTGCGTTAATGGCTTTTCTTTTTTGTACTCCATTTCCAGGTGACAATAGTCACCTATTTTCAGGATCCATGTGCTTGACTTTCATCTCTATTCACTTCAATGGAGTAGATCTGTTTGTTCTACAAAAAGGAGCCCCTCCAAGACTTTGTGAATAAAGGGGCATAAGGCACATTAATTGTAAAGAAATTGTTACCCAATGCACAACAAAGCTCGTGCAAGAGTTGGTGTTCAAGGAAAAAAATCTAGATAGGTTTTGAAAGGAAAGGCATTTCCAGCTGCAGAAACTACTGGCTCTTAGATAAATGCCTCCGTTCCTATTTTTTGTATGCTTGTCTACTGTCATGCAGTATCAAGTGGTTTCCAGAAATAATTAGATGCATTTTGGACTCCTGACGGAGCAGACAAGTCTCCACCAATCAAAAAACATGGGCAGTGTTGGACTGACTTTTCTTGGGCTCACCAGAGGAAATTATTCTGAGGGCCCAGCATCTGTGTATACAGGACATATGCGTGTTAATTTTAAGTAACTTTAGTTATCATTGCACATACATGACTTGTCATCAATAAGGTTTAATAGGATATCTGGTGGTTATTGGTTCCAAAGTGAGCTCAAAGTTATCATCCTCTAGTCCTTGAAGGGAACCTGTCATCAACTTTATGCTGCCCATACTAACGGCAGTATAAAGTAGAGACAGGTGAGTTGATTTCAGGGGTCTGTCATTTAAAAGTTAAAAGTAAGTGGTTGCCGAGAACCAACATCACAATCATTGCAGACTGGGCCTGGAATAGAGTAACGGCCACCTAAGAAGAGTCATGGTTATTTATAAATTCCTGCTCTCCCTGTCCACCTACTCATGATTGACAGTCTTCTACCTAGTTTTCTCCCTTTCTCTCTAGGAGAGAATTGCAGATGGGTGGGGAGTGCAGGAGATTATGAATAACCAGGACTCTTCTCAAGTAGATTTGACTCTTTTCAAGGCCTGGACTGCAATAATTATGATGCTGGTTCTCAGCAAACACTTACTTTTAGCTCATGAGTGACACACCGCTGAAATCAGCATTTTGGTCACTATTTTATGCTGACCTCAGTGAGGTCAGCATAAAGTTGATGACAAGTTCTCTTTAAGGCCCTGTTTTATTAGGGACCTATTATAGTGTCAGAGCTCTGGCACTCTAAACATATGGCCCCTAATGTGTCACTTTTGTGCTACTGGAAACAGATCATCATAAGCATAAGAGTGATTAAGAGAGCTAACTTTTTACTTTTTAAACTGAGGCTACTGTGGCTTTCATCATGCTATGGAGACACTGTGGTTGGCATTGTTATGGATGCTCCAGGTAAGCATTTTTTGCCACTTTTAGCCCAAAAAAATTATGTCCTTTTTCTGGTGTTTTTTGCCCAAAGTGAGGGACATTTATCAATGTCTTTATGCCATAATTGCCCCATAATTTGCGACTTTTAGAGGGTAGGGATTAATGGGAAGGATAGGTGCTTTGCACGACCTTCCAGATTTACTATAACTAATGCCAGAAACTGGTGTACATTATAGCTGAAGTATAGTTGAAGTGTGCACAAGCTCCTAACTTACGTAGACTTCAAAATCTGGTGCATGTACTGCTTTTTAATAACTTAGGTGTATCTCACTATATCACAGGGAGATCAAGACTGGTTTATGGGAATGCCAGTCTTGAAAAATGTCCCCCAGTGTTTCTTTCCACTAACGTTTTCTTCATGGCCTTTTTTTTCCCCTATAGAGAAGGAAATTTAAATATTCCTGAAAAAATGCCAAGAGCTACAGTATGCCCAGAAAGACAAAAAAAAACCTCATCTATTTAAGAAAAACTCTAGTAGCAAAAAGTGCTTGTGTGGCCTGTATTTCATATTTCCCATAGACCTTCAGCTAAATTCTGAAAAGCAACACTAGAATACCATGTGTGAAAGCACTCAGAGGTTTAGGTCAGAAAACATAGGATCGTGGTCAGAGTATTTGAAGGCATAACGTGAAAAATTCAGCCATAAGCCACATGTCTACAGGAAACAGCAGGATTTGAGTCTGTTTCTGAAAATACATCAGTGCTACATGCATAATAGATGGTAATAATAATTCTAGGGCCCATAAATTGCTGAAATCTTTAGGGGAAAATCATGCCTTGCCACCATCATAAAAATATCTGTAATGACTATGACTTTTTTTTCCATGTTAAAATCAGAAGTTATGCACATTTCATTTGTGATTTTACTGTGATTTGTCAGCAACAAGGTCAAGCACTATCCTTATAGCTAGTGTTGTGCAAAGTCAAGCATTCAAAGCGGAATTCACTCTAAAGTTTAGGAAAACTTTGATTCGCAATGAATCCGAATTTCCTCGTACTTCTTGTAACAAATCATGTTTCCCTAAATGGCATCTGCAAGTGTTACAAAGCGAAATTAAGTGTAGAGGAGATGAGCCCGGGAACGCAAGATCACTTATAATGCCGTGTAGCCAGCCGCAGATAGCCATCCCCTATATAGTCACAGCCTTATAAAACCCTCATTCCATTCTGTCCTGTGAGCTGAGAGACATGGCAAGCTCTAGGGACAGTGTTGCTGAAAATGATTAATAGATGAATATTGGAGAGGGAGAGTGCAGGGAGAATGCAGGGAAACTGAGTCAGTTTTATTTATTCCTACATTTCCTACATCAGCCATAAACTAAGATAAGTAATTCAACACCAATAAGATGGAAGCCTTTATTATTCCACTGCCAGCCATGTCCCCTTAGGTCACCAGGTCTTAATGTTGACCATCCTCATCTTTTGCTGGCTGTGCTTCTTTCGAATCATCCTTCAAAGTCTTCATGTCCTAGAAAACTCTTCAAGATGCAGAGAGAGGAGGAGCTGGATGTCCCTGATGACATATTCTCATCAATATTAGATGATGTGGAAATGGAGGAAAAGGAGATGGCAGAAGAAAGGCTCTCACTTGGAGGGCAGGAGAGCGCTGGGGTTGGAGAAGTGGGTACAGGCCCTGATTAAAGGTGCATTAAAGGTGCTGAGCAGCCATTAACAATGAAGACCAACTTTACAGTGTGGTCTTCATTATTAAATAAAAAGCAGCTGCGGGCCAATTGGCAGCATGGTTCTTCACCCCAGCAAGGCCGAAACCTGTCCGCAGCACGGCTGCTCCGTGTGGCTGCATGGTTTGTACCCTAAGGCAGAGTGGCCTTCGGTATACCTGATTTGTAGCGATTCGTGAGGAATTCGTTCTTAATTAATCAAATTTCTTCTGGATCTTCGTGGAAATCTGCCAAATCGAATTTTTCTCAACTTCGCTCATCTCTGCTTAGAACCTATAGTAATATATCTTCCTTTTAGATGCCAATTAAAGACTGCACCTCATGTATAATAAATGCTTTAGAAATAAAAAGTATAAGTGTTAGAAACTTTTTTCTAATATGCAAAAAAGCATAGATTTCAATTATGGAGTTTAATGTACACAGATGCAAAACTGTTAAACTCTTGCTTGGCTAAGATTTCTGATGCTTTCTACATGATCGTTTCGGTTTCATGGAGCTCTTCCTGTACGCACAGGAATATTCTTACTTAATACATAGAGTGTAATAATCTCCATTTTTTTAATTCAAAGTTTTCCAGTGGCTGGGATCTTTAAGCATAAAACTAGGACATTATACATATTCTCCTGTAAGATCCTCAATGGTTGTAATTTGGACCAGATGGTGTGGAGTGCAACTACACATTCTGCATGATTTGTTCAGTGCAGTCTTTCATTCAGTGTATTCTTTTGTATACTTTAGTCTCAGATATTCTCTTTCTGTAGACTATTATCTGCTTAAAGCAGCCTACACAAGAGCACAAAAAGAATCGGAAGTGCCTACGTCATGATTGATGAATATCTGGAGTAGACAGAGAGTAGATAATTGTGCAGGATGAAAGATTAGAAAATTATGTTGAGACAATTTTTTGAGGGTAGTTTATGAGGCTTGAGATATAATCAGAATCTGAATATATAATGCTAAACCAGTATTCTTAGAAGAGCTGCCAGTTTTAGAAGTAGAGATATATCTTTGAGTCACATGGGAATTCAATGGAAGTGAATTTTTTAGGGGCACTGATTTATTTTACTCTGCTTGTAGTAGCCAATTCTCCTAGAATACAATGGACTTTGTGGATACAAAAAAGTACAAGCTCTCAGCTATCTCTGGTTGCTCTACAGAGCTGACTGGATTGGCAGCATGCATGGGTGTCCGTCACTCTACTGAAATGTGGGAACACAGACCACAGATGATTAGCAAAGGCCTCAGTGGTCGATGATTATCCTCTATCCTGTGGATAGGGGATACGTTTTTTCACTGGGATAACTTATTTAAACAGAAATCTAGAGCAAGAAAACCCAATAACCCAACTCCAGGATGTGCATACATCCTAACTATTATCAGTAATGGCAGATTCTAGAAGGTGACGATTCAATACAGAAAAGGTAAAGAGTTCATTTTGAGTATATTTCTTTTCATCATAATTGCAGAGCCAATGGAGTGGGTAATCTGTGAATACATGTGGTATTACTTTATGAATGATCTGTATGACTAGCTAATCCAGGATTAACATGTGGTTTAGCTCAAGAACATGTTCTGTGGTCTATGGAATCTAATAATGGACTTGAATGCAGCTGATCCTCTTTTTTCATGCATTCATCCTCTTAGAAGAAGGCCGTTTTCACATGGTCAGCATTTGGTCATTATATCCGAGCCAAAACCAGGAGTATTTCCAAACACACAAAAAGGCATTAATAATTCCATTCTATTTTTCCTTTGTAGGTCTCACTCCTGGTTTTAGCTTACAAATACTTACCAAATACTGATGCAAAATACTGACAAAATAATGACAGTGTGTAAGTGTCCTTAGGCTGGGTTTACAGATTGCGGATGAGTTGTAGTAACAAAAAAGCAACTAGAGATGAGTTAATTTTTTAATAAATCGATTCGCCGGTTCGCCGAATTTTTCGGGACAAATTTGGTTTGATACAAATACATTTGCAGAGAATTACGTTAAAAACGGCTATTTCCTGGCTGCTGAGAGCCTTTATAGTGATGTAGAACAGTGGTCCCCAACCACCGGTCTGCGGCCCAGGACCGTGCCCTGGATGATTGTTTGCCGGGCAGCGGCAATACAGACAAGGAGAAATGCAGGAGCCAGCAATCTCCATACTAGTATGACAATCCCTCAGGAAGCTGCTCCCAGCCAATCCCAGTGCTTCTTTCATGTACACCTGATGTGAGAGCAGCTATAACAGGCCTGCTGATTGGTTAGTGCTAAGACAAATGCTGATTGGCTATAAATGGATTGGGGTGGGGCTTAGCACAGTCGGAAGTGTAGAGTTTTCAGATTCGTGTGGCTTGCTGTACATTACTCGGGCTGGTGACTACCTGCAGTGCATGACCCTGTGTGCTGTGTGGGCCCTAGCTGCTGTCATGGGGTTGTTACTGTTACTGCCTGAGGTAGGTGATGCTTGGTGTTTGTATCATACAATAAGTTAGTTAAAGAAGCAACCTATGGCCTTAAATGCACTACAAATCCCAGCAACCCCTCAGCTATTTATGCCAGGCAAACACTGAATAGATATTGTATGGGGGGGATTGTTGCCCCATGCAGTATAATGTCACCATTTGGCCCACCCTATGCAGTATAATGTCACCATTTAACCCACCCGATGCAGTATAATGTCACCATTTGGCCCACCCCATGCAGTATAATGTCACCATTTGGCCCACCCCATGCAATATAATCTCACTTTGTGGCCCCATACAGTATAATGTCACCTTGGCCCCAGTCGCCTTATACATAGTGTTATATATTTTAATATGCACCTTGTGTTTTATTATGCTTGTGAATCAGTCAGTGCCGACCAGATCCCCCCTAGCCCCCCGGTCCCTGGGGAAATTGTCTTGCATGAAACCGGTCCTTGGTGCAAAAAAGGTTGGGGACCACTGATGTAGAACACTGTGCCTTGTAGTAACATGCATAGGAAGTCTGCTTTGGTAGTGAAATAATACTGTGAGTCCGTATGACATGCAGATGACAGGCGTCGCTCTTAGAATCACAGCATACTTCACTTATTTGGGTGGCCACGGGGCCAAAACTGACCAAATAACTCAAGTATCAACTCAGCCTTCCAGGTAGATGTTAGCGTCAAGAAGAAGCAGACTCTTTTTACACCCTCGTCAGCTGATTCCACATAGATGTCTACAGAACCTGTTGTTATTATACAAGTAGAGCCCCCCGACAGAGTGGAGAGAGTGTTAGCAGTAAGTTTGTGTTGACGTCACTGATTAATTTTCCCCATTCTCTGATCCGTCAGAACAATTACCCAGAAAAAACGGATCCTGTCTGTGGAGCATACGGCTTTACTCGGTCAGCATTTTTTCAATAATTCATCAGTATTACTAATGCCAAAAAAAAAACAGGAGTGGATCTAAAACAGAGATGACACATGAATGGAATATTGTCATGTCTTCTGTGTTTTGTACCCACTCTTGCTTTTGGATAATAAATCATAAGCCAATTCTGATGGGACGATAAAAGCCTTACAGCTGCTACACAGACAGGATCCGTTGTGCATCCTGTTTTTCCTTCTCAAAGATCAGAAGAAGTGTCAAATAAATGATGATGTCAGCCAATAGTGATGGACGAACATCGTCCGGGATGATTCGCGATCGCGTGAACGCGATCAAATGTTCGCGAACCGCAAGTTCGCGGCGGGCCCCATTCACTTTAACAGAAGGCGAACCTGGAAAACCTTCAGGTCATATTTTCAGCCACCAAATACTTACTAGAAGTGCACAAATCGTCCCACAACATGGACAGTGACATACCAGAGCGGGATCAATGACAAAAATTCCCACAAAAAATATGTATTTTAATTAGGGGCCATTTTTATGCATCTTAAAGGGAAACTCTCAAAAATGTGCCCTGCTGGAGCCTAGAAAAATAATATTTTAGGCCACGGGAGTACAGGCCCCAAACATTAGGCATTCACCGGACAGAAAACATCAAGTGATTATGTGGCTGGAGATATATTAGATGGACATTGGATATCAATTTTATTGCAGGCCAGTGGACTACAGGCCCCAAAAATTATTCATTCACAGTACAGAAAAGAACAATTGATAATGTGGCTGGAGGTACATTAGGCAGTCACTGTATAACAATTTTACTGTTGACTAGTTAGATTACAGGCCCCAAAAATCATGCCTTCACCATACATAAAAGATCAAGTGATTATGTGGCTGGAGGTATATTAGACGGTCAATGGCTATCAATTTTACTGCAGGCCAGTAGACTACAGGCCCGAAAAATTATTCATTCACCAGACAGAAAACATCAAGTCATTATGTGGCTGGAGGTATATTAGATGGTCATTGTATATCAATTTTACTGCAGGTCAGTGGAGTACAGGCCCCAAACATTAGGCATAGACCGAACAGAAAACATCAAGTGATTATGTGGCTGGAGCTATATTAGACGGTCATTAGTTATGAATTTTATATCACACCAGTTGCAATTAGTTGTTCCAATAGCGTTTGTCCCTCTGTATAGCTGCGGTATCTCAGCAGAACCGCACACAACTGCTGCACAATATAAATGCACTATATAGAAATTATATTATAGGTATATCACACCCCTGCCTCAATCAGTTTTTTCTGGGGGCAACTGGTATATCACACCAGTTGCAATTAGTTGTTCCAATAGCGCTTGTCCCTCTGTATAGCTGCGGTATCTCAGTAGAACCGCACACAACTGCTGCACAATACAAATGCACTATATAGAAAGTATATTATAGGTATATCACACCCCTGCCTCAATCAGTTATTTTGAGGGGCAACTGGTATATCACACCAGTTGTAATTAGTTGTTTGAATAGCATTTTGTCCCTCTGTATAGCTGCGGTATCGTAGCAGAACCACACACAACAGCTGCACAATACAAATGCACTATATAGAAAGTATATTATAGGTATATCACACCCCTGCCTCAATCAGTTTTTTGGGGGGACAACTGGTATATCACACCAGTTGCAATTAGTTGTTCCAATAGCGTTTGTCCCTCTGTATAGCTGCGGTATCACAGCTGAACTGCACTCAACTGCTGCACAATACAAATGCACTATATATATTTTCTATGTTAGAAAGTATATTATAAGTATATCACACCCCTCTGTATGTCACACCTATTGTTAGCACACCTATACCACATAGCAACCTCTCCCTAAGCTAGCAAAAGACTGAATATAAAATGGCGGCCAGATCGGGTTTATTTATAGGTGTGTCCATGTGCTGAAACATCTCAATTGGCTGTCCTGTCCCACCTGATGGATGTGTCATGGGTCAAAGTTCTGCACAATGAAAAAGAATATGGCGCATGCAGACATCGCCATATGTTCGCCTGTTCGGCGAATTGCAAACGAGCAAAGTTTGCCGCGAAACGACTGCCGGGCAAACCGCACAATGACAGAGTCTGGAGGTGGTGGCAGCATCAGGATGCCACACAGTGGCAAGGTGACATACTGTGGATGTAGTTGGGAATACCAGTACCCGCTGAAGATGGTGGGAGAAAGAAGGAGCACTTGGCATCAGATGTTTGGCATCACGCGGGTAACAGCATCAGAATAGTAGCTGAGGCAGGTAGCCAGAAGAAACCTGTCTCTTTTGTTAAATTGTTGGTGTGGCACCATGGATGATCTAGTCTGATGTATCAAGGATTGGTGTGTGGAAATCCTGGCTGATCCATGCCTGATTCATCTTGATGCAGTGGGGACTGTAAACTCTTGCTAAATGTCATATCAAATGTATTGTGGTATCATGCTGTAATTCCCTTTAACAGGCTGGCAGTGAAATTTACATTTATTCGCCCCTTGGTGGTGCTTGCACCACTATATATATATATATATATATATATATATATATATATAGTTGGGGGTGTAAAGTTAGTGTGTCCGATGCTAATGGAGAGATGAGAAAGTTAATGAAGGAGGTGGAAATTTGTATTTCCACCGAAATAATTTAAAAAATATTTTAACGCATGTAAGTACAGCGCTTAATGCAGAATACAAGATTTTTTGTCCACTGAAATAATTCAAAAAAGATTTTACCGCATATAAGTGCAGTGCTTAATGCTGAATACAAGATTTTTTGTCCACCAAAATAATTCTAAAAAGATTTTACTGCATATACCCTATAAGATGCACCAGCCCATAAGACACAACTAGGTTTTTGAGGAGGAAAATAAGAGAAAAAATTTTTTGAACCAAAAGGTGTGCTTTTGGTGGGTTTTGAACTAATGATGGTCTGTGGATGACACTATTATAGGGGATCTGTGTCACTACCCCGGGCATGTTTGGCTCCCGACCTCCCACTGCTGCCACCCTGCTGAATTCCAGCCATGCTTTCAGCACATATAAACACCAATGTGAACTGAGAATGTATTCTTCTGTTTGTACTGAAATAGGCCACTAAAAGCTTACAACACATCTAACCACCGCCGATGTGAACTGAGAATGTATTTTTCTTGTTGGACTGAAATAGGCCACTATACGCTTTCACCAGAATTAACTGCAGAAATGCACTGAGAATATATTTATCTTTTTTTACTGTAATACTCCCCTATATGCTTTGAACAGAAATAACTGCAACGGTGCAGTGCGTATATATTTTTCTTGTTGTACTGTAATACGCCCCTATACGCTTTCAACAGAAATAACTGCAGAAGTGAAATGCATATATATTTTTCTTGTAGTGCTGAATAAGATACTAAGATATAAGCCACTAAAGGCTTTCCAACATAACACTTGCAGCCCAATAGCAAAAAGCTGGAATCACAGAGCTGGCTATTGACTATTAGGATAATAATCGTTCCCTGCAAATTTTTTTTACTGTAATAAGCCCCTATACACTTTTACCAGAAATAACTGCAACAGTGCAGTGTGTATATATATATATATATATATATATATATATTATTTTTTATGAAATACGCCCCTATACGCTTTCCCCAGAAATAACTGCAAAAGTGACCTGAGAATATACAATGAACAAAAATATAAGTGCAACACTTTCGGTTTTGCTCCCATTTTTCATGAGCTGAACTCAAAGATCTGAAACATTTTTTACATACACAAAAGACCCATTACTCTCAAATATTGTTGACAAATCTGTCTACATTTGCGTTAGTAAGCACTTCTTCTTTGCCAAGATAATCCATCCCACCTCATAGGTGTGGCATATCAAGGTGCTGATTAGACAGCATGAATATTGTACAGGTGTGCTTTAGACTGAAATGTGTAGTTTGATCACACATCACAATGCCACAGATGTTTGCAACGTTTGAGGGAGCATGCAATTGGCATGCTGACTGCAGGAATGTCTACCAAGGCTGTTGCCCGTGCAATAAATGTTTATTCTCTACCATAAGCCGTCTCGAAAGGCGTTTCAGAGAATTTGGCAGTACACCCAACCAGCCTCACAACTGCAGACCACATGTAACCACACCAGCCCAGGACCTCTGCATCCAGCATGTTCACCTCCATGATCCTCTGAAACCAGCCACCCGTAAAGCTGCAGCAACAATCGGTTAACATAACCAAATAATTTCTGCATAAACTGTCAGAAACCGTCTCAGGGAAGCTCATCTGCATGCTCATCGTCCTCATCGGGGTCTGGACCTGACTGTAGTTCGTCATCGTAACCGACTTGAGTGGGCAAATGCTCACATTTAATGGCATGTGGCAAATTGGAGAGGCGTTCTGTTCACAGATATGTCCCGGTTTTCACTGTTCAGGGCAGATGGCAGACAGTGTGTGTGGCGTCGTGTGGGTGAGCGGTTTGCTAACGTCAACGTTGTGGATCGAGTGGCCCATGGTGGCGGTGGGCTTCTGGTATGGGCAGGCGTATGTTATGGACAACGAACACAGGTGCATTTTATTGATGGCATTTTGAATGCAGAGATACCGTGACGAGATCCTGAGGCCCATCGTTGTGCCATTCATCCACGACCATCAGCTCATGTTGCAGCAAGATAATGCACAGCCCCATATTGCAAGTATCTGTACACAATTCCTGGAAGCTGAAAACATCCCAGTTCTTGCATCGCCAGTATACTCACCTGACATGTAACCCATTGAGCATGTTTGGGATGCTCTGGATCGTCGTATACGACAGCGTGTTTCAGTTCCTGCCAATATTCTGCAACTTCGCACAGCTATTGAAGAGGAGTGGACCAACATTCCACAGGCCACAATCAACAACCTGATCAACTTTATGCGACGGAGATGTGTTGCACTGCGTGGGGCAAATGGTGGCCACACCAGATACTAACTGGTTTTCTGACCCCCCCCCTTCCCCCCCAGTAAGGCAAAACTGTGCACATTTCAGAGTGACCTTTTATTGTGGGCAGTCTAAGGCACACCTGTGCAATATTCATGCTGTCTAATCAATAAACAATACAGCCGTGTTCAAATGCAAAACATACCAAATCTTTATTGTTACATACAAAACATAATAATAAAAAACATATAAGTCTGTGTCTGATCTGCATTCCAAAAGGTTTTTGTATTTTGTACATAGTTGCAAGTTCGGCAGCGCTGGCTGCCACAACGTGTAAAGCCCTTGTATGTCAACCATGTATCCACTTGTGGGCAAGATTCACGTATGAACATGGATGGAGACAAAGAATTCCCTATTGTTTGTGGTCTTTTAGAAACAATCCTACAACCCTCTTTGAGCACCGTATCAAGTATATTATCCTCATGTAGAACTGGAAGATATTTTCTAACGATGTTACGGATTAAATTGTATTGACGACTATATGTCAGTACTAAAGTTGGCTGTATAATTTTCTTTTCATTTGTGTTATTTTCTTTTAGCTCCTCTTTTGTACTTTTTAATTCCGCACAATTGTGATTTGTACTTGCAGTATGAACTGCTTGTTTTTGAATTCTTTCCTTTCTACATTTGTTTTTAACAGATTTATCTTTGGTTATTTTATTATGTTCGTTTGTATTTTTGAAGAGCAGTGTTTCCCTGCACTTATTTTTAGCCATTTGTAATCCTCTCGAAACCATCCACTCAGGATATTTTCTTTCCAAGAGGCGTCTCCATATTATATGGCATTCATGTTTGAAGGCCTCCAGTGTATTACAGTTTCTCCTGGCCCGTATGAATTCTCCTACTGGAATAGATTTGATGGTATGGTGGCAGTGATGACTGTCAGCTCTTAGAATTGTATTCCCCGCAATTTCTTTGCGGTACGTTTCCGTCTGGATGACTTTATTGGGGATGCCCGTGAGTTTTAAATCCAAAAAATTCACCATATTGGAATCCTCATTGTATGTAAATTTGAGATTGTAGGTGTTATTTTGTATATACTGTATGAACTTATGTATGGCAGGTACATCGCCACTCCATATTATGAGCAGATCGTCGATGTATCTGCCATACCAGTTCAGACAGTTGGCAAAGGGATTGTTGACATTATATATATATTTTAGCTCCCAGTAGATCATGGTTAAATTAGCAAGGGCTGGGGAATATTTAGCCCCCATTGAAACACCTTTTGTTTGAAGGTAGAATACATTATCAAATAAAAAGTAATTATGGCACATAAGGAAGCGGGTTACATCCAGGACATAATTCATGAAGTCATCTCCATAACCACTGCACTTGTGGAGATGATACTCCAATGCTTCAAGTGCAATGGAATGTGGGATAGAGGGATATAATGCGACCACATCTATCGTCAACCATTTATATTCAGAATTCCATTTTTTGTTATAAAATGATCGCAGAACTTCTGATGTGTCCTTGATGTAACCCGGTGTCCTTTTAACCATAGGCTGGATTATGCAATCCAACCAATTGCCTAGTCTTTCAGTTAAAGACCCTATGCCACTGACTATAGGGCGGAGCGGTGGTGGATTAATCTTTTTATGCATTTTAGGAACTGCATGCATGATTGGGGTGATAGGATATTTTACATTCATATAGTCATACTGTTTTTGTGTAATATGTGAATGATTTAGACCTATTTTCAGGATATTTGTATATTCCATTTGATATTTTGTAACAGGGTTAGACATAAGTTTGACATATGTATCGTCCTCTCTCAAGATTTGTATCATTTGTTCATAATATACATCTTTAACTAAGACGACAACGGATCCCCCTTTGTCTGCCATTTTTATAATTATTTTTGAATTATCAGCTAGCTCTTTAAGAGCTTGTTTTTGTTCTCTGGAGACATTGTGGGATACGCTGGCGTCTTTGAGAGTGTCATGCACCTGTTTCAGCTCCTTTTCAACCAATTCTTGAAATAAATCCATATTTGGAGTACGAGACATAAGTGGATAAAAAGAAGGATTTGAAGTTTTGAAACTATACATATTAAGGGGATTAATAGGATTGGTTTCATGTTCTTGTTCCCCCTGGAGATCCTCCAGGCATGTCAGAGTCAACTGCTCCTGGAATTCCATTCCAACATATTGATTATACATAGTTGGAGTATCCGACACGCTTGGAGGGTATCCAGGGGGAGGAACATCAAAGAAATGTCTAGCTACCGTAAGTTGTCTAATAAATCTGTTAATATCCAGCAGTGTCATAAATAGATCAAAGTTTACACTAGGTACGAAATTCAAACCCAATCTTAATACATTGATTTGTTCTTTTGTTAAAGTCTCTTTGGACAAATTGATTACATCGTTGCTGCAGGTGTATATTTCATCAGCTTTTGATACATTAATTACCTCCTCTTTTGCCGGGTTGCCATTGAGTGTCCTTTTTCTGTGTTTGCGCCCCGCTCTCCGGATTCGTTTTTTGCCGGAGCTGATTGGTAATTTCTATTTGGTTTATTTTTTTTGTAATAAGAGGTTTTGGGTCTCATTGTTTCATTTGTTCTTTCTTGAGTGGAATCCTGTGTTGAATCAAAGGACAGATCACTAAGTTCCATGGTATCCAATTCTGATGAAAAATTCACTTTAGGTGAGTACCCCTGTCCTTTATTTCTTTTATTGGATCTGTTCTTTTTTAGAATCGATTTGGGGGTGGTGGAGTAGGGATTTTCCCTTCTACCCCATTCATATATCTGGTCATGCTTGTAGTCATATAAGTCCCTTTGGAATTTTTTATGCTTTATTTCAACAATATGTTCTTCCATTTCTTTTATGTTAGCACTTATATCTTTTTGTAACATTTCATACTCCATAGTATTGTCCGGTCTATTTAGTTTCAATTTCAATGCATTTATTTCCGTTTGTAAATCCTGCAATTTTTCTCCCTCATACCTGACAATGAGTGTCATGAGTTTTGTAGAGCAGTCTGCAGAAGTGACCTGAGAATATATATTTCTTGTTGGAATGAAATTGGCCACTATATGCTTTAACCAGAAAACAATTAAATAGTGCAGTGTGTATATATTTTTCTTATTTTACTGAAATACGCCCCTATACGCTTTCTCTAGAAATAACTGCAACAGTGCATTTCGTATATATTCTTCTTATTTTACTGAAATACGCCTCTATACACTTTTAACAGAAATAACTGCAACAGTGCAGTGCATATATATTTTTCTTTTTTACTGTAATGCGCCCCTATACACTTTTAACAGAAATAACTGCAACAGTGCAGTGCGTATATATATATATTTTTTTTATGAAATACGCTCCTATACGCTTTCACCAGAATTAACTGCAGAAGTGACCGGAGATTATATATTTCTTGTTGGAATGAAATAGGCCATTATATGCTTTAACCAAAAAACAATTAAATAGTGCAGTGCGTATATATTTTTCTTATTTTACTGAAATACGCCCCTATATGCTTTCACCAGAAATAACTGCAACAGTGTAGTGCGTATATATTTTTCTTATTTTACTGAAATACGCCCCTATACGCTTTCACCAGAAATAACTGCAACAGTGCAGTGCGTATATATTTGTCTTTTTTTACTGAAATATGCCCCTATGCGCTTTTAACAGAAATAACTGCAACAGTGTAGTGCATGTATATACACTCACCTAAAGAATTATTAGGAACACCATACTAATACGGTGTTGGACCCCCTTTTGCCTTCAGAACTGCCTTAATTCTACGTGGCATTGATTCAACAAGGTGCTGATAGCATTCTTTAGAAATGTTGGCCCATATTGATAGGATAGCATCTTGCAGTTGATGGAGATTTGAGGGATGCACATCCAGGGCATGAAGCTCCCGTTCCACCACATCCCAAAGATGCTCTATTGGGTTGAGATCTGGTGACTGTGGGGGCCATTTTAGTACAGTGAACTCATTGTCATGTTCAAGAAACCAATTTGAAATGATTCGAGCTTTGTGACATGGTGCATTATCCTGCTGGAAGTAGCCATGAGAGGATGGATACATGTTCTCATTCTGTTTACGCCAAATTCGGACTCTACCATTTGAATGTCTCAACAGAAATCGAGACTCATCAGACCAGGCAACATTTTTCCAGTCTTCAACAGTCCAATTTTGGTGAGCTCGTGCAAATTGTAGCCTCTTTTTCCTATTTGTAGTGGAGATGAGTGGTACCCGGTGGGGTCTTCTGCTGTTATAGCCCATCCACCTCAAGGTTGTGCGTGTTGTGGCTTCACAAATGCTTTGCTGCATACCTCGGTTGTAACGAGTGGTTATTTCAGTCAACGTTGCTCTTCTATCAGCTTGAATTAGTCGGCCCATTCTCCTCTGACCTCTAGCATCCACAAGGCATTTTTGCCCACAGGACTGCCGCATACTGGATGTTTTTCCCTTTTCACACCATTCTTTGTAAACCCTAGAAATGGTTGTGCGTGAAAATCCCAGTAACTGAGCAGATTGTGAAATACTCAGACCGGCCCGTCTGGCACCAACAACCATGCCACGCTCAAAATTGCTTAAATCACCTTTCTTTCCCATTCTGACATTCAGTTTGGAGTTCAGGAGATTGTCTTGACCAGGACCACACCCCTAAATGCATTGAAGCAACTGCCATGTGATTGGTTGACTAGATAATTGCATTAATGAGAAATAGAACAGGTGTTCCTAATAATTCTTTAGGTGAGTGTATATATATATATATATATATATATATATATATATATGTTTTATAAAATACGCCCCTATAGCTGCAGAAGGGACCTGAGAATATACATTTCTTGTTGGAATGAAATAAGCCATTATACGCTTTAACCAGAAAACAATTAAATAGTGCAGTGCGTATATATATTTTTCTTATTTTACTGAAATACGCCCCTATACGCTTACACCAGAAATAACTGCAACAGTGAAGTGCGTGTATATTTATCTTTTTTTACTGAAATACGCCCCTATACGCTTTCAACAGAAATAACTGCAACAGTGCAGTGCGTATATATTTTTCTTATTTTACTTAAATACGCCCCTATACGCTTTCACCAGAATTAACTGCAGAAATGCACTGAGAATATATATTTCTTTTTTTACTGTAATACGCTTCTATATGCTTTGAACAGAAATAACTGCAACAGTGCAGTGCGTATATATTTTTCTTGTTGTACTGTAATATGCCCCTATACGCTTTCAACAGAAATAACTGCAGAAGTGAAATGCGTATATATTTTTCTTGTAGTACTGAATAAGATATAAGCCACTAAAGGCTTTCCAACATAACACTTGCAGCCCAATAGCAAAAAGCTGGAATCACAGAGCTGGCTATTGACTATTAGGATAATAATCGTTCCCTGCACTTGTAAATCACTTTCCTATGAATGTCCCTAGCGCCTTCTGACGTCTCTCCTTGCACTAAAATGCTTTTAAATGATTCCTCCCTATCCTTTCCCTGCACTTATAAATCATTTTTTCAGTTTTTTTTTAACATAGAGGTTTTTCCAATAGCTGTCCCTAGCGTCTTCACCTGTCTGTCCCTGTACTCTGAACGCTGGAAAATGGCAGAATCTAAAATGGCTGCTGTATTTATAGGGCTGTGACATCACAGGGCTGGCTGGCTGCCGATTGGCTGCATGCAGGCATGTCAATCTGGGTGTTCCCGCCTTCCCAGAGTTCCTTACTCCATGTCCTCAGTCCTCACACGTGTAGCCACCATTCGAGGAAATTTGCATTCATTGCAAATCGAGATTTTCCTGAAATTTGGATCGAATTCCACTTCGTCAGCTTCGATTCGCTCATCTCTAAATGCAATATAAAACGCTTTTTACAAAGCACATATACCGTATGTTTACTACAATTGCAGTGGTTTTGCAAAGCAATAATTGCCCAAATGATTTTTACAGGCTAAGGTTTTAGGCCACATATTCAGGTTTCTTGATGCTGTTTTGGAAGCTAAAAAAGGAGACAAAGTATTAAGGAGAGATATTGTAAAACTTCAGTTTTTTTTTATTCACTCCTTGTTTTGGCTTCTAAAACTGCAAAGAAACCTAAATTTGTGGTCATACCCAAAATGTTGGTTGTCTCTGTCTGTGTTCAGGGCTGGACCTGGATATAAGCTCCCCTTCACTCCTTTACCATGTAGGAGTGGAGCATTTGAGAACTTTCTTGCTCAGTTGCTTCCCTTGTCTTGCGTTACATTGCACAGAGCAATGTCTGTTTGTTGGGAGCCGGTGACGTACCGGACTTCACATCAGTATGCTAGGTGGAGACTTCTGCCTAGCAGGGAGCCTGGTGACATCACCAGCACAAATGGGCAGTATTTAGTGCTGTTCTGAGTGGTTTTAGAGGCAGGCATCATTGCTACCATCTTTGATTAAAATGATCTCTATAAGCTACGCATACACATTAGATTAATGGCAGCCTCCTGCCTGTCCTCTGATGACATGAGTCATGTTGGATTTCACTTTGTTCTGCTAAGAAATCAGTGTCAGAATGGTCTGGCAGTGGGTTGTCTTCCTCTCAAACTCTGCTTTCATGGTTTTGGGAAGGTTGGTGAGATAGCCCGTGGCCAAATGAGAGTATCTTATATATGGCCAGTTTAAAGGAGTTTTCAGGACTTCTTAATCCCTCCCCCAGTCAACGGTATAAGCCTGTAAAAAAACAAAAAAACTTTCTAATTTCTGTTTTGTTTGAACCTGATCTTAAAGGGTTTTTCCAGAACTCCCTAACACCACATTGATCTGTGTGAAACCTGATCTTAAAGTGTTTTTCCAGCACTCCCTAAAACCACATTCATCTGTGTGAAACAAAAAACTGGTGTGTCAAACAAAAAACACATTCTAATGTGACTTTCAGCTATGTCACACTCAATTGTGTCAGCTTTACATGTAGTAATACAAGACCTACTTGTCTTTGCCTTCAGGTCAGGCTAATTAAGAGTTCTTGTAGACATACTGTTATATCTTATGGTAACTTGTATGTACAAGCTTTCAGTTCAGTGTCACAAATCTGCCCATGACTTACAGTAATGCTCTTCAAAGAATGAGTTGTAGTGAGCAAGCAAAGATTTATGACTTCTGGTCACAGTAGAGGTGAGCGCTGGACTGTTCATGTACAACAGCACAACTGTCTCTATTCTCAGGGAAGATGTGGTTGCACATCTTTAGTCAATCTGTACTGAAATGCATGACAGTTATGGAAATCTTCAAGTGCTCTCATTCTGAGATTTCCAAAACTCCGATCCCTTTTATTGATGAGTGACTACTCATGCATAGCCAGTCAAGCACCTCTCCATTGAGAACAGAGAAAGAGAATAGGAAATCCTACTTCTACTTCATCTGTCAATTAATAAAAGTGTTCTGCTGGAAAACACCACTGAATGTTAAAACAGCATTCAATGATAAATTAACAGATGACGATAATTATAGATAACATTCTCCACACTCTGAACTATGTTAATGTCACCCATTCATCCATTTTACAGTAATATATTCTAATAACTGTACACATTCTCTAGTAACTTTCTAAAAGTTATGCTGTAGTTTTAAAAAATAGGTAAAGACAAAAAGCAGCAGAGTCTTGTATGTGCTAGAAATCTTTTATAGATGTACTGGAAGAAAGCTATTGGAAAAAATATTATATTCCCCAAAGGCAATTTTTAATGACTTTGAAAGAGAGTCCTAATATACTTTAAACTGGAAACATATCCACTGGCAGCATTGAGACTTTGCGATGAGAACAATTCTCATAGAAATAGAAATATGACCGAAAGCTATAACATCTAAAGAGCAAGTGCATGGATCTACAAGGTAATCTACACAATCTTAAAGATGTTGAGTGCATTTAGGAAAGTACCAATTGTTACATCCAACAAAACGAACACTTCACTAAAACTGAATACGTTAATGTGAAAGTACTAGCTATTGTGGAAAACCAACCCAAAAAAGCCTAGCAGGATGGGTTGCATGCAAAACAAAACCAAGCAAGGGTTTAAAACTCGCAAGACATTGCCACTCCAGGGGTTAAGATCACATCATACTTTAGCAGAAGATTTCTCTTGCATTTGAGAAAATGGATCACAAAATGGATCACAAAAGAGGAGATGCGGACAAACCGCCTTCCTTTCCCACTGTGGAACCCATACAAACATGGGGCAGGTTTTTTGTAATGCCATGAAGTTCCTGCGCCACTTTCTCCAACACATATAAATTGTGGAAAGGGAGTGCTCGGCTCCAGAGACTTGATGGAACTCACTAACATTTTCCACCACCCTGGCATGATGAATCTGGTACATGCTGCACAGGGGAAAGGTACTAGTATCTCCATTGTCCACAAGAACCCACACAAGTGTTGTGTAAAGCCTGCCTAAATAAATTCAGATGTGACTTCAGCTTATTCTGATTGACAATATAATTTTTCCCACACGTTAAGCTCCCAAGGGATAGCAAAGCTCAGATATGGGGAGATGTTTGCAGGAGATCTCACACTATAAAACTGTTATAGATGCCAGTGACACATCACCACTGACTTCCAATCTCTGATTAACATAAAAAAGAGAATCAAATTTTTTTACTGTTTTACTCGGAAGCTTGGCTATTTTCACCAATGAAGTGAAGAAAACAGAATGAAAAAGTATTTCTATAGTGTGAGCATGGTAGGACTGGCCCACCAAAGTACTAGAGGATCCTCCCGTAGGCACAGTCTCTGAAGCCATAGTGGGCCCCAAAGGTCAAGGAGAAAATACCATTTGGAGCTACCTTTGGAGCTGATCATTTGCCACTAGGGTGTATTTCTTTGATTCTAAACTTGTTTAGACTTTATTGATGATTAGAGATGAGTAAAGTTTAGAAAAATTATATTTAGCAACTTTGCCAAAGTTCACCAAGAAATTAGATTAGTTACAAATTAATTTGTCATGAATTGCTATAAATCAGGTATGCCCAGGCCACTCTGCCTTAGGCCGCATTCACACATACGTGGATTTTCAAAGACCACGGTCAGTGAAAACCCGTACTGCTGAGTGCACGAGCGCACGGAGTCATTGGTTGCTATGACACCATGTGCTTTGTGCTGCCACTGTACAGTAATACACTCGTATAGCTCATACGAATGTAGTACTGTACAGCGGCCGCGTCACAAAGCGCACAGTGTCATAGCAACCAATGACGCCGTGCGCTTGTGCACTCAGCTGGACGGCAAGGTATGTGTGAATGTGGCCTTAGGATACGGCCATGCGGAGCGGCCGTGCAGTAGGCAGGTTGCGGCTATGCTGTGGTGAAGAACCGCAAGGCGAATTAGCCTGCAGCTGTTTTTTATTTAATAATGAAGACTGCACTGTATAGTCGGTCTTCATTGTTAATGGCCGAGCTGCACCTTTAATGCAAACAGGGGATGTTGCTGGTATGGTGTTTGGATGGTTATGTGGGGGGACAATATGCATATTATTGCCATTCTGCCCTGCCTGGAAGAAGTAAAGCCAGCAAAAGATGAGGATGGTCATCATTGCGACCTGCTCCCCCCTAAGGGGTGCAGACTGGATGGTATTGGTTGGCACGCTGGGCACTGGAATAATAAAGGCTTCCATTTTATTAGTATTGAATTACATATCTTAGTTTACGGCTGATGTAAGAATAAGTAAACACAGGAATAAATATAACTGACGCAGAATGTGCGGTTGCCAAGTCTCTCCCTATGATCAGCTCACAGGACTAGTGATGGGTAGTTCGTAAACAATCAGTTCGAAATGAACTGATCTTCTAAGTGAACTAAATCATTTAGTTCACCTTCCTGATAAAGATTACTGTCACTGTTACTACCAATTGCTCTATAGTTCCTACTGCTAGAAAAGTAGGAAAACACAATATAGACAAAAAATAAAATTAAACAAAATATCTCTGAAATTACACTACTTATACTCAGCTGGTGCGTGAGTAAGAGAGTGAGAACGCAGTGTGTGTACGCTTACAAAACTCACCTGTTTTTGTGATAAAATCTTGATAGTCCAGAGGTCCAGTCTTGCTGCTGACCCTTGTCCCTCCTCTACTCTGTGCTGAAGATGCTATAATTTGTTGGAGGAGCCTGTTATTTCAGTACTAGTTCACTTAGTTATTAATAGTGATGGACGAATATCTGCCGGGACAGTGTGCGAACGCGATCAAATGTTCGCGAACCGCAAGTTCACTTAGTTATTAATAGTGATGGACGAATATCTGCCGGGACAGTGTGCGAACGCGATCAAATGTTCGCGAACCGCAAGTTCACGGCGGGTCCTATTGATTTTAATGGCAGGCGAACCTGAAAAGCCTTCAACTCATATTTGCAGCCAAGAAATAATTACTAGAAGTGCACAAATAGTCCCACAACATGGACAGTGACATACCAGATGTATTATTCGAATTTGCGAATCTCCATTTGTTATTTTTTTCAATGCAAAATATCGGCAATATAATTTTTGCGTACGCGCATGCGCAAATGCACTATTCAGTACCCAAATGCACTATAAAGAAAGTATATTGGTATATAACACCCCCGCTTCAATCATTTTTTTGGGGGGACGACTGGTATATCACACCAGTAGAAATGATTTGTTCCAATAACGCTTGTCCCTCTATATACCTGCAGTATCACAGCAGAACCGCACACAACTGCCGCACAATACAAATGCACTATAATATACTTTCTAACATAGAAAGTATCGTTATACATTGTACAAGGAAGGCAATCCATTAGAATATACATAAGTTAAAACGTAACCTTTAATAATGTTACTATGAGGGTCCATTCACAAGTCCGGACACCGGCAATGTGCATTCCGCAATTTGTGGACCTCACATCGCCAGCACTATAATAGAAAATGCCTAATCTTGTCTGCAATTGCGGACAAGAATAGGACATGTTCTATTTTTTTGCGGAAACTGAAGCACGGATGCGGAAGTGCGAATTCCCAAATGCGGATGTTGACAGCACATTCCGGCCCCATTGAAAATAAATGGGTGTGCACCCGTTCCGCAATTTTGCGGAACGGATGCGGACCCATTTTGCGGACGTGTGAATGGAAAAGATATCCCTCAAAATAAAAATAAATTAAATTATTAAAGTTAAGCAAAAAGCATAGATGTGGTAGGCAATAACAAGTGCTCGGCGGCACTAAATCAAGTGCTCGGCGGCACCAAATCAGAAACCATATGTCCTACCACAATCCGGGGGGTTCCAATGCACATCCTTGAATCCTGGAGAGAAAGCAAAAAACATCTATCCCTGGGCTAGATGATGATGTGGTATTGAAGGACAGGGTGGGCAAAGAACTATCCCTGATATTACCCTACAGGGGGGTGCTATTCTGGCCCTGATAGCCTAACCACAGACCACCCACCCTGATAAGAGCGACCCCCAGTCCGGAACCTTAACCTATATAAAAATGGCCCTAGTAAGCCCCTAGCCCCTAGGCCCCTGACTTCCAGGTGATCACAATATAGATCTATGTGTTTTTGACTCATTATAAAAGTATATTATAAGTATATCGCACCCCTCTGTGTATCACACCTATCGATAGCACACCTATACCAGTGCTTAAAATGACTTTTGTGGCCCTATTAGCTAGCGTTTGGTGTCCCTAACAGCCTGTCCCTGTTCCACACAGCAACCTTTCCCTATACTGGCAAAACACTGAATGTAAAATGGCGGCCAGATCAGGTTTATTTATAAGGTAAGGGGTATGTCCATGTGCTGAAACGTCTCAATTGGCTGTCCTGTACCACCTGATGGATGTGTCATGGGTCAAAGTTCTTCACAATGTAAAATAATATGGCGGGCGCGAATATCTCCATATGTTCGCATGTTCGGCGAATCACAAACACGTAAAGTTCGCCGCGAAACGACCGCCGGGCAAACCGCAAGGCCATCTCTAGTTATTAAGTCGCAGGATCCCTATCAGCCTCCTCAGGCATAGTGCTGCAGATCTATTCACTGCTCCAAGTATCATCTGCCTGTTCTTATTCAGACTGCTGGATAATAATAAATATATCTGGTCCTTTTAATAAAACTCATCCAAGGAACGGTAAATCCTATGTGTAATAGACCAGATCTGTGCATTTAAACACTTGTCAGTAGCATCACAGAGACATAATGAACTGAAGAAACGAATCTTTTGAACTAATCTTTTAGGTGAACTACATCAAAATGAACTAGATTTCACATCACTACACAGGCCAATAGCAGAGACCGTGCGGGATGAGGGTTTTATAGGGCTGTGATATCACAGGGGAAGGGTATCTGCAGATTGGCTGGCTGCACAGCATTATGGGTTATCTTTTGTTCCCGGGCTTGTCTCCTCTACACCTAGTTTCACTTTGTAACATGATCCAGCCACCATTTTAGGAAAACCTGATTCGTTAGCAAGGAAATTCAGATTCATTGCGAATCAAAGTCTTCCTAAACTTCGGACCAAATTCCGCTTTAAATGCTTCACTTCCCTCAACACTATTGATGATACTGGGATTGGGCCCTAAGAATAATTTCCTCTGGTGGGCCCAAGAAAATCCCAGTCCAATAATGAGCTTGAGACTCCCACCAAACAGCTCCCACATCTTACCTGTGTGCATGACCTGGAGTGAGTGGAAAAGTGGGGTTAACTGCAAGAGTAACAGTAAGACTACACAAAGCAAGTTTATTACTGCATACCACACCTGAAGTACTTGTAGTGCAGCTCCTAAATGTAGCTTTGCACAATCTGGACAAGCTGTTCCATACATTTAGCATTATGCAGAACTCAGGCAGACTGTCAGAACAGAAGTGTCTTATTTTTCCTTCAGTTGTGATTTTATGTACTGGCCTACATCGAATTCCCTGCCAGGTGCAAACAGCTTTCAGAGGACACCTGCGGCCTTTCTACACAAGCACACATTTAATGACAACCAGACAAAAAATTACATGTACAGCGGTCCTCTCCCTGCAATTCAAATTCATGTAAAGTAGGAATATTGTAAAGTGGCAATATAACTACATAATAAAACCCTGTGCAATATATCTTAATTACTGTATCTTACCAATTCCATACCAGTTCATGTGCAGCAGCCCAGTTTGAGGTGGCCCCCAATGCTACGTTGGATTTTCTTTGAGGTGTTGCTGGGGATGGTAAGGTGTGGTGCACAGCAATGGGAAATAAGTCCAGAGAGGCAGTGTTTGCAGTAAACCAGTGTGATTCTTTCCTGGAGGAACTGAATTGTAAAACAATACAGGCAACACACTTGACTTCCCCGGTCTCCTGTCTGGAAGATGAAGGTTCCATGCTGAGGAAAGGCCTGAGCTAGCTGTCCCTCTCTCTCTCTTAGAAAAATTATACCGTGGCCAAAAGGCTAGTGATCCAGAGTCTGTGGCTCAGCCTTCGGGCAGAGTATCCCAGTCTCAGTGTCTTCTTCTGGCTACTTATACGGTCTAGCAGAGTCTCTCCTACTAAACACTGTTCCCTATCTGCAGACACCTAGGGGCTCTGACTGCTGTACTTATATACCATTTCTAACTGATCTAGAACAGAAATAATGTTGCAGTTCAAGGATGCCATAGACTTGTATTTGACCTCAATACAAGTCAATGGAAGTGACTAAGCAGTTTTCAGTCTGACGAAGGTAAAACAGATGGTCAGAAGTTAACTATGTCTGGCTTTTTCCCTCCAAAACTCATAGTCCCTTATGACAGTAGTGGAAAGTTACTATTTCCTTAGTTCACAGGCTGGAAAATCTCAGCATTCCAAAATTAAGTGCAAATACAATGCAATAACAGTGCAAATGAAAAGAATATATCATATAAAATGCAGTGCCACAATATAATATAGTATAAGTGCAAACAACGGCATAAATCACATGGCAAATGAATCCTTCAAAGTGCAGTAAAGTAGGGAGTTGATGGCTTTGCATAGCAGCAATAGGAGCAAATGATTACAAACGTCCAGACTCCAAAGTATTCTTGCTCCAGGGCACTATACATGCAAGAGCAGACAGGTTTCCCTTTAAAGAATGTTGGTACAAAGCAGACAACCCCTTTAAGGATTGCTGCAGGCCTAATAATTCATTTTTTCCAAGTACAGAACCATGCCATGAACGCAACTGAATTAAGACCTGTATACAGGGGCGTAGCTAAAGGCTCATGGGCCCTGGTGCAAGAGTTCAGCTTGGGCCCCCCTTCCCTCAGTGATTTTTTTGCAGGGGCAGGGAAGCACATTGCCTTCGTGCTACCTGAGGCAAAAATTTAAACGGCACCCCCCATGCCAAATTCTTGACCTAACCCCTTCCCTCTGGCCTGAGGTGTAACTTGACCATCATGCACTTTTTATAATACTGGTGTCTTCTTGTGTGGCATACAAGGGTCTTTGGGCCCCCTCAGGCTCCTGGGCCCGGTAGCAACTGCTACCTCGGCACCCCCTATAGCTACGCCCCTGCCTGTATACATAAAGAGTGCTTCATCTTTTTCTGTACTGTTTAACACTTTTTGGTGGAATGTTCTGTTAAGGAACATTAAATGTTATAAAAATGCATACAAATTCCTCCCTCAATGTCTTCCTTTTTTGTTTAAAAAATAAATAAAAAATATTTCTACAGTTAAGAAATACCCCCTCCTCCTTTCACAAGTCTTAGGGCTCATCCCCAAATGCGGATCCCTAAAAAACGGATGCCGCCCGTATGCCTTCTGCAATTTGCGGAACGGAACAGGAGGCCCATTATAGAAATGTCTATTCTTGTCCGCAAAACGGACAAGAATAGAACATGCCTCATAATTTTTGCAGGGCCATGGAACAGAGCAACGGATGCGGACAGCACACAGAGTGCTGTCTGCATCTTTTGTGGACCCATTGAAATGAATGTTTCCATATATGGACCGTATACGGAATCAAAATACGGCCCGTATACAGAATGCAAAAAACGTTTGTGTGCATGAGCCCTTAGTCTGACTGTAAGACAGCTGGCTGCAGACGGAGCCTTTCCCCACTGTTCTGTCTACATCAGGAGACCAAGAATGTTATCCCCTAGCTCTTAGCTACAGTAGGTTTCACTCTTTGGTTGACAGCCAGATGAACTTGAAAGGAAATCAGGAGGAAATGAACATCTATATCTTTTATAAAAGTTCCACAGAGATCATGAAAATATCCAACAGAATGGGCAAGCTTCCCTCCTGATTGTTCATCATCAATCCTAGGTTTAATGTTCCCATATGTTCATAATGAAACCAATGCTGTAACTTATAAATGCATGCACTATTACTACTAGTTAACATCAATACTTGCTGGAGCTATGCAGATCACAGTCAAATCATTAGTGCTTCCATAAGGCAGATACATCCACTTGATATGTTTTGCAAATCTTTATAGCAGCACTACTTCTGAGAGAACATCAAAGCAAAAGTCTGGGATGACAGTTTGGATAATACCATAGGAAGTCGGCATAAATCAAGGAATAAAGATTCTAATATATATCAGATGTTTTTCATTAGCACGGAATAAGACTTGGGATCCTTAATCAGAACAGGGGTATAAAGCACACAGTAGTAGTTAAAGGGAATCATTAAATAACCTGTTGTTTAAATCAAGTTTTATGTTAAGCATATTTTTTAGAATTGTTTGTGATTTTTTTCTAAAATTCCTTATCACTATCTATATTTTAAAACAAATCCTAAAATAATACAGTTTTGACACTGGCCACTAGGTCTAAAATATGTTAAGACTTCTTATTCTTTGAGAGCAGCCATAGACACAACAGACTGGAGGAGACCTCATTGACGTCTTTGGGTGATGTCTGTCGTTGTAATACTGCCTCTGATGATCACTACTGAAAAGTTACTTGTACAGAATAAAAAGTCTTGGCATATTATTAGTCCTAGTGGTTAGTGCACAAAAGGCTTTTTTTTTTTTTTTAAGAAAAATAAAATAGTGACATGAAAATGAAAGGAAATATCACCAACAATATGTTTAACCCCTTCCTGACCTCTGCCATACATGTACTGTAGAAGTTGGGTCTTTAAAAAAGGATCTTGCATAGCCGTCAGGTGTCATTTTTCTGAGGTGTACTATTTTATAAAGAAATAAGCGATAAGGCTGCCATGGTCAATTGCAACAGAACATCAGAGTGATTTGGAGACTTTGTTATTCACATATAGTACAGACCAAAAGTTTGGACACACCTTCTCATTCAAAGAGTTTTCTTTATTTTCATGACTATGAAGGCATCAAAACTATGAATTAACACATGTGGAATTATATACATAACAAACAAGTGTGAAACAACTGAAAATATGTCATATTCTAGGTTGTTCAAAGTAGCTACCTTTTGCTTTGATTACTGCTTTGCACACTCTTGGCATTCTCTTGATGAGCTTCAAGAGGTAGTCCCCTGAAATGGTTTTCACTTCACAGGTGTGCCCTGTCAGGTTTAATAAGTGGGATTTCTTGCCTTATAAATGGAGTTGGGACCATCAGTTGCGTTGAGGAGAAGTCAGGTGGATACACAGCTGATAGTCCTACTGAATAGACTGTTAGAATTTGTATTATGGCAAGAAAAAAGCAGCTAAGTAAAGAAAAACGAGTAGCCATCATTACTTTAAGAAATGAAGGTCAGTCAGTCAGCCGAAAAAAGCAGCTAAGTAAAGAAAAACGAGTAGCCATCATTACTTTAAGAAATGAAGGTCAGTCAGTCAGCCGAAAAATTGGGAAAACTTTGAAAGTAAGGGCTATTTGACCATGAAGGAGAGTGATGGGGTGCTGCGCCAGATGACCTGGCCTCCACAGTCACCGGACCTGAACCCAATCAAGATGGTTTGGGGTGAGCTGGACCGCAGAGTGAAGGCAAAAGGGCCAACAAGTGCTAAGCATCTCTGGGAACTCCTTCAAGACTGTTGGAAGACCATTTCAGGGGACTACCTCTTGAAGCTCATCAAGAGAATGCCAAGAGTGTGCAAAGCAGTAATCAAAGCAAAAGGTGGCTACTTTGAAGAACCTAGAATATGACATATTTTCAGTTGTTTCACACTTGTTTGTTATGTATATAATTCCACATGTGTTAATTCATAGTTTTGATGCCTTCATAGTCATGAAAATAAAGAAAACTCTTTGAATGAGAAGGTGTGTCCAAACTTTTGGTCTGTACTGTAGCTCTGCACAATTTTCAACCATAGCTAAAGAATGGGATTCCAAAACTATTCAGCCAATTCCAAGTGAAGTCTACAATATGTGATAGACAAGGAGGAGAAACTGTGCAGTGGCCAGGTTTGAAGTGACCGTGAAGGCTACACTGGGACCCCCGAACACCGTTGAGGTGTCACCAAGTGTTACTGCTCTCCGGAGGGGATGGTAAAGCATGGTTCACTCAAATGGAAAATAAGTCCAGAGAGTCAGGGTTGCAGTAAACCAGTGTGCTTCTTTACTGGGGGAACTCAAGTGCAAAACAATACAGTCAATGCACTGATCTGGCTTCTCCATTCTCCCCTCTGGTAGTAGAAGGTTCTGTGCTGAGGAAAGGCCTGAGCTAGCTGTCCCTCTGTTCTTTAGGAGTCTGGTTCCCTGGTCAAAGGGCTAGTGACCCAGGGTCTGTGCGAGAATATCCTGAACTTAGAATCTACTTCGGGTCACTTTTGCTATTTGGCAGAGTCTCTCCTACTAATCACCAGTCTCTATTTACAGAGAACTTGGGGCTCTGATTGCAGTACTTATATACAGTTTCTGTGAACTGATCTAGAACCTTCTTGTGGAGGCAGAAGCTGGAGAATCACAGCCTAACCAAAATAATATTGCAGTTCAAGGCTGCCATAGACTTGTATTGGGCCTGAATAAAGGTCAATGGGAATGGCTAAGCAGTTTTCAGTTGTAAACAACAGTCTGACAGCTAATCCAGATGGTCAAAAATTTACTGTCTGGATTTTCCCTTCAAAACTCAGCTCTGCATAACCCTTTTGACAGCATTGGAAAATTACTAGCTTCTCAGTATACAGACTGGAAATTCCCAAAGTCTTCTTAGTGTGAACTGGCTGTGCATTAACTCTTTCCACAATTCAGTGCAAATACAGTACAATAACAGTGCAAATAACTTTAATTTGCTGTAACTGGAATTTCACTTTAAGGATATCTCAAAAATAATTTTATTATATCCAAATGTATTTATAAAAGTATGTCCAATTTTCACTAAATATATGATTCCCTAGTTCTAGAATGGTTCTCTGTCTCATGGTTCTGTGCAGTACTAGGGGCTAAAGTACTGCACAGGTCTTGCTAAGTAAAGACCATGTGAGTTGGTAAACTGTAGTCTAGATCATAGATGTGATGTCCCTTGTATAGCTGCAGTGTTATTAAGGTAAGGCTAAAGACCGCAATTAAAATACAACTACTGATGCTCCAGCAAAACTCTCACCCTACAGCCTCTGATTAGTGTTGATCGCGAATATTCTAATCGCTAATTTTTATCGAGAATATTGGCTCTTTGAGAATTCGCGAAGATGTAGATCATAGTGCTATATCTTCTTAATCGCGAATATTCTAGAATTTTTTTTTTATCAGTCCCCTCACTACTTTTTGCTTGTGGGCCAATGAGAAGGCTGCAATATCTTTGTCTGAACTTAGCAACATCCCTAGCAACCAATAGGAAAGTCGCCTACCCCTTACTATATAAGAAACTCCAAAGCAGCCATTTTCTGCTGTTTTTTGGAGTTCCGAGAGAGAGAGCAGTGCCATTGCTGTGCTCTGTGCTGTCATCTGGATCCCTATTCAATTACATTAGCTAGATAGCTCATATATATATATATATATATATATATATAATGCAGATAGTGGGATATAGTCAGTGTAGATTCGATAGTGATATAGTGTAGCTGATAGGTTCCAGTTCATGGTGTTAGGTAGTGTGATAGGAATTACTGTACTGTGCATTCTCTACAGTCTCAGGAAACTTCTAGCAGCTTGAAAAATGTAGCAAAAGTGAGCCACGCCTGTAATACACGCATATTAGATTTCAGATTTTCGCAATCAAGAAAATAATGACTGGAGAGCACGAATTCTAGAATTTGCTAATTTATGGCGAATATTAGGCAAAAAATTTGCGAAATATCGCGAAAACAAATATTGCCTATACTGCTCATCACTACCTCTGATGTAGCCATCATTAGCACCAAGGCAGAACCTGCTTCTATCACTGAATGATTGTTTGTCATTGATGGCCACATTACAGTTCACAGGAGGTCTAGATAGCACCTACTACTATTATATATATTGCAGGGACACACAGGACCAACACCAGGTGTCATAGTGTGGGGCAACATTAGCTACCATGGGCGTTCCCATCTGGTACTTGTGGAGGGAACATTGACCAGCCTTCATAATGTCCAAAACATCGCTAGACATGGTGTTCCAACAAGATAACACCTGCCCGGGCATTGCCGGTGCTATACAATGTGCTCTTCAGGGTATCCAGCAGCTCCTCTGGCCAACTCGACTGCTAGATCTCTCCCACATCAAAAATGCCTGGGACTGGATGGGGGGATGGATCTCCCATGCTCAGCAGCCAACAACCTCCTTGGCAGAACTACTGGTCTGTTTGAAAGAGCTTGGACTAATATGCCACAGTATAATATTCAGTATATGTATTACCGTTATGATGATAGAGTGGCAGCATGCATCGCACCAAGGAGAGATGCCACCAAGTATTAGTGTGACCCTGCCTCAACATGTACTCTGCTGCAGAACCCAAACCAATTTCAGCTTAATAGTTTTAAGTTTTTCAGGTGTTCTTTTTTTCATTTTCTGCAAGTCTATATATCTTAACTTGGGAAGTACACGCTCATATACTGGACATGCAAATAAAAGTTCAGGTATATAATAATTATAGACATACTATATGACATGTAAAAGGGTTGTGAATAACAACATATCATCTATCAAAGGAGTGATTTTCCCCACTATCTTCAGTAGTCTGATACAGTTTGAATGGAACTGCAGTGCACTTGCTGAACCACCATTCTTGTGATTGGTGAGGGTCCCAGTTGTTGGACCCCAACCGATCAGACTATTATCACCTATCCTTTCACTAGGCGATAAGTTGGTTTTCTGGGACAAAATCTTCAAGACATTCAATTCTGTCTATGCCAGAGAGGTTAATTTTCAATAAACTGATCACTTTTGTGGTGTATAATGACAATATGTCTCATACACAGTAACTCCTGTACCAGAACTTACCATAGGTGGTATCTCTAAATTTCCAGTGCATATATTTTTACTATACTGTTTATTAGCCTGCAACTAAAATATCTTGCAATTTTGCTTTGCAAACCACCAGTAGGCTGCAGGTGGAGGATGACGTTGCTGGATCTCCAGGCTCTCTGCATCACTAAACAATAAAAGGATACATAGAGCATGGGTCATGTACAGGAACCAGAGGATTGATATCTATAGATTTTTATATCTATCTATGTAAACAAGCTATGTATCAGACTACTGTAGTAAAACATATCTATTATGTAATCCTTTCATCAGAAAGGAGTATTTTTGAATTCAATATTCATTAGAAGCAATTTTTTGAAATTTTTTGTCTGTTTTTCTTTCTTTTTTTGATCAGTACTATACCATTGACAATTACAATATATATATATATATGTAGCTCCATTGTTCTTTTGATGTGCATAGAGGAACACTGCGCTGATTAGAGTGATGCTCTAATTGAGGGCTCTCTCTGGGCACTATGTGTCCTGCTAAAAGTCCAAACAAAGAGGAAGTTAAAGAGCAACACTGACAAACTCTGCTCTGCTACATCTACTCTCACCCTGTCCAGGTTATGTGGGTTTATAATATCTTCTTTCATTGAATGGAAGTATGTATAAGATTGTGCAGACAAATACAATTCTTTTTATTTTATTGTGAAGACAATTTTTTTTTTAACAGCAAAAGTTAATAAAAAAAACGTTTAATTTTTTGTTACATCTTTCACCCATTGCTATGTGTGGTCACCTCCAGTGTATTGAGAGAATATATGAGAGCAAGTATCTTAAAATGTGGCATTTCCAAGGTCACTTAGTCAGTGCCATGTAATTTGCCATGCAATGATCAGATATTGCTGTCGCCTTTTGTGAAGCAGTAGCCTCCATCGTTGTTATCTAGTGTAATTTGCCCTGCCGTGGCTTTTGATTAACATCCCATTCTTCTGCCATTTGGCTTTCTAATGAGTAGAAATCACCTAGGTAACCCAGCCCCCCCTTCCGTCAGTCAATAAGATTCCAGGCGATGGACTGTGCATGTGTCTATATCTGGCTGATGCATATTGCCGGTGATAGAGAGGAGCTGTCCACTGCTGAATCTCGTCTACTGCTCCACCACCTCCCACTGCATATCCCTTACTTATGCTGCCACCTATACAACCACACCTCCATATCCTCCTGCATCTATTGGGTTAAGGGATAATTTATCACAAAATTAACATTTTTACATCTATAATCTGCTCTAAATTAACAATCCTTAACCCTTTGTCAGCCTGACCTCTCTTCCTCTCCGTTAAACAGTTAACAGCCAAACCTTAACCCTGTAAGGTCTGGTTACCACAAGAGTATTTTGCCTAGCACCAAGCAGTGGCATTATGCCTTAAGGATTATGTCAATGTATCTTCTTTAATTTAAGAGATCAGCTTCTAAGATGTGACATCTGTTCTCATAATAACGCATGGAAGAGATGCTGATCGCCTCTGACTGTTGGGGATTGTAGTTTGCCATTCTATCAGGCTTTATGTCCATTTTGGTGCAGCCTCTAGTCAAAAGTATAGCATGCACTGCGGGTTATTGTAAATGAAAAGATGCCAGGATTTATATGTACGACGTTTGGTTGTAGAATAATATCTACATATAAGTTCTGTCTGGTTTATCATTAAGCCTCTCAGGCCCCTGGATGCTCATAAAGAGTTACATGGGAGCCAACCCCCAGGCATCTCATGGACGTCATAAAATGCCATTGTTGCATTCTGAATTCAATACGTATGCTATCCATACCCCATGTGCTTAATGTAAAAAATCCCATTGCACGCAGTATAGAATTCATCACAGCGGCGACAGACATCAAACACAGATTTAATCTGCAATGCCTGAATCCAAGAAACTAATGTCACTTTATTAACCTGCTGCTTTCGCAGATATCAGCGCAAGACATTAATCCTAGATCTTAACAGCGCAAGATATTAAGCCTAGATCTTAACAGCGCAAATCATCTCTAATGTAAAAACTGACAAGTACATGTTGTTCATGAAGATGATTGCAAAATCTTACCTTTCTCATAAAATGCAAGCTCTCCAAACAGTCAATAGCCACTTCGGTATGTGAGCTGCTGCCCTTCTATGTAGCAGTCTCAGCTCTGTATCCAGCACAGCAGAAACTGATCCTCCCCCAACAGAGTCTGCTACTGAGGGAGACCAATAGCTCCAGTAGTCTGGGATGAATCACATAGCTGCTCAGGCCAATCATGGCACAGAATGGTCCTGGCTACAGCAGCCCAGGGAGATACTGAGATCCTATATGCTACATTTGGGAGCAGAGGCTTTGTCGCCCTCGTTTGTTTGGACTGGATTACAAGATGCAGTCGCTTGGCAGAACTGACTTGCATCTGCTGATACCAGAAGTCGTTGATGCCACAGATAATACCACTTTGTGAAAGATACTATTAGTACGTGACTTGCCTCATCTTGTATTGCGTGTACATGACTTGTTGAATGCAAAGCTGGTCAGAGAGCGAAACAGTTTATTCAATGAACCTCTTCTGATGAACATTAGTAATAATAATGGTTTCTGCATTTGTAGTGACAAACCTCAAATAATTCCCTTAATTATAGTGGATAAATCCCAGTCAGATGCAGCACATATATCAAGAGGAACAAATCACCAACTGAAAAGAAGTTAATTCTAATCAGGGTCTAAGGAAATCCTATCACTGCTAAGGCAAACCCTAGCGAAGAAATGCCACTTTTAATGAAAATATTTGAAAGAGGTTAAACAATAAAATTGATACCAAAAAGATGATAATACAATAGTCATAAGCGACTCTTTTTAGGGAACATGTAGAGTAGCCTCACAATATGACGCTCAGTGGTTCAAGTCCTTGTTTCCAGTTGAGCACAGATTGAGGTCATTCTATCCCTGTTGCACTTAAAATTTTCCCTTACTAGGCAGCAAGGTAGAGGCACCTAGAATAAAAAGGGGAAGCAGTTGTGCAATTGAAAATCACGCGCAGATTTAGGGCCACTCACCTTGTACTGTTGTGCAGAAGGCACAATAACCTATCTTGCTTGTAAGGAACTGGGCTACCGGCTGCACATTGTCCCTCTGGTAACCGAACGGGAAACTTGACTGGAGGTAGAGGAGAAAGACTGATACTGTTTGTGGCTCTGCTGGGAAGGCAAGACTCCAGAGAAGTGAAGGTAATTTGAGAAACTAATAAAGTTTCTAAACTTACTTTCCCTTCTGCAGGGGCGTTGCTAGGGTCTGAAGAAATCCGGGGCACGAGCCCAAGTGAAACCACGCCCCCATCCCATGAAGCCACGCCCCCATCCCCATGAAGCCAAGCCTTCATCACCACCAAAAAGGGGGGGGGGGCCTTCACAGTAGTTATTAACCCCTTTCAGCAGTCCCCTCTTCAGTGAACGGGGGACGGCTGAATGGGGTTAATAACTACAGTGAAGGGCCTAGCCATCTGGGCAACCCCACAGATCATCCATAACAGTTCCATCCACAGATTCCCCTCCCCATAACAGTGCCATCCACAGATCCCCCTCTCCATAACAGTGCCATCCACAGATCCCCCTCCCATAACAGTGTTATCCACAGACCCCCCTCCCCATAACTGTGCCATCCACAGATCCCAGCCCTCCCCATAACAGTGCCATCCACAGATCCCCCTTCCTCCACATAACAGTGCCATCCACCACAGATCCCCCTCCCCTCCACATTATTTTAAACTGTAATCCTATAACTTAATTTGCTCATAGTGATGATGAATGATAGTGACCTAGTCTAGTCTTACTCAGTCAGAGAGTCTCCCACAGCTAGTCAGCTCCAGCCTCCAGGCAGTGCGGGTGGTGCTCACTCACTGACGTCACGCGCCTGCGTCGCCTAGTGCAGTGTTTCCCAACCAGTGTGCCTCCAGCTGTTGCAAAACTACAACTCCCAGCATGCCCGCACAGCCAAAGGCTGTCCGGGCATGCTGGGAGTTGTAGTTTTGCAACAGCTGGAGGCACACTGGTTGGGAAACACTGGCCTAGTGGGAGGAGCAGGCGCCTGACGTCAGTGAGCAAGCACCGCCCGCACTGCCTGCTGTTGCCGGAGGCGGAGCTGCAGTAGGAATCACCTACAGGCTGCGGAATCTTCGGATAATCTTTCAAGTTAAGTTAAGTCTGCAGTTGCACTCTGCAGGCGGATTAGGACATGAGCGGCGGGGCCGGTGTAGCGCAGGAGAGTCAATGCGCCGGCCGGCCCTGCCAGTGCACTGCCAGCAATACATTCGGGGCACTGGTCAAAACATCCGGGGCTCAAGCCCCGAATGTTTTGACCTAACAACGCCCCTGCCCTTCTGTGAGATCATGCCTTCCCAGTAGTGCCACAAACAGTCCCAATCTTTCTCCTCTACCTCTAGCCAGCAAAGTAGTCATCCTGAGAACACAACCCACTTTAATGGTATGTAACGTTAGGTTAATCAGGGGACCAGCAATCAAAAAATATTACTGTCATACTCAGCTAAAAGAAAACAATGTGGACACCATGCACTCTGATATTGACACTATGATGATATGGTGTGCGCTTGCATGTATATCAGCAGTCCACGGAGCTCCAAGTTGCCAGCATATGTGTTTTCTATAGGAGGTTTAAATACATAAAAAAGTCTCATAAATAAAAATAATTGTTATAATCTCTGCTCAACTTTTTTTTTCTTTGCTCCAGTCCCCTGCCCATATGCTTCTATGGGACTCACTTTTCCGGTATTGATTAGCATGACGTTCATAGTGGCCATGCTGGCTGCCAACCACAGTGATACAATTCTGTTACAATCATAACACCAGACTAGTGGGACCCACAGTGACGTTTATGGGCAATGGACAGAAATACACAATAGTGAAAGACATCAATATTGTGCTTTGTGCATCATTAATTGCTTTGCAGTTGATGGCTAAAGACGTCTAAAATCAGGCCTAGGCTAAGCCCCTAGGTTAAAAATTTCAGTGGGGACCCCACCTCATCTTATGCATGCCTGGAGCTCTGCACAAAAGTCTATGAAAGTAAGGCCTGAGGCACACGACCACAGTTTTGGTCCGCATCTGATCCACATTTTTTGCGGATCGCACGCTGACCCATTAATTTCTATGGGTCCGCAAAAAATGCGGACATCTCACAGATGTCATCTGTGTGCTATCTGCATCTGTGTGGCCATTCCTCAAATTATAGAACAAGTCCTATTCTGGTCTGTTTTGTGGACAAGAATAGGCAGCTCTAGCGAAGGGAGTGAGTAAATTAAATTGCGGCGTGCACATGGCTTGTGGACCATAAAATGGATTCAGTCGTGTGCATGAAGCCTAATGGAAACAGCGACTCCATTGTCCACATGGTGGATGCCTGGATATCTGCCACGGATATGCAGTTGTACATGCCGCAGGTCCAAATGCGGATTAAATGTGTGACCACCTGCCTCTGTCTCCACACAGAAACTAAGTCTAGAACGGGCATGTTTTTTTCTGCAACATGAATTTTGAAGTATATATTTTGTTCGAAAGCCATGGGAAAATAGATAGTATTCCACCTCCGTCTGTTTCTCAGTTGAAACCTGTTGTGTGGGATGTGATAAAATAACAAAATAAGTACTACTTACCCAGAAAATGCCCCAATGCTCCACCAGAGTTGTTCTGGTGCTCCCACCAGTCTACAGTCGTGGCCAAAAGTTTTGAGAATTAGATAAATATTGTCCGCCAAACGGACAAGAATAGGACATGCTATATTTTTTTTGCAGGGCCACGGAACGGTGCAACGGATGCGGACAGCACACGGAGTGCTGTCCGCATCTTTTGCGGCCCTATTGAAGTGAATGGGTCCGCATCCGATCCGCAAAGACTGCAGCTCGGATGCGGACCAAAACAACGGTCGTGTGCATGAGGCCTAACAGGCAGAGTTCACACTTCAGTTATTTGGTCAATTATTTCCTTCAGTTAGGCCTCTTTCACATGAACAATACGGCTTGTGTCAGGATGCATTCATTCAGTTTTGTCTGCATTTGGGTTCAGTTTTTTCCGCGCGGGTGCAATCAGTTTTAATGCATTTTTCAAGCGCATGAAAAAAAACTGAACACTTACAAACAACATCTCCTAGCAACCATCAGTGAAAAATGCATTGCATCTGAACTGCATCCATATGCCTTCTGTTTTTCACTAAACCCCCAGTCACTTCGGTGTGGCCAGGGCTGTGTGAAAAACACAGAATATAGAACATGCTGCAATTTTTCCTGAATGCAGAAATAATGCTTAAAAAACAACGCTCATGAGCACAAACCCAATGAAATGAATAGGTCAGGATTCAGTGCGAGTGCTATGCGTTGACATCACGCATTGCATCCTTACGCCTCTTTCACATGACTGTATGGCTTTTTCAGTATTTTGCAGGCCACAAAAAACGGATCCGCAAAAACTACGGATGACGTCCGTGTGCATTCCGTTTTTTGAGGAAAAGAACAGCTGGCCCCTGATAGAACAGTACTATACTTGTCCGTTATGTGGACAATAATAGGACATGTTCTATCTTTGAACGGAACGGAAAAACAAAAATACAGAAATGGAAAATATACGGAGTACCTTCCGTTTTTTTTTCTTCTGATCTATTGAAATGAATGGTTCCGAAAATAAAAAACGGAATGTAAACGGGGAAAAAAAACGCTTGTGTGCAAGAGGCCTTATTGTGAGACAAAACCAGTAGTGAAGGCTACCGACCGTGTGCACCCTTGTGTGCATGCACTACTTTTTTGCAGTGCGGACCATTGGATTCGGATTGCGGACCCCTTTCAAGTGAATGAGTCTTCTGTCCACATGCGGAGGGCAATTTGTTATCCGCAACACAGGTACGGCCAGCACACGGTGGCCTGAGGCTACATGCACATGATCCGCACTGTGTTTTGTGGTCCACAAATTGCAGATCTGCAAAACACAGATGCCACCTGTGTGCGTTCCACAATTTGCGGAATGCCCATAATAGAAATGGCTATTCTTGTTCGAAAAATAGACAAGAATAGGACATGTTCTATTTTGAACATTGAAGTAAATGGGTCCGCATCCGAGCCACAAAAAATGCGGCTTGGATGCAGACCCACACAAAGGTCATGTGGGAAGCATTATGAAATTACCCCCATGTTTCCACACAATTATATCTTTCTCTAAAGTCCATAAAAAAATGTGTTGGAAGGCTGAATCCATATTTTTGTATTAAACATTTATTTTATGTTATTATTTTATTATACTTGTATATTACAAATTTAACATCTATTCTCCCCACACATAAGGAGGGCCTTAGAAAAAAGAACAAAAACATAAATTTACCACGGCCTCTTTCACACGGGCGTTGCGTGTGAGGGCCGGATGAGATGCGGGTGCGTCGCGGGAAAATGCACAAGCATTTTAATGCATTTTGCACGCGCGTGAGAAAAATCGGCATGTTTGGCACCCAAACCCGAACACGGACTTCTTCACAGAAGTTCAGGTTTGGGTTAGGTGTTGTGTAGATTTTATTATTTTCCCTTATAACATGGTTATAAGGGAAAATAATAGCATTCTTAATACAGAATGCTTAGTAAAATAGGGATGGAGGGGTTAAAAAAATAAATAAAATAATCAAACTCACCTCATCCACTTGTTCGCGCAGCCCGGCTTCTTTTCTGTCTTCTTCTTTGATGACCAGGAGGAAAAGGACCTGTGGTGACGTCACTGCGCTCATCACATGGTCCATCACATGATTTATCACCATGGTGACGGACCATGTGATGAGCGCAGTGACGTCACCACAGGTGCTTATCCTCCTGGTTATATATAACCATGTTATAAGGGAAAATAATAATGATCGGGTCCCCATTCCGATCATCTCCTAGCAACCATGCATGAAAATCGCACCGCATCCGCACTTGCTTGCGGATGCTTGCGATTTTCACGCAGCCCCATTCAATTATATGGGACCTGCGTTGCGTGAAAAACGCACATTATAGAGCATGCTGTGATTTTCACGCAACGCACAAGTCATGTGTGAAAATCATTGCTCATATGCACAGCCCCATAGAAATGAATGGGTCCTGATTCAGTGCGGGTGCAATGCGTTAACCTCACGCATTGCACCCCCGCGGAAATCTCGCCCATGTGAAAGAGGCCTAACAGTCTTTTGACATGACCTACTTCTAGATTTTTCTAGGATTGTGTCTATGGAAAAACTTCTTACTGATCTGCACTTGATTCCTTCTTGGTGTGGACATGGCTGAAAACCACAAGATATACAACCACCTAAAAACTCCATGTTTTTGGAGCCTTTGATAAATGTACTGCCTTCCAAACACTTGTTATAGCCTTATGCACATGAGCATATTAGATAGAGCTCAGATCCATATCATGGCACCCATAGAAGTCTATGTACTGCACCTCTGTATTCCTCCAATTACATCTTTTTTTTTCCTGATAGCCTTGCTTTACAAAGAAAGTACCTCCAGAAATATGGTGCATTTAAAAATGCCACTTTTCTGTAATTTTTTAGCAGAAAATGCCAAATGTTACATGTTAGGAGTTGCCTGCTCAGCCAATCTCTAGTCGTATCTGTAACCCACCTCAGTTAGTGAATGGCTGAGCAGGCATCTCTTGGCATTTTATGCATGTCAAGGCAGGATCAGGAAGTGGCGAGCAGCAGAGACCAGAGCAGTGTCGGAATGTGAGCAGCAAGGGGTCAGTGACTTTGAGTAAGGCTTTTTTTTTATTTTTAACCCATAATGAGTCATTTATTAAAAGAAAAAATGGTTTAGGATTGATAGGAATAGCTCACTCCTATGTGATCAAGGGATAGGTGCTCTAGTCCCGTACACTGTTTCACCCTTACAGGAAAAATGTTTTGTAAAAAGATATTTAAAATATGGACTGGCACTCTAAATGTGTGTTATTAGATGTGCTATTAATAATATAGGTAGGTGGACCACTACTACACTGCTACTAACACATCCTAGATCTGAATTAATTAAATATTCTTCTGAAATACTTTGTTCTTTAGTTGAATGTGCTGACAACAAAATCACGCTAAAATAAAAAAATGGAAATCAAATTTTCAACCCATGGATGCCTGGATTTGGAGTCACACTCAAAATTAAAGTGGAAAAACACACTACAGGCTGATCCAACTTTGATGTAATGTCCTTAAAACAAGTCAAAATGAGGCTCAGTAGTGTGTGTGGCCTCCACGTGCCTGTATGACCTCCCTACAACGCCTGTGCATACTTCTGATGAGGTGGCGGACGGTCTCCTGAGGGATCTCCTCCCAGACCTGGACTAAAGCATCTGCCAACTCCTGGACAGTCTGTGGTGCAACGTGACGTTGGTGGATAGAGCGAGACATGATGTCCCAGATGTGCTCAATTGGATTCAGGTCTGGGGAACGGGTGGGCCAGTCCATAGCATCAATGCCTTCGTCTTGCAGGAACTGCAGACACACTCCAGCCACATGAGGTCTAGCATTGTCTTGCATTAGGAGGAACCCAGGGCCAACCGCACCAGCATATGGTCTCACAAGGGGTCTGAGGATCTCATCTCAGTACCTAATGGCAGTCAGGCTACCTCTGGCGAGCACATGGAGGGCTGTGCGGCACTCCAAAGAAATGCCAACTCACACCATTAATGACCCAATGCCAAACCGGTCATGCTGGAGGATGTTGCAGGCAGCAGAACGTTCTCCACGGCGTCTCCAGACTCTGTCACGTCTGTAACATGTGCTCAGTGTGAACCTGCTTTCATCTGTGAAGAGCACAGGGCGCCAGTGGCGAATTTGCCAATCTTGGTGTTCTCAGGCAAATGCCAAACGTCCTGCACGGTGTTGGGCTGTAAGCACAACCCCCACCTGTGGACGTCGGGCCCTCATATCACCCTCATGGAGTCTGTTTCTGACCGTTTGAGCAGACACATGCACATTTGTGGCCTGCTGGAGGTCATTTTGCAGGGCTCTGGCAGTGCTCCTCCTGTTCCTCCTTGCACAAAGGCGGAGGTAGCGGTCCTGCTGCTGGGTTGTTGCCCTCCTACTGCCTCCTCCACATCTCCTGATGTACTGGCCTGTCTCCTGGTAGCGCCTCCATGCTCTGGACACTACGCTGACAGACACAGCAAACCTTCTTGCCACAGCTCGCATTAATGTGCCATCCTGGATAAGCTGCACTACCTGAGCCACTTGTGTGGGTTGTAGACTCCGTCTCATGCTACCACTAGAGTGAAAGCACCGCCAGCATTCAAAAGTGACCAAAACATCAGCCAGGAAGCATAGGAACTGAGAAGTGGTCTGTGATAACCACCTGCAGAACCACTCCTTTATTGGGGGTGTCTTGCTAATTGCCTATAATTTCCACCTGTTGTCTATCCCATTTGCACAACAGCATGTGAAATTGATTGTCACTCAGTGTTGCTTCCTAAGTGGACAGTTTGATTTCACAGAAGTGTGATTGACTTGGAGTTACATTGTGTTGTTTCAGTGTTCCCTTTATTTTTTTGAGCAGTGTATAATGTTGTATTAAATAATCATAAACATTTATTAATAAATAAAATAAATTGTTAAAATCACAATCAGATAAAAACCATACATATAATAACCTATGTCTCAAACAGAATGAACATCTAAAAAATGTGGTTGGCTAAATTTTAGACAGCTGATGGATGGATGCTTCGCAGTAGTAGAGCAGACTAGGGGTATTCAAATCCTCCCAAGGGTAAGTACATTCAATGTTCTTTGAGAGGAAACTCTAGTAGTTCGAATGTCTATATGGGACTGTGTATATTGCGCAGTAACAGGAAAAAGTCACATCTCCCATAAATAAATTAAATTCATGTAACACAGTTACAAGCAGTCGGTCTTCTTGTATGATTGCGCCTTTTGGAATGACTCCTCAGCTTCTGTATAATCCAACTTGTATAGTAAAAAAATCCGGACTATGATTCATCAGATAGCCGCATACTTTGTTTATAAAAGCGGCATAACACTTAATGTAGGTAGATAAATCTTACCTTCTCTTATTTTCAGGTTATGGCTTAATTACATATCCAGCGTTGATTCCCTGTTTCGCTACTATGCTCTCTGGTATGCACGCCGGCGTGTCATGTGATTTGCAGCAGGATCTCAACGTATGTCTCATAGCAGAGTCTCGTGGGAGTTGATGCCGTAGGTCTGTTGAAAATGTTTATGATATTTGGAGCGCTCCAGTTGTTTAAATAATTCAGTTGGACTATACACTCATCCGTGTAGAGGCCTCTTCTTACAGTTTTTTAAATGGGAGTAAATAGCTTTCACACCAGATGCGTTTCGGGGACCTCTTTCCCCTTCCTCAGTGGCCTTTACAATTTACTTTATTTATTAATAAATGTTTATGATTATTTAATACAACATTATAGTAGTGGTCCACCTACCTATATTATTAATAACACATCTAAAACACACATTTAGCGTGCCAGTCCATATTTTAAATATTAAAAAAATAATAATAATACCGCTGGACTACCCATTTAAAGTAGATGCAAATAATTTTTATATAATAATATACAGTCCATGTACAATTGAAATGAATGGAATCAGTTGATGGATCCTTTATTTTGATGTTGACAGATACATTTCTTTACATTTGTGAACACCAATGTGAGTGTATTGTATGGTGAAATCTGAATATTTAGTAAATACATTTTTAGTATATTTCATAGTAAACCATTGTATAGCTGCTGAATGTAATAAAGAATGGGTGTCTGATTAACCACTGTTATGATTCCAAGAGAAATCAATTAGTGCTAGCCTTATTTATTGACGTTTAACAGCTGCAAATCTGGCATTAAAGTATTATTAGACAATCATCTAATTGTTAGAGAAATGATTCCCATGGAATCCAGTTGGGAATTCATACTGTTCTCGCTGTTCTGCTGCGCTGTTTGCTAAATCATTCCCATTTGTTTTTATGACCAGTTCTCTGCATAAATCTGTCATGGACATTGAAGAGTCTAATTAAAAAAGTCCACTTCTCCTCCTGCACTATGGCACTGACACTGCGCTGCAGCAGATTCTGATTCTTCATTTACCAGCCAAACTCTGCAGATATTCTGTCGTTCCTGCAGTATCAATGCGAAGATATATTGGTTGCTGCTGACCTAGTTATCATTAAAGCTATTGATAAAAGTTGAACTTTTACCCATAAAATGAAACCTAAAAGAACTTGAAAAAAAAAATCCTAAAACAAAAGTTGATATGGCACCATTTTCTATACCCTCCATATGGTTAATAGGCAAACAATGGGAGAGATTTCTGAAAATGTGTGCAAGGAGAAATGGCTGTAGTACACCCTGTGCTTTCCCTGACTCACCCTGACAAGTGTGAACCATGTTTTGTTTTTTACTCAAATGGGTCCAGATTTCTGTGCGGAGTAAATTCATATATATTTTCATAATAATATCATTACTGAGTATATACAGTATATATATACTCTACTGTATAAATACCTTTACAGAGTTTATCTGATAGGCCTCATGCACACGACCGTTCCATTTTTTGCGGTCCGCAAATTGCGGATCTGCAAAATACGGAAGCCGCCCGTGTGCCTTCCGCAATTTGCGGAAGGGAACAGGCGGCCCATTGTAGAAATGCCTATTCTTGTCTGCAAATCGGACAAGAATAGGACATGTTATATTTTTTTTGCGGGGCTAGGTAACGGAGCAACGGATGCAGACAGCACACAGAGTGCTGTCCGCATCTTTTGTGGCCCCATTGAAGTGAATGGGTCCGCACCCGAGCCACAAAAAATGTGGCTCGGGTGAGGACCAGAACAACGTTAGTGTGCATAAGGCCTTAGGCTGCACTACATTTTTTGTGTTAAAAATAGCCCACTATACAGCCTGCCCTGTGCTGTTTTTTTGTTATTTTATTTTTTAATTTTTAGCAGCATTTTACTGCCATATTTTGTGTCCATTTTTGACAAATAGTGTTTTTGAGCACATGCATTATATATGTCATTTTTTGGCTATCCATGTACGTTTCGACAGAAAAGTATGTAGACTCTCTGGTGTCAATTTCTATGTATATCAGTTTGAAAACACGAGATTGTAAAAAAAAAAAAAATGCAATGTAAAAACATCATACAAATGCCAACAGGGCTAAAACAATGTATGTCTGGCCTCATGCACACGACCGTTGTGTGCATCCGCGACCGTTGTTCCGTTTTCTGTTTTTTTTCGCGGACCCATTGACTTTGAATGGGTACGTGGAAAAATCGGAAAATGCACCGTTTTGCAGCCGCATCCGTGATCCGTGTTTCCTGTCCGTCAAAAAAATATGACCTGTCCTATTTTTTTGACGGAGAACGGTTCACGGACCCATTCAAGTCAATGGGTCCATGAAAAAACACGGATGCACACAAGATTGCCATCCGCGTCCGTCATCCTTGTCCGTAGGCTACTTTCACACAGACGGATCCGCTGATCCGTCTGCATAAAAGCTTTTTAGATCAGATTTTTCACTTCGTGAAAACTCAGATCCGACAGTATATTCTAACACAGAGGCGTTCCTATGGTGATGGGGACGCTTCAAGTTAGAATATACTAAAAGAACTGTGTACATGACTGCCCCCTGCTGCCTGGCAGCCTGTATTTAACTCATTGGTGGCCAGTGCGGCCCCCCCTCCCTCCCCTGTATTTAACTCATTAGTGGCCAGTGCGGCTAGCCCCCCCTCCCTCCCTGCCTTGTATTTAACACATTGGTGTCCAGTGCGGCCGGCCCCCCTCCCTTGTATTTAACACATTGGTGGCCAGTGCGGCCGGCCCCCACTCCCTCCCTTGTATTTAACACATTGGTGGCCAGTGCGGCCGGCCCCCCTAATTATAATGACCGACCTCCCATCATTGGTTCCAAAATGGGGTTCCGTTGTTCCGTGATCCGTTTCCGTTTTTGTTTCCGTGTGTCTTCCTTTATTTTTGGAGGACCACCAGACATAAAGAAATGTAAAAAAAAGTCTAAGACAAGTTTTCCATGCAAATGATAGGAAAAAAACGGACATGGACGCGGATGACAATCTTGTGTGCCTCCGCGTTTTTTAGCGGTCCCATTGACTTGAATTGGTCCGCAAACCGTTGTCTGTGAAAATAATAGGACAGGTTATATTTTTTTGACGGACTGGAACCACGGATCACGGACGCGGATGGCAAACGGTGCATTAGCCGAGTTTTTAACGGACCCATTGAAAATCAATGGGTCCGCAGAAAATCACGAAAAAAACGGAGCAACGGACACGGAGTGAAACAACGGTCGTGTGCATGAGGCCTCATGCACACGACCGTTGTGTGCATCCGCGTCCTTTCCGTCATTTTTCACAGTTTAGCGGAGGTCCCATTACTTTCTATGGAGCTGTGAAAAAAAACTAATAGTCCTCCGTTTTTTCTCCAGGTCCGTGATCCGTGATTCCAGTCCGTCGAAAAAATATAACCTGTCCTAATCTTGTCAGTGGAAAACGGAGGACTGACCCACTCAAGTCAATGGGTCCGTCAAAAAAAACGGATGCACAACTGGTATGTCATCCGTGTCCGCGTCCGTGTCCGTTTTTTTCTACCTTGGTGCAATAAAATTACACTTTTCATTAAACCTTCCTTTTTTTCCCCGTCAGACAAAAAAAAAGGAAGACACAAGGAAACACGACTGAAGCAAAATCGGACACGGACCACTGAAGCCAAATCACTGACCGTGAAAAAACACTGTCGTGTGCATGAGGCCTTAAGCACAGACACATTTACACTTGCCAAATACCTCCATGATTCGCTGGTTTATGCACAAGGTTAATAATTATGTGGTCAGTGTTAACAAAAGTGAACATCAATGATAAGGGCTCGTTCACACAAACGTTTTTTGCGTTCCGTATATGGGCCGTTTATTGCGTTCCGTATACGGTCCGTATACGGAACCATTAATTTAAAAAAAACGGAATGTACTCCGTGAGCATTCCGTTTCCGTATGTCCGCAATTCCGTTCCGCTAGATTTTGAGTCTTGTCCTATTCATGTCCGCAAATCACGGTCCGTGGCTCCATTCAAGTCAATAGGTCCGCAAAAAAAACGGGGCACATATGGAAATGCATCTGTATGTCTTCCATATCCGTTCCGTTTTTTGCGGAACTATCTATTGAAAAAGTTATGCCAATCCCAATTTTTTCTATGTAATTACTGTATACTGTATATGCCATACGGAAAAACGGAACGGAAAAACGGAACCGAAACGGAAACACAATGGAAACAAAAAACGGAACAACAGATCCGGAAAAAACGGCCCGCAAAACACTGAATAAGGCTCCATTCACACGTCCGCAAAATGGGTCCGCATCCTTTCTGCAATTTCTATGGGGACGGAATGGGTGCGGACAGCACACAGTGTGCTGTCTGCAGCCGCAATTGCGGAGCGCGGCCCCGATTTTGGGTCCGCAGCTCTGCAAAAAGATAGAGCATGTCCTATTCTTGTCCGCAGCTTGCGGACAAGAATAGGCATTTCTATGGGGGCGCCGGGCTGGTGTGTTGCGGACCCGCAATTTGCAGGTCCGCAACACACCACGGACGTGTGAATGCATCCATGTCCATTGTTCCGTTTTCCGTGATTTTCTGCGGACCCATTGACTTTCAATGGGTCCGTTGAAAACTCGGAAAATGCACCGTTTATCATCCGCATCCGTGATCCGTGTTTGCTGTCCGTCAAAAAAATAGGACCTGTCCTATTTTTTTGACGGACAACGGTTCGCGGACCCATTGGTAGCCAGTGCGGCCCACCCTCCCTCCCCAGTATTATATTCATTGGTGGCCAGTGCAACCCCCCTCCTTCCCTCCCCAGTATTATATTTACTGGTGGCCAGTGCGGCTTCCCCTCTCCTCCCCCCCTAATTAAACCCCCCCCCATCATTGGTGGCAGTGGAGAGTTCCGATCGGAGTCCCAGTTTAATCGCTGGGGCTACGATCGGTTACCATGGCAGCCAAGACAGCCCTGGCTGCCATGGTTACTTAGCAATTTTAGAAGCATTATACTTACCTGCAATGTCTGTGACCGGCCGGGCGATCCTCCTACTGGTAAGTGAAAGGTCTGTGCTATAAGCAATGCGCCGCACAGACCTTTCACTTACCAGTGGGAGGAGCGCTTGGCCGGACACAGACAGCGCAGGTAAGTATAATGCTTCTAAAATTGCTAAGTAACCATGGCAGCCAGGACTGCAGTAGCGTCTTGGCTGCCATGGTAACCGATCGGAGCCCCAGCAATTAAACTGGGACTCCGATCGGAACTCTCCGCTGCCACCAATGATGGGGGGTGTTTTTAATTAGGGGGGGGAGAGGGGAGGTCGCACTGGCCACCAATGAATATAATACTGGGGAGGGAGGGAGGGGGGCCGCACTGGCCACCAATGAATATAATACTGGGGAGGGAGGGGGGCCGCACTGGCCACCAATGATTTTAATACTGGGGAGGGAAGGGGGTCTGGCCCCTGCTGCCTGACAGCACCCAATCTCTTACAGGGGGCTGTGATCCGCACAATTAACCCCTCAGGTGCCGCACCTGAGGGGCTAATTGTGCGTATCATAGCCCCCTGTAAGAGATCAGGTGCTGCCAGGCAGCAGGGGCCAGACCCCCCTCCCTCCCCAGTTTTAAATTTATTGGTAGCCAGTGCGGCCCACCCTCCCTCCCCAGTATTATATTCATTGGTGGCCAGTGCGGCCCCCCTCCCTCCCCAGTATTATATTCATTGGTGGCCAGTGCGGCTTCCCCTCTCCTCCCCCCCTAATTAAAAACACCCCCCCATCATTGGTGGCAGCGGAGAGTTCCGATCAGAGTCCCAGTTTAATCGCTGGGGCTACGATCGGTTACCATGGCAGCCAAGACAGCCCTGGCTGCCATGGTTACTTAGCAATTTTAGAAGCATTATACTTACCTGCAATGTCTGTGACCGGCCGGGCGATCCTCCTACTGGTAAGTGAAAGGTCTGTGCTATAAGCAATGCGCCGCACAGACCTTTCACTTACCAGTGGGAGGAGCGCCCGGCCGGACACAGACAGCGCAGGTAAGTATAATGCTTCTAAAATTGCTAAGTAACCAGGGCAGCCAGGACTGCAGTAGCGTCTTGGCTGCCATGGTAACCGATCGGAGCCCCAGCGATTAAACTGGGACTCCGATCGGAACTCTCCGCTGCCACCAATGATGGGGGTGTTTTTAATTAGGGGGGGAGAGGGGAGGCCGCACTGGCCACCAATGAATATAATACTGGGGAGGGAGGGAGGGGGGCCGCACTGGCCACCAATGAATATAATACTGGGGAGGGAGGGAGGGGGGCCGCACTGGCCACCAATGATTTTAATACTGGGGAGGGAAGGGGGTCTGGCCCCTACTGCCTGGCAGCACCCGATCTCTTACAGGGGTCTGAGATCCGCACAATTAACCCCTCAGGTGCCGCACCTGAGGGGTTATTTGTGCGGATCACAGCCCCCTGTAAGAGATCGGGTGCTGCCAGGCAGCAGGGGGAAGTTATGTCCACAGTTCTTAGTATATTCTAACTTGAAGCGTCCCCATCACTATGGGAACGCCTCTGTGTTAGAATATACTGGCGGATCTGAGTTTCACAATCTAACTCAAATCCGATGGTATATTCTAACATAGAGGCGTTCCCATGGTGATGGGGACGCTTCAAGTTAAAATATACCATCGGATTGGAGAAAACTCTGATCCGATGGTATATTAATAGGGACTCCTGACTTTACATTGAAAGTCAATGGGGGACGGATCCGTTTGCAATTGCAAAATATTGTGTCAACGTCAAACGGATCCTTCCCCATTGACTTGCATTGTAAGTCAGGACGGATCCATTTGGCTCCGCACGGCCAGGCGGACACCAAAACGACATTTTTTTTACTTTCCTTCATGTCCGTGGATCCTCCATAAATCAAGGAAGACCCACGGAAGAAAAACAGACACAGATCACGGAACTACGGAACCCGTTTGTGCGGACCGCAAAAAAAAAGGTTGTGTGCATGAGGCCAAAGCCATACGGTCGTGTGAAAGAGGCCTAATACTAGCATTTATCATTTAACATGAGTGGTGATGCCGTAAAAATAATTATTGCGGACTCAATTAACAGATCACAGAAAAAAAAAACTGAGAAAAAAAATAGAGGTGACTAGGAGCAGCACAATATATGGGCAGGCCCTGCTCTCCTGAATATACAGTCAGGTCCATAAATATTGGGACATCGACACAATTCTAACATTTTTGGCTCTATACACCACCACAATGGATTTGAAATGAAACGAACAAGATGTGCTTTAACTGCAGACTGTCAGCTTTAATTTGAGGGTATTTACATCCAAATCAGGTGAACGGTGTAGGAATTGCAACAGTTTGCATATGTGCCTCCCACTTGTTGAGGGACCAAAAGTAATGGGACATAATAGTAATCATAAATCAAACTTCCACTTTTTAATACTTGGTTGGAAATCCTTTGCAGTCAATTACAGCCTGAAGTCTGGAATGCATAGACATCACCAGACGCTGGGTTTCATCCCTGGTGATGCTCTGCCAGGCCTCTACTGCAAGTGTCTTCAGTTCCTGTTTGTTCTTAGGGCATTTTCCATTCAGTTTTGTATTCAGCAAGTGAAATGCATGCTCAATCTGATTCAGGTCAGGTGATTGACTTGGCCAATGCATAACATTCCACTTCTTTCCCTTAAAAAACTCTTTGGTTGCTTTTGCAGTATGCTTTGGGTCATTGTCCATCTGCACTGTGAAGCGCCGTCCAATAAGTTCTGAAGCATTTGGCTGAATATGAGCAGATAATATTGCCTGAAACACTTCAGAATTCATCCTGCTGGTTTGTCAGCAGTCACATCATCAATAAATACAAGGGAACCAGTTCCATTGGCAGCCATACATGCCCACGCCATGACACTACCACCACCACCATGCTTCACTGATGAGGTGGTATGCTTAGGATCATGAGCAGTTCCTTTCCTTCTCCATACTCTTCTCTTCCCATCACTCTGGTACAAGTTGATCTTGGGCTCATCTGTCCATAGGTTGTTGTTCCAGAACTGTGAAGGCTTTTTTAGATGTTGTTTGGCAAACTCTAGTCTGGCCTTCCTGTTTTGAGGCTCACCAATGGTTTACATCTTGTGGTGAACCCTCTGTATTCACTCTGGTGAAGTCTTCTCTTGATGGTTGACTTTGACACACATACACCTACCTCCTGGAGAGTGTTCTTGATCTGGCCAATTGTTGTGAAGGTTGTTTTCTTCACCAGGGAAAGAATTCTTCGGTCATCCACCACAGTTTTCTGTGGTCTTCCGGGTCATTTGGTGTTGCTGAGCTCACCGGTGCGTTCCTTCTTTTTAAGGATGTTCCAAACAGTTGTTTTGGCCACGCCTAATGTTTTTGCTATCTCTCTGTTTTGTTTTTTCAACCTAATGATGGCTTGCTTCACTGATAGTGACAGCTCTTTGGATCTTATCTTGAGAGTTGAGAGCAACAGATTCCAAATGCAAATAGCACACTTGAAATGAACTCTGGACCTTTTTACATATAAACAGTGCAATAATCCTTTCCCTAAACATTTCCTTCCCCCCCTAACCCCCCCTCTTCTATACAGGTGATGTGGTTTAAAGTTTTCTTTTTATTATAGGTATTCCTGGAGGTGTACAGTGTCTCATTTCAGAGTTCATGTGGATTTATTGTCGTGTAGTCTCATGGTAGTGCGTCTTTATGTAAGCTTTATATGTTATTGGTTTTATAGTCTTATGACAAGACTATGAATCCAATAGATGGCGCTGTTCATGATTCATGAACAGCGCCATCTATTGGTTTTATAGTCTTAGGACAAGACTATGAATCCAATAGATGGCATTGTTAATGAGTAGTGTAGATAATGAATATTGTAATAGCAAATTTCTATCGCAAATTTTCCATGCAAAAAGTTTTTTAGCTGAAAAACAAGGCAGATTCTGCTCATTTGCATGTCTTTCCCATATGCCCATGTTATGCAAATAAGTTTACATGACAAAACTGTATAGAAAGGTTATTGAATATTATGTTAGGAAAATCAGAAAACTTTTTGTCACCCTAATGATAATGATCTAGGTGCGCAAGTCCACCCAAGCCATCCAACAGATCTGAAGCAACTTTGAGGCTTACTGGCTCTCAGTCAGATGAGAGCTGGTTTTTAATGTCTCATAACGCACAAGACTGCCATTGTAAGGTGTGCTGACTGTATCTGTCTCATGGATAGATTGTTGGCTTGTACATACCCGGCTTTTGGCATATAGCCTTTGTGTGGTTGTCTATTGTATGTCATAGGTAATAGGATTCTAAGATGCATCCAGATGTTCTCCCCATGCTGTTTCCAAACCATTTTGGTGGTGTTTTCATCAATTTCTAACCTTTTTCTGTAAACCAGGCACCCTCTCCTCTTCAGAGCAGGGGGTGCCTGGTTTAATGTTTGGGTTCTCCCATTGATTTCCATTGTGCTCGGTAGACCACCCGCGTATCCCGATGTGTTCGGCCCGAGTACTTTGGTGCTCGATCAACACTAGTAAACCCTGATGGCTAGCATACAGGGTATGACTAGTGGTTCAGTATAAGATATAAGGGAGCGCAGTACAGTATATGATTTGGGGCTCAATATAGGGTACAAGGAGGCACCGTACAGTATTTGACTGAGGGCACAGTTTAGGGTACAAGTGGGCACAGTACAGGATATAAGTAGAAGCCTACTATAGTAGAAAAGAGTGCACAATACATGGTATAATAAGTAAGCACAGTACAGGGGGAACAGTACAGTATATGACTAGGTACACAGTATATAGGGTATAAAAGCATACTGTACACAGGGCCATCTTTAATATTAATTGGACCCTGGGCAAGAATTTACTTGGGCCCCCTGGATCCCACCTTCCCACACCCTAGCATGCAATCACCCCCTCCACCACAACACACACACAAAAAAAAACTATAATATATATAATATAGCTTACAGTGAATTACTGTAAATACTTGCAGTTCTGAAGACCCCAGCAGGCTCAGGATCAGTGCTCTGGGCAGCTCGGCTCAGGGCTGGAAGTGGGCACCGCTCTGCAGTTCAGGAAGGAGACCAGGGCTTGGTCACGCGTTGCAGTGTCTCCACGTGACGTCATGGCGTGCGGCGTAAGCAAATGGCAGGGGAGGTCGGCAGGAGGAGCAAGCAAGTACCGTATTTTTCACCCTATAAGACGCACCAGCCCATAAGATGCACCTAGGTTTTAGAGGAGAACAATAAGAAAAATTTTTTTTCCATTACACCTCAGGTCAGACCACCAATCAGACCCCCAATGTTAATCAGACCTCAGCAGACAGCCCCAATCAGAGCCCCAATGTTAAGACCCTCAATCAGACCTAATATTAGCCCCCCAATGCCATATATCAGCCGCCCAGCCTTATGTATCAGCCCCCCAGCCTCATGTATCCGCCCCCCAGCTTCATGTATCAGCCCCCCAGCCTCATGTATCAGCCCCCAGCCTCATGTATCAGCCCCCAGCCTCATGTGTCAGCCCCCAGCCTCATGTATCAGCCCCCCAGCCTCATGTATCAGCCCCCAGCCTCATATATCAGCCCCCCAGCCTCATGTATCAGCCCCCAGCCTCATATCAGCCCCCCAGACTCATGTATCAGCCCCCAGCGCAAATAAAATAAATAAACAACTTACCTCTCCTGCTCCTGGACACCGCCGCTACTAATCACTAGCGCTCTCTCTCTTCTTCCTGGTCCTCGGCTGTCGGCTGTGAAGTCTGCGCACAGTTTGAGGTCACGCTGTGCTCAGCCACTGCACAGCCGACAGCAGAGGACCAGGAAGCGGTGAGTACAGAGCTTTCACCGCTTCCTCTGGTACTAATCAGCACTTCCATAATGGAAGCGCTGATTAGTATTCACCCCATAAGACACAGGGGCATTTTTCCCCAACTTTTGGGGGAAAAATGCATCTTATGGGACGAAAATAATTTGTGGGCAGTGGCCAGCTGGGCTAAAGAGGCAGCTGCCTTGGGCCCCCCAGGAGCAACTGGACCTGGGGCAGTTGCCCCTTTTGCCCTGCGTTAAAGATGGCCCTGACTGTACAGGGTAACTATACAGTGACTGGATAACACCACTATAATGTGACTGGATAACATTACCATACAGTGACTGGATAACACCATTGTACTGTGACTGTATAACAGTTTATAAAGGCGGCACATTGCAGGTGTTATAAATGGACAGAGTAGAGTGTATGACTAGGGGCACATTATAAGGTATGATAAGGGGGCACAGCACAGTGTATGACTAGTGGCACAGTATAGGGTATTGTTGTGGAAATTTTATTATGCGGACATTTTACTTTAGGATGTGTGTGTGTTTTTATAGTTTGTCATCTGTCTCCCTGTGTCTGATTTGGCCAAGGAGCGCTCTAGCAGAGGATACTTTGGCTGAATCGGGACCAGTGGCAAAACCGTCAGTATGAAAACCTTCTCATTGGCTTGGAGAAATATCTGCTTTTAAGACATGCATATCTGCCTTGTCGGTATACTAGTACCGTATACTGACAATAGCTGTAGCAATGCCTCGCAGATAATTTCAAACCTATGGGAACCAGTAGAATGATCTTTATTAGACACTGATCACCTTTGAGCAGTATTGAATGAGGTCCATGCTGACAGTGATGGGGGGTGGGCGGCCACCTGGCTGATCAGACAATGGACATGACTCATCCTTCCTTATACAGGGATGGGGCGTGTGCATTGTCTGCCCGGCCACATTGATTGCCCCGCCCTGTCCTTTGACATCACTTCCTGCATGTTATAACTTCCTGTATCCTTGTCTTGGGCCAGCCCCTTTTATACCTTTTGTTAGTAAATAAAGGTGAGCAGACTGAGCAGGGCGGGAGGGGTCGCTCAGAATTTTCTATCAAGATGGTAACATTGGTGTCTCTCTCTGACTGGGGCTGAGAGAAAAGGGATTCACCTTTTTCCTTACACAAACTTTGATGCGAGCTGATTGCAACTATTACATATTTACCACAACAGTATGATAACGGGGCACAGTACAATATATGACTACGAGCCTAGTATAGAGTATAAGGAGGCACAGTACAGTACGGATGTAGCAGAGTTAACATGCACACTTTGTAAGTTATCACATTTAGTTAATGTGTTATCACTTTGACTGTTAACTCTGCTGCATCAGTTTTCTCTCTCCTCCTTTGCCTCTGAGCGCCGTGGACTGTGTGAATGGCACACAGTCCGCAGCCAGACAAGCCGTTGGCCCTGCATAATCCCCCCTGGTGACCAGGTTACACTGTGGGAGTGGGTAATTGGATTTTTTTTTTAAAAAGACACCTCTCTGGTAGCTATGCCCCCAAGTACCTAGTCACAAATACAAACCTTGCTGTACTGAACTGTACTGACTGCATTGTGTGAGTACAATTCAGTACAGCCAAGGTCAGGTAAGAACATACAACATTCTAAATCATTATAATGGCGTGAGTTCAGAAGAGCAGCTTTCAATCCAGGAAATACTGCTGTCACATGTAGCGTATTTCACAGACTGAATAAGCTGAATACACAAAGCCCTTTCCCATTAGCAACCCCCCTCCCCCCCCCCCCCCCTTGTCAGGCTAGGAGCAGATAACTTGTCTAAAACCTAGATGCACCATATTGCTCCACATTTTGGCCCAATTTACAACAAAATCTAGGTGCACTGACAATAAATGTAAAGTAAATGTGGGCAATGGTGTGTTTTTTTTTCTACAAACATTGAAAAAACACAATAAAAATAGCGTGTAATGAGAAATCAATAGCACATCAGTATAATATATACTATAGGTGGGTATGCAGCCCTTTAAAGGCGAATGAACATTCCATGTACACTCAGCATCATATATTCCAACAGCACACAATGATTAATAGATGCGCTCATGAAAAGCACTAGAATACATGCTGTTGGGATTGGTGTGCATAATGCCTGTTGATTGTAACAGAAATGAGCAATCATGCAGCTCGGACCTGGCTTTCTTCCTTTGTATGTGCACATTTATGTGGCCCCTTTGGATCTATATAAACATTTTTAGAAAACATTCTGAAATCTGATCAAGAAATTGTGCAATGTACTGGATTCTTTTAAATGGCAGATATATTAACCACTTCCCATCTGGGCCCTTTGCCCCCTTCCTGACCAGGCCAAATTTTGCAAAACTGACATATCTCACTTTATGTGGTAATAACTTTGGAACGCCTTTATTTATCCAAGTCATTCAGAGATTGTTTTCTCGTGACACATTGTACTTCATGATAGTCATAAATTTGAGTCAAAATATTTCACCTTTATTTATGAAAAAATCCCAAATTTACCCAAAAATTTGAAAAATTCGCAATTTTCTAAATTTCAATTTCTCTGCTTTTAAAACAGAAAGTGATACCTCATAAAATATTTATTATTTAACATTTCCCATATGTCTACTTTATGTTGCCATCATTTTGGAAATGTCATTTTATTTTTTTAGGACGTTAGAAGGCTTAGAAGTTTAGAAGCAATTCTTCAAATTTTTAAGAAAATTGCCAAAACCCACTTTATAAGGACCAGTTCAGGTCTGAAGTCACTTTGTGGGGCCTACATAGTGGATACCCCCATAAATTACCCCATTGTAGAAACTACACCCCTCAAGGTATTCAAAACCGATTTTACAAACTTTGTTAACCCTTTAGGCGTTCCACAAGAATTAAAGGAAAATGGAGATCAAATTTTTAAATTTCACTTTTTTGGCAGATTTTCCATTTTAATCAATTTTTTTCTTTAACACATCGATGGTTAACAGCCAAACAAAACTCAATATTTATTACCCAGATTCTTCAGTTTACAGAAACACCCCACATGTGGTCGTAAACTGCTGTATGGGGACACGGCAGGGCGCAGAAGGAAAGGAACTCCACATGGTTTTTAGATGCCATGTCCCATTTGAAGCCCCCTGATGCACCCTTACAGTAGAAACTCCCAAGAAGTGACCCCATTTTGGAAACTAGGGGATAAGGTGCCAGTTTTATTAGTACTATTTTTGGGTACATATGATTTTTTGATCATTCATTATAACACTTTATGGGGCAAGGTGACCAAAAAATTGGTTGTTTTAGCACAGTTTCTATTTATTTATTTTTACAGCGTTCACCTGAGGGGTTCAGTCAAGTGACATTTTTATAGAGAAGATTGTTACGGACGTGGCGATACCTAATATGTATACTTTTTCTCATTTATTAAAGTTTTACACAATAATAGCATTTTTGAAACCAAAAAATTATGTTTTAATGTGTCCATGTTCTGAGAGCTATAGTTTTTTTATTTTTTGAGAGATTTTCTTATGTAGGGGCTCATTTTTTGCGGGATGAGGTGACGATTTTATTGGTACCATTTTGTGGGACATACGCGTTTTTGATCACTTGGTGTTGCACCTTTTGTGATGCAAGGTGACAAAAATTGCTTGTTTTGACACAGTTTTTTTTTTTTTTTTTTACGGTGTTCACCCGAGGGGTTAGGTCATGTGATATTTTTATAGAGCTGGTTTTTACGGACGCGGCAATACCTAATATGTATACTTTTTTTTATTTGTTTCACTTTAACACAATAATAGCATTTTTGAAACCAAAAAAATGATGTTTTAGTGTCTCCATGTTCTAAGAGCTATAGTTTTTTTATTTTTTGAGAGATTTTCTTATGTAGGGGCTCATTTTTTGCGGGATGAGGTGACGGTTTTATTGGTACCATTTTGTGGGACATACGCGTTTTTGATCACTTGGTGTTGCACCTTTTGTGATGCAAGGTGACAAAAATTGCTTGTTTTGACACAGGTTTTTTTATTATTTTTTTTACGGTGTTCACCCGAGGGGTTAGGGCTTGTGATATTTTTATAGAGCTGGTTTTTACGGACGCGGCAATACTAAATATGTCTATTTTATTTTTTCTATTTTTTTATTTTTTTTTTATTCCTTACTTGGGATTTTTTTTTTTTACATTTTTCACAGTTGATTTCTCCTGTAACTGGGGCTGACATAGTAGCCCCAGTTACAGGACAAATGCAGAATACAACGCTGTACAGCCTCACAGCAGGGCTGATCGAGGTCTCTGAGAGACCTCACACAGCTCCTGCACTCTCCGGTCACGGCGGTCACATGACCGCCGGGCCGGAACAGGAAGCGCACAGCGCTTCCTGCTCTGCAGACACAGCGCTCGGCGAGCGCTGTGTCTGCAGCGATCGTGAAGGCAGGGACACCTGGGAACTGTCCCTGCCTTGTCTTAGGGTTGCCCTGCTGTCACTGACAGCGGGCAACCCGATCAGCAGCTGCACGATTAGCGTGCAGCTGCTATTTCTGACAGGACGTTTTAAAACGTGCTGTCAGAAATAGACGTCCACCCATAGGACGTTTATATCCTATGGGCGGACGTGAGGCGGTTAAAGAGAAGAATAATGCATCAAATATCAGTCATATCTTCATAATCCTCATTATTTGCACAAAACATTGTTTTAATTGTTCAAGTGACAAAATATCATAATTTCCATATCACATACAAAATGCTGAACAGTATTACTGAGCACTGATAACCTCCTATGCTGCTACCTTGATTACCAAGATGTTCAGTGTATGTAGAATAATGTAAGGGCATGGTACATAGCAAGGAAATGGTAGAAACATCTGCAAAAGAAAATTCACTCATATACACGTAAGGGTGGGTTCACACTAGCGTTATGGAGTCCGTTATGGCTTTCCATTATAACAGGGTTATAATGGAACATAACGGAATCCATAAGATGGAAGGGCGGATTCGTTTTGCTGCACATAGACTTGCATTATGACGGAATGCAAAACGGACACCTTTAAAAGGCATTCCGTTTGCTCTCCGTCCTAATAGAAGTCTATGGGAAATTTGGAATCAAAACGGATCCGGCTGTTTCCCGTTAAGCAAGACGGAAAACAAAGTCCTGTGGACTTTGTTTTCCGTCTTGCATAACGGGACCCAGACGGATCCATTATGTTTTCCCATAGACTTCTATTAGGACGGAGCAAAACGGAATGCCTCTTAAAGGCTTCCGTTTTGCATTCCATCCTATGGATTCCGTTATGTTCCGTTATAACCCTGTTATAACGGAAAGCCATGACGGACTCCATAACACTAGTGTGAACCCATCCTTAAAGGGGTCTCCATATTTTATATGAACAGCACCACCGGTCCCCTTGTGCAGAATCAGGTATGGCATCATTCAAGTGAATGAAACAGAGCTGCAATACCAGGTCCAACCCATCAACAAGAGCAGCATTATTTCTGAGAATGAAAAGTAAACCCTTTTCCAATTACAGACAACTCTATAAGACTACAAGCACATGAACGTTGTTTGTTTCCATGTTCATTTCTTTTTTTTTCGGATGGGATGCGGACCCAATAATTTCAATGGGTCCGCCAAAAATGCGGACAGTGCACCGTGTGCACTGTCCGCATCAGTATGTCCATTCCGTAGCACCGCAAAAAAAATAGAACATGTCCTATTCTTGTCTGTTTTAGGCATTGTTACAATAGATCCGCAAAAAAAAGTATGGCATATGTATGTCATAAAATGTTTTTTCTCGGATCTGCAATTTGCAGACCGCAAAACACATACGGTCGTGTGCATGTAGCCTAGTCTACACCTGCGGCAGAGGACTCCGGCAGGCAGTTCCGGTATTTTTTTCACAGATTTAAAGGTCTGCACATGCGCAGACCGGAAGAACGGATCTGTCAATGCGGCAATTTTAATGCTGAATCTGGCACTAATACATTTCAATAGAAATTAATGCGGGAACCGGCATTCCGGCAAGTGTTCAGGATTTTTGGCCGGAGAGAAAAATGCAGCATGCTGCGGTATTTCTATCTGGCCAAAAATGTAAGAGGGACTGAACTGATGCATGCTGATGCCTAATGAATGAAATGTTCTCCTTTCAGAATGCATTAGGATAAAACTGATCAGTTTTTTTCCGGTATTGAGCCCATACAGGACAGAACTCAATACCGGAAAAGAAAAACGCTAGTGTGAAAGTACCCTAAGGCCTCCTGCACAATCCTCCATCACGTGATGGACCATGTGATGAGCGCAGTGACATCACCAAAGGTCCTTTTCTCCCAGGTCCTCAAAAAAGAAGAAAGAAGACAAGCCGGGCTGCGCGAACAAGTGGATGAGGTGAGTTAAATTTATTTTTTTGTATTTTTAACCCCTCCATCCCTAATTTACTTAGCATTCTGTATTAAGAATGCTATTTTTTTCCCCTTATAACCATGTTATAAGGGAAAATAATAAAGATCCCGATCGTCACCTAGCAACCATGCATGAAAATCGCAACACATCCGCACTTGCTTGCGGATGCTTGCAATTTTCACGCAGCCCCATTCACTTCTATGGGGCCTGCGTTGCGTGAAAAACGCACAATATAGAGCTTGCTGCGATTTTCACGCAACGCACAAGTGATGCGTGAAAATCACTGCTCATGTGCACAGCCCCATTGAAGCGAATGGGTCCGGATTTAGTGCGGGTGCAATGCGTTCACCTCACGCATTGCACCCACGCGGAATTCTCACTCGTGTGAAAGGGGCCTTAGGCGTCTTGCACAAGACCGTATGGCTTTTTCAGTATTTTGCGGTTCGCAAAAAATGAATCCGCAAAAAATAATGTGCATTCCGTTTTTTACAGAACAGGTGGCCCCTGATAGAACAGTACTATCCTTGTCCGTTATGCGGACAATAATAGGACATGTTCTATCTTTGAACGGGACGGAAAAACGGAAATACAGAAATGGAAGACATCCGAAGTACCTTCCGTTTTTTTGCGGATCCATTGAAATGAATGGTTCCATATATAATGCGTATACGGAACACAAAAAAAGGAACGGAAAAGGAAAAAAAACGTTCAACGTGTGCAAGAGGCCTTAATCAACAGATCTCTTCCTGAAACTCTAGTTGCTGCTGCGAACCTAACATTGTGGAGCCCATTCTAGGTCCTTGTTTCAAAACCCAATAATTACTCACTAAACAAAGCAAGATCCAGTGTCCTCATGTTCTGTTTAATGGTCCTTGCAATATAGCGCAAAATGCTGTATTTAGGTCATGATACTGTATAAAATTTTAAACCTTGAAAAAAGAAAAAATGCATAACATGCAAAGTAACGTTTGTTCATTGCTCTTTCTGCTACAGAAAGCCATTGAGTAGAAATCCTGCAACCAGAGAACTTCCTCCTGCCTCCCAGCACCTGTATCCTGGGCTGGGGAGCAATTCTGTGCACTAGCATGACCTCGGGAAAGGGGAAGGTCTTAAAGGGGTATTCCCATCATCAGTTTTCATACTTACCTGCGTTCAGCGCGACGTTCACTTCCTGGATTCGGCTAGGCTTAATTGACGTCTTCTCCCGGCCAGGCCGCTCTTGCGCAGAAGACTGAAGTTTTTCTCCCGGCCGGGCCGCGCAATGTCCTGAAACGCGCACGCCGCCACGCATGCGCCATGGTGACTTATTCCTGGCCTGTATAGTACAATGCCACTCTATCATGGGGTGTAGGTCCCCACAATGCCCCTCTAGCAGGGGATGCAGGTCCCCACAAAGCCCCTCAATAAGGGGGTAGGGGTCTCCACAAAGCCTCTCTATCAGGGGGTGCAGATTTCCACAAAGCCCCTCGCTCACTGCCACTTTATCAGAGGGTCGGGGTCACCCACTTCAGCAAAGCAAGTCACCATCTCCACATGACTACCCTCCAGACTATAAGCACAGCCTGGCTGCAAGGTGAACCCCAACTTCAGCGATCACTCCGCTCCCACTCAGCTCTGATTCAGCTCCCACTCATTGCAGTCAGAGGGGTGCACGCCACGCACTTACCTGCTGGGGACACACCCACTTCGGGCTCCGTCTCACTCCACAACTAGTAAGTTTGCTGGGCGCCCATGCTGCCGGCCCGGTCTGTAGCTTCACTCTCCCCAGGGGCTGAAGGCAGAGACTGAATGCTGCCCGTGACTCCCGCTAACTTAGCTCCTATGCTCCACACGCCTATGATTGTATGCCATATTAGAGTACAACTTGTACCACAAAAAATAAGCCCTCATATGGATATGTGAACGGAAAATAAAAAAGTTATGGCTCAAGGAGGATAGGGAAGAAAAATGAAAATGAAAAAATGAAAAAACCTCCGGTATCTTAATGGTTAAAAGGGTTATCCACCCCCTATTATGCCCCCAAAATGCAACGGTTCTTCACCCTTATGTCCCCGGAATATGCCACATGCCCCCTCCTCTCACGGCAATGAGTTCTTCTCACTCACGGCATCTGAGAGTGTTAAAAACCGGAAGTGTGGGATTCCTCTTCAGGCGCGCTTTCCCCCAGTGGAAAAGCACCATGTTCTATAAATAAGCCACAGCCTGTACTAGGCTTCCAGGCTCATTGTTAGTATATCCCAGTTTAGGTCACTAGGTGGCAGCACTGAACTGTGATATAGTGATTTCTATACCGACTAATAGAGCAATTTACATTTGATGATTGTAAGTTGTGGTCCACTTGGGGGACCTAACAAAAAGTTTTAAAAATTTTAGAAAAAAGTTTTGAAAATATAAAAACACTTAAAAATTAAAATCACCCTCATTCCCCAAAATAAAAAGAAACAAAAAAAAATAGCATTATGGGCATCGCCGCATGCAAAAAAAAAAGGAAAGGAATGCCATACGGTTTTTGGAAGGCAGATTTTGCTGGACTGGTTTTTTGACACCATGTCCCATTTGAAGCCCCCCTGACGCACCCCTAGAGTAGAAACTCCTAAAAAGTGACCCCATTTTAGAAACTACGGGATAGGGTGTCAGTTTTGTTGGTACTATTTTAGGGTACATATGATTTTAGTTTGCTCTATATTACACTTTTTGTGAGGCAAGGTAACAAGAAATAGCTGTTTTGGCACCGTTTTTATTTTTTGTTATTATTATTACTACTGTATTTAAAAATGATTCTTTCACATTCTGAAAGCCATAGTTTTATTTATTTTTTGGGCGACTGTCTTGTGTAGGGTTTGATTGGCACTATTTTGGGGTGCGTATGACTTTTTGATGTGATATTTTCATAAAAACTATACATATTAGGTATCGCCGCATCCGTAATAGGATGCGGTGATACCTAAAATGTTTTTGTTTTTTTATTTATGTAAGTTTTAAACAATGATTTCATTTTTTAAACTCAAAAAATCATGTTTTAGTGTTTCTATAGTCTGAGAGCCATAGTTTTTTCAGTTTTTGGGCGATTATCTTGGGTAGGGTATGATTTTTGCAGGATGAGATGACGGTTTGATTGTTTCTATTTTGGGGTGCGTATGACTTTTTGATCGCTTGCTATTACACTTTTTGTGATGGAAGGTGACAAAAAATTTATTTTTTTACACCGTTTTTATTTTAAAAAATTTACGGTATTCACCTGAGGGGTTAGGTCATGTGATATTTTTATAGAGAAGGTTGATACGGACGCGGCGATACCTAATATTTTAGTGTCACCATAGTCTGAGAGCCATAGTTTTTTCAGTTTTTGGGCGATTCTCTTAGGTAGGGTATCATTTTTGCGGGATGATATGACGGTTTGATTGGTACAATTTTGGGGTGCATATGACTTTTTGATTGCTTGCTATTACACTTTTTGTGATGTAAGGTGACAAAAAAAATTGCTTTTTGACACAGTTTTTCATTATTATTTTTTTACGGTATTCACCTGAGGGGTTAGGTCATGTGGTATTTTTATAGAGCAGGTTTTTATGGACGTGGCGATACCTAATATGTATACTTTTTTTTTTTACATTTAACACAATAAATGCATTTTTGAAAAAAAATATAATGTTTTAGTGTCTCCATAGTCTGGGCGATTGTCCTATGTATGGGCTCATTTTTTGCGGGATGAGGTGCCTTTTTGATCGCTTGGTGCACTTTTTGTGATTTAAGGTGACAAAAATGTCTTTTTTTTTACACAGTTTTAATTTTTTATGGTGTCTATCGAACAGGGTGGAACATGTGATATATTTATAGAGCCGTTCGTTACGGACGCGGTGATACCTAATATGTGCGGTTTTTCTTTTTTTATAAATTTTTTATTAGAAAATCAGGGGAAAGGGGCGTGTTTTTTTTTTTACTTGAAACTTTTTTTTATTCAAAACACTTTTTTTTACTTTTTTTTAAAACTTTATTTCTGTCCCACTTTGGGACTTCAACTTTTGGGGGTCTGATCCCCTCTGCAATGCATTACAATACATCTGTATTGTAATGCATTGCCTGTTCGTGTACTACAGTGAGTAGTACACAAACAGGTTGCCTAGGAGACCCAGCCTGACGCTGGATCTCCTGGGCACCTGTAGAAGGCAGGTCCAGATGCCGTGCAGGGCATTGGGCAACCTCTGCACGGCATCTGGCTGCTTTGTCACGCATCGGGTCCCTGCCACAGCAGCGCGGGGACTCGATGCGCTGCTTCACCTGCCGCAAACCACTTCTATGTCGTAGTCAGCGCGGACCGCGGCATAGAAGGGGTTAATCCACCGGCTGTCGCGATGTCGGCAGATACAGCAGGGGCCTGGCTACCAGGGACTGCCGGACCCCTGCAGTGATCGGGCGCGCACCGCTCCGGTGCCCGCCCGATCATCCCGCCGTGCATGTACGGCGGAATGCATTCTGGCAATGCATCCCCCGCCGTACATGCACGGCGTTCTGGTTTAAGGGGTTAATGTAGATGGTTGTGAGTTCTCACAGAAACATTTGAAAAATAGAGTCTATATTAGACTCACAGAATCCTCACAGAAACATTTGAAAAATAGAGTCTATATTAGACTTGTATACACAGGGTGTCCCCAAATCATAGTGACCATGCTTGGGAATACCCCTTTCACTTCATAACACTGACTCCATATATGGACACATCCATATAAAGAGTCAGAGCAGGGACTCCTAAGCTGGGAAATTCCCCACTCAGGGGCCCTGACTGAGCATAGGGGAAGCAAGCAGTTCCTGGAACAGAGGAAAAGTGGGTGAGGCCTTCCTTGCTCTCCGGGGCCCCCTGTGCCATGGGCCCCATAGCAGCTACGTGGTCTGCCTATATTGGCAGTACGCCACTGTGTGTGTATGTATGTTCCGCGATCACTCAAAAATGCAACCATTGATTTCAATGAAACTTGGTATACGCATCCCTTGCTACCTGGAAAGAAATCTTGTGGGGGTCACAGCTCTCTAGGATGTACAGTTCCTGAGATATTCCCAAAAAATAACCTGCATTAGCCAATACAAGCCTGCAAGTCTTTCTCTTCATATCCCAACTGCCATACACATAGTCACGTGTCCCTTATCAGCCAATAGAAGCTTGCAGGCCCTTAGTCTCCACATACACACAGTTTTACTCCAGGTTTCCATAACAACCCAGCCATTTTTCTTCACTGCTGTAGGTCAGATTTAGGCTAGGGCTACATCACGACATGTGTCGCGCAACAATAAGTCGCACGACACATAGGCACAACTAGACTGTTACATTTGTAGAGCAACATTGATGTCGCACCAATGTCGCGTGACAATTTTTATAATGATAGTCTATGGTGTTGCACTGCGACATGTGACATGCTGCGACTGCAATGCGACAGTCACAGAAAAATCCCTCTTGGATGGATTTTTTACAACTGTCATGTCGCAGCTGAAGCATGTCACATGTCGCAACACCATATCCTATCATTATAAAAATTGTTGAGACATAATGTCGCTCGACACATGTCGTGTAGCCCTAGCATTAAAGGGCAGGAGTGTAGCTATAGGGGGTGCAGAGGTAGCAGTCGCTACCGGGCCCAGGAGCCTGAGGGGGCAGGGGCCACTATTAAGGGGGCAGGGGCCACTATTTAAGGGGCAACTGCTGTGGAGGTCACTGTTAAGGTAACAGGGTACTGTGAGGTCACTGTTAAGGCAGCGGGCCCCTGAGGAGGTCACTGTTAAAGGGAACCTGTCACCTCTACTATTCTACCCTCACTGAGCGTTTCTAAATGTTCATTGTGTTACCCTAAACATATAAATTACACTTTTAATTTCTTTTGCAGACGAATTCAATAAGTATTATGCATTTTTATACTTCCCGCCTTTTATGCAAATTAACATACAAGAGTCATATCTTACTTGTGTGATCAAATCGTTTTTTTTTTACACAATAAAAGCACACAGAGCTATGGGGACTGGTATTGCGGATGTGCTAGCAGCCATCTAGCAACCCATGTCCTCAGCTCTATACCCAAAATCCAGGTGACAGGTTCCCTTTAAGGGGGCGGGCTCCTGAGGCGGTCACTGTCAAGGGAGTGGAGTGCTGTGAAACTCACTGTTAAAGGGACGGGCTGCTGTGAAGGTCAAAGTTAAGGGGATGGGCTGCTGTGGAGGTCCCATTTTAAAGTGGCAGGGCACTGTGGGGAGGTCTGTGTTAAAGGGTGGGGGACTGTAGAGTTCACTGTTATGGGGGATACTGTTGATATCTTTTAACGACACACACAAACATTAAATGAAATAGATGAAATATACCCATACAAAGGCGGGTCCTACTGCTAGTTGGTTATCTAAAATACACACAAAGCTGCTCTGATTCATTGTGTGAATACACAAATGAGTCACATTATTATGACCACCTCCTACTTTCTACGTCAGCAGCATGTAGGTCATGAAGAAAGTCACGTGTAAACAGTTTATGTCCTGCGGTGGTGATTGTGAGTGGCCAAATGTCGCAATTTAAAGTAAGTGATGTGAAAAATGTGGTGCACCATGTGCCATTGATGTGAGAGGTTAACTTTGGCTATGAAGGTGCGCGAGGGAGGGCCGACATGCTACAATGGAGCCACTTACCACCAAAATGAATCAGGGGGCTACCAGAGGAGTGTCCAAAGCAACAGTTCAGTGGCTCCAAAGCAGATAGCTGGTCACTGCACCTCTGCTAACGATGTTGACTTGATAGAAAAGGCTTCAATTTTCACAGAAGTATTGGAATTGGATGTGCACTGATTGGCACAGGGTTGCCTTCTGACGAGTCACGTTTTCTGCTACAATGAACGGATGGATGTTGGTGCATCAGGTGAGAAACATCAGAGAACCAACAACATAGAAACATAGAAACATAGAATGTGTCGGCAGATAAGAACCATTTGGCCCATCTAGTCTGCCCAATATACTGAGTACTATGGATAGCCCCTGGCCCTATCTTATATGAAGGATAGCCTTATGCCTATCCCATGCATGCTTAAACCCCTTCACTGTATTTGCAGCTACCACTTCTGCAGGAAGGCTATTCCATGCATCCACTACTCTCTCAGTAAAGTAATACTTCCTTATATTACTTTTAAACCTTTGCCCCTCTAATTTAAAACTGTGTCCTCTGTGGTAGTTTTTCTTCTTTTAAATATGCTCTCTTCCTTACCGAGTTGATTCCCTTTATGTATTTAAAAGTTTCTATCATATCCCCTCTGTCTCTTCTTTCTTCCAAGCTATACATATTAAGGTCCTTTAACCTTTCCTGGTAAGTTTTATCCTGCAATCCATGTACTAGTTTAGTAGCTCTTCTCTGAACTCTCTCTAGAGTATCTATATCCTTCTGGAGATATGGCCTCCAGTACTGCGCACAATACTCCAAGTGAGGTCTCACCAGTGTTCTGTACAGCGGCATAAGCACTTCACTTTTTCTACTGCTTATACCTCTCCCTATACATCCAAGCATTCTGCTGGCATTTCGTGCTGCTCTATTACATTGTCTTCCCACCTTTAAGTCTTCTGAAATATGTACTCCTAAATCCCTTTCCTCAGATACTGAGGTCAGGACTGTGTCAAATATTCTATATTCTGCCCTTGGGTTTTTACGCCCCAGGTGCATTATCTTGCACTTATCCACATTAAATTTCAGTTTCCAGAGTTTTGACCATTCTTCTAGGTTTCCTAAATCTTTTTCCATTTGGCGTTTCCCTCCAGGATCATCAACCCTGTTACATATCTTTGTGTCATCAGCAAAAAGACAAACCTTACCATCGAGGCCTTTTGCAATATCACTTATGAAGATATTAAACAAAATCGGTCCCAGTACAGATCCCTGTGGAACCCCACTGGTAACATGACCTTGTTTTGAATGTTCTCCATTGACTACAACCCTCTGTTGTCTGTCACTCAGCCACTGCCTAATCCACTCAACAATATGGGAGTCCGTGCTCAATGACTGCAGTTTATTGATAAGTCTTCTATGTGGGACAGTGTCAAAAGCCTTACTAAAATCTAGATATGCGATGTCTACTGCACCTCCACCGTCTATTATTTTATTCACCCAGTCAAAAAAATCTATAAGATTTGTTTGACATGATCTCCCTGAAGTAAACCCATGTTGTTTTTCATCTTGCAATCCATGGGATTTTAGATGTTCCACAATCCTATCCTTTAATAGGGTTTCCATTTATTTGCCTACTATTGATGTCAGACTCACTGGTCTATAGTTGCTCGATTCCTCCCTGCTACCTTTCTTGTGAATGGGCGCGACATTTGCCAATTTCCAATCTTCCGGGACGACTCCTGTTACTAATGATTGGTTAAATAAATCTGTTAACGGTTTTGCCAGCTCACCACTAAGCTCTTTTAATAATTTTGGGTGTATCTCATCAGGCCCCTGTAACTTATTTGTCTTCACCTTAGACAGCAAACATAGAACATCTTCCTCTGTAAAGATACATGCATCAAACGATTTATTAGTCATTCTTTCTAGTGGAGGTCCTTCTCCTTTTTCTTTTGTAAAAACTGAACAGAAGTATTCATTAAGGCAGTCGGCTAGCCCTTTATTCTCTTCTACATACCTTCCGTCCTTTGTTTTTAATTTAGTTATTCCTTGTTTTAATTTCCTTTTTCATTTATATATCTGAAGAATGTCTTATCCCCTTTTTTCATAGACTGAGCTAGTTTTTCTTCTGCCTGCGCTTTAGAAGTTCTTATAACTTGCTTGGCCTCTCTCTGCTAATCTTGTAGATTTCCTTATCTTCATTGCTCTGGGTTTTTTTATAATTACAAAATGCTAGCTTTTTATTTTTAATGATTTGGGCCACTTCTGCTGAGTACCACAGTGGTCTCCTCCTTTTTTTGCTTTTACTGACAAGTCTAATGCAATTTTCTGTTGCCTTCAATAATGCACCTTTTAAGTAGTCCCATTTCTCCTGGACTCCATGTAATCCGTTCCAGTCTGATAAGGATTCATTTATGACTAATTTCATTTTTGAAAAGTCTGTTTTTCTAAAATCTAAAACTTTTGTTTTTGTGTGGTGGGACTCTTTCACAGTTCTTATATTAAACCACACTGACTGGTGATCACTAGATCCCAAGGTTTCGCCTACAATGACATCATATACCGAATCCCCATTTGTGAATACCAAATCCAAAATGGCCTCCCTCCGGGTTGGCTCCTCAACCACTTGTTGTAGAGATAACCCCAGTAGGGAATTTAGAATATCTGTACTCCTGGTAGAACTTGCTATTTTGGTTTCCAGTTTATATCTGGAAGATTGAAATCTCCATAATGATAACTTCTCCTTTCATTGTCATTTTAGCTATTTCTTCAACTAGTAGATCATCTAGTTCTTTAATTTGACCAGGTGGTCTATATATCACACCTACACGAGTTACTGCATGGTTAGCAAACTGCAACGTAACCCAAACTGACTCAATGTTGGACTCACCAACTTGTATTAGGTTAGATTTAATGCTATCTTTCACATACAGGGCCACTCCTCCTCCTTTCTTGCCTTCTCTGTCTCTTCTGTATAAAGAGTACCCTGGTATGGTTATGTCCCAGTCATTTCTTTCATTAAACCATGTCTCCATAACAGCCACTAAATCTACATTCTCAGATGCCATTATTGACCCAAGTTCATTGATTTTTTTTACCTAAACTGCGAGCATTTGTAGACAGGACTCTGAGCTTATCATTTCTTAACCTCTGTGCTTCTGACCTGTTCTGGCATTGTTTCGGGGGGCAATTGGACTCTTTTATTTTCACTCTTTTGCCCCCCCTTCCTAGTTTAAATACTCTTTCGCAAATTCTTGGAGTTGTTCACTAAGTACATTTGTTCCTTGAGAGAAAGATGCAAACCATCTTTTTTTACAGTTCCTTTCTATTCCAAGTAGAGCTATCATGAGAAACAAAGCCAAATCGTTGCTCTTGACACCATTTACCAAGCCATATGTTGAACTCCTTTATGCGCCTCTGCCTATCATTCTGAACATTATGCACAGGCAGAACTTCAGAAAATGAAATGGTGGATGCAAAATCCTGTACGTCATTACCAAGTGTGATAAAAGATGTGTGACACTTCATTGCAAGCCAGGTCATTTGTCCCTAGATGGACAAGAACATCCACATCCCCTTCCTGCTTTGCTTGCTTAACAATATTAACAATATTAATAATACGTCTTCTATCTCTTCTAGCAGTAGCCCCAGGGAGACATCTCACAAAACCATTTTCTTTAAGCTCTACACTTCTTATTATTGAATCACCCAGCAACAGCTGCTTCCTTTGAGACTTCACTTTATCTTTTTTGTTGCATACATTAGACATAGGAGTCGATGGTTTCTCACCCTCTGTGCTTGAGTCCATATCCATGTTGTCCTACATTCTGAGAGTGCTGCAAATGAATTATGGAGAACCACCGACTGTGGGACATGTCTTCTATCCACCACTCTAAGACTTCCAGAACCTACAGTAACCCATCTGCCATTTCTGGGGGTCCTCTGTGGCAGTGGCATTGCAGCAGTCCTAGCTGGAGTTTGTTTAACAGATAATTTAAATATTTCAGCTTTCAAAAATGCAATTTCCTGCTGCAGTAAGGAGAACTGTCTACAGATCTGACAGCATCCGAATCTCCAAAGAGTGGAACATGAAATAAATGCACAACAATTCCTGCACTGAACCAAGTCTGCCATTGTTGAAACCATTGTTGAAAGAACACAAGGTGGTGGTGGCAGCGTTATGGTCTGGGGAATGTTTTTCATGGTATACTCTGGGCCAACTCATCCATATGGAAGGTACTCTCAACTGATTTGGACATGAATTCATTGATCCAGATCACGTACACCCATACATGCTGATTGTCTTCCCTGGTGCAGATGGGATTTTCCAGAAAGACATTGTGACATGTCACACGGCTAGAAATGTCTGACATTGATTGGAAAAACATGACCAAGACTTCCAGGTACTACCCTGGCCCTCTAGTTCCCTAGACTAGAATCCAATTGAGCATCTGTGGGACCACCTTGATCATTGAGTTTGTTCTATGGATCCTCTCCTATGCACCCTGTAGGATACACTGCAGTCAGCATGGCTCCAGACGCCTGTGAAAACCTTCCTGGACCATATTGAGTCACTCCCAGCCTGTCTAACTGCTGTCTGTGCTGCACATGGCGGTTACCCTGGATATTAGAGGTCATAATAATGTGAGTCGACAGTGTATATCATATGGTACCAGGGTAACATAATCTGTTCTCACCAATGCAGCTGTACAGTGTTGACACCTAGCTTTTCCAAGACCCTGAATATCAAGACAGTCTAGCAGTATGAATGGATTTACTGTATCATAACATAACTAGGCAAATTTGGAATTCAGCAGTCTGGGAAAACTAGATAACAACCTCTCCAGAGATGTAATTGAGGCCATATTTAGTACCTACTGTACATTATACTATATCCATAAGTATATTATCAGGAAAATGTATATACTATATACTGATATGTAATTTTATCTCCATCATTTCTCTACATGCTTTCTGAAGCTGCTGAAAGTCAAATCTGCACAATTATGTAGTGAAGGACAGAATTATCACTGCATAAGGCCTCATGCACACGACCGAATTTTGTTTCCGTGTCCGTTCCGTTTTTTTTGCGGATAGGATGCAGACCCATTCATTTCAATGGGTCCGCAAAAAACGCGGACAGCACACAGTGTGCTGTCCACATCAGTATGTCCGTTCCATTGCTCCGCCAAAAAAAGTGTATGTCCTATTTTTTCTAGTTTGGCGGACAAGGATAGGCATTATTACAATTGATCCCCAAAAAAAAAACGGATGCCATATGGAAAGTTATCCGTTTTTTTTTGCGGATCCGCAATTTGCGGACCGCAAAAATTACATATCAGTATATAGTATATACAGTAACCTACACGAGTTACTGCATGGTTAGCAAACTGCAACGTAACCCAAACTGACTCAATGTTGGACTCACCAACTTGTATTAGATTAGATTTAATGCTATCTTTCACATACAGGGCCACTCCTCCTCCTTTCTTGCCTTCTCTGTCTCTTCTGTATAAAGAGTACCCTGGTATGGTTATGTCCCAGTCATTTCTTTTCATTAAACCATGTCTCCATACAGCCACTAAATCTACATTCTCAGATCCATTATTGACCCAAGTTCATTGATTTTTTTACCTAAACTGCGAGCATTTGTAGACAGGACTCTGAGCTTATCATTTCTTAACCTCTGTGCTTCTGACCTGTTCTGGCATTGTTTCGGGGGGCAATTGGACTCTTTTATTTTCACTCTTTTGCCCCCCCTTCCTAGTTTAAATACTTTTTCGCAAATTCTTGGAGTTGTTCACTAAGTACATTTGTTCCTTTGAGAGAAAGATGCAAACCATCTTTTTTTTACAGTTCCTTTCTATTCCAAGTAGAGCTATCATGAGAAACAAAGCCAAATCGTTGCTCTTGACACCATTTACCAAGCCATATGTTGAACTCCTTTATGCGCCTCTGCCTATCATTCTGAACATTATGCACAGGCAGAACTTCAGAAAATGAAATGGTGGATGCAAAATCCTGTACGTCATTACCAAGTGTGATAAAAGATGTGTGACACTTCATTGCAAGCCAGGTCATTTGTCCCTAGATGGACAAGAACATCCACATCCCCTTCCTGCTTTGCTTGCTTAACAATATTAACAATATTAATAATACGTCTTCTATCTCTTCTAGCAGTAGCCCCAGGGAGACATCTCACAAAACCATTTTCTTTAAGCCCACACTTCTTATGATTGAATCACCCAGCAACAGCTGCTTCCTTTGAGACTTCACTTTATCTTTTTTGTTGCATACATTAGACATAGGAGTCGATGGTTTCTCACCCTCTGTGCTTGAGTCCATATCCATGTTGTCCTTACATTCTGAGAGTGCTGCAAATGAATTATGGAGAACCACCGACTGTGGGACATGTCTTCTATCCACCACTCTAAGACTTCCAGAACCTACAGTAACCCATCTGCCATTCTGGGGGTCCTCTGTGGCAGTGGCATTGCAGCAGTCCTAGCTGGAGTTTGTTTAACAGATAATTTAAATATTTCAGCTTTCAAAAATGCAATTCCCTGCTGCAGTAAGGAGAACTGTCTACAGATCTGACAGCATCCGAATCTCCAAGAGTGGAACATGAAATAAAGGCACAACAATTCCTGCACTGAACCAAGTCTGCCATTGTTGAAACCATTGTTGAAAGAACACAAGGTGGTGGTGGCAGCGTTATGGTCTGGGGAATGTTTTTTCATGGTATACTCTGGGCCAACTCATCCATATGGAAGGTACTCTAACTGATTTGGACATGAATTCATTGATCCAGATCACTACACCCATACATGCTGATTGTCTTCCCTGGTGCAGATGGGATTTTCCAGAAAGACATTGTGACATTCACATCGGCTAGAAATGTCTGACATTGATTGGAAAAACATGACCAAGACTTCCAGGTACTACCCTGGCCCTCTAGTTTCCCTAGACTAGAATCCAATTGAGCATCTGTGGGACCACCTTGATCATTGAGTTGTTCTATGGATCCTCTCCTATGCACCCTGTAGGATACACTGCAGTCAGCATGGCTCCAGACGCCTGTGAAAACCTTCCTGGACCATATTGAGTCACTCCCAGCCTGTCTAACTGCTGTCTGTGCTGCACATGGCGGTTACCCTGGATATTAGAGGTCATAATAATGGAAGTCGACAGTGTATATCATATGGTACCAGGGTAACATAATCTGTTCTCACCAATGCAGCTGTACAGTGTTGACACCTAGCTTTTCCAAGACCCTGAATATCAAGACAGTCTAGCAGTATGAATGGATTTACTGTATCATAACATAACTAGGCAAATTTGGAATTCAGCAGTCTGGGAAAACTAGATAACAACCTCTCCAGAGATGTAATTGAGGCCATATTTAGTACCTACTGTACATTATACTATATCCATAAGTATATTATCAGGAAAATGTATATACTATATACTGATATGTAATTTTATCTCCATCATTTCTCTACATGCTTTCTGAAGCTGCTGAAAGTCAAATCTGCACAATTATGTAGTGAAGGACAGAATTATCACTGCATAAGGCCTCATGCACACGACCGTATTTTGTTTCCGTGTCCGTTCCGGTTTTTTTGCGGATAGGATGCAGACCCATTCATTTCAATGGGTCCGCAAAAAACGCGGACAGCACACCGTGTGCTGTCCACATCAGTATGTCCGTTCCATTGCTCCGCAAAAAAAAGTGTATGTCCTATTTTTTTTCTAGTTTGCGGACAAGGATAGGCATTATTACAATTGATCCCCAAAAAAAAAAACGGATGCCATATGGAAAGTTATCCGTTTTTTTTTTTTGCGGATCCGCAATTTGCGGACAGCAAAACACATACGGTCGTGTGCATGTAGCCTAACTAGGCAGATTAGCTATTCAGCTGTATGTACTAAGGGTGATACTATGTATTTACTAAGGCCTCTTTCACACTTGCGTTGTCCGGATCCGGCGTGTACTCCACTTGCCGGAATTACACGCCGGATCCGGAAAAACGCAAGTGTACTGAAAGCATTTGAAGACGGAACCGTCTTCCAAATGCGTTCAGTGTTACTATGGCACCCAGGACGCTATTAAAGTCCTGGTTGCCATAGTAGTAGTGGGGAGCGGGGGAGCAGCATACTTACCGTCCGTGCGGCTCCCCGGCGCTCCAGAATGACGTCAGAGCGCCCCATGCGCAGGATGACGTGATCCATGTGATCACATGATCCATGCCTTGGGGCGCCCTGACGTCACTCTGGAGCGCCCGGGGAGCCGCACGGACGGTAAGTATGCTGCTCCCTGCTCCCCGCTACACTTTATCCATGGCTGCCAGGACTTTAGCGTCCCGGCAGCCATGGTAACCACTCTGAAAAAGCTAAATGTCGGCTCCGGCAATGCGCCGAAACGACGTTAGCTTAAGGCCGGATCCGGATCAATGCCTTTCAATGGGCATTAATTCCGGATCCGGCCTTGCGGCAAGTGTTCCGGATTTTTGGCCGGAGCAAAAAGCGCAGCATGCTGCGGTATTTTCTCCGGCCAAAAAACGTTCCGTTCCGGAACTGAAGACATCCTGATGCATCCTGAACGGATTTCTCTCCATTCAGAATGCATTAGGATAATCCTGATCAGGATTCTTCCGGCATAGAGCCCCGACGACGGAACTCTATGCCGGAAGACAAGAACGCAAGTGTGAAAGAGCCCTAAAGCTGGTAAAATTGGTACTATGGTAGGTATTATGCATGTACTGTTATCAAATCTATCAACAATGTGTTGACAAAAGGTATGCAGCCTGAACCCAGCCCCCTCCTCCTAAACTTCCTGGCTCACAAGCACTAGCATCAGAGGAAGAGGAAGGGGAAGGGGGGGAAGGGGGGAAAGGTGGAGAAGAAATGGCTGGAAGAGAAGCACATACAGTTTTATTTTTCATGGTCTGCAATTGTGACTTCAGATAAAACAAGAAGAAGAAAATAATGAGTTTTGTGGTTATATCGGTGGTGGTTTACACAGAGCAGGGGACGTCCGACAATATGTACAATATAGTAATGTGTGAGAAGTGAAAATGAAGGAGAATAGTAAAATCATAAGCATCATAAGTCATAATGACCACACTAGCACATCAAGGCACAAGAATTATTTATTTGATGCAAAATATATCTTTGTACCATGTTAGCGGATAAATCTAATATATAAAGCTACGTGTATGTGTGTGTGTGTATGTCCGCTAAAGGAATCCGCACCATTGCATGTACAATCACGAAATTTGGCACACAGGTACATCAGGTGTCCGGGAAGGTTTTACACCAGGTCTCAGCTCTCTAGGACGTACCGTTCCCGAGATATTCCCAAAAAAATGCATTAGCCAATAGAAGCTTGGTCACATGACCCTTATCAGCCAATAGAAGCTCGCAGGTGCTCCAGCATCCACATACACAGTTTTACTCCAGGTTTCCATAACCCAGCCATTTATCTTCACTGCTGTAGGAGAGCTTTAACCACTTCACATCCATAAATAGGATATAAACGTCCTATGGGTGGATGTTTAACTCTGAATGGACGTTCTGGAACATCCATTCAGAGATCGCAGCTGCACGCTAATCGTGCAGTTGCAGAGCGGGTTGCCCGCTGTCAGTGACTGCATGGCAACCCAGAGAGAAGGCAGGGACAGTTCCTAGGTGTCCCTGCCTTCTAGATCGCTGCATACACAGCGCTCACCGAGCGCTGTGTATACAGAGCAGGAAGCGTAAAGGGCTTCCTGTCCCGGCCCAGTGGTCATGTGACTGCCGGGGCCGGGAGAGTGCAGGAGCTGTCGGGTCTTTCACAGACCTCGATCAGCCCTGCACTGGGGCTGTATTTCCCCTGTAACTGGGGCTACTATGTCAGCCCCAGTTACAGGAGAAATCAATAGTGAAATAAAAAAATAAAAAATGAAGTCGAATGTCCGCCAGAGGTCTTGTATGACCTTATGGGGGACACAAAGTGTAAAATAAAAAATAAAAAAATAAACGATAAGTGATTTATTTCTCAGAGGAACACTGCAAAAAAAAATTTTTGTCACCTTACATCACAAAAAGTGTAATAGCAAGCGATCAAAAAGTCAAATGCATCCTAAAATAGTACCAATCAAACCGTCATCTCATCCCGCAAAACCCATACCCTACCGAAGACAATCGCCCAGAAAAAAAAAAAAAACTATGGCTCGCAGACTAAAATTATTATTTTTTGTTTCTAAAATGATATTATTGTGTAAAACTTAAATAAATAAAAAAGTATAGATATTAGGTATTGCCGCGTCCATAAGAACCTGCTGTATAAAAATATCACATTACCTAACCCCTCAGGTGAACACTGTAAAAAAATAGAAATAAAAAGGGTGTCAAAAAAGCCATTTTTTGTCACCTTACACCACAAAAAATGTTATACCAAGCGACCAAAAAGTCATATGCATCCTAAAATAGTACCAATCAAACCGTCATCTCATACCAAAAAAAATTAGACCCTACCTAAGAAAAAACCCCCAAAAAAACAAAAAAAAAACAACTATGGCTTTCAGGATGTAGAGACACCCTAAATTTTTTTTTTTTTTCAAAAAATGCTTTATTATGTAAAACTGTAGCAAACAACCCCAAAAAAGTAGTCATATTTGGTATTGTCGCGTCCGTCACAACCTGCTCTATAAAAATAGCACATGATCTAACCTGTCAGATGAACATTGTATATAACAAAAAATAAAAACGGTGCCAAAACAGCTATTTTTTGTTACCTTGCCTCGCAAATAGTGTAATATAGAGCAACCAAAAATCATATGTACCCTAAAATAGTACCAGCAAAACAGCCATCTTATCCCGTAATTTCCAAAATGGGGTCACTTTTTTGGAGTTTCTACACTAGGGGTGCATCAGGGGGTCTTCAAATGGGACATGGTTAATATAACTGAAACAATCATCAAAAAGATGTAAGGCTATGTGTGAGAATATACTCAATATTAACAAAAACACACATACGTAATATTAATACATTTTTATTGAATGACATCATGAAAGACAACAGGATCTTGGAATTTTAATAAACAGCAAACTAAGCTGCAAAAACCCATTATCTTATTGGCCTTGGCAGCAGCTGCTGCCAAGGCCAATAAGATAATGGGTTGCATCAGAAGGGGCATAGATGCCCGTGATAAGAACATAGTCCTACCACTTTACAAATCACTAGTCAGACCACACATGGAGTACTGTGTACAGTTCTGGGCTCCTGTAAATAAGGCAGACATAGCAGAGCTGGAGAAGGTCCAGAGGAGGGCAACTAAAGTAATAACTGGAATGGGGCAACTCCAGTACCCAGAAAGATTATCAAAATTAGGGTTATTCACTTTAGAAAAAAGACGACTGAGGGGAGATCTAATTAATATGTATAAATATATCAGGGGTCAGTACAGAGATCTATCCCATCATCTATTTATCTCCAGGACTGTGACTGTGACGAGGGGACATCCTCTGCGTCTGGAGGAAAGAAGGTTTGTACACAAACATAGAGGAGGATTCTTTACGGTAAGAGCAGTGGGACTATGGAACGCTCTGCCTGATGAGGTGGTGATGGTGAGTACAATAAAGGAATTCAAGAGGGGCCTGGATGTATTTCTGGAGCGTAATAATATTACAGGCTATAGCTACTAGAGAGGGGTCGTTGATCCAGGGAGTTATTCTGATTGCCTGATTGGAGTCGGGAAGGAATTTATTATTCCCCTAAAGTGGGGAAAATTGGCTTCTAACTCACAGTTTTTTTTTTTTGCCTTCCTCTGGATCAACTTGCAGGATAACAGGCCGAACTGGATGGACAAATGTCTTTTTTCGGCCTTATGTACTATGTTACTATGTTACTATATAAATAGTAATAATAAATAGAATAATAGCAGTATTACAGTAGCGCTGCGATTCAGCAGCTCACCAGAGGTACACAGGGTAACTATACCCCCCTCAAACACCACTCCTTGTGGCTTGACATAAGCATACATGAGGAGATAAAGCCTCCTCAACAAGCCAAAGGAGGAAGTGTATTGCAATGATATAGGTAATTACTTGCAGGCAAACCAATGACAAGAGTTGCGGCAACCATAAGGGACAATGTGAGATGTCTATATAAACATAACAACGCCACTTGCATGCCTCAGCCCATATGGAGCCAAGAAGCAACAACTAGCAAGTCAATATCTAATAGAATGTAATGGGGGACAAACCTTGGACCTCTGGCGAGTGCACCCTGACACGCGTTTCGCTCGGCATCTTCAAGGGGCGTGTCTAACCTGCCTTTAACATGCTCTTAAATAGCCCTGCAGCTGATAAGTCTGGCCACTCACATCCCGCCGTGTCCCATGCAATTTGCCGATGACATCACAATCGCTCCAAACCGGAACTAGGAAGCGATGTCTCGCGTGGATTGCGTGCGCTCATGTGATCGGTCTTGGTCACATGATCGGGACACATAAAACCGATCACATGCTGTACCAAACTAAGTGGCCATAGTAACCGATGATGTCATAGTGACAACAACAGACGGCTATCTCAAGTAAGGCTGCCCAGACTCAATCATCAGCCATGGGAAGCCAAACACCACAAATCCGCATAGCAACAGCGGGATATGTTGGCAATTGTAATATCTAAATCAACCCCACAAAACTGCAGAAAGAGAGATAGGGAAGGAAGGGATTGGAGGAACAGGAGAGGAAACAGGGAAAAGAAGGGGCAAGCTAACTTTATATAAACTCCCATAAAGTGCAGGGGCATATAACAATACAATAAAACAATGCAATAAAATAAATCCGTATCATATATGTTGATGTAAACAGACATACATATATAGTGCAATCTAATGTTAAATAATAAATATTAAATATTAAATGTTAAATATTACATAGACACATTAAACATGATTGCATACATGGCACTGCCCACAAAGGGACAGAACTTGTTCATACTCAGCGAACTTTACCAAGGATTTATGAATAAGAAATATAATCAGAAAATCAAAAAAAATATTTCGTAATTATACAGTAAAGAGTGCGCAACAAAAAGTGCAAGTGCAAGTGCTCAGTGACCGTGATCATGCAGTGCAAAATCAAAATCAAAATTAAACTTAATAATAAGACATATATGGCGAGTATACCAATTATATCACACACCATTATTATGAAGAGGACCAAAAATACTTCCTGTTAGTGCAATATAAATACATGATTCATTAAAGTAAAAAGTAAGTAAAATACAAAAAATATGACCAGGTATATAAATCAAAAGATCAACACCATATAGGATACATACATCATTGCATTAATTGTATACAGATTGTCACCCAACACAACAAGGGTATATTGCTATTGTCACTACCCCCCTCAAACCCCACATAGTAGGACAGTCCATCCAATTCGTGCATTCCATAATAGAGGACAAGGCATCAATTGCAGCAGGCATCGAGAACTTAGCTCTCTTTCTGAAGTACATAAGATATAATTAGCAACAGGCAGAATAAGACACATGAATATATAAGGACCTGTTAAAATACATATAAACCAATTAAAATAACAGTTAAAAACAACAGTCCTAAGCGTCAGGCCCAAACCCAGGGTAAAGATGGACCGAGGAGAGCCACATAATTTGAGCCGAGGGCAATGAGCAATACACCAACACAGATAGCACCATTGAAGGGAAAAAGAGGGGGAGGGAAGGAGAAATGTAAAGAGCCCAACACCATCTAGGTGAATGGGGCAAAACTGTTGCCCTCATTCAAACCCAGAGGTGCAACTGTGTTTAATAAGAAAATCCATTTAGTTCCTTTTTGGGCTAATGTTTTTCTCCAGTCTCCTCCTCTTGGGGAGATAAGCACTCGGTCGATACCCCTAATCCGAAGCAGGGTACTATCCGAGTCGTGCCTCTTTTTGAAATCTCTGGCCAGGGTCTTGAGTTGTGTAGTATCTTTCTCGTCTTTAGCTGCCTGGATGGAAAGTACCTGATCCCTAACCCTTCTTCTCAATTGTCGAGACGTCAGTCCCACATAGATGAGATCGCAAGGACAACTTGCCCAATAAATAACACCAACCGTCGTACAAGTGATCGTGTGTGTGATCTTGAACACTTTGTCCCCTGCAGCATTGTGGAAGTGAGTTGCCCTGTCCATGTTGGCACAGGCAATGCACTTCCCACATTCCTTACTACCCCAGGCCGGACCCTTGTTGCCAAACAACCTCCCCTCCTTGCAAGCAAAATGACTGCGGACCAATTGGTCACGCAGATTCTTAGCCCTCCGGAAGGTTGTTGAGGCACGTGGGGGTATCACTTCTTGTAACTGGGGATCCAATTTTAGAATGTTCCAATATTTGTTCAAGGCTGTATTTACCTCCTTCCAATTGTTGTTAAATCCAGTGATGAACCTAATCTGTTGTGTGTCTTGATGGATTGGTTTATTGTGAAGTAGGTCGTGCTCTTCTGTAGGCTGTCTCGATACAACGGTTACCATACCCTCGCCCTCCAAATCTTCTTCTGAGGTCCTCAGCCTGCACCTCAAAAGACTTGTCAGACGAACAAATCCTATGTGCCCGCAGGAACTGTCCCACTGGTATGCTCTTAATCAAGTTGCCAGGATGTGACGAGCCTGCATGTAGAAGTGCATTCACAGAAGTTTCTTTTCGGCACAGGTTGGTGCCCAAATGACCTGCCGCATCTACCTGGAATATCACATCCAAGAATTTGACGTTCGTACAGGCCACCTTAAAGGTGAGTTTAATATTTTTACTATTGTTATTCAACAAACGAATATATCGTCCGAACTCCTCTTCAGTCCCCTGTCAGATGATCAGTATATCATTGATATACCTACCCCAGTATTGGACCTTGTCAGACTCTGGCAGGGGACTGGAGGATATCCCTCTCCCACAGACCCAGGAACAAATTCGCATAAGAGGGCGCACAAGACACCCCCATCGCGGTGCCCTTGAACTGTAGGTAGAAGGATCCCCCAAAGAGGAAAAAATAATGAGTCATGACATAGTTGAGAAGAGTCAGAATAAAATTGCACTTCTCCTTACCCATACTTATAGTTCTTAAAAAGAATTCCGTGGCTTCCAACCCATCTTGATGCGTAATAGATGTGTACAAAGATTCCACATCACATGTGGCAATGAGCATGTCGGGTTCAAGATGTACAGTACAGACCAAAAGTTTGGACACACCTTCTCATTTAAAGAGTTTTCTTTATTTTCATGACTATGAAAATTGTAGATTCACACTGAAGGCATCAAAACTATGAATTAACACATGTGGAATTATATTCATAACAAGCAAGTGTGAAACAACTGAAAATATGTCATATTCTAGGTTCTTCAAAGTAGCCACCTTTTGCTTTGATTACTGCTTTGCATACTCTTGGCATTCTCTAGATGAGCTTCAAGAGGTAGTCCCCTGAAATGGTTTTCACTCCACAGGTGTGCCCTGTCAGGTTTAATAAGTGGGATTTCTTCCCTTACAAATGGAGTTGGGACCATCAGTTGCGTTGAGGAGAAGTCAGGTGGATACACAGCTGATAGTCTTACTGAATAGACTGTTAGAATTTGTATTATGGCAAGAAAAAAGCAGCTAAGTAAAGAAAAACGAGTGGCCATCATTACTTTAAGAAATGAAGGTCCGTCAGTCAGCCGAAAAATTGGGAAAACTTTGAAAGTAAGGGCTATCTGACCATGAAGGAGAGAGATGGGGTGCTGCGCCAGATGACCTGGCCTCCACAGTCACCGGACCTGAACCCAATCGAGATGGTTTGGGGTGAGCTGGACCGCAGAGTGAAGGCAAAAGGGCCAACAAGTGCTAAGCATCTCTGGAACTCCTTCAAGACTGTTGGAAACCATTTCAGGGACTACCTCTTGAAAGCTCATCATGAGAATGCCAAGAGTGTGCAAAGCAGTATCAAAGCAAAAGGTGGCTACTTTGAAGAACCTGGAATATGACATATGATTTCAGTTGTTTCACACTTGTTTGTTATGTATACAATTCCACATGTGTTAATTCATAGTTTTGATGCCTTCATAGTCATGAAAATAAAGAAAACACTTTGAATGAGAGGTGTGTCCAAACCTTTTGGTCTGTACTGTATATCCTCCATTTTTCTTAAAATATCCATGGTGTCCTTTAGGTGGGATGGTAACCCCTCCACCAACGGCTGTAAAAAGTGATCAATATATTTACATATTGCATCATTTAAACCATTCACACCCCATACAATAGGCCTAACGGGTGGATTCGCCAAATCTTTATGTATCTTCGCTAAAAGATAGAGAGTTGGATAACAGGATGATCTGGTAGTAAGTGGGAACCCTGTCTCGCAGAAATGGTACCATGCTCTACCCCTAATTGCAAGATACTTTCAAGGTTCTGCTTAAATTTAATTAGGGGGTTGAATGTCAATTTCTTATAGCAATTACCATTCTGCAGCTGTCTCTGCGCCTCTTTCTCATACATGCCCGTAGGCCAAATCACAATGTTCCCACCTTTGTCTGCCTGTTTTATAACTGCGTAATCCCATTTCCCTATCTCCTTCAGCGCTCGTCTCTCCCCACTGGTGCAGTTATCTCTGCCTATGTGGTTAGAGATATGAGAAAACTCACTCTCAACCAGTTTGAAAAAATTGTGCACATTTGGATATAAAACAAAGGTGGGAACATATACATATCTCCCCACAGAAACCAACTAACGGTACCATATTTGGACTCTACTTGTAGCCGAAACCCAGGCGGATCCGTTGGTCCCAGAACCATCTCCCTGTGACCTTCTGGCTTGGAGCTATGAACCCTAAAGTGTTTTGTGGGTCATTTGCAGCCAGTCCAGCAGAGGGGGGGTGGACCCCTCTCAAAGGTCGGGAGGGGAGGGGCCGGCTACAGGTTAAAAGACTTGTGCCAGCAAGCGGGCGTGTCTTTTCTCTGAAGAAGGGTCACATCGTGTAATGTGTTTAGGGGGACCCAAGAATTAGCTGAGATCACTGCCCTTCATGTGACTACAGCAAAGGACACACCACAACCGAAAGGAACTTTCATCTTACCCGGTAACTGTCTTTTGCTCTGCTTAACTCTGTATCTGCAACCTCAGACCACTGTATATATTCTGTGTGTATATTGTGTTAAAGGCGAATAAATATATAATTTAATCTTGTGCTATCTTGTATCTCGATCACGAATCCCACGTCCGTGTTTCGGCCTAGTTATAAGCTACCGCGGTTTGTTTCTCACACTATATAATCCGGACCGGGCTTATATCAAACAAAAAGTTGGTGGCAGTTACCCGGGCTGAGACAGCGCTGTTTTCACTGCGGCAGTGAAAAGGCTTTCTCAGCTTGTTGCCTCTCTGTGCTTGTGTGTACAGGAGGTGTCTGTGTAAACTGTACCCAGCTGACCTTACCTGCTCCTCTGGAGGGCGTAACGTCACGCTGTGGTGACAGGTGACCATACTGCGTTTCGTGAGCTCGACGTAGGTGATGTCAAGCGGGCATGAGGCGTGGTATTCGTCACAGTCAGGAAGGGGGAAATGGCCCAGATGTGAAGTGGTTAAAGGAAATCTGTCACCAGGATAATCACTATTGAAGTAAAGCCATGACCTAATAGCACTTAGTACCTTATTTCCAGATGTGCCTTTGTTCCAGCAATAGATGTTTTTATCCTCTGAAAATCCAGTTTATTTGGTATGCAAATGAGCCAGTAAGGTGCCCAGAGGGGCATCACTCTGCAGGAAGGAGCCCATATACGCCCCCTGCCACAATGTGTCCAACCTTAAAAAGACTTAAAACTCCGCCCCATGTCCTTCTAAGCCACGCCCCTTATCCAGTTAGGCCACTCCTGAGCCAACAGGGATTGAAAAAATGAAGGTAAAATCAACTTCTGTCAGTTGCAGGGGTGGGAGGGAGGCTGACTTTCTCCCTGCAGCTTACACTCCGACAGCACTGTGCTGCTGTCTTAGAGTGAGCTGTTCAAAAGGACACGCCCCTGATTTGGTTAGACCACCCCCTTCCACTCCTCAGGTAAAAATCTACTTCTAGGTCCCGCTAATACACGCCCATAACTGGTTAGGCCATGCCCCCTCCCACTCCTGAGTCGACGGGGATTGAAAAAATGAAGGTAAAAATTAACTCTTGTCAGCTGCAGGGGTGGGAGAGAAGGAGGGTGACTTTCTCCCTGCAGCTCACACTCAGATATTACAGTGCTGCTGTGATAGAGTGAGCTGTTCAAAAGGACGCGCCCCCGATCCAATAAAGGACACTGTTAAGGGGGCGGGCCCCTGTGGAGGCCACTGTCAAGGGGGTGGTATGCTGTGAAAGTCACTGTTAAAGGGGAAGGCTGCTGTAAAGGTCAAAGTTAAGGGGGTGGGCTGCTGTGGAGGTCCAATTTTAACCCCTTTGGGACTGGGCTCATTTTCACCTTAGGGACCAGGCCATTTTTTTGCAAATCTGACCAGTGTCACTTTATGTGGTGATAACTTTAAAACTCTTTGACTTATCCAGGCCATTCTGAGATTGTTTTTTCGTAACATATGGTACTTCATGACACTGGTAAAATGGAGTCAAAAAAATTCATTTTTATTTATAAAAAAAATGCCAAATTTACCAATAATTTTTTAATTTCTCTACTTCTATAATACATAGTAATACCTCCAAAAATAGTTAATAATTTACATTCCCCATATGTCTACTTCATGTTTGGATAATTTTGGGAATGCCATTTTATTTTTTGGGGACGTTACAAGTTTAATTTTCAAAAACCCACTTTTTAAGGACCAGTTCAGGTCTGAAGTCACTTTGTGAGGCTTACATAATATAAACCACCCAAAAATGGGTATTCAAAACTGATTTTACAATTTCACTTTTTTGGCAGATTTTCCATTTTCCATTTTAAGAATTTTTTTCCAGTTACAAAGCATGGGTTAATAGCCAAACAAAATTCAATATTTATGGACCTGATTCTGTAGTTTACAGAAACACCCTATATGTGGTCATAAACTGCTGTACGGGCACACGGCAGGGCATAGAAGGAAAGGAATGCCATACGGTTTTTGGAAGGCAGATTTTGCTGGACTGGTTTTTTGACACTATGTCCCATTTGAAGCCCCCCTGATCCAGCCGTAGAGTAGAAACTCCAAAAAAATGACCCCATTTTAGAAACTACGGGATAGGGTGGAAGTTTTGTTGGTACTAGTTTAGGGTACATATGATTTTTGGTTGCTCTATATTACACTTTTTGTGAGGCAAGGTAACAAGAAATTGATGTTTTGGCACCGTTTTAATTTTTTGTTATTTACAACATTCATCTGACAGGTTAGATCATGAAGTATTTTTATAGATCAGGTTGTCACAGACGCGTCAATACCTAATATGTATACAAATTTTTTATTTATGTAAGTTTTACACAATGATTTCATTTTTGAAACAAAAAAAATCATGTTTTAGTGTCTTCATAGTCTGAGAGACATAGTTTTTTCAGTTCTTGGGCTATTATTTTGGGTATGATTTTTGTGGGATGAGATCACAGTTTGATTGGCACTATTTTTTGGTGCGTATGACATTTTGATCACTTGCTATTACACTTTTTGTGATGTAAGGTCAGAAAAATTGCTTTTTTTACATTTTTTTTTTTTTTACGGTATTCACCTGAGGGGTTAGGTCATGTGATAATTTCTATAGATAAAAGTTATTACGGACGCGGAGATGCCTAATATGTATACAATTTTTACTCTATGAAGTTTTACACAATGATTTCATTTTTAAAACAAAAAAAAAATCATGTTTTAGTGTTTCCATAGTCTGAGAGCCATAGTTTTTTCAGTTTTTTTTGCGATTATTTTGGGTAGGGTATGGTTTTTGCGGGATGAGATGACGGTTTGATTGGCACTATTTTTGGGGTGCGTATGACTTTTTGATCGCTTGCCTATTACACTTTTTGTGATTTAAGGTGACAAAAATAGCTTTGTTTTACTCCTTATTTTTTTTTTTTACGGTAGTACACCTGAGGGGTTAGGTCGGGTGATATTTTAATATGAGCAGGTTATTTCGGATGCGGCGATAGCTAATATGTATACTTTTTTTTATTTACTTAAGTTTTACCCAATAACAGCTTTTTTAAAAATAAAAAAAATAATGTTTTAGTGTCTTCATATTCTGAGCCATAGTTTTTTTTAATTTTTTGGGTGATTGTCTCAGGTAGGGGCTCATTTCTTGAGGGATTAGGTGACGGTTAGATTGCTACTATTTTGGTGGCCTTTTTGATCGCTTGCTGTTGTACTTTTTGTGATGTAAGGTGACAAAAAAATTGTTTATTTAGCATTTTATATGTTTTATTTTTTACGGTGTTCATCTGAGGGGTTAGGTCATGTGATATGTTTATAGAGCCGGTCGATATGGACGCGCGATACCTAATACGTCTATTTTTTTTTTCTTCAATTTTTTACCTTTTTTTTTACTTATTTGGGGAAAATGACGCTTTTGTTTATTTTCTACTTGAAAATTTTTAATTTTTTGGGGGGAAACTTTATTTTTTAAACTTTATTTTTACTTTATTTTTTGTCCTCTTTGGGACTTCAACTTTTGGGGGTCTAATCCTCTTTACAATGCATTCCAGTACTTCTGTATTGAATGCATTGGCTGTATGAGTAATACAGTGTGTATTACTCATACAGCTTCCTGCCTGTGAGATCCAGGGAGCAGGATCTCACAGGCTCGTCACCGGAAGGCAGCGCTGATGCCCTAAGGAAGGCATTGCGCTGCCTTTCATGCCATCGGGTCCCGCCTTACAGCCGCACGGGGACCCGATGGAACCTCCAACCACCTGCCGCAACTCCTGTAAAAAGCCGCAAACGCAGGTCTGAATTGACCTGCGGTTTGCGGCGATCGCCAACACGGGGGGGGGTCACGGGACCCCCCGCGAATTGTCCCAGGGTGCCTTGTTCCAGGCACCTTGCTCCGATCACCGCCCACGGGCGGCGGTGATTGGAACTACACACTGATGTACCGGTACGTCATGTGTCCTTAAGTACCAGGACATCATGACGTACCGGTACGTCATGTGTCCCCAAGAGGTTAAGGGACGGGGCACTGTGGGGGGGTCAGTGTTAAGGGGGGGCCTGTGGAGGTCACTGTTTCGGGGGCGGGGTGCTGTAGATGTTACTGTTATAGTGGATTGTGTTGATATCGATTTAACGACACACACAAACATTAAATGAAATAGATTAAATATTACCCGAGCGAAGCCGGGGGTCCTTCAGCTTGTAGAAGAAATAAAATTAGATCCTTAGTGGTTGGTACTTTTTAATAGCTAACTAAAAAGATGATGACAAAAATTGCAAGCATTCAAGATTACTCAGGTCTCTCCCTCAGATATGCTATAACACAGTTTCTGAAGATTCACATATTTATACATAAAATGAGGTAGATGAGACAACTGATGCAAAGCAGATCAATATGAGTGGAGAAGGAAACAAACATTTGTACTAGTAAATTATTGTAGCAGTTACAGATAAGGAGTGTACAAATTTTATTGCCCCTTGAATTTGATGAATCCAGGAGGTCAGAGGGGCAAATTATTTTGGAGATGTGGAAAGACATCCATAGGACACTTTAATTCCTGATCTTTGTTGATTGTCATGAGCCTATACTCCCAGACTATACAAACCTTCTTAGATTTGAAATGCTCTTTTAATATTAAGACTTTTATGTGTGTGATTTTGTGGTGATGGCTTCAAAAGTGTTTCGGTACAGGCATAATTTTTTCTTTTATTTTGTAACAATGAGAATTAATTCTTGTTTGAAGCTTTTGACCCCGTTTTGCAGTCACAGAGACCTCCCAGCAGGACATTTCGTACATATAATCAAGTAGACCACATCTGGTATGGTGCAGGTGAAAGTATCTGGGACTTTGTAGTCGTGATGTGTATTGGGAATCCGTACCTTGTCAAAGGTACACAGTAACCACTCAGGAATATCATTTTTATATCCAGAATTATTTCTTTCTTTTTATGATTAGTGTTGATTGTGAATATTCTAATCACAAATTTTTATTGCGAATATTGGCACTTCGATCCCTCATTGCTTCTTGCTTGTGGGCCAATGAGAAGGCTGCAATATCTTTGACTTTAGGAGTAGTGTTAATCGCGAATTTTTGTATCGCTAATTTTTTATTGCAAATTTTTCCGATTGCCTATTTTCGCAATCAAGAAAATAATGACTGGAGATCCCGAATTCGCAAATATTCGCCCAAATATTCACGACATATCGTGAATTCGAATATTGCCCCTGCCGCTCATCACTGCTTATGATTACACAGTAGCATAGTAACACTGTTTGTAAGGCCGGAAAAAATACATCCATTCATCCAGTTCAGCTGTTATCCTGAAAGTTGATCCAGAGGAAGGCAAAAAAAACTGCGAGGGCAGAAACCAATTTTTCTCATTTTAGGTTTTAAGGGAAAAGATTTCTTGCCGACTCCAATCAAGAAATCTGAATAATTCCCCAGATCAACGGACCTTCTCCAGAAATCTAATAACTAACCTGTAATATTATAACACTCCAGAAATGCACCTCAGAGAGGTCCATAGTCTCACTGCTCTTACAGTAAAGAATCATTTTCTATGTTTGTGTACGAACCTTCTTTCCTCTAGACACAGAGGATGTCCCCTCGTCACAGTCACAGTCCGGGGGATCAATAGATGATGGAAGAGATCTCTGTATATGGTTATTAAATCTCCCCTCAGTCGTCTTTTTTTCTAAACTGAATAACCCTAATGTTAATAATCTTTCTGGCTACTATAGTGCACCCATTCCAGTTATTACTTTAGTTGCCCTCTTCTGTACCCTCTCCCATTTTGAAGTTACCTATATAATTATGCCTTTGTGATTACACTGTTACAAAGTGGCTTACTGTATTCTTCCAGTAAAGAAACAGTTAATTGCAACTACTGTCTTTTTCAATCTGTTGTCGTCCACCTGCCCCTTAACAAAAGGAACCTGTCATCTGTGGTGTGCTGTCCTAACCATGGGTAGCATAAAAACCATTCTTCCTCATTACAGAAAGCTGTGTTTTACCCTAAAGAGTGCAGCATTTTAGAGAAAACTTAGTTTAAAAAAATGTCTTGAGGCAGGTATGATATGGTATACCCGGTAAACATTTATTAAGTCCACTGCATCTCCTAAACCAGCAATACTAATAGATAGCTCATAACCATAGGGTTGTCCTTAGAAAACCTGATGTGTAGTGTATAAGCTGAGGTAGTGGATGCTATATACAGCAGATAGAACTACTTCTACAAGATAAAGGAGCTGTTTATCCAGCACAAAATAAAAGCATCTTGGAGAATGTCAATTCTGTGGTGTGCTGAGATAAGTGGTGATAAGTGTGATTGCCAAACTCCCTGTAATGATACTTGAGTGAACATGCTATTACTGACTGCAACAATGACACTCTACAGTCCTAGATAATAGTAACATACACACAGAGCTCCAATAGGCTCATACACAGTCTATAAAATAAACTTTAATAGAAAAATTATAGCATATTAGGCGAAGGGCATTTCATGGGGAATCCATAGAACATAGGCCAATTAGGCCAATTGGTTATACACTCATCAAATGTAACATTTTGCATCTTCAAACAGTGATTTGATCAACCAAAACCTGTAAAGATGTCGATTATCTGAAATATATCCAAAATCAATATCCTCAGGCTGTCCTCTGTATGAGGTTTTGGAGGCAATGACCTTTGAAAAACTGAGGCCTCTTTTCTGCTTTCTCATACTTTGATAACAGAAGAACATTTTCCAAAGATGACTAAGCAAGGAGATATGAGGATCCATTAGTGGCATGCCCTTTCTGTGCCCATCCCCCAAAAAGTATTGCCCTCATTGTACAAGCTTCACAGTAGTTTTGTCCAGATATGTGCCCCCTCACGGTCGTTATGCCCACACTATACCACCTCACAGTGTTTATGCCCTCACTGGAGAACTTCCACAGTAGTTATGCTCACATTGTGCCCCCTAAAAGTACTTATCCCTTCATTGTGCACCCTTCACAGTAGTTATGCCCTGATTGTGCCCCCTTCATAGTAGTTCTGCCCTCTCTGTGCCCCTTTCACAGTTGTAATGCCCTCTCTGCCCCTTTTACAGTAGTAATGCCCTCTGTGCCCCCTTTACAGTAGTAATACCCTATGTGCCCCCTTTACAGTAGTAATGCCCTCTGTGCCCCCTCCATAGTAATAATGCCTATTGTGCACCCTTAATAGTAATAATGCCCTGAGACAAACACACACCACAGTGGGTGCTTTTTTTTTAACCTGAAGCAGCAGCAGGCTCAGCTCGGCTCCAGCGTACATTTGCACACACACTGTCTGTGACACACAATGCTGGTGGTCACTTCAATTCACTACAAGGCAGACAGCCGTTTTCAGGAGGACTAGAGAGGAACACTGGATCGAGCAAGCGAGCGAGCGGCTGCAAATATGGACAGTTTTTTCCTGACTGGAGTAGGGTGAGCGGCGGCCGGTGCTACTTCATAGGCTGATCCCCCTGCTGCGGCACTGCCCACGTGACCTCCCCTCCTCTGTCTCTGTCACTGCTGGCTGCGCTTATCCCGCCTGAGCCATTCAGTTAATGATTCACTGAAAGGCAATGGCCGGCCTAGATGGGCTCTCCCTCACAGTTCGCTGCCTGATGCCGGCGGCACTGCACCCCCTGTATAGCTGACACCCGGGGCGGACTGCTTCCCCCTTAGCACGCCACTGGGATCCATCATCCCATGTTTTAACTTGAGATGCATCAAAATCAATACCTTGTCATTAATATTCTAGCGTATGAGCAAAGAACCTCCACAAAGAGAAATAGCACCTCACCTCAGTGAGTCCATGGAAACTCGGACAACCATTGGTTGATGTTCACTGTAGCCACAACCATGCATAGATCCTACTACAGTAAGAATCCCAGTCTATTGCTGTTCTCAGCCAGTTAAAATAATACCTTGGACCCGGATAGGGGTTGGCCACTTTAATATAACTTTCACAAAATGTGCTATAAATGGAGCAATAAACCATTTATTTATATCAATTGATTGCAGATTCAGCCCTAATGCCCCCCTTCTGAACAGTGCCATCCTTTTGTTTATTATAGGTCTCTCCCCTGCCTTCCGGTTCTATTACAGCAGCTAATGGAGGGGCATGTGATAGAGACCCGTCCATTTTTTTCTCTTTTCTTGACTAATCCCCATTTAGCATGTGTTCCATTATTGACAATGCAGTCCAGTGCACATCTCGTTTAATGTATGCAGTCCTGGAACAGTCGTTTGAGGGTGCATATCAGGGGTGTCGTTAGGTCAAAACATTCGGGGCTGGAGCCCCGGATGTTTTGTCCAGTGCCCCGAATGTTTATGCTGGTGGGATTTTTTTATTTTTTTAGTAGGCTATTCCTAGCCATCTGGGCTATCCCACAGTCATCCACCAACCCCCCTTGTACTTGTTCCGCTACTTGCAGGCTGCGGGGGCATGAATTCAGAACTTCAATCACTTCGGTCCACAATTCTGTTCTGCGGCGCGTTATCCCGCGAGACCCGCCGCGGGAGGTCACGGTTCTCGTGGGATCACGCGCCGCAGAACAGAATTGCGGACCGAAGTGACTGAAGTTCTGAACTCATACCCGCGCAGCCTACAAGTAGCGGAACAAGTTCAAGGGGGGTTGACGTGTTCCAACTTCTGTGATTAGTTTATAGTCGGGGGGGTTTGCTTAATTTTAAATTAGGCTGACCATAGGAATTAGGCTGACCATAGGTTAGGATGATCTGTGGGGCTGCCCAGACGGCTAGGCCCTTCACTGTAGTTATTAACCCCTTTCAGCAGTCCCCCATTCACTGAAGGTGGGACTGCTGAAAGGGGTTAATAACTATTGTGAAGGCCCCCCGGTGGCGATGAGGACGTGGCTTCATGGGATGGGGGCGTGGCTTCATGTGGGCTCATGCCCCTGATGTCTTCAGACCCTAGCAAAATGTGAGCAAATTGCCAGTTTGGAATCGCACATCGAGTATCTAACCGGGCGAGTTTCAACACTGAGAAGCGTTGACAATTTGGAAAAGAGTTTGCTGCTCACTGAGCAAGCACTCTATGGGGCAGATGTGGGGGAGGGTGGTAGCAAGGAGGCTCAGGAAAGTGAGGTGGCTAGCTGGGTAACAGTTAGAAAGCGGGGTAGAGGGAAGAGTGCCTGGGAGGCTAGCCCTGATCTGACACACCCCAACAAGTTTGCAAGGTTGGCAGATGAGGGGAATGTAAGTTCAGGGAGCGCACTGCTGCAGCCGGACACTTCCTCTGCCAGTCACGGGAATGTCAGCTCCAGTAAGAAGGAGACCAGGAGAGCAGGGCAGGCCAGACAAGTGCTGGTAGTGGGAGACTCAATTATTAGGGGTACAGATAGAGCGATCTGTCACAAAGACCAGGATCATCGAACGGTGTGTTGTCTTCCTGACACTCGAGTTCGACACATTGTAGATCGGGTTGACAGATTACTGGGAGGGGCTGGAGAAGATCCAGCAGTCATTGTACATATCGGACCCAATAATAAAGTTACAGATAGTTGGAGCGTCCATAAAAATGATTTTAGGGATTTAAATCAAAAGCTTAGAGCAAGGACCTCAAAGGAAGTGTTTTCTGAAATACTACCTGTACCAAGAGCCACACAAGAAAGGGAGGTTAACAAGTGGCTCAAGAACTGGTGTAGGAAGGAGGGGTTTGGTTTCCTGGCTACAGGCTCTATCGTAGGGATGGGCTGCACCTCAATGGGGAAGGGGCATCTGTGTTCTGGGAGAAGATGGCTAAAAGGTTGGAGGAGTGTTTAACCACCTCAACCCCCAGTGCTTAAACACCCTGAAAGACCAGGCCACTTTTTACACTTCTGACCTACACTACTTTCACCGTTTATTGCTCGGTCATGCAACTTACCACCCAAATGAATTTTACCTCCTTTTCTTCTCACTAATAGAGCTTTCATTTGGTGGTATTTCATTGCTGCTGACATTTTTACTTTTTTTGTTATTAATCAAAATTTAACGATTTTTTAGCAAAAAAATGACATTTTTCACTTTCAGTTGTAAAATTTTGCAAAAAAAACGAGATCCATATATAAATTTTGCTCTAAATTTATTGTTCTACATGTCTTTGATAAAAAAAAAAATGTTTGGGTAAAAAAAAAAATGGTTTGGGTAAAAGTTATAGCGTTTACAAACTATGGTACAAAAATGTGAATTTCCGCTTTTTGAAGCAGCTCTGACTTTCTGAGCACCTGTCATGTTTCCTGAGGTTCTACAATGCCCAGACAGTACAAACACCCCACAAATGACCCCATTTCGGAAAGTAGACACCCTAAGGTATTCGCTGATGGGCATAGTGAGTTCATGGAACTTTTTATTTTTTGTCACAAGTTAGCGGAAAATGATGATTTTTTTTTTTTTTCTTACAAAGTCTGATATTACACTAACTTGTGACAAAAAATAAAAAGTTCTATGAACTCACTATGCCCATCACGAAATACCTTGGGGTCTCTTCTTTCCAAAATGGGGTCACTTGTGGGGTAGTTATACTGCCCTGGCATTCTAGGGGCCCAAATGTGTGGTAAGGAGTTTGAAATCAAATTCTGTAAAAAATGACCAGTGAAATCCGAAAGGTGCTCTTTGGAATATGGGCCCCTTTGCCCACCTAGGCTGCAAAAAAGTGTCACACATCTGGTATCTCTGTATTCAGGAGAAGTTGGGGAATGTGTTTTGGGGTGTCTTTTTACATATACCCATGCTGGGTGAGAGAAATATCTTGGTCAAATGCCAACTTTGTATAAAAAAATGGGAAAAGTTGTCTTTTGCCAAGATATTTCTCTCACCCAGCATGGGTATATGTAAAATGACACCCCAAAACACATTCCCCAACTTCTCCTGAATACGGAGATACCAGATGTGTGACACTTTTTTTGCAGCCTAGGTGGGCAAAGGGGCCCTTATTCCAAAGAGCACCTTTCGGATTTCACTGGTCATTTTTTACAGAATTTGATTTCAAACTCCTTACCACACATTTGGGCCCCTAGAATGCCAGGGCAGTATAACTACCCCACAAGTGACCCCATTTTGGAAAGAAGAGACCCCAAGGTATTCGCTGATGGGCATAGTGAGTTCATGTAAGTTTTTATTTTTTGTCACAAGTTAGTGGAATATGAGACTTTGTATGAAAAAAAAAAAAAAAAAAAATCATCATCATTTTCCACTAACTTGTGACAAAAAATAAAAAATTCTAGGAACTCGCCATGCCCCTCACGGAATACCTTGGGGTGTCTTCTTTCCAAAATGGGGTCACTTGTGGGGTAGTTATACTGCCCTGGCATTCTAGGGGCCCAAATGTGTGGTAAGGAGTTTGAAATCAAATTCTGTAAAAAATGACCAGTGAAATCTGAAAGGTGCTCTTTGGAATATGGGCCCCTTTGCCCACCTAGGCTGCAAAAAAGTGTCACACATATGGTATCTCCGTATTCAGGAGAAGTTGGGGAATGTGTTTTGGGGTGTATTTTTACATATACCCATGCTGGGTGAGAGAAATATCTTGGTCAAATGCCAACTTTGTATAAAAAAATGGGAAAAGTTGTCTTTTGCCAAGATATTTCTCTCACCCAGCATGGGTATATGTAAAATGACACCCCAAAACACATTCTCCAACTTCTCCTGAATACGGAGATACCAGATGTGTGACACTTTTTTGCAGACTAGGTGGGCAAAGGGGCCCATATTCCAAAGAGCACCTTTCGGATTTCACTGGTCATTTTTTACAGAATTTGATTTCAAACTCCTTACCACACATTTGGGCCCCTAGAATGCCAGGGCAGTATAACTACCCCACAAGTGACCCCATTTTGGAAAGAAGAGACCCCATGGTATTCGCTGATGGGCATAGTGAGTTCATGGAAGTTTTTATTTTTTGTCACAAGTTAGTGGAATATGAGACTTTGTATGAAAAAAAATAAAAAAAATCATCATTTTCCACTAACTTGTGACAAAAAAGAAAAAATTCTAGGTACTTGCCATGCCCCTCACGGAATACCTTGGGGTGTCTTCTTTCCAAAATGGGGTCACTTGTGGGGTAGTTATACTGCCCTGGCATTTTCCAGGGGCCCTAATGTGTGGTAAGTAGGTAAATGACCTGTGAAATCCGAAAGGTGCTCTTTGGAATGTGGGCCCCTTTGCCCACCTAGGCTGCAAAAAAGTGTCACACATGTGGTATCTCCGTATTCAGGAGAAGTTGGGGAATGTGTTTTGTGGTGTCATTTTACATATACCCATGCTGGGTGAGAGAAATATCTTGGCAAAAGACAACTTTTCCCATTTTTTTATACAAAGTTGGCATTTGACCAAGATATTTATCTCACCCAGCATGGGTATATGTAAAATGACACCCCAAAACACATTCCCCAACTTCTCCTGAATACGGAGATACCACATGTGTGACACTTTTTTGCAGCCTAGGTGGGCAAAGGTGCCCAAATTCCTTTTAGGAGGGCATTTTTAGACATTTGGATACCAGACTTCTTCTCACGCTTTGGGGCCCCTAAAATGCCAGGGCAGTATAAATACCCCACATGTGACCCCATTTTGGAAAGAAGACACCCCAAGGTATTCAATGAGGGGCATGGCGAGTTCATAGAAAAAAAAAAATTTTGGCACAAGTTAGCGGAAATTGATTTTTTTGATTTTTTTCTCACAAAATCTCCCTTTCCGCTAACTTGGGACAAAAATTTCAATCTTTCATGGACTCAATATGCCCCTCAGCGAATACCTTGGAGTGTCTTCTTTCCAAAATGGTGTTATTTGTGGGGTGTTTGTACTGCCCTGGCATTTGAGGGTCTCCGCAATCATTACATGTATGCCCAGCATTAGGAGTTTGTGCTATTCTCCTTATATTGAGCATACAGGTAATGAGATTTTTTTTTTCCGTTCAGCCTCTGGGCTGAAAGAAAAAAATGAACGGCACAGATTTCTTCATTCGCATCGATCAATGTGGATGAAAAAAATCTCTGCCAAAAAAAGAAAAAGGAGGGGAAAGGCGTCTGCCAGGACATAGGAGCTCCGCCCAACATCCTTACCCACTTAGCTCGTATGCCCTGGCAAACCAGATTTCTCCATTCACATCAATCGATGTGGATGAATAAATCATTGCCGGGATTTTTTTTTTTATATATACAAAGTGTTTGCCAAAGTATATGAACACCGCCACCTCCTCAGCTCATATGCCTCGGCAAACGTATCTTTTACTGCAGAGGAGAAATCTCGTCTTGCAGCGCCGCATACACCGACTTGCGTGTAATCTGACAGCAGCGCAATGCTTCTGTCCGAATGCACATCAGTGCTGCAGCTAGTCGATCGGTTAGTCCACCTGGAAGGTAAAAAAAAAAAAAAAAAAAAAGAAAAAACCAGGCCGCAACGCAATAAATTTATTAACTTTTCAACAGAACATATTAAACTTTTTTTTAACTTTTTTAACTGAACGTTAACTTTTTTACTTACCGGTATTTTTTTTTTTGTTTATTTTTTTTTTACCTTTATAGAACAAACCTCTCCTTCCCCATGGGACAATGTGCAAAGCGCAAATCGCCCAAAGATGTGGCGAAGTACGTTATGCACTTTATCCCAGGTGAAAGGAGAGGTTTGCAGCAGCTGTGAGTAAAAGGGCCCTAATAGCCCTGTGTGCCTGTCCTGTGAGATGCAATCCCTATGCTAGGTGTACCTGTGTGTGGTACTTCCGGAAACACTCACCAAAGCATAGGGCAGGGTGGTCAGGACAGTCAGGACAGAAATAGCGGGTGTCACGCCTTATTCCACTCCTGCTACAGACACGACATCTTTTTCGGGGTGACGGTTGGGTTGAGGTACCAGGAACGACACTGGGGAAATGTCGCTCGTGTAGACGGCTAACTACACTGGTGGATGGGGCCACGGAACCTCCTGGATAAAGGAGGTTCTCGATGATCTCTTCCTGGAATTTGAGGAAGGATCGTGTTCTCCCAGCCTTACTGTAGAGAACAAAACTATTATACAGCGCCAATTGAATTAAATATACAGACACCTTCTTATACCAGCGTCTGGTTCTGCGGGAAACTAAATACGGAGACAACATCTGGTCATTGAAGTCCACCCCTCCCATGAGCGCATTATAGTCGTGGACACAGAGGGGCTTTTCAATGACACGGGTTGCTCGCTCAATTTGGATTGTCGTGTCTGCGTGAATGGAGGAGAGCATGTAAACGTCACGCTTGTCTCTCCATTTCACCGCGAGCAGTTCTTCGTTACACAAGGCAGCCCTCTCCCCCCTTGCAAGACGGGTGGTTACAAGCCGTTGGGGGAAGCCCACGCGACTAGTTCGCGCGGTGCCACAGGCGCAAATCCGTTCTAGAAACAAATGCCTAAAGAGGGCCACACTTGTGTAAAAATTGTCCACATAAAGATGGTACCCCTTGCCGAATAAGGGTGACACCAAGTCCCAGACTGTCTTCCAACTGCTCCCCAGGTAGTCAGGGCAACCGACCGGCTCCAGGGTCTGATCTTTTCCCTCATAGATCCGAAATTTGTGGGTATAGCCTGTGGCCCTTTCACAGAGCTTATACAATTTGACCCCATACCGGGCACGCTTGCTTGGGATGTATTGTTTGAAGCCAAGGCGCCCGGTAACATGTATTAGGGACTCGTCTACGCAGATGTTTTGCTCGGGGGTATACAAATCTGCAAATTTCTGGTTGAAATGGTCTATGAGGGGCCGAATTTTGTGGAGCCGGTCAAAAGCTGGGTGGCCTCTGGGACGGGAGGTGGTGTTGTCACTAAAATGCAGGAAACGGAGGATGGCCTCAAATCGTGCCCTGGACATAGCAGCAGAGAACATGGGCATGTGATGAATCGGGTTCGTGGACCAATATGACCGCAATTCATGCTTTTTAGTTAGACCCATGTTGAGGAGAAGGCCCAAAAAAATTTTAAGTTCGGAAACTTGGACTGGTTTCCACCGGAAAGGCTGGGCATAAAAGCTTCCCGGGTTGGCGGATATAAATTGTGTGGCATACCGGTTTGTCTCTGCCACGACTAAGTCCAAGAGCTCCGCAGTCAAGAACAGCTAAAAAAATCCCAGGGCCGAACCGATTTGAGCCGTCTCAACCCGAACTCCAGACTGGGCGGTGAAAGGGGGAACTAATGGTGCGGCTGAAGTTGGTGACTGCCAATCAGGGTTTGCCAGCACCTCAGGGATTCTAGGGGCTCTACGGGCCTGTCTGTGCGGTGGCTGCGACGGGGTAACTACTGCACGTGCCACCGTACCAGCTTCAACTGCCCTTCTGGTGCTCGCCACGTCACCATGTTGTACGGCAGTGCTGGTACTAGGTCCAGGGAGGGCTGCGCTGCTGGTGTATGCCTCACCACGTGATCCGGCAGCGACAGCCCCACTCTGCTGCTCTTGAAGCGGATCCTGCATAACCTGTGGTCTAGCGACACGGGGCCGGGTACGCCTGGTGCTGCCAGGGACCTCAACCTCCTCGTCCGAACTTTGGGTCAGAGAGCCACTGCTTTCCACAGGTTCATATTCTGACCCGCTAGATTCGTCAGATGAGGGTTCCCACTCCTCATCCGACTGGGTCAGAATCCTGTAGGCCTCTTCAGAAGAATACCCCCTGTTTGACATTTTGGACTACTAAATTTAGGGGTATTCCCTGAGACTACCCAAGAAAAAAAGCAAGCCTGTCTTACAAAGGGGAGGCTAGCGAAGTACCGGAGGCCGCTGCGGTTGATAAAAAATATCAAAACTGATTTTTTTATCGCCGCAGTGCGTGTAAAATGAATGTGCAGTGATCAAAAAAATATATATTTTTTGTCACTGCGGTGGGGCGGGCGTGGGTGAATGCACGTGTGGGCGACCGATCAGGCCTGATCGGGCAAACACTGCGTTTTGGGTGGAGGGCGAGCTAAGGTGACACTAATACTATTATAGATCTGACCGTGATCAGTTTTGATCACTTACAGATACTATAAAAGTACAAATGCTGAATAGCGATACGCTAAACAGCGAATAAGTGACTGCGGTGCGGTGGGCTGGGCGCTAACTCACGCTAAACTACCTAACCAAGGGGCCTAAACTATCCCTAAAACCTAACAGCCAATACTAGTGAAAAAAAAAAAGTGACAGTTTACACTGATCACTTTTTTTCCTTTCACTAGTGATTGACAGGGGTGATCAAAGGGTTAATTGGGGTGCAGGGGGGTGATCTGGGGCTAAGGTGTAGTGTTTGGTGTACTCACAGTTCAGTCTGCTCCTCTGCTGGATCCAACCGACTAAAAGGACCAGCAGAGGAGCAGACAAGCCATATAACAGATCATATTTACTAATATGATCTGTTATATGACTTGTGATTGGATTTTTTGAAAATCGCCAGCCTGCCAGCCAATGATCGTTGCTGGCAGGCTGGTGACGAACTTGTTCTTTAAATTTTGCCGGCCCGCGATGCTCATGCGCGGGCCGGCTTTGAGCGAAATCTCGCGTCTCGCGTATATGCGTGATTGTGCGCAGCGCTGCCACCTCCGGAACGCTAATCTGCGTACAGCGGTCCGGAGGTGGTTAAACTAGGGACTGGGGGGGGTAATTACATTACAGGATGGGAAGATAGTGCAAGACCGGGGGCAAGGTAATGGAACTGGGGGAGGAATGCAAGGAGGAACTAGAACAGTTCAGAAGGAAAGGTGTAGGGTAAAAATTATACATAAACCTCTTAATTGTATGTATACAAATGCCAGAAGCCTGACTAATAAAACTGCGGAACTGGAATTAGTGATGTGTGAGGAGGACTTTGACATAGTGGGAATAACTGAGACATGGCTGGATGATAGCTATCACTGGGCAGTTAATGTACAGGGTTACAGTCTGTTTAGAAAGGATCGCCAAAACCGGAGAGGGGGAGGGGTCTGCCTTTATTTAAAGTCCTGTCTAAAGCCCACAGTCCAAGAAGATATAAGTAAGGGACATGAACATGTGTTGTCACTGTGGATAGAAATACATGGAGGCAAAAACAGCAATAAAATACTAATAGGAGTTTATTATAAACCACCAAATATACCAGAGTCCACAGAAAATCTACTACTAAACGAGATAGACGAGGCGACAGATCATAATGAGGTCGTTATTATGGGGGACTTCAACTACCCAGATATAGACTGGGAAACTGAAACCTGTACATCTCATAAAGGAAACAATTACCTTTCCCAACTGGTTCAGGACCCGACTAGAGGGACAGCCATACTGGACTTAGTATTAACCAACAGACCTGACAGAGCAACAGATGTGCAGGTTGGGGGACATCTGGGAAATAGTGACCATAAAGTAATAACCTTTCAATTGTCATTCAAAAGAGTGTTTCTTCAGGGAGGAACAAAAATACCAAACTTCAAAAAAGCTAAATTTTGCCAACTAAGGGAGGCCATAGGCCTAACTAACTGGGACAAAGTCCTCAAAAATAAAAATAAATCCACAAAATGGGATATTTTTAAAAGCATCCTAAAATCTAATTGTGAGAGGTACATACCTTATGGGAATAAAAGATTAAGGAACATGTAAAAACCGATGTGGATAAATAGAAATGTAAAGAAAGCAATAAATGCCAAAAAGAAAGCATTTAATTTACTAAAACAGGAGGGTAGCGAGGAAGCACTGAAAAACTATAAGGAAAAAAATAAAATATGTAAAAAACAGATAGAAGCAGCCAAACTAGAGACCGGGAGATTAATTGTCAAAGAAAGCAATACTAACCCTAAAATGTTCTTCAAGCATATAAATGGTAAAAAATATAAATCTGAAGGTGTCGGCTCTTTACAGAGTAATGAGGGGGGAGTTGCAGAAAGCGATGAGGAGAAAGCAAAGCTATTAAATATTTTTTTCTCCTCTGTATTCACTAAGGAAAATAAATTGTCAGATGATATGCAGAATGTAAAAGTAAATTCCCCATTAAAAGTGCCCTGTCTGACCCAGGAAGAAGTATAGCGGTGTCTTAAAAAGATTAAAATAGACAAATCGGCAGGGCCGGATGGCATACACCCCCGTATCCTAATATAATTAAGTAATGTCATAGTCAGACCCTTATTTCTGATATTTAAGGACTCTATACTGACAGGGAGTGTTCCACAGGATTCACGCATAGCAAATGTGGTGCCAATATTCAAAAAGGGTCCAAAAACAGAGCCTGGAAACTATAGGCTGGTAAGTTTAACATCTGTCGTGGGTAAACTGTTTGAAGGTTTTCTAAGAGATGCTATCTTGGAGTACCTCAATGAAAATATGCAAGTAATGCCATATCAGCATGGCTTCATGAGGGATCGGTCATGTCAAACTAATTTAATCAGTTTCTATGAGGAGGTAAGTTCTAGACTTGACAGCGGCGAATCAATGGATGTCGTATATCTGGACTTCTCCAAAGCATTTGACACTGTACCGCATAAAATGTTAGTATATTGATAGAGATGTGGACTTCATTCTTTGAATCAGCTAAGAAAGATCCCATATACTCCAGCTCTCAGACAACACCTTATCTTCTCCAGAGCACGAAGGTTTCATCCTACCGAAGAGAACACGCCTCCTTGCTACGTCATATATGCTTTTCTGCTGTTAGTGAAGACTCCATTACAAGATAGCGCCTGTAGTTAGATATAGTTCACATACCAGAGTTAGCAAAACAATGCACAATGCGCAGATGCCAAGTGTTATCTCTTTTCATATTTTCATATTCTAGCCAATGTAACAATGCCACATGCCTTAGGGGGAATGCCCCTCTGATGTATTTTTAAACTACTGTACTTCCTGTAATAAATGAGAATTTGCTTTGACCCCAGTGTGTGTGTCACAGTTATTTTCTTCCATGCATGTAAAACCCTTGGGTTACAATTAATTTGGAGCAGTAGAGCAAACATAATCAGCCCTGATTGAGGGCACTTCAACAGTTGGTGCCCAGCGTGGGGCTCAGCAGAAGTAACATCGCTAGCCGAAATTTGGGTTCCCAGAGCACGGTGGACAATGCTTGAAGAAGAGAACTGCAGCCTCAGAGACAAGGTGAGAAAATTATGGTCATCTTATCTGCCTCTTGCTATACTCCACTGTGCTGTGGTAATCTTCTGTTATGCTGTTGATGTTACGTACGTAGTAGCAACTTCAGTTGATATAAAATCCTGAATTCCTAGAACCTTAGAGGAAAAGTTTGAGTTTGCTCTTCTGTGGTTGTAGTTTGTGTTTTGTTTGTGTGGTTCGTGTCAGGCACCTTCACACTTAATTGTTAAGCAGAGCAAGAGATTTCCCCTGGCAGGGGGGCAGAGTCGCATTAGGGGCTACTAAATTATCTGTCCCATACAGACAGAGGGAGTAGCCCCGGGGTGCTCCTAGACTGGGCTTTTTTTAGGGGTTACTGATTTATCTGTCTTAGTGACGCAGGGTGTGACCCCAGGTAGCCCCTTGTGGGACTCAAATTAAGGACCACTAAATTATCTGTCTTAGTGATGGAGGGACTATAAATAGAGTTAAGCGAACACCTGGATGTTCGGGTTCGACGAGTTTGGCCGAACTTTCGAAAAATGTTCGGGTTCGGGATCCGAACTCGACCCGAACTTCACCCCGAACCCGAACCCCATAGAAGTCAATGGGGACCCGAACTTTTGGGCACTAAAAAGGCTGTAAAACACACCCGGAAAGGGCTAGAGGGCTGCAAAAGGCAGCAAAATGTAGTTAAATCCCCTGCAAACAAATGTAGATAGGGAAATGATGAGTTAACATAAAATAAATAAAAATTAAACAATATTAATTGGAGTGAGGTCCCATAGCACAGAATCAGGCTTCAAGTCACCCACCAATGGAGAAGGTCACTTACTATTATTTTGACCACAGCACCCAGACAAAGGAGAGAGGTCCCACAGCAGAGAACCAGGCATCATATCACCCACCACAGGAGTAGGCCACCATTTAGTTACTTTGACCCCTACACCCAGACGGAGGAGAGAGGTTACACAGCAGAGAATCAGGCATTTAGATCACCCACCACAGGAGTAGGCCACCATTGAATCAGACCCCGGCAACCATGTCAGATGGCACAAGCATAAGCTTTATATCAATCAGCACAGGAGAAGGCGACTTTGACAGACTTTGACCCCTACACCCGGACGGAGGAGAGAGGTTTCAAAGCAGAGAATCAGGCATTTAGATCACCCACCACAGGAGTAGGCCCCAATTTAATAGGACCCCGGCAACCATGTCAGATGGCACAACCATCAGCTTCATATCAATCAGCACAGGAGAAGGCGACTTTGAAAGACTTTGACCCCTACACCCAGACGGAGGAGAGAGGTTTCACAGCAGAGAATCAGGCATTTAGATCACCCACCACAGGAGTAGGCCCCCATTGAATCAGACCCTGGCAACCATGTCAGATGGCACAACCATCAGCTTTATATCAATCAGCACAGGAGAAGGCGACTTTGAAAGACTTTGACCCCTACACCCAGATGGAGGAGAGAGGTTTCACAGCAGAGAATCAGGCATCATATCAACCACCACAGGAGAAGCCACCATTTAGTTACTTTGACCCCTGCACCCAGGAAGAGGAGAGAGGCACCACAGCACATATTCTGGCATCATATCAGCCACCACAGGAGAAGCCACCATTGAGTTACTTTGACCCCCGCACCCAGGAAGAGGAGAGAGGCACCACAGCACATATTCTGGCATCATATCAGCCACCACAGGAGAAGCCACCATTGAGTTACTTTGACCCCCGCACCCAGGAAGAGGAGAGAGGCACCACAGCACATATTCTGGCATCATATCAGCCACCACAGGAGAAGCCACCATTTAGTTACTTTGACCCCTTCACCCAAACAGAGGAGAGAGGTTCCACATCAGAGAATCAGGCATCATATCAACCACCACAGGAGTAGGCCACAATTTAGTTTATTTGACCCCTGCACCCAGGAAGAGGAGAGAGGCCCCACAGCACATATTCTGGCATCATATCACACACCACAGGAGAAGGCCTCTTTCAGTGATTTAGGCCTTTGGACCCAGACAGAGGAGAGAGGTCAGAGATTAGCTTCATATCCCCCAGCACAGCAGAAGACCGCTTTATTTGACTTAGGCCTCAGCACCCAGACAGAAGACAGAGGTAGCATGGCAGAGGTTATGGCTTCATGTCACCCGTTAGTTTAACCGGCCACTTTCATCTGGTTAGGCCCCGGCGCCCAGACAGAGAAGAGTTTCATTCAACTGTGGGTTTCATAAAATTTGTATCAAATAAAGAAGTGGCCCGTAGCACAACAAGACATGTTTTAGGCAGTTAATAAGGACTACTCTGCACAAGGGAGGGACAGGTCCTGTGGGATCCATGCCTGGTTCATCTTTATGAAGGTCAGCTTGTCCACGTTGGCTGTGGACAGGCGGCTGCGCTTGTCAGTAATGACGCCCCCTGCCGTGCTGAATACGCGTTCAGATAAAACGCTGGCCGCCGGGCAGGAAAGCACCTCCAAGGCATAACATGCTAACTCTGGCCACGTGGACAATTTCGAAACCCAGTAGTTGAATGGGGCCGAACCATCCGTCAGGATGTGGAGGGGTGTGCAGACATACTGTTCAACCATGTTAGTGAAATGCTGCCTCCTGCTAACACGTTCCGTATCAGGTGTCGGTGCAGATAGCTGTGGCGTGGAGACAAAACTTTTCCAAATTTCTGCCATGCTAACCCTGCCCTCAGATGAGCTGGCCGTGACACAGCTGCGTTGGCGACCTCTTGCCACTCCTCTGCCTTCACCTTCCACCTGTTCCCCTGTGACATGTGGGAATGCTCTCAAGAGCGCCTCTATCAGCGTGCGTTTGTACTCGCGCATCTTACGGTCGCGCTCCAGTTCAGGAATTAAAGTGGGCACATTGTCTTTATACCGGGGATCCAGCAGGGTGGCCACCCAGTAGTCTGCACACGTTAAAACGTGGGCAACTCTGCTGTCGTTGCGCAGGCATTGGAGCATATATTCGCTCATGTGGGCCAGGCTACCCATGGGTAAGGACAAGCTGTCCTCTGTGGGAGGCGTATCGTCATCGTCCACCGTATCCCCCCAGCCACGCACCAGTGATGGGCCTGGGCTGCCACCCCGCTGTGAACTTGCGTCATCCTCGTCCCCCTCCACCTCCTCCTCCTCCTCGTCCTCCAGTACAGTGCCTTGGCTGGCGACTTGTGAACCTGTCCTCTGCTGCTTAAACAAACCTCCCTCTGAGCCACTTCGAACAGACTGGCCCGAAAGTGTTAGAAACGAGCCCTCATCCTCCTCCTCCTCCTCCACCTGGGCCACCTCCTCTAACATCATTGCCCTAAGTGTTTTCTCAAGGAGACATAGAAGTGGTATTGTAACGCTGATAACAGTGTCATCGCCACTGGCCATGTTGGTGGAGTACTCGAAACAGCGCAGCAGGGCACACAGGTCTCGCATGGAGGCCCAATCATTGGTGGTGAAGTGGTGCTGTTCGGCAGTACGACTGACGCGAGCGTGCTGCAGCTGAAACTCCACTATGGCCTGCTGCTGCTCGCACAGTCTCTCCAGCATGTGCAAGGTGGAGTTCCACCGGGTGGGCACGTCGCATATGAGGCGGTGAGCGGGAAGGCCGAAGTTCCGCTGTAGCGCAGACAGGCGAGCAGCGGCAGGATGTGAACGGCGGAAGCGCGCACAGACGGCCCGCACTTTATGCAGCAGCTCTGACATGTTGGGGTAGTGGTGAATGAACCTCTGCACCACCAAGTTCAGCACATGCGCCAGGCAAGGGATGTGCGTCAAACCGGCTAGTCCCAGAGCTGCCACGAGATTTCGCCCATTATCGCATACCACCAGGCCTGGCTTGAGGCCCACCGGCAGAAACCACTCGTCGGTCTGTTGTTCAATACCCCGCCACAACTCCTGTGCGGTGTGGGGCCTGTCCCCCAAACATATGAGTTTCAGAATGGCCTGCTGACGTTTACCCCGGGCTGTGCTGAAGTTGGTGGTGAAGGTGTGTGGCTGACCGGATGAGCTGGTGGAAGCAGTGGAGGAGGAAGCCGAGTAGGAGGAGGAGGCTACAGGAGGCAGAGAATGATGCCCTGCGATCCTAGGGGGCGGAAGGACGTGCGCCAAGGAACTGTCCGCCGGGGGCCCAGCCGCCACTACATTCATCCAGTGTGCAGTTAGTGAGATATAGCGTCCCTGGCCGTGCTTACTGGTCCACGTATCTGTGGTTAGGTGGGCAAAAAGGCAGTGGGCACCTGTGTTTCGTCATCATCAGAGAGTCGGTGACTCTGCTGTGGTGGTATTCCCATGTCCTCTTCATCTGGAGACATAAGTGGTTGTGCGTCAGTGCATGGTATGTCTTCCTCCACTGGGGAAGGGCTAGGTGGACGCCCCTGGGAAACCCTGGAAGCAGAGTCTTCAAACAGAAGAAGAGACTGCTGCATAACTTGTGGCTCAGACCGTTTTCCTGATATGCTTGGGGGTGATGTGACAGACTGATGGGCTTGGTTTTCAGGTGCCACCTGTGCGCTTTCCGCAGAAGACTGGGTGGAAGACCATGTGGTGAACGTGCTGGAAGCACTGTCGGCCACCCAATCGATTAATGCCTGTACCTGCTCAGGCCTTACCATCCTAAGAGCGTCATTGGGCCCCACGAGATATTGCGGTACATTCTGCCGGCTAGTTGAGGGAGTTCGTTCCCTACTGTGTGCGCCTGGGGCCGAACGGCCACGTCCTCTACCAGAAACAGAGGCTCCACGGACACCACCACGACCACGTCCTCGTCCCTTAATAGTATTTTTCTTCATTGTTGCGATTCAACTCGCACCACAATGAAATATATTATTTTTTATAAGCAAAATCCCCTCACTGGAATACTTTCAGTCTTTTGACTGTATGGATTACAGATGGAATGACTGTTATATGTGAGTACCGCTTTCTTTGACAGATTCTAGTATGGGTACATATATGTTTTCCCAACCCCAGCACATTAGTTTGCTAATTCCAGATGTATGAAACGCAGGCCTAACTGTATCTAGTATATTGAACGCCAGATAAACTAACTTGGCCTTTTTTAAATAAAAAAAATTCCCTCACTGGAATACTTTCAGTCTTTTGACTGTATGGATTACAGATGGAATGACTGTTATATGTGAGTACCGCTTTCTTTGACAGATTCTAGTATGGGTACATATATGTTTTCCCAACCCCAGCACATTAGTTTGCTAATTCCAGATGTATGAAACGCAGGCCTAACTGTATCTAGTATATTGAACGCCAGATAAACTAACTTGGCCTTTTTTAAATAAAAAAAATTCCCTCACTGGAATACTTTCAGTCTTTTGACTGTATGGATTACAGATGGAATGACTGTTATATGTGAGTACCGCTTTCTTTGACAGATTCTAGTATGGGTACATATATGTTTTCCCAACCCCAGCACATTAGTTTGCTAATTCCAGATGTATGAAACGCAGGCCTAACTGTATCTAGTATATTGAACGCCAGATAAACTAACTTGGCCTTTTTTAAATAAAAAAAATTCCCTCACTGGAATACTTTCAGTCTTTTGACTGTATGGATTACAGATGGAATGACTGTTATATGTGAGTACCGCTTTCTTTGATAGATTCTAGTATGGGTACATATATGTTTTCCCAACCCCAGCACATTAGTTTGCTAATTCCAGATGTATGAAACGCAGGCCTAACTGTATCTAGTATATTGAACGCCAGATAAACTAACTTGGCCTTTTTTAAATAAAAAAAATTCCCTCACTGGAATACTTTCAGTCTTTTGACTGTATGGATTACAGATGGAATGACTGTTATATGTGAGTACCGCTTTCTTTGACAGATTCTAGTATGGGTACATATATGTTTTCCCAACCCCAGCACATTAGTTTGCTAATTCCAGATGTATGAAACGCAGGCCTAACTGTATCTAGTATATTGAACGCCAGATAAACTAACTTGGCCTTTTTTAAATAAAAAAAATTCCCTCACTGGAATACTTTCAGTCTTTTGACTGTATGGATTACAGATGGAATGACTGTTATATGTGAGTACCGCTTTCTTTGACAGATTCTAGTATGGGTACATATATGTTTTCCCAACCCCAGCACATTAGTTTGCTAATTCCAGATGTATGAAACGCAGGCCTAACTGTATCTAGTATATTGAACGCCAGATAAACTAACTTGGCCTTTTTTAAATAAAAAAAATTCCCTCACTGGAATACTTTCAGTCTTTTGACTGTATGGATTACAGATGGAATGACTGTTATATGTGAGTACCGCTTTCTTTGACAGATTCTAGTATGGGTACATATATGTTTTCCCAACCCCAGCACATTAGTTTGCTAATTCCAGATGTATGAAACGCAGGCCTAACTGTATCTAGTATATTGAACGCCAGATAAACTAACTTGGCCTTTTTTAAATAAAAAAAATTCCCTCACTGGAATACTTTCAGTCTTTTGACTGTATGGATTACAGATGGAATGACTGTTATATGTGAGTACCGCTTTCTTTGATAGATTCTAGTATGGGTACATATATGTTTTCCCAACCCCAGCACATTAGGTTGCTAATTCAAGATGTATGAAACGCAGGCCTAACTGTATCTAGTATATTGAACGCCAGATAAACTAACTTGGCCTTTTTTAAATAAAAAAAATTCCCTCACTGGAATACTTTCAGTCTTTTGACTGTATGGATTACAGATGGAATGACTGTTATATGTGAGTACCGCTTTCTTTGACAGATTCTAGTATGGGTACATATATGTTTTCCCAACCCCAGCACATTAGTTTGCTAATTCCAGATGTATGAAACGCAGGCCTAACTGTATCTAGTATATTGAACGCCAGATAAACTAACTTGGCCTTTTTTAAATAAAAAAAATTCCCTCACTGGAATACTTTCAGTCTTTTGACTGTATGGATTACAGATGGAATGACTGTTATATGTGAGTACCGCTTTCTTTGACAGATTCTAGTATGGGTACATATATGTTTTCCCAACCCCAGCACATTAGTTTGCTAATTCCAGATGTATGAAACGCAGGCCTAACTGTATCTAGTATATTGAACGCCAGATAAACTAACTTGGCCTTTTTTAAATAAAAAAAATCCCCTCACTGGAATACTTTCAGTCTTTTGACTGTATGGATTACAGATGGAATGACTGTTATATGTGAGTACCGCTTTCTTTGACAGATTCTAGTATGGGTACATATATGTTTTCCCAACCCCAGCACATTAGTTTGCTAATTCCAGATGTATGAAACGCAGGCCTAACTGTATCTAGTATATTGAACGCCAGATAAACTAACTTGGCCTTTTTTAAATAAAAAAAAAATTCCCTCACTGGAATACTTTCAGTCTTTTGACTGTATGGATTACAGATGGAATGACTGTTATATGTGAGTACCGCTTTCTTTGACAGATTCTAGTATGGGTACATATATGTTTTCCCAACCCCAGCACATTAGTTTGCTAATTCCAGATGTATGAAACGCAGGCCTAACTGTATCTAGTATATTGAACGCCAGATAAACTAACTTGGCCTTTTTTAAATAAAAAAAATTCCCTCACTGGAATACTTTCAGTCTTTTGACTGTATGGATTACAGATGGAATGACTGTTATATGTGAGTACCGCTTTCTTTGACAGATTCTAGTATGGGTACATATATGTTTTCCCAACCCCAGCACATTAGTTTGCTAATTCCAGATGTATGAAACGCAGGCCTAACTGTATCTAGTATATTGAACGCCAGATAAACTAACTTGGCCTTTTTTAAATAAAAAAAAAATTCCCTCACTGGAATACTTTATGGCTTTTCACTGTATGGATTACAGGTGGACTGGTATTAGTAGGGGTGACACAAGCACACCCAAGTCCCTGATGTAGGATTTCTATGGCACAGACCACTATTACAAGTGATTAATGGACGTTGGGAGAGATTGTGCTGCAGCACTAGTCCCAAGATGGCCGCCGCCTATCAGCCCAGTAACATGTGCCACAAAATGGTCTGCACAACCTTTAAAAAAAATAGCCTTGGACTGTGCTGCTAAATCGCTATTGGTCTGAATCCCAGGTGTAGATGTCTGACTTGTTTGGAGCTTTGGAATGCACACTGTGGCAGCTTCTGCTGCAGCACTACAAGTCGCAAAATGGCGGCCGGCGGTCAGCCCAGGTACATGTGGATGGAAAAATCACTCTGGCCACTCTAAAAATAGCCAATCCCTATCAAAAAAGCAGCTCAGCTGCAGTTGTTCAGATGAATCACAGGTGGAGGAGAGAAATTTGCTTCCAGTTATTCAATTATCCCTGCCTATTCTCGCCCTAGCATCAGCTGCGTCTATCCCTGTTCTATTCACATCGGGAGTGAGCACGTCCCGACGTGCGCACAAGCTTATAAAGAGGCTGAGTCACATGCTGCACTTGGCCAATCACAGCCTTGCCAATAGTAGGCATGGCTGCGATGGCATCTTAGGGCAAGTAGTATGATGCATGTTGATTGGCTGCTTTGCAGCCTTTCAAAATGCGCCAAAATACATGCCGAACGACGAACCCGAACCCGAACTTTTACGAAAAAGTTCGGGTTCGGGTCCGTGTCACGAACACCCCAAAATTCGGTACGGACCCGAACTATGCTCGAACTGTTCGCTCAACACTAACTATAAATTATCTGCCTGGAGTGGCTGAGGGTTATTCATGGACTGGCAGACCAGACGTGGTAGCCAGGGAGGAAACAGTTAACATCCTGCACATCTGATAAATTGTGCCATAAAAAATATTCCCCTACAGGGGTGGGTGATATGTATTATCACCATAGTTGTTGTGCATATACTCTTCTAATTAAGAGACGCATTACCAGTTATTGTGAGACACAGCGCATGGCCTGGTATCCGGAAAGTGCTATTATAGCCCTGCGGAGGTACATAGTTGGCCATTGAGGTGTTGCCCTTTGCTTCTCTGTATATCCTTTTCCAGCTTGCCTTTTTTCTTCCATATTTATTATTACAATAAAGTTGATATTATTTTTGATAATTAGTTCCACAGTTTTTTTTGTTATGACATTGTGTGTTGCCCCAGGTGGAGTGTTGTGCTGTCAGCGGTAGACAGAGAGGTTTTGTAGGTTTACAAATATGAAACAAGATAAGGCAGAGTCAGTGGAAAAATTTTCAAACCGAATGGGCAAATGTTTAAGGACCTGGGGTTCTCTAAACAGGACCCAGTACAAACTAGAATGCTGTCTAGTGCTTTTGCCAATGGATTAAAACCTCACATCCAAAGGTCTCTAAAGACTGCTCGCCCAGAGTATCGTTCTATTCCTCTTGATACGTTAACCTTGGTGGCTTAAGCCATAGAATCAGCTCCCAGAGTTAGCCTAATGCTCTCAGCCGAGGGATACCCCCCGCCCAGGGGGAGATACCAGACCTGCTCGACCCTGCTATGGGTGTGGCCAGCTCGGACATTTCAGAAGTGAGTGCCCGCATAACTCCCTTCAGAGAGGAAGAAGGGGGACGTCCCGTGTGTCTACATGGGCTCCCCCTGCTCCCCCTCCTCCTCCACCGCAACAGATAGGGGAGGGGTACCACGCCCCCTAGGACAGGGGCAAGCCACAACCCCACCATGGCCCTCCTCCCTCCCCACTGTGGACCTGCAACTACAGTGCAGCTGCAGATAGGGGGAAACATACACACTTTTCTTGTGGATACTGGTGCAGCCAGAAGTGTAATTCGACGTGATGAGATCCCCGACCCTCCTTCCTGGACAACATTACTGTGCAGTGCATTGGCATTGACGGCCATGCTCGATCCTCTCCCTTAACTAAACCACTCAGTGTTTATTTTGGGCCACAGCCGTCCAATGAAGTGCTTTCACAGTTTGTAGTCTCCTCCACGTGTCCACTTAACCTTTTGGGTGCAGATCTGCTGCAGAAAATGGAAGCCACTATACAGTTTCAGCCTGATGGTACAGTTACCCTTTCCACTCCTCTTCAGTCAGAGGAGACAGTCATGCTGTCCGCTCTTATGTCCCTAGAAGACTGTCCGCCTGAAGGTTCACTTCCAGCTGATGTTTTATCTGTTATAACTGAGACGCTGTGGGTAAAAGGACCACAGGATGTAGGCAGGCTTCAGGTGCAGCCTGTGATGGTACACCTAAAACCAGGTGCAGTTCACCCTCGCAAACCGCAGTATCCCTGCCTGTAGCGCAGCTGGACGCTGTCACTCAACAGTTACGGGCTTTCTTAAAGAGTGGTGCCATAATTCCCACCAACTCTCCGTGTAACACGCCCCTTTTCTCAGTGAGGAAGAAAGGTAAAAAAGGACAACCTGGATAGTTCATTATCTTCGGGCTGTGAATGAAGCAACCGTCTTGGAAACTCCAATTGTACCAAACCCCCACACCCTGCTTTCTGCAGTACCACCGGATGCAGCGGCCTTTACAGTCATTGATCTAGCTAATGGCTTTTTTTCTGTACCTTTACACCCCGAATGCCAATACCATTTTGCCTTCACTCATGCAGGATCACAGTATATGTACCTGGACAGTCATGCCGCAAGGAGCTCAAAATAGCCCATCCCAGTTCATTAAAGCCACGTCTTCTATCTTGGAAGATCGGAAGCAAATTCATGATGATGTTGTTCTGCTCTAGTATGTAGATGATCTTTTGGTCTGCGCACAGGACATCCGTGTGTGTTCAGATGCCTCGCTTTCCTTGCTCCTTTTCCTGTCAGATCAGGGATGCAAGGTTTCCAAAGACAAAATCCAGTGGTGTCAATCAAAAGTAGTGTTCCTCGGACACTGCCTTAGTCCTGGTGCAAAATACCTTACAGAAGAGAGGAAAAAGGCTATCTTACAGATCCAAGAACCGAATACCTCAAAACAGTTGCAGGCCTTCCTAGGCCTCATCTCTTATTGCCGACCTTGGATCCTAGATGCTTCTATCCTCATGCAACCACTGTATGACTGCATACCGCACACTCCATTCTATCTAACAGAGGACGCTAAACTCTGTTTTAATCACTTGAAGGCAGCGGTTTCTTCCTCTCCTGCCTAGGACTGCCTAATTACAGCCTGCCTTTTAGACTGTATGTCATGGAGCGTCAGAACAAGCCACAAGGGTGCTTACTCAAAGCCACGGCGGCAGAAACAGGCCTCTGGGCTACTACTCAGCCCGCTTGGATCCAGTTGCTTGGGGGACCCCTTCCTGCATACGTGTCATTCACACCTGCCATCTTCTTCTGGACAAGACATCTGATATTGTCCTTGGTCACCCTCTTCAGATTTTGGCCCCCATGACATTTCTGCAATTCTCCAGCAAACTCAACCAAAACATCTCTCAGTTGCTAGACACCTTCGTATGCAGTGTTCTCTTCTTCTTCCAGACACTGTGACTATCTCTAGGTGTTATGTCCTCAACCCTGCTTCCCTCCTTCCTTCTACTCAAGGGGGGATTGGTGAGGAGGGAAATGTTTATTCTTATGATGCCTTTTACTCTGGAGATTCCCATGATTGCCTGGAATTGATTAAGCAAGAGACTGAGCCTCTCCCGAACGTGACTGAAACAATACTGGACAATCCTGATCTCAATCTGTTTGTGGATGGATCTCGATGCGCAGATGATCAAGGCAGATATCATACTGGATATGCCGTTACCTCCTTACATGATGTGATACAAGCCTACCCTCTTCCTCCTGACAAGTCTGCCCAGGAGGCTGAACTGATAGCCCTCACTGAGGCCTGCAAGATGGCTGAGGGGAAGACCGCCAACATACACACGGATTCCAGATACGCTTTTGGAGTAGCTCATGATTTTGTCCCCATCTGGAGGAGCCGCAATTTCATCACTGCAAGTGGAACTCTTGTAAAACATGCTGAAGCTGTGCAAGCACTAATGGAGACCCTGACACTCCCTAAGCAGGTGGCCATACTAATGGTCAAGGCACACTCAAAACCAGATACTCCAGAGACCCAAGGAAATGCCAGAGCAGTAAAGGAAGCTGCAATGAAGAGAAGAGAGGAGGTGAAGACGATGGTAGCCCAGACACAGTCTAAGGTCGTAAGAGACGAGACAGGTATACCACGTGGATTCGACCATCACAAAGAAATGGTCCATGCCCCAGGAAAGGTGGAGAAAATGTCTGAAGGAATTCCTAAAGGACTCTATGGGTAGAAATGGTTCCTGATAGACAGAATGAAGCATCTGATGAAGAAGTGGCTGACTGGGGTAGGAGGGTAGCGGGACCAGACTCAGATGAGGAATACATGTGGAAGCCTGGACATCTAATATGCCTACCCCAAAGTCTTTACCCTATGACTATGAATTGGGCACATGGTCCTACTCATCTCGGAAAGGAAGCCATGAATAATCTCATATCCTCCATCTTCTTGGCTCCAGCCATCTCCACGTACACTGCCCGACATTTAAATAGCTGCATGGTCTGTGCCAGATGCAACCCAGGGAAAATGGAAAAAGTCCCTGTCAAGTGTTCACCAAAACCTCTCTACCCCTTTCAAAGGATCCAGATTGACCACATACAGGAATTCCAATATGCTCTAGTGGTCATAGACATGTTCTCTGGATGGCCTGAAGCCTATCCTGTGAAGAATCACACAGCGAAGACAACAGTGAAGAAGCTATTAAATGAGATTGTCTGCAGATTTTGGGTACCTGAAGTGATAGATAGGAAGTGGATCAAGGAACTGCCTTCACAGCTGAAGTGGCCCAGAAGATATGGGCCGCACTAGGGACTCACCTTGATTTCCACACCCCGTACAAACCACAAAGCAGCGGCAAAGTCGAAAGACTGAATGGCAGATTGAAACTAAAAATGCTGAAAATTGCTCAAGAGACTGGTAAACCATGGCCAGAGACTCTTCCAATTGCCCTATTCAGTGTCAGACACACCCCTAGGGGGAAGGAAAAGCTGATCCCTTTTGAGATTTTGTTTGGGAGTGCCCCCAAGTTAAGACAGTATTTTCCCCAAGAACTTGCTTTGCAATATGATTGCTTGCCTGCCTATGTATCTGCTCTGTGTAAACATCTGACTGACCTACATTTTCGAGTATTTTCTTCACTTTCAGATCCCAGCCAGATTCCTGGAAGTCATACCCTTCAGCCAGGAGATTGGGTTCTGGTGAAAAGGCATGTCAGAAAGACTCTAGAGCCCAGATTTGATGGTCCATTCCAGGTTCTACTAACTAGTCCTAGGTCTGTGAAACTCGAGGGGAAGAAGACCTGGAGGCACACTTCACACTGCAAGAAGGTTCCAGCCCCCCATGCAGAGGCCTGCTGAGAATGATATCCTTTCTGGTGTTCTTGTTGGGAGGGGTGTGCATCTTGTGGGAGCGTATATGGCCCAATGTTCATACTGGGCCTCAGATGCTTCGAGTTCCACATGGGTCTTCTGGGTAAATACCACAGAGCCAATACAGGTCTTTGAATTTGACTTCTGTGATGTTGCTGATTGCAGATGTCATGACCGTTCAATGTTTGATTTTTCTTCCCTGCAATACCATGTACGTGTTACCAGGACCAATAATGAGTACTGTGCGGCCTGGTCTGATGTACTCACCAATACAGGAGTCAGCTGGGATACAAACTAGCTGAGGGGATGCAAAGAAAGGATAAAAGGGGAAAACCTCTTGTAACCAGAATGCATTTAAATACCAAGAATATGGGAAAAAGTCAGCTTAAAACACGTCAAAAATATCCCACTGTTCAAGGGGGGCCCCTGGGTTGTCATCCCTTAATACTGACAATAGAATCCCCCCAGCCAACGGACTTGGGAATGTATGTTTTGAGGAAATATCATCTGATAAATATGGGCCCTGGGGACAGTTTCACATTAAGGACATCGCAGATATTCCTGTCCCAAATCCTACCCCCAGTTAACTGCCAATACAAGAGCCCAACCCCTTGTTACCGGGGAAAGTAGCTAGACCCCTCTTTTTCTGACTGTAATATTTGGTTGGAATGGATGAAGTACACAGCATCACAGGTAAACAGATCTGGGTGTATCACCTGTGCCACAACCAGACCACACAGGAACTGTGCCCCTTCACCTAAGTCATAGTCAATATTCATGTTTTATAAGCATGTATGTGAATCAGACTGCTGATATGACTGAATGCACTGAACATTGGGGAAGGGATAACCATATACAAGGGGAATTACACCTGTTTTGAGATAGAGGGCAAAAAAGGGAAAAACATGGGCAAGTTTCCGGAAGGATATTGTGGAACTGTGGTGAATGCCACTGATGAATCCTATCAAAGTCATTTGATGAACCAGACTCAAGCATTAGGGAATGTGATCTACAGTAGGTGTGTGCAGATATGAAACTGAGGACAAAGTTGACAATTGCCTCGCATGGGCAATGTGTCTTAACCCTAGTGTTGATGCCCTTCCATGTATTTAATCCCCTTGACTTGGAGGAAACCATTGAGAAAAGAAGGAATCCTGGGTTAGGATTTGGTTATGCCCAATGAGAGGCAATATTAACGAGAAGGTGGGATACCAGCCCAGGAGGCAGCCTCAATTCCCCTGTGTACATAGATGCTATAGGAGTGCCCAGGGGGGTTCCAGATGAATTCAAATCCAGAAGTCAAGTGGCAGCAAGGTTTGAATATTTAATCCCTATAGTTACTATAAACAAAAATGTGGATTGGATCAACTACATCTATTATAATCAGCAAAGATTTGTGAATTACACCAGAGATGCATTAAAGGGTATAGTGGAGTAGTTGGGGCCCACTAGTGTTATGGCATTCCAAAATAGAATGGCCCTGGACATGCTAGCAGAAAAAGGTGGCGTGTGCAAAATGATTGGTGAAACCTGCTGTACTGTAATTCCCGATAACTTAGGACCAAATGGTCAGGTCATGAATGCCCTGGGGGGACTTACTTCTCTCTCAGAATTGAAAGAAAATTCTGGGGTGGATAGTTCATGGGAAAATTGGCTCACAAACTGGATAAAAAATTGGAAACAGACCTTGTTACAACTTGGAATGGTTATAGTCATTGTATTAGTGTTGGTCGAGCACCAAAGTGCTCGGGTGCTCGAGTAGAAAACTTCAGGATGCTCGGGTGCTCTACCAAGCACCCAAGCACAATTAAAGTCAATGGGGGAACCCGAGCATTAAACCAGGCACCCCCTGCTCTGAAGAGGGGAGGGTGTCTGGTTCACAGGAAAAGGTCAGAAATTTATGGAAACACCACTGAAATGGTTCGGGAACAGCATGGGGAGGATGTCTGGATGCATCTTGGACTCCAAGGTTGCGGCTGGGAACGATGTTTGTCTGAGTAGTACGCCATTTTTACAGACTGACAATAATAAGCACAAAACCGAAGATAAACATTTTAGAGGAAAAATTGTTTACTTGTATATAAAGTGCAAGTGCTGCCAAAAATTACAAGGAAGAGGCACTCCAATACAATCTATATATCACATAGAGGAGGGCCTCATTCACATTTTGGTACAATTGTTCAGCTAGTGGGACTCCTACACTCATAAAGCCTATGCACTAAGATGACCCGCTAAAACATTAAGAACAAGGGCCTGCTGGTGACCCTCTAAAACATTATGGATGAGGGCCTGCTGGTGACCCTCAAAAACAATATGGGTGAGGGCCTGCTGATGTAACCTCAAAAACATTATAGGTGAGGGCCTGCTGGTGATCCTCAAAAACATTATGGGTGAGGGTCTGCTGCTGAGCTGGCCCTCTAAAACTTTAGGAGCTAGGGCAGCCTAATAAGCATGTTGATATGATGGAGGAGGAGGAGGATGAGAAAAGGGAGATTGAACCATATACCCTTTTTAGTGGTGGAAGGGGTGCATGGGAATTCAGTGTATTCAATACACCATAAAAGCCAGATTTAGAGTGCCTTTATGTTCAGCCGCTTTACTCTGGTGGAGTAGAGAAGTCAGGGGCAATCCAGTCCTTGTTCAGAGTCAACCGGTCAGCATTTTCAGTTGACAGGCGGATGCGCTTATCAGATATTATGCCCCCAGCAGCACTAAATACACGCTCTGAAAAAACGCTGGCGGTGGGGCAGGCCAGCACCTCCAAGGCGTAGAGCGCCACTTCATGCTACGTGTTCAGCTTGGATACCCAATAGTTGTAAGGCACAGAGGAATTACTGACGATGCTGACACGGTCCGCTACCTACTCCTTCACCATCTTCCAAAATTTTTCCCTCCTTGTGACACTAGGCGCACATCAGGTTGAGGGTGCTTGTGGGGTGTCATGAAAATGTCCCAGGCCTTGGAGAGTGTTGCCCTGCCTCTGTTGGAACTGCTGTGTGTTCCCCTCATCTCCCCTTCTCGGTTGGCCAAGAAACTAAGTACTCTGCAGCCAGTGTTGTCAGCTGGAAATTTTTGAGGAATTTTTCCACAAGGACCTTCTGGTATTGCATCATTTTGCTAGTCCTCTCCACCACAGGAATGAGAGATGAGAAGTTCTCTTTGTAGCGGGGGTCGAGAAGGGTGAACAACCAGTAATCGGTGTTGGCCAAAATGAGTACAACGCGAGGGTCATGGGAAAGGCATGTGTCCCAACAGACAAGACTTCGCTGTCCTCATCAGGAGGATGACTCTTAATCTCCTCTTCCTCTTCCTCCTCTCCTGCCTATCCACACTGAACAGATGGAATAACTTCCATGGGTACTACCCTCAGTAGCGGAGGCAACCGTCTCCTGATCCTCCGCCTCCTCATCATCCAATTTGCACTGAGAAGACGGTACACGACAAAGTGTCAGAGTGCAAATTCAAGGAAAAACAGCAGCTCTTTTCGTGTAGCTATGACTTCCACCAGCAGGCAATCTCTAACTAACGAGTTCCTCCTATGGATTACAAAATTGCGCCGCACATAGTGAAGTTCCACCAATCTTAATCTCTTAGATGCTTTTTAATATATTCACAAGAGTCACTAAAATTCAGCCATTGAACAATAAAATCTGTAGCACCACCCGACTCGGGTTTCGCCAGAATAGCTTTGTCAGGGGCGAATGTCCCACCCTTCCTTGGGTGTTCCTTTATACCACTGAGGAAGCCGGGTATTTTTCTTGCATAAAATTAAAGATCATGATACAATTTAATCTATCACACATACCTTCGGTAACGCTACCTAAATCCTAACCACTACATATACCTCTTTTATGTCCCTATTCACACTGCGGCAGGAAGATCCAACTATTGAGTTAAAACAGAAACTGGAAAAAATGATATACTACTGTATGTTACTATGAATAGTAATAAGGTTAGGGTCCGTATTAGGATTAGTGATTTCACAGCAATATAATGAGTGTATAAATATAGTAATTATTAATTGCTGTAGGATTAACATGCTTAGATGAGATCTTTCTGCAGATCACTTACTATGTTGGAGCTACTGTAACATCTCCCATAGTCCTTACTCCTGGGCAGCCAGTCACTTGCCAAAGGAATAGTTTGAATGAAAGCAGCACTGCAGTAACTATCCCCAACCATTACACAGTGGGCAGAGATGTGAAGTTCTGGTGATGGAGATTATTGCAGAATACCAGATCAGTGGGGATATCAGGAGTCTGACCATTGCTAATCTGATATTGAAGACCCATCCTAAAGATAGGCCATCAAGCATAAAAATAACAAAGAAGTCCTTTATGTGTCATCCAAAGGCAATGTATGTGGATTGGCATAGACTTTACATTTTGTGAAAATCCTTTGTTGGAAGGACACAGACACCACACTATAGTTTTTGAATTTGTGGATAAAAAAGTTAAAGTAGTAGTAGTTTGCACAAAAGTATAGAGCAGAGAAAATGAAGTACTGATAGATTTGTGCTTAGTGTTGAAGGCTTATATATAATTTTTTCTATAATTGTATGTTTAAGGATTTGTGATATTGAAAATTAATAATTTATACTGAATATCTGTTATGGCTGAAAATTTAATTACGTTCTATACTGAATTTTCTGTCAGGAACTTTGAATACTAAATGTTAAAATCCCTTTAATGTAGAATATGTCACATTTTCCTCCTCTAGAAATTGGCTAAATATTATTTTTATAATTTTTTTTAAACTTGATATTTCGACCTTAACATGAAGTATGACAAGCCAAAAAAACTGCACACAGAACAAGGCTGTTTACAACCTTATTAGAATAATCCATATTTACTGTAAAACAGACAATTAATGTGGTAATTAGAGATGGCCTTGCGGTTCGCCTGGCGGTCGTTTCGCTGCAAACTTTGCTCGTTTGCGATTCCCCGAACATGCGAACATATGGCGATGTTCGCATTTGACATATTCTTTTGCATTGCGCAGAACTTTTACCCATGACACATCCATCAGGTGGGACAGGACAGCCAATTGAGACATTTCAGCACATGGACACACCCCCACCCTATAACAGAACCCGATCTGGCAGCCATTTTACATTCTGTGTTTTGCCTGTGTAAGGAGAGGTTGCTTTATGGAGCAGGGACAGATTGTTAGGGACACCAAGCGCTAGCTAATAGGGCCACAAAAGTCCTTTTAAGGACTGGTATAGGTGTGCTATCGATAGGTGTGATATACTGAGGGGTGTGATATACCTATAATTTACTTTCTAACATAGAAAGTATATTATAGTGCATTTTTATTGTGCAGCAGTTTTGTGCGGTTCTGCTTTGATACCGCAGGTATATAGAGGGACAAGCGTTATTGGAACAACAATTTGCAATGGGTGTGATATACCTGTTGCCCCCAAAAAAGCTGATTGAGGGGTGCGATATACCTGCTTCCACAAAATACTGATTGAGGGGTGCAATATACCTGCTTCCACCAAATATTAATTCAAGGGTTCTATATACCTGCTTTCACAAAATACTGATTGAGGGGTGCGATATACCTGCTTCCACAAAATATAGATTAAGGGGTGCGATATACCTGCTTCCACCAAGTATCAATTCAGGTGTTCTATATACCTATTTCCATAAAGTACTGATTGAGGAGTGCGATATACCTGCTTCTACAAAATACTGATTAAAGGGTTCTACATACCTGCTTCCACAAAATACTGATTGAGGGGTGCAATATACCTGCTTCCACAAAGTACTGATTGAGGGGTGCGATATAACTGCTTCCATAAAATACTGAGGGGATTAATATACCTGCTTCCACAAAATACTGATTGAGGAGTGCGATATACCTGCTTCTACAAAATACTGATTAAGGGGTTTGATATACCTGCTTCCACAAAATACTGATTGAGGGGTGTGATATACCTGCTTACACCAAATATTGATTCAGGTGTTCTATATACTTGTTACCACAAAATACTGATTGAGGGGTGCGATATACCTGCTTCTACAAAATACTGATTAAGGGGTTCTATATACCTGCTTCATCAAAATACTGATTGAGGGGTATGATACACCGGCTTCCACAAAACACTGATTAAGGGGTGCGATATACCTGCTTCCACCTAATATTGATTGAGGCCTGCGATACTCCGGCTTCCACAAAATACTAATTGAGGGTTGCGATATACCTGCTTCGACCAAATACTGATTAAGGGATTTGCTATACCTGCTTCCACAAATTACAGAATGAGGGGTGCAATATACCTGCTTCCACCAAATATCGATTCAGGTGTTCTATATACCTGTTTCCACAAAATACTGATTGAGGGGTGCGATATACCTGCTTCTACAAAATACTGATCAATGGGTTCTATATACCTGCTTCCACAAAAATCTGATTGAGGGGTGCGATATACCTGCTTCCACAAAATACTGATTGAGGGGTTTGATATACCTGCTTCTACAAAATACTGAATAAGGGGTTTGATATGCCTGCTTCCACAAAATACTGATTGAGGGGTGTGATATACCTGCTTCCACAAAATACTGATTAAAGGGTTTGATATACCTGCTTCCACAAAATACGTATTGAGGGGTGCGATATAGCTGCTTCTACCAAATATTGTTTCAGGTGTTCTATATGGCAGTTTCCACAAAATACTGATTGAGGGGTGGGATATACCTGTTTCTACAAAATATTGATTGAGGCCTGCGATACACTGGCTTCCACAAAATACTGATTGAGGGTGCAATATATCTGCTTCTACAAAATACTCATTAAGGGGTTCTATATCCCTGATTCCACAAATTACTGATTAAGGGGTGGGATATACCTGCTTCCACAAAATACTGATTAAGGGGTTTGGTTATACCTGCTTCCACAAAATACTGATTGAGGGGTGCTATATACCTGCTTCCACCAAATATTGATTCAGGTGTTCTATATACCTGTTTCCACAAAATACTGATTAAGGGGTTCTATATGCCTGCTTCCACAAAATACTGATTGAGGAGTGCGATATACCTGCTTCCACAAAATACTGATTGAGGGATGCGATATACCTGCTTCCACAAAATACTGATTGAGGGGTTTAATATACCTGCTTCCACAAAATACAGATTGAGGGGTGCGATATACCTGCTTCTACAAAATACTGAATAAATGGGTTTGATATACCTGCTTCCACAAAATACTGATTGAGGGGTGTGATATACCTGCTTCCACAAAATACTGATTAAAGGGTTTGATATACCTGCTTCCACAAAATACGTATTGAGGGGTGCGATATACCTGCTTCTACCAAATATTGTTTCAGGTGTTCTATATGCCAGTTTCCACAAAATACTGATTGAGGGGTGGGATATACCTGTTTCTACAAAATATTGATTGAGACCTGCGATACACTGGCTTCCACAAAATACTGATTGAGGGTGCAATATATCTGCTTCTGCAAAATACTGATTAAGGGGTTTGATATACCTGCTTCCACATAATACTGATTGAGGGGTTTGATATACCTGCATCCACATAATACTGATTGAGGGGTGCGATATACCTGCTTCCACCAAATATTGATTCATGTGTTCTATATACCCGTTTCCACAAAATACTGATTAAGGGGTTCTATATGCCTGCTTCCACAAAATACTGATTGAGGGGTGTGATATACCTGCTTCCACAAAATATTGATTGAGGCCTGCGATACACTGGCTTCCACAAAATACTGATTGAGGATGCAATATATCTGCTTCTACAAAATACTCATTAAGGGGTTCAATATACCTGATTCCACAAAATACTGATTGAGGGGTGGGATATACCTGCTTCTACAAAATACTGATTAAGGGGTTTGATATACCTGCTTCCACATAATACTGATTGAGGGGTGCGATATACCTGCTTCCACCAAATATTGATTCAGGTGTTCTATATACCCGTTTCCACAAAATACTGATTAAGGGGTTCTATATGCCTGCTTCCACAAAATACTGATTGAGGGGTGCGATATACCTGCTTCCACCAAATATTGATTGAGGCCTGCGATACACTGGCTTCCACAAAATACTGATTGAGGGTGCAATATATCTGCTTCTACAAAATACTCATTAAGGGGTTCTATATACCTGATTCCACAACATACTAATTAAGGGGTGGGATATACCTGCTTCCACAAAATACTGATTAAGGGGTTTGATATACCTGCTTTCACAAAATACTGATTGAGGGGTGCGATATACCTGCTTCCACCAAATATTGATTCAGGTGTTCTATACCTGTTTCCACAAAATACTGATTAAGGGGTTCTATATACCTGCTTCCACAAAATACTTATTGAGGGGTGAGATATACCGCCTTCCACCAAATACTGATTGAGGCCTGGGATATACCTGCTTCCACAAATACTGATCTTCTCTAGGGAATTTGGCACAGGGTCATTTTGAAAATGACAGGCAGAGGAAGAGGCAGGCCGTTCCACAGGGGTGATAGGGGTCGGGCAGGTGCACCAGGCCAGAGTCTAAGTAGGAAGTTGGAGAAGGTGCGTGTGATTACGTCAACGGACGGAGTTGGTTGAGTGGCTCACTCAGCCTTCCGCTTCTGCACCCTCCTCATCCTCTGTATCTGCACCCTCCTCACTCTCTGCTGTGTGCACCCCCAAAGACATCACCATCACCACCATAGCCCATCCACTCAAGTCAGAGGAATTATTTTCCCATCCATTCCCAGACATTCTTTGCATCGGATCAGAAAGAGGAGGTAGCAACAGCCGCAACCCAGCGGTCTGACGACAGTACCCAGATCAGCCCAAGGACGGAGGTCCCCGCTGTTGCTGCCTCCCTTCCCCCCAGATTTCTAATGTCAGTGGTGGTGAAAATTACGATGATGACGTGTCGATGGATGTCACGTGGGTGCCCACAAGAGAGGAAGAGGAGGGGAGTTCAGAGGGAGAGACAGAGCAGCAGAAAGGGGGTAGAAGGAGGAGAAGCAGGTAGAACTTGCAGTGCACAGGAGGCAAAAAGAAGACTGTAAATCTATCTGGAGCGAGCCATCCACCATGCACGATCACATCTGGCACTCCCAGGATGCCGGGACATGGCTCTGCAGTGTGGGCTTTTTTTAACGTGTCAGCTGCTGACAATAGTGCTGCCATCTGCAGCCTGTTCTGTCAACGCATAAGTCGCGGTAAGCCCAACACTCACCTAGGGACGACCGAATTAAGAAGGCACCTGGCCTCCCATCACCGAGCCCAGTGGGAGAAACACCGTCAGAACCCACAAAGCCACACTCCCAGCGCTCCACGTCCTGCCTCTTCTCCTTCTCCTCTCTCCTCCCATTCGTCCTCCACTCCACCTTCCACTGTGCCGTTGTCGCGTTCATCTGGCAAAAGGAAGGCTTCTGTGCCCAAATGTTCGAACATAAAATGTTGATGACGCCGGATAACCATCTTGCCCAACGGCTGACCGCTGGCTTATCGGAATTGCTAGCCCAACCAACTGCTGCCATATAAATTGGTGGCCTTTAGAAAATTTGTGGCCATTGGCACACCGCAATGGAAGGTCCCCGGAAGGAAATATTTCTCCCAGAAGAGCATCTCAGAGCTACAGTATATGACCATGTTCAGCGGCAAGTGAATATATCTCTGGCACACAGTGTCGGTGCCAAGATACATCTGACCACAGACAAATGGTCTAGCAAACACGGGCAGGGAAGGAACATAACTTTTACTGCCCACTGGGTGAACCTTTTGACAGCCGTCAAGCATTTAACCCGTGGCACCCGTGTGGATTTGGTGTTACCGCCACGGAGGCCTGCTTCTTCTTCTCCTCCTCCTACTCTATCCTCCGTCTCTTCCTTGTCTGACTCCACCTTTTCCACTGCTTTTCTACTGCCTCTTCCGCTGCACCCCCCAAGCTCCCCAGAACCTATTCGACGTGCCAGGTGAGATGTTGCCATGCTGTGCTGCGGCTGTGTGCCTGGAAGCCAAGAGCCACACCGGTCCTGCACTGCTTTCAGCTCTGAGGTCATAGGCCGATCAGCTAACCCCGCTTAATTTGACAGTTGGTAAAGTGGTGTGCAACAACGGTGCCAATCTGCTGAGCGCGCTGAAACAGGGCAAAATGACACACGTGCCGTGCATGGCACACGTCCTCAACTTAGTCGTGCAGCGATTCGTTGCCAAATACCCCAGGGTCCAGGACGTCTTGCGGCAGGCCAGGAAAATCTCTGGCCATTTTAGAAGATCTTACACGGCCATGGCTCGCCTTGCTGACGTTCAGCGGCGACACCACCTGCCCATCAGATATATAGCAGTATATGCTTGATAGGCTGCTCCAGCAGCAACGTACCGTTAACGACTATCTGTACGAACTCTGCAGCAGGGCAGGTTCTGGGGTGCTTGGTTTCTTTTCACCGCACCAGTGGCTGCTCATGCGAGATGCATGCTGACTTCTGCGGCCATTTGATGAGATCACCAAACTGGTCAGTCGCAGCCAGGGCACCATCAGTGACATCGTACCTTACGCCTTCTTTCTGGAGTGTGCATTGTGTCATGTCATTGATCAAGCCGTCGAGGAGCAGGAGCTGGAAGATGAGGAAGTCGCAATGCTGAATGAATTCCTGGGGGGGGGGGCTACTCCATCTGAGACAAGTCAGCAGGAGTCTGAAGAGGAGTCAAAGGAGGATGGTGGCTGGGGGGAGGAGTAAGAAGAGCAGGCTTTGAGGGGAACTTTAAACTTTTCGGGGATCCCTGGTGTTGTCCGTGGCTGGGAGGAGGAGACCGAGGACGACATTCTCCTTGGCAATGAGCAGGAGCCAGGGTGCTCCACTGCTTCCAATTTAGTGCAAATGGGGGCCTTCATGCTCCAGTGTTTGAACAGGGACCCCCGTATAAAAAGCATAAAGGGCAAGGACCTGTACTGGGTGGCAACATACTTAGACCCCAGGTACAAACACAAAATGGCCAACATGTTACCAGCATCACAGAGGGCTGTCAGAATGCAGCATTTCCATGCCTTGCTGCGAGAGATGCTGCATTCTGCTGTTGCGGGCGCTAGCAGAGGAATTTCCACCCACAGCAAAACAGGTGTGGGTACCAATCCTACCGTGCCTGCAAGAAGAGGGCGGTTTGAAGATGTGTTAGTCACTTTGAAAATTAGATCATTCTTGCAGCCAATCCATCGAGAGCCGCCCTCATGATCCAGCCTCAGGGAACGTCTAGACAGACAGGTGTCCGAGTACATCGGGTTAACGGCCGATGTGGACGCTCTAAGAAGCAAGGAACACCTGGACTACTGAGTGTGCATGCTTGGCACAATTTGCCATGAAGTGTCCTGTCCGAAAGGACGTTCAGCGCAGCAGGGGGGATCATGACCAATAAGCGCACTCGCCTAGCTCACGACAGTGTGGACTACCTCACATTTCTAAAAATGAATGAGGCATGGATCTTGGAGGAATTCAACACCTGTGATGACCACGTGTAATATAATTTTCTCATGCCAGAACACACATATCCACCAACCCAGAACAAAGAATGTTTTTTGTCTTATGTACAGTATATACAGCGTCATAAAAGGTCTTTTCTGCCATTCTGGTGAATGTCTAATTTTTGGGGCCTCTACTCCAGTGGCCTACAGTAAAAATTTTATCCAGTGACCGCCTAATGTACCTCCAGACACATAATCACTAGTTCTTTTCTGTCAGGTGAATGCCTAATCTTTGGGGCCTGTACTGGCCTACAGTAAAATTATTAGCCGGTGACCGCATATTGTACCTCCAGCCACATCATCACAAGTGTTTTTCTGACAGGTGAATGCCTAATTTTCGGAGCCTGTACCCCACTGGCCTACAGTAAAATTGTTATTCAGTGACCGCCTAATGTATCTCCAGCCACATAATCACCTGTTCTTTTCTGTCAGGTGAATGCCTAATTTTTGGGCCCTGTATTGGCCTACAGTAAAATTGTTATGCTCAGACCGTCTAATATACCTCCAGCCACATAATCACTTGTTCTTTTCTGTCCAGTGAATGCATTATTTTTGGAGCCTGTACTCCACTGGCCTACAGTAAAATTGTTATACACTGACCGTCTAATATACTGTACCTCCAGCCACATAATCACTTGTTCTTTTCTGTCAGGTGAATGCATAATTTTTGGGGCTTATAATCCACTGGCCTACAGTAAAATTGTTATCCACTGACCGTCTAATATACCTCCAGCCACATAATTATTAATCACTTGTTCTTTTCTGTCCGGTGAATGCCTAATGTTTGGGCACTGTACTCCACTGGCCTGGAGTAAAATTGTTATGCACGGACCGTCTACTATACCTCCAGCCACATAATCACTTGTTCTTTTCTGTCAGCTGAATGCCTAATTTTTGGGGCCTGTACTCCCGTGGCCTAAAATAAAAATTTTCTAGGCTCCAGCAAAGCACATTTTTGAGAGTTTCCCGTTAAGACGCATAAAAATGGTTCCTGATTAAAATACATATATTTTGTGGGAATTTTTGCCATTGACCCCCCTCTGGTATGTCACTGTCCATGTTGTGGGACTATTTGTGCACTTCTAGTAAGTATTTGGTGGCTGCAGATATTACCTAAAGGTTTTTCAGGTTCGCTTGACATTAAAGTGAATGGGGCCCACCGCGAACGCGTGGTTTGCGAACATTTGATCGCGAACGTGCGTTCGCGAAATGTCCCGGCCGATGTACGTCCATCACTAGTGGTAATCCCACAAATTTAAAAAATCTAATATCTGGAGTAATGCATGTGTAGCAAGCCCCTGAGAAGTCTGTGCAAAGGATGGAAGTGGTAGTGGACCTGTCACGATGTACTCCCTCAGGCCTTTGCTCCCTGGGGATCAGTGCAGTGGAAATGTATTTTGAAGAATGAGGGCATAAGTGAACGTATTGTCTAACAGTTTCTTTTTACTATGGTGGCAGGTTGGATGACTGCAATTGGGGACTTGTGGGTACTGGAGTCCACTGTCAGGTTCAGATTTGAACTATATCTAGCCTAGTGGTGGTCTGTATGAGGGGTGTCTGAGCCATAGTCCCTTACCTTGTAGCAGTGTCTATAATGCAGTTTGTTGCTGTTAACGCTACTGTCTTGTCTCTCAAATGTTTTCTTGAGGCTGAATTGACTTGGTCTCTGGAGAAACTTTCCAAGGAGCAGCTCTGCACTATGCTTCGTCTCCTGTCACTAGTTACTGAGCATCTCTTTCTCCTGGCAGGAAGCAGAGGGGAGGAACAGTTTGGTTAACCCTGTTTCTGCCAACCATCTGACATCCATACCTCTCCAGGCTGGTACTTATGTGCAAATAACTAAAATACATAACATTACAATAAATAACAATAAAACTATTTGCAGATACCCCCAGGTCTGGGGTACTGCACACACCTTTATTTTTACTATACCAATGCATAAATGTCACTCTCCCATGTAATTTTCATCCTTTTTGACTTCCTAACTCACCTATCTGCAGCTCTAGTCTGTTTACTTTCTGCAGGTGGGCAGCAGCTTACCACATGTGTTCATCAAGAGTCTGCATTTTCCAGGAGTGCACTGCAGTCAGCTATTGTTAACCTCTTTTGCTGCATAGAAAATAGTCCCTCACATAGAGCCACAGTAATTCCACTAATAAAGAATCTTATGGTATGTAATGCCACAGCCCAATTTTCTTCTTCCCTGGCTAGGGAGAGACATAGCTATATATTTCTATTTAGGAGAAAAGATGCATGAATGAGTGAATGGTAGGTGCCTAGGCCACTTCACTATGACATTACTATGCCAGCACATAGAGGAGGAAGGCGCAGTGAAGCTACTGAGTATCTCTGGTCCACCCATCACCCAGAATAGGGCAGACTAGTATTTCAGCAACAGGAGAAACAACAGGGAGTGCTACCAAAGAGCAAAATGTAACATGAATACCTAATGGCGATTATCCCAATTTTTAATGAAAATACACATTCAGTGGAATTTGACTTTTTAGCAATTCAAAATATTGTCAGCTTGACCTCAGGCAGAATGTGTGTTTAAACACCGGAAGGCATCAGTTGCCAAAAAATGTTTGGACCTTATTTTTTTAAGCAGTGTGTTTTCAAAGAGACTTTATTACCAATGCCTACCTTCCATTTATCTATAACCATATAAGTCACTGTCACTTTAAAATTACTAACACTGTTTTGATTTGTAATAGCTTGAAAGAAGTTGCATGCAATCCTAGGAGACCCCAGAATGTCATACACAAATTTTCAGGACATTCGAGGCACTTTCAATTTGAGTTGAATTTTATTTGTTTCAAATCAACCAACCAATTGGACCAAATCGGACTTGAAACAAATTTTCAGTAATTCACTCATCTCTAATACCTAACAAAATTTTTATTGTATGTATACTACAACATTATTTCATTTCAAGTATCCTATGTATTGCATAGTAATGCTTTTCATTGGATAACAAAAGTAAGAAGCAAAGATATTCAAAGGAAAATGAACAGGCAGGCAATTGTATCTGGTTTTTATATGGACTATTCTAATATTCTGTAATCTTTTTGTAAAAAGTCTTGTTCTGTGCATGGTTTATCCCATAGGTACAAAGACTTCTAACTATGATGATATACTGTGGATATATGACACACAGAATACTGGACCATAAAACAGCCCAGAGTTAAAGTGGTTCTGTCACCCGGATCAATGTTACCCTACCAGGTTATATTGACAGCGCTACACCGCACTCGTGTACAGAATGGTGTGTGTGCACAACATCTTGGCTCGTCGGGATGAAGCCAAAGATGTGCGCACGTGCCGTTCTGGACATGTGTGCGGTCTAGCACTGTCAATCTAAAGGCAGGGGGGGGCGTGATGAAAAGCAGAGGGTTGGCATTATGGAGCACCAGGGGTGTTGCTGGATTGGTGTTCAAACCACATAAGCCCATCTCCTGGTGCTCAAGTAGTTCATTTGCATAATTTTAAAAGTTAATTTCTCTCCGCAATGATACCACCAACAGACATAAAGACAGGTATTATTTTAATCAGTGTCATAAACCCTACCAGGTATATAGCCGATAGGATTGATCAGGGTGACAGAGCCGCTTTAATACATGGACGTTTCATCTAAACCAATAATAATAATAATCTAAACTATAAAAAATTAAGAATTAAAAAAGTGAATAAAAAATTGCAAAAACATGTCAGTAAAAGCCTTCTAGTATCAAGGCAGTAGGTTCTGGATATTTTAGAATAAAAGTCTATTTTGATGGAAATGGCTCCCATCTGTTCTAGAGATTACATGAAAGCCTGGTGAGACCTGATTTCACAACAGCAATGTCATGGGTTTAAAGAATAACAGATGTGTTTTCTTTTGTCTAGCTCTTATGTACCATTTGCTGTAAAACTTTTACTCTTTCAATGGCACTCTAATCATGTATTTTTCCCTATTGACCTGGTCATCTCATTTCACATTGACACATATAATCATGCCATCTTCAGCTTCTCTTGACTGAACAAATTCTGCTTTATTACCACCATAGGGATACAGGTCAGTCACTGACCTGAAAATATTATAAAATTATTACGGAATATAGACTGGCATCAAAAAAGAAAATGACTCACTTAAAAATGTAAGCATTGGTAAAAGTAAGATACTGTTCAGACTAGTAGTTAGCCTTGTTTTGCATTACTCATAATTATCCATGGTCTAAAAAAAATATGGCTGAATGATTAATGAGACAAGGTGTGTTTCAGACTCCCAATAGGCACAAAAACAAAACTGTAGTCACAGATCACAGCATCGCCTTAATGGACATAACCTAAAAAGGAGCCAAGTAGCAAGATCTCAGGAAAATAAATAGCAAGTAATCATCCCCTGTTCTGACTTACATATACATTTTATTACTTCTGAGTGAAGGGTTGTTTTAAGACTCACAGAAGAAGGCAGCAGGTCCAGAATAGCTTCTTCACAAATTTAACAGATTCAGTGAATGCATGTACAAGAAGGTGATCCTGTCATGAACAGATATCTCCAAAAATACAAGTTAAGAGCAGCATAACACCTCTCACAACTAGAGAGGAGCGAATTTTTTAAAAATTCGATTCGCCGGTTCGGCAAATTTTTGGAGAAAAATTTGTTTCGGTCCGAATATATTAGTGGCGAATTTCGTTAAGAAAACTGCTATTTTCTCTCCAATACATCTGTCCTATTCACGAATCGACATGTTTGTGGTAGATCACACAACCTTACTTCATACTCTTTCCACTGACATTGGCCTCATTAAATGGTCTGACCATGCCCCGATTACTATTACCCTAGAGGAGCAGTTTCAGTCCATTAGACCCCCTATTTGGTGGAATAACACATTTCTCTTTAATAATCCAATCCATGTCTCTGAGCTTTCTGCACAGTTGAATGAATACTTCCAGTTTAACAATGGTTCAGTTTTCTAATAAATTTGTCTTGTGGCCAGCCCACAAAAGCGTATAACGAGGCTCTCTAATCAAACTGAACTCTGTTGTTGAGGAAGCGCAGAGAACGGGACATTACACAAACCTTGGAATACATTGCTAGACTGGGAGACAACTAATAAGCCGGGCTCCAACCTATCAGTGTTCCAATGAGCTTAGAGATGCACGTAAATAAGCTTAGTAGCCTACTTCTCCAAAACTATCATAAGTCTCTCTTGAGGCTTCGTTCCAAATACTATTACCCAAAGCAATAAAGCTGGCAGGACTCTTAGCGCAACAAACTAAAAACTCAACAATCAAAATCTAAAATTACACATCTGTTACACCCCGAGAATAAAGCAAAACTGACGGACCCCCGAGAGATTGCTAACCAATTTAAATTGTATTACCAGTCGCTTTACAATTTGAAGGAGACTACTCCCCTTCCTGGTGATTACTCTATCTTGGTGGAAAACTTCCTCACTCAGGCGTCTCTCCCTGTTCTCTCTCAGACACAATTACAGTCCCTCAACACACAATTCTCACTCGCTGAAATTAATAAGGTTATCAAATCCCTTCAGATGGGTAAATCCCCAGGTCCTGATGGACTCTCTAATGAATACTTTCGCCACTTCCAAAGTATTCTTGCTCCTTACATGCTTGAAATGTTTAAGTTAGTGCAGGACGGTCATCCTTTTCCCCCAGACATGTTGGAAGCACTAATAGTCACTATCCCGAAACCAGGCAAAACCCCTGATTTTCCCCAGAACTTCCGTCCCATCTCGCTGCTTAATTCTGACATAAAAAATTTTGCCAAAATTATTGCCAATAGATTAGCTCCACTCCTTCCCTCTCTGATTCACCCTGACCAAACTGGGTTCGTGATTGGTCGACTAGCGTCTGACAACACTAGACGGATTGTGGACTTATTTAACTATGCCGAAATACATAACCACCCAATGCTCGCGATCACACTAGATGCGGAAAAGGCATTTGACCGCCTGCATTGGGATTACACATTCTCTACTCTCCGCCAGATGGGTTTCTCAGGGCAGATTCTGCAGACTATCCATAGCTTATATTCCTCTCCATCCGCGAAAGTCTGGGTTAATGGTGTGGTGTCAGATCCGTTTAAAATTACCAATGGAACCAGGCAGGGCTGCCCTCTGTCCCCCTTATTGTTTATCCTGGCATTGGAACCCCTAGCACAATCCATAAGAAACTCACCTTTAATAACCGGAATGGAAATAGGAAGTAGATCCCATAAGATCACACTCTATGCGGATGACATCATTCTCACGTTAACCAACCCCAGTAACTCGTTAGGCGCTGCTCTAGCTACTATCTCACACTATGCGTCTCTTTCCTACTATAAAATCAATAGCGCCAAGTCTCAGGCTTTACCTATCAATATTCCGCCAGCTGAGGTTGCCTCCTTGAAATCCTCCCCGGACTTAGACTGGCAAACTTCAGAGATCCCATACTTAGGTGTTAAGATAACCTCTCCTTGTTCCTTGCTTTATAGTAGAAATTATCTCCCCCTTCTCGATACCATGCTGAAAGACCTTAGCAGCTTTTCTATGAAGGCTTTATCCTGGGTGGGTAGAGTGGCATCATTTCAAATGATGACCCTTCCCAAATTTATTTACATATTTCGAGCCCTCCCAATCCCAATCCCTATAACATTTTTAAAAAAAGCACAGATGACCCTGGGTAAATACATTTGGGGTCTGACCAAACCTAGAGTAAACACGGACATTATTATCCAAAAAGAAGCAAGTTGGCGGACTAGGCCTCCCAGACATTAGAGATTATTTTCAAGCAATAGCACTCTCCTTTCCCCGAGAATGGTGGTCCCCGGATGACAAAAAGGCCTGGATCCAGATTGAACAACACACTATAAAACGAGCTTCATTGAAGGATTACCTGATCCATCTGTTGTGGAATCCATCTCAGCCAAGTGGAGGACTTTACTGACGATAAGACTAAGTTAGTAGCCTGTGGTCATCTATACATAAAATACAGAAGGATACGGTAGCCACCCTTATCCCACAAGCCACTATAGGAACAATAGAACTAACCATCCCTGACATTAACTTGGCGGTCTGGCGGGAGAGAGGGATTACTTCTGTCTCCCAGATTATGTCAAATGGCTGTCTTCTCCCCTTTGATTCTATTCATCGCCTGTTCACGTTGCCGCATACAGAATTCTATAACTTCCTTAGAATCAGACATTTTATTGCTAAGATTATGCAAAATCCACCCTCAATAAACTCAGATATATGGAGACTGTTCCAGTCCCCGTCCCTTTTTAAAAAACATACTACGCGTTATGTGTATGATGTTCTGGGGGAAAAAGCCACTTTTGCCAAAACTTCACCCATCAAAAAATGGGAAACAGAATTGGGGGAAACCTTTCTAGATGAGCATTGGTCTCAAGCTATTAGATTCCTAACCTCCAATTTCAAATGTGTCTCCCATTATGAAGCAGGGCTGAAGACCCTCTTGCATTGGTACTTCACTCCACAGAGACTGAGCAGGATCTACCCTTCATCCTCCCCCAACTGCTGGAGGGAATGCGGGGCTAGAGGCTCATTACTCCATATCTTATGGACATGCCCCGTAATTACCCCCTACTGGCGCAGTGTTTTTGACCTGATCACGGGGATAACCTCCCAGGTTGTTGACCCCCGCCCTGAACTGGCTCTTTTGTTTTTTTGCATACACAATATCCCCCCGGAATGCAGGAACCTAGTTGGGCACATCCTACTTAGTGCTAAATTGGTTATCACACGCTACTGGAAACAAACAGTTTCACCAACCATAGCAGAGATTATTCTAGAGGTTAACAAGTCTTGTAGGTATGAAAGCTTAGTACCTTCCACGATTCTTCCCCTGAAGTCTAGGCTACTCACTTGGAGCCCATGGCTCAATAACTCTAATTACTCACCCTGAGCAATAGAAGATCCCCAGGCCTAGATTGAAATTAGAGCGTAGTAACATAAGCAAAGCAGAAAGGGCCCTTTGAACTAAGACAAACTTGGACTACCTCGCTACCCCCTCTTTCCCTCCCCGGTCTTCCCTCCCCCCCTTTTTACAGTTTTACCTTTTGATGTTATGGTCCAAATGTTACGGACCTTACTTATGTACTATGCAAACCATTGATGTATCCAACTGTCTCATCAACAGGCCTATTGTATAGGCGTATATATTGTTATGCTTTCCAATTTTGCGAACTATGGCTCAATTCGCCAACCATTGAAAATACCAATAAAAATGATTTACTCTAAGAAAATGGCTATTTCCTGGCTGCTGAGAGCCTTTATAGTGGTGTAGAACACTGTGCCTTGCAGTAACACGCATAGGGAGTCTGCTTTGGTAGTGAAATAATACTGTGAGTCCATATGACATGCAGATGACAGGCGTCACTCTTAGAATCACTGCACACTTCACGTATTTGGGCAGTGACGGGGCCAAAACTGACCAAATAACTCAAGTATGAACTCAGCCTTATAGGTCGATGTTAGCGCCAAGAAGACGCGCACTCCTTTTACACCGTCATCAGCTGATTCCACATAGATATCAACAGAACCTGTTCTATTAAACGCTTATACAAGTAGAGCCCCCTAGACAGAGTGGAGAGGGTGTCAGCAGTAAGTTTTTGTTGACCTCACAGATTATTTTGCCCTTCCTCTGATCCGTCAGAACAATAACCCACAAAAAAACTGATTCTGTCTGTTGATCATCCGCCTTCATTCGGTCAGCATTTGGTCAGTAATCCATCAGTATTGCTAATGCCCAAAAAAACAGGAGTGGATCCAAAACAGAGATGAAACGTGAACAGAATATTTGCAAGTCTTCTGTGTTTTGTACTCACTCCTGCTTTTGGCTACCAAATCATAAGCCAATTTTGAAGGGACCATACAGGTCTTACAGCTGATAAACAGAGAGGATCCATTGTGCGTCTCATTTTACCTTCCTTCTGACAGATCAGAAGAATGGTCAAATAAATGATGATGTCAGCCAAGCAAAAAAGTCTAAATAGTGGCCCAGTCATAAAGTGGGGAGGGTGGGAAGAGCATGAGAAATCCAGAGTAGACGATATTTTTTCTTTTTCTGTTAATACACGTCACAAAAGGCTTTAGAACAGATAACTGCACCGCTGAACGGCAAATATATTTTACTTTTGCCGTCAAAAAGGGCTGTAATTTTCGCACTTCACCACGCAACGGCTAATAAACCCTTTTTTCCCACTAATACAAGTAAAAAAATGCTTTAGAACATATAAATGCACCACACAAGGGCAAATAAGACATAGAAATATTTCCTTGAAAAAAACTCTGTTAATGCCTGTATCAATCAGCACTTTCACACTAATATGAACGGTTTGTTGGAATTACAGAGCTGTATAATGGCAATTTGGATACCCAGTCAGTGCAGCAAGGTGTAATAGGAATGGTCCCAGACTGTAACCTCCCCTACTGAACCCTTTTCAACATAAAAGCTGTGGAATGATTCCTCCCTATCCTTTCCCTACACCTTGAATAATCTTTCCCTGCACTTGTAAATCGTTTTTTTTGGCACAAAGACGTTTTTTCTAACACTGTCCCTAGCACCTGCAGACTCCTTGCACTTACACTGGTAAATGGCAGAATCTAAGATGGCTGCCGCTATTTATAGGGCTGTGACATCAAAGGGCTGACTGGCTGCTGATTGGCTGCATGCATGGCATTATGGGTGATCCCGCCTTCCCAGAGTTCCTTTCTCCATGTCCTCACATGTGCAGCAGGAAAAATGCGATTCATTACCACGAAGCGCGAGGAAATTTGGCTTCGGTGCGAATCAAATTTTTCCTGAAATTCGGATCGAATTCCACTTCGTCAGCTTCGATTCGCTCATCTCTACTCACAACACCGAAAGGCAACACACCGTTTCACCAGTTGATCCAAATCAATCCAAATGAACAGATATCTGTCATTTTAAAAAAAAAAAAATTATAATAATATAGCATTATGTACTGGTATTTAAAGTTTAGTGAGTTGATTGTAAAATTTGGAAATTTGTCTGGAACCTTCTGAATATGAATTTTGTGTGATTCAACTCAAGGATATATAAGAGAGAGTGAGACTTTTCCAGGCAATTAGAGCACCTTTGATTCAGGTAGAATTTATTTAGACCAGAAACTAATTGCATAGATGATTCAGTCAAATCGGACAGAAAACAAATTTTGAGCGATTTTTGAGATGGCAGAAATGAAGAGGCTCTTAGTAGAACGTGGCACGCGTTCCGTAGAAATCAATAAATAAAATAAACTTAGGCACTTCCTAAGGCACTTCCTAAACTTAGGCACTTCCTAAGCACTTCCGTGCTTATTTTTTATTTGGTTTTAATATGCAAAGCAATTTTTCATGTACATGTGACGTTTCGGTCCTACTTGGACCTTTTTCAAACACTAAATGACAAAATACAAAAATTCCATATGAGTATCAGAAAATTACAAGAAAACAAAATTACATAGAATCTGTCTGTGATTGTACTGATATACACAGGTTAGTAAAGTCAGAGAGAGGTTCTTCAGAGCGTATAATATATAGTAATATTTAGAGTTCAGAAAAACCACTGAGGTAGAGTATATGTGGACAATATTGAAATCTTTCAGTAGGGGCTATATAATCGTGTACATATTACATTACAAGTAAATATAAACAAAAACAGAAATTAGCAAGGGCAAAAATTAATAAAAATTGGAGCAGAGAATATAGGGTTGAAGCGGACATTCTGTGCGGGCAGATCCTAAAGTAGTATGTGGTAGGTTGTTAGCCTGATCAGGATATTGGTTCCAGTGTCACATATAAGACATACATCAGATAGACGGTTCACTGTGAATCAAAGTTAAGGATAGCAATATTATGATATACAGTCAGGTCCATAAATATTGGGACATCGACACAATTCTAACATTTTTTGCTCTATAAACTACTACAATGGATTTGAAATGAAACGAACAAGATGTGCTTTAACTGCAGACTGTCAGCTTTAATTTGAGGGTATTTACATCCAAATCAGATGAACGGTGTAGGAATTACAACAGTTTGCATATGTGCCTCCCACTTGTTAAGGAACCAAAAGTAATGGGACAGAATAATAATCATAAATCTAACTTTCACTTTTTAATACTTGATTGCAAATCCTTTGCAGTCAATTACAGCCTGAAGTCTGGTACGCATAGACATCACCAGACGCTGGGTTTCATCCCTGGTGATGCTCTGCCAAGCCTCTACTGCAACTGTCTTCAGTTCCTGCTTGTTCTTGGGGCATTTTCCCTTCAGTTTTGTCTTCAGCAAGTGAAATGCATGCTCAATCGGATTCAGGTCAGGTGATTGACTTAGCCATTGCATAGCATTCCACTTCTTTCCCTTAAAAAACTCTTTGGTTGCTTTTGCAGTATGCTTTGGGTCATTGTCCATCTGCACTGTGAAGCGCCGTCCAATGAGTTCTGAAGCATTTGGCTGAATATGAGTAGATTATATTGCCCGAAGCACTTCAGAATTCATCCTGCTGCTTTTGTCAGCAGTCACATCATCAATAAATACAAGAGAACCAGTTCCATTGGCAGACATACATGCCCATGCCATGACACTACCACCACCATGCTTCACTGATGAGGTAGTATACTTAGGATCATGAGCAGTTCCTTTCCTTCTCCATACTTTTCTCTTCCCATCACTCTGGTACAAGTTGATCTTGGTCTCATCTGTCCATAGGATGTTGTTCCAGAACTGTGAAGGCTTTTTTAGGTTTTCTTTGGCAAACTCTAATCTGGCCTTCCTGTTTTTGAGGCTCACCAATGGTTTACATCTTGTGGTGAACCCTCTGTATTCACTCTGGGGACGTCTTCTCTTGATTTTTGACTTTGACACACATACACCTACCTCCTGGTGTCACGAGGGTGTCAAGAGCCACGCCTGACTCCGTTATACCCGGGGTCAGGAAGTCGCAGCGGGTGGCTGCGCGCTCTATGTCTAAAGACAATACTGTTTATCAATGGTAGCTTTCTGGGTTTGCCTTGCAATCCTTTTTGGCTCACTCAGGGATCCGTAGCTTCTCCTCCTCAGCTGTTTCTTGTCCAGCAATCCTAACCTGGACTTCTATACTGACCCACTGGAGCTGTGTAGCTGTGTTCCCTGGTTGTTGTTCCAGAACGTTACCCTCCGGATCCCTGTTGGGCCTTTGTGGTCTGCTGTTGTCGCCCACCTGGGATTATATGTTTGTCTGTATTGTCTGTCCTCTCCGTGTCAGTGGTGCGGACTAGTGTTCCCACCGCCCCGTTCACTACATAGGGCTCATCTTAGGGAAAGCCAGGGTTTAGGCACGTGATCGGCGTACGGGTGAGGAACCCGTCTAGGGACGTCAGGGCAGTCAGGTGCCAGCTGCAAGGTGAGTCAGGGGTCACCATCTTTCCCTCTCCCTTGGACAGGGCCTTCCCATTTCCCTCCCTTTGCGTGACGCCGGTCATTACACCTGGAGAGTGTTCTTGATCTGGCCAACTGTTGTGAAGGGTGTTTTCTTCACCAGGGAAAGAATTCTTCGGTCATCCACCACTGTTGTTTTCTGTGGTCTTCCGGGTCTTTTGGTGTTGCTGAGCCCACCGGTGCGTTCCTTCTTTTTAAGAATGTTCCAAACAGTTGTTTTGGCCACGCCTAATGTTTTTGTTATCTCTCTGATGGGTTTGTTTTTTGTTTTTTTCAGCCTAATGATGGCTTGCTTCACTGATAGTGACAGCTCTTTGGATCTCATCTTGAGAGTTGACAGCAACAGATTCCAAATGCAAATAGCACACTTGAAATGAACTCTGGACCTTTTATCTGCTCATTGCAATTAGGATAATGATGGAATAACACACACCTGGCCATGTAAGAGCTAAGAGGCCAATTGTCCCATTACTTTTGGTTGCTTAACAAGTGGGAGGCACATATGCAAACTGTTGTAATTCCTACATCGTTCACCTGATTTGGTTGTAAATACCCTCAAATTAAAGCAGACAATCTGCAGTTAAAGCACATCTTGTTCGTTTTTTATTTCAAATCCATTGTGGTGGTGTATAGAGCCAAAAATGTTAAAATTGTGTTGATGTCCCAATATTTATGGACCTGACTATATTATGAATTACATCCATTTAAAAAAAATGCATATTAAATAGGCTATGCTATACTGGGTCCCCTTGATGGTAGAGGAAATGAGACTCAACTAGTTGCCATGGAGAAAAAGAAAGAATGTAAATGATAGTGGTTTGAGGAAGGTATATTCACACCATGTTGTCTGCTAGTGTCTGCTTGCATTAGGCAGAGTTTAAATACTGTGTAGACCGGAAGTACTACCTCCAAACCAGAAGTGATGTGGAGGTGACCTGTAGTACTAAAATTGGTCTAAGAAATAGATAAATAGTGGGCAAGAGGTGCTGGTCAAAGTAGGATGGCTCAGGGAGACCCTGTGTGCCCCCAAACAATTGAATAGTGACCTATGACAGGAGTAAAAAGACTGTGTATATGGATAAAACTAAAATAAAGATGGCGGTATGTTCTAGCGAGGAATGCACGCCCATTAGAGGAACTCAATAGGAGCCAAGATGGCGATGCGTTCCACGCTGGAACGCATCGCTAAGACGAGTGAGGAAGACGATCCTCATAACTGTAGGGTGTTGCCCAGGGCTCAAGGAGCCAGAGTAGCGTAGGTGGGGAAATCATAGTGGTGGTCTAGTGGTGGAGAAGCGGTGCGTTCCAATGTGGAACACCTCCAACCTGCAGAAGCAGAGGAAGTGCCGATGCATTCCACGGGGGAACGCATCGGAACTAATGAGGAATAAACATGGCGGAACGCATGCCACTGATATGCATTGAAAGTGTACCAAGATGAAACTAATATGCTATAACCTACTGCAGAGGCTGAGGGAGGGGACCAAAGGTGACATTCAGGAAACATAAGGAGGGGGGGCAGATATATGGGCAGGGTGTTGTATGAATGAAAAAGTTAATGATGTAGAATCTAAAACCCTGTATAGTATGAGGAGAGTTTAAAAATGTAAAGGAGGAGAAGAGTGTAAAGAAAACAGAATAAAAGGGAAAAAGAGGAAGGAAAATGAAAAAGAAAAAGAAAAAGGAAAAAAAAAAAAGGGGACAATACAAAAGGAGTACAGGAACAATGAATAAAAGTAGAGAATATAGAGGTAAACTAATACAGAACAAAAGGGTACAAAAGGATATAAAGAAAATGGCAATGGTGATCCGGTTGAGATCTCAACGAGCGTGTAAAATGGAGATACATAGTTACTATATTTATATGGTAGGAGTATCAGGACATAAAACGGTAGTATTCAAGACCAAGGAAAATCCAGCTTCCAAGATACAAAAGGTGGAATCTTTATTGTGCGTTTAAAATCCAAATGCAAGACATCACAGGTTACAGTAACGCGTTTCAGACCGCAAGTAAATCAGGGTCCTTCATCATGAAAGGTGGTCATGATGAAGGACCCTGATTTACTTGCGGTCTGAAACGCGTTACTGTAACCTGTGATGTCTTGCATTTGGATTTTAAACGCACAATAAAGATTCCACCTTTTGCATCTTGGAAGCTGGATTTTCCTTGGTCTTGAATATTTCACAGCAATCAAGTCCGGAGGTTGCCATCCGTGCTCAAGGCAGGTGGACGGTGGGTGAGAGCTGCTTACTTTCCCTGTTTTATAAAACGGTAGTAACTCAAATAAAAGACAATAATTCTGTCGCAATATTTATGCTTTCTACGATTAACAGTCTATATTATTTATGTGAATACATTTTAATCTGTAAAGGAGATTCTAACCTATTATCCTAAATACCAAGCTAAAAAGAGCTCGTGATCTGCTCTCAGTTAGATGACAAAAAGAAGGCAGTGATAAATCAAAATATATATATTTTATTAAATAACAATAATACAGTGCAAACTAATATAAAAAAAATTGGGGACAAATGGAATTCAATAAATGATATGCACATTTTTAAGAAAGTCAAAGTAATCTAGAGTATATATATATCCACTACTATGCCTTATTATGACAATACCGTTAAATTATATTTTAAATCAATTTGATACCTGATTTCTCTCAGCCGACAAATGTCTGATTAAATCCAAATCTGGTCTATTTCAGATTTCCTCTTTTATTGATACAAATACATATACATAATTAACCATACCGGCCTAAAACTGAATTCAGTTCTTTAAGGATGATACCGTGTTTCCAACAGTACATATAAATCTCCCTGAATCGGATCAAGTTTTAGGATGATGCTGCAGGTGCCCCCCAATCTTATTCCAAAACAGATAGTATACACAAAGTATGGTTAATTGAATATATATAAATATATATATTATATTAATTAATTATCCTATAAAATATAGGTAAGGTTATACTATACCAAAATGTCAGCTAGCAGAAATCAGTTTCAATAGTTCTAATATGGCTGCCTCCAATGGCTGAAAACGTGGTCAAGTGGGTGGATCCGATGGATCAAGATGTCTTTAGGTCTCAAGATGTTTCAAGATGTTTTCTTCAAGATGACCATCCCAAGCTGATTCAAGAAGATTATCCATCTGTCAGCCTATACCATCTTTTTATCCCATCTAAAATGGGACTGGCCTGGTTCGATCATTTAGTGACATCACTTTATAACTAATAAGACCTCCCCTAGTGATTTTACAATTTAAGCATTAATTTTATCCTAACACTAGGTGGCACTAAGGCTCTATATCAGTGGTTCTCAACCTTTCTAAAGCCGTGACCCCTTAATACAGTTCCTCATGTTGTGGTGACCCCCAACCATTACATTTTCCCATATGAGCCGCTGACGCGGCTGGGTATGACATAGTTATGGGGGATCTGTGGATGACGCTGAGTTATGGGGGATCTGTGGATGACGCTGTGTTGTGGGGGATCTGTGGATGGCGCTGTGTTGTGGATCTGTGGATGGCGCTGTGTTGTGGGGGATCTGTGGATGGCGCTGTGTTGTGGGGGATCTGTGGATGGCGCTGTGTTGTGGGGGATCTGTGGATGGCGCTGTGTTGTGGGGGATCTGTGGATGGCGCTGTGTTGTGGGGGATCTGTGGAGGCGCTGTGTTGTGGGGGATCTGTGGAGGGCGCTGTGTTGTGGGGGATCTGTGGAGGATGCTGTTATATGGGGGATCTGTGGAGGACGCTGTTATATGGGGGATCTGTGGAGGACGCTGTTATGGGGGATCTGTGGAGGACAGTGTTATGGGGGATCTGTGGAGGACACTTATGGGGGACCTGTGGATGGCACTGTTATGGGGTGGATCTGTGGAGTACGCTGTTATAGGGGATGTGTGCTATGACACATAGGGCCATGAGGGGGGCCAGCATAAGACATATAGCATCTTATGCTGGTCCCCCTCATGGCCCTGTGTGTCCCCTCATGTGTCCTAAACTGCGCACATAACTGTCTTTGCGTGTAAAGTATGTTACTCCTGTGTGAAACAATCTCTCTCCTATTTGTAGCGTTATACTACCCTACCTCGTGAGATTTCCCTACCTCCTGACTTCCTGTCGCGCTGCTAATGACGTGAGGAGGCGTTCCTGAGTTTTGACGATCTGCGCATGCGCAAACCGACAGTTTATGGAAAATCTCAGCGGAGTTCAGCTTTACACCGGGACACTGCGCATGCGCAGGAGAGCCTTAGTAGGGAAATATTACGGCCCAGTGCGCAAGCGCGGCTAACTCCGGCCGGCAGATCGTCAAAACTCAGGAACGCCTCCTCACGTCATTAGCAGTGCGACGGAAAGTCAGGAGGTAGGGAAATCTCACGAAGTAGGGTAATGTAACGCTACAATCGTGCAGCCCTAATAGGAAGCCTCAGGCGACCCCCCCGGAAAGGGCCGATCGACCCCCAAAGGGGTCGCGACCCCTAGGTTAAGAACCGCTGCTCTATATAAAAGTCTTGGCAATTTTAGCTATTTTCTGTATATTTTCTTATTAATTTGAAGAAGGGATAAACTTTAACTAAGGTTTCAGACAGAACCTTGAAGAGACCTGAAAGAGACAATGAAATGTATCTTTTGTCAAACATTTAGTCTCTTTCTAAACCTAATTCATTCCAAACACACACTACAACACTCGTGGTCATTGTTTAGTAAAAAGACAGGGAGTTTTTTATGATCACCTGTGTCCACATTTCTCCATTCAAGAAATCTTCAGGGAAAGAGATCATTAACTTACACTGTTCTCTGGGAGACATTCTGAAATTACATAGCCATTTCTACCTTAATTCTAACCTTAAAATGAATATATCTATAATTACCACACTCTTAGTTATATAAAACACACATATTTAAATCGATGATCTAAAAATCTAAATCCACTCATATATTGATTAATATAAAAAACCCAAAGAAAATTAGAGTTTCTTTCTAACAATTTTAACTAAACTAAAACTCACACATTTCTTCTTCAGTGTCTTATCTGGGTAAATACATTTTATTAGACCTGTCTAAATTACTTCTCACACAAGAGCAGACTAAGCAAACCCTCCTAAGTTTTATAAACAAAAGTCTTTACACAAGTCTAATCTCGAGTTAGTGATTCTAAGTTCACAAGGGTTTGAACTTAAATTACCCTCTTGAATAAGACAAAATTAGACCAAAATGGCTTCTCTTAATGTTCCTTTTCATATACCTGTATAGGCCTTATATGATGGACTCTTTTTATACTCAAAAGTTCTGAAAATTCATAATTCCTGCTAAGGCCCCTTGGTTCTAATGTTTGGAGCGTGTGAATCCCAAAAGCCTCCCTTTGTTTCAGCTTCTTCTGTCTGTCACCCCCTCGTCTTGGGACCGGGATATGTTCTATGATCTAAAAAAACGGAACTGCGATATGTTGTGTTTATGGAAATGCTCAGGGACTGGAAGGAGTAAGTGTTGACAGCTTATGATTGATTTGTGTTGGCATACTCTGTCACGGATATGTTGTGTCGTTTCTCCCACATACAGTAAGCCGCATGGACATTTTAGAATATAGACCATGTAGTTAGTATCGCAAGTGAAGTAGCCTTTGATGGGGTATTCTCTGCCTGTGTGCGGATGCCTTATCTTGTCTCCCTTTTGTACATTTGAGCATTGTGCACAATGCAGGAAGGGGAAGGTGCCTTTCCTCGTGGTCCCTAGGAATTGTTGTCTAGGCTTACTTATTTTGGAACCTATATCAGGCTTTTTGGGCATTGTGTGCATGAAAGAATAGGCGTTTTGAATTCCTCTATTTTGGGACGAGATCTGGATAATATAGTCCAATGGTGTTTTATGATGTTGGTAATTTTATAGGGTAAAAAGTGTGTATGAAAGGTATTATTTTGTTGTTTTTTTGTTGTTTCTTGATGGTGGGAGAAAGACTTCTTTGGATTAAAGTTTGTAGATAACCTTTATCCTGGAATTTCCCTGTCATTTCTTGTATTCTCTCTGTTTGTGTTTGCTCATTAGTGACAATTCTATTGACCCGTGTGAACTGGGATCTTGGAAGAGAGCGTTTGGTAGAATTAAAATGACAGCTGTCATAATGTAGAAGATATAAATGTAAAATTGAGTAAGATGTCGCACTAAGAACACTCAAACGACACCAGGTGCTCCTGTAAATTGAGGCCACTCACCTATATACGTATAATGTAGAAGATTATTACGGTTTTCAGTATAGGTCCGTAGTCAGCGTACCATCAGTATTTTTGAGGACTAGGATGTCCAGAAAGCTGATTAAATGTTGATCGTGATGTATAGTTGATTGAAGTTCAGGGTATATGTTATTGATGAACCGGTGGAATGTATTCAAAGTTTCAAGGGGACTGTCTCAGATGCAGAATATGTCATCTATGTATCTCTTCCAAATCCGCACTGATTATGTAAAGAGATAGATGTGCTAAATTTTGGATAGATGTGCTCAATTTCTACTCATGCCATATATGCATTGGCATAAGGCGGCGCTACATGAGAACCCATTTCAGTCCCTTGTTTCTATAAGAAAACGTGTCTTCAAACCTAAAATAGTTTTCTCTGAGTACCAAGGTAAGGAGATCTAGGTAGAACTCTATGTGTGCATCAGGTGTAATATCCTCTTGTAACAAGAGTATATTTGGCTCTAATGCCCTTTTCATGTTCTATGGACGTGTATAGACTGCTGACGTCCCAAGTGACTAGGTAAGTTTCTTTTGAAATTGGACCTATTTGTCCTATCAGTTGGAGGAATGATGTAGGGTGAGGGCCTTCTCTAAAAAGATAAATAAGGGTGATAAGATTGAATCTGTGGATGCCACTATGGGGCGTTCAGGTGGTTTCAGCAATGCAGAGGAGGGGATAAAGTAATATTGTAAGTTATGCTACTCAATTCTGAATTGCACTACCACATGGTGGGCTAAGCAACTGTTTCAAAAGCTTAAAGGGGTTCTCTGGGAATTAAGAAAATGAAAATACTTAAACAATACTTTATTATAAATATATTCCCAAATACCTTTCATTAGTTATAATGGCTCACTTTGTCTAGGGAGCAATCATTAGGAGAAACAAAATGGCTGCTGTCCTATAGTACACCAAAAACCTGTCCTAATTACACAGGAGGACTAGTTGCAGAAGGATAAAATGTAGTGTAATCTGTAGGCAGCATGTTATAGAGCAGGTGGAGCTCAGCAGATTTAGATATAGTTTTATGGGAAATGATTTGGTCAAACTTATAATCTATACATTTACTGTATATCTCAGACATTTTTTTAAACTTAAGACCGCCCCATGTATAATTATCAGTGATTTGCAGCTATATCTGTATACACACTTACACAAAGAATGGTACCAATCACTGATAACACCCATAGAGAATTGAGGTCAGAAAAAGTAGAGATTGAAATGTATGAATTTCAAGTGTTACTGAATCTTTCCCCACAAAACTATATATAAATCTGTTCAGCTTATCCTGCTCTATAACATGCTGCCTGCAGATTGAATTGCAGCTTTTATAATCATTATGTATGTATACATTTAGGTATTTGAGTAATTATGACAAATCTGTCTAAAAATGGTGAGCTGTATTTTCTTTTTTTCTTACTGTCTAGAATCCTATTTAAAAAAAAAAAAATGATGACAATAAAAATAATGGAAATATATAGAACAGCTAAGGGCTTGCACACATCTTCACCTGAGGCTCAGTACTGGGTCTGTGTCTCAGGTTCTACCAAAAAGAGTGGACAAAAAAGTCCTCCATGCTAAAAAAAATTCTCTGCAACAAAAGGGGACTACTGAATGGATGGAAACCAAATGGACCCTTTTATACTGTTCAGCTTTCTTTGGTTCAGTTATGTGTGGAAACCCACACTTCTGTTTTTTTCAATATTTCATTTCTCTACTTTCACACTGGCGTTTTGGCTTTCCGTTTGTGAGATCCGTTCAGGGCTCTCAGAAGCGGTCCAAAACAGATCAGTTTTGCCCTAATGCATTCTGAATGGAGAAGGATCCGCTCAGAATGCATCAGTTTGCCTCCGTTCCGTCTCCATTCCGCTTTGGAGGTGGAAAACAAAACGCTGCTTGCAGCGTTTTGGTGTCCGCCTGATGAAACTGAGCCAGATCCGTTCTGACACACAATGTAAGTCAATGGGGACGGATCCGTTTTCTATGACACAATAGAAAATGTATCCGTCCTCAATTGACTTTCAATGGTGTTCAAGACGAATCCGTCTTGGCTATGTTAAAGATAATACAAACGGATCCGTTCTGAACTGATGCAGATGTTTGTATTATCTGAACGGATCTGTCTGTGCAGATCCATGACAGATCCGCACCAAACGCAAGTGTGAAAGTAGCCTAATGGAGCAGAGCAATGGAAATGACTAGCAACATGTCCTTAGTAATATATAGTGCCTTGAAAAAGTATTCATACCCCTTTAACTTTTCCACATTTTTCATGTTACACCCACAAACTTAAATGTATTTTATTGGGATTTTATGTAATTGACCAACACAAAGTAGCAAGTATGCGTGAAGTGAAAAGAAAATGATACATGATTTTTACATTTTTTAATAAATAAAAATCTAAAAAATTGTGGCATGTATTTGTATTCAGCCCCCTTGTACTCTGATACCCCTGAATAAAATCTAGTGTGACTAATTGCCTTCAGAAGTCACTTAAATAGTAAGATTATAAAAAAGATCCCAAGCTCTGAACATCTCACAGAGCAATGTTCAAACCATCATCTGCAAACAGCACTAATTAGAGAAGCAGCCAAGAGGCCCATGGTCACTCTGGAGGAGCTGCAGAGATCCACAGATTTATTTGGGAGAATCTGTCCACAAGACAACTATTAGTTGAGTACTCCATAAATCTGGTCTTTATGGAAGAGTGGCAAGAATGTGGCCATTTTTTAAAGCAACCCAAAAGAAGTTTAATTTGCAGTTTGCCACAAGTCATGTAGGGGACACAGTAAAAGCATGTGAAAGAAGGTGCTCTGGTCAGATGAGACCATGCTGTGGGTATGCTTTTCTTCAGCAGGGACAAGGAAGCTGATCCGAGTTGATGGGAAGATGGATGCAGCTAAATACAGGGCAATCCTAAAAGAAAAATTGGTGGCACTGAGTTTCACAGAAAAGCAGGACAAAAACCCTAAACATACAGCCAGAGTGTCACGGATGAAGTTGCAGATAGCTGGAAGTTATGAATAAACGTCTGACTGGCTTGATCCCAAACTAAGGAGCATATAGGTGACCCTTATAAAACCCTAAGAGCTCACCCTGACTGCTAAGCACATACAAGGGTCTCAAAGGTAGACGATTGTATGCCCCCGTACCTAAGACTTTGTGACACCTGAAAACCCTGTAATAGTGAGGGGACACGACCACCGGCTCCCTGCACTTCATACAGAGGGAGTCAGGGTCACCTAGAATCAAGCCAGCAAGGAAACACAATACATGAAAGGACTTATCTGAACAATCAGCAGCAGAAGACTCCAGCAGTGAATACTTCAATCCAGGAAGTAGTATAAACTGCAAAGTGAGGCAGTATGGGAGGGAATATAAAGGAAAGAGGATTAGTCTAAATAGGTGACACCTGGGAGAAGAAAATGAGATGAGAAAGTGAAACCAAAACAAAGAACATCATGAAAGAGGTAGAGAAGGACGTCTATCAGACCTTCTCACAGAAGTGGCGGTGACACAGAGCTGCAATGGAATGGTTTAGATCAAAGCATATTCATCTGTTAGAATGGCCCAAAGTCCATTCGCTCTCCATCTAATCTGGCTGAGCTTGCAAAGAAAAATTGGCAAAAATGCCAGCCTGGTAGAGACATACCTCAAAAGACTTGCAACTGTAATTGCAGTAAAAGGTGGTCCTACAAAGTATTGACTGGCCACACTTTCCAGATTTTTATTTATTAAAAGTTTTGAAAACCACGTATCATTTTCTTTGCACTTCACACATACTTACTACTTTGTGTTTTTCTATCATATAAAATCCCAATAAAATACATTTAAGTTTGTGGTTGTAAAGTGAAAAGATACTTTTTCAAGGCACTATAATTGGAATAATAGAATAGATAGAGAATTGATACCACTGTGTGGAATATGCTGAAGTCAAATCAAACATATCATTTTCCTAGGTTGTCTCATTGACTACTAACAGGACAATGGAGCACAAGTGTGGAAAGTGGAAATGACAGCAGGCTTTTCAGGATTTTAGGGTAGAAAAGGAAAGGCTAGTTGTTTTCAGACAGAATGTGCATCTTGTCACATGTAACAATAAGAAGATAAAATGTCTGCTAAAAACATTTTACCAATCCCGGATGGAGACATGCTGTATAAAATCAATGTGCTACCTTCATAAAGATTCCATTGACTCACATTATAAATAACAGAGGGTGAGATTATATGACTTCTACCTCATTTTTAATTTCCTTAGTTCCAAAAAGTTGATCTACGTAAATTTAGTTTTAATGTAATTTTTCTGTTCTACAGTCAGGTCCATAAATATTGGGTCATCGACACAATTCTAACATTTTTTGCTCTATACACCACCACAATGGATTTTAAATTAAACGAACAAGATGTGCTTTAACAGCAGACTGTCAGCTTTAATTTGAGGGTATTTACATCCAAATCAGATGAACGGTGTAGGAATTACAACAGTTTGCACATGTGTCTCCCACTTGTTAAGGGACCAATAGTAATGGGACAGAATAATAATCATAAATCTAAGTTTCATTTTTTAATACTTGGTTGCAAATCCTTTGCAGTCAATTACAGCCTGAAGTCTGGAATGCATAGACATCACCAGACGCTGGGTTTCATCCCTGGTGATGCTCTTCCAGGCCTCTACTGCAACTGTCTTCAGTTCCTGCTTGTTCTTAGGGCATTTTCCCTTCAGTTTTGTCTTCAGTGAAATGCATGCTCAATCGGATTCAGGTCGGTGATTGACTTGGCCATTGCATAACATTCCACTTTTTTCCCTTAAAAAAACTCTTTGGTTGCTTTTGCAGTATGCTTTGGGTCATTGTCCATCTGCACTGTGAAGCGCCGTCCAATGAGTTCTGAAGCATTTGGCTGAATATGAGCAGATTATATTGCCCGAAACACTTTAGAATTCATCCTGATGCTTTTGTCAGTAGTCACATCATCAATAAATACAAGAGAACCAGTTCTATTGGCAGCCATACATGCCCACGCCATGACACTTCTACCATCATGCTTCACTGATGAGGTGGTATGCTTAGGATCATGAGCAGTTCCTTTCCTTCTCCATACTCTTCTCTTCCCATCACTCTGGTACAAGTTGATCTTGGTCTCATCTGTCCATAGGATGTTGTTCCAGAACTGTGAAGGCTTTTTTAGGTTTTCTTTGGCAAACTCTAATCTGGCCTTCCTGTTTTTGAGGCTCACCAATGGTTTACATCTTGTGGTGAACCCTCTGTATTCACTCTGGTGAAGTCTTCTCTTGATTTTTGACTTTGACACACATACACCTACCTCCTGGAGAGTGTTCTTGATCTGTCCAAATGTTGTAAAGGGTGTTTTCTTCACCAGGGAAAGAATTCTTCAGTCATCCACCACAGTTGTTTTCCATGGTTTTCCGGGTCTTTTGGTGTTGCTGAGCTCACCGGTGCGTTCCTTCTTTTTAAGAATGTTCCAAACAGTTGTTTTGGCCACGCCTAATGATTTTGCTATCTCTCTGATGGGTTTGTTTTGTTTTTTCAGCCTAATGATGACTTACTTCACTGATAGTGACAGTTCTTTGGATCTCATCTTGAGAGTTGACAGCAACAGATTCCAAATGCAAATAGCACACTTGAAATGAATTCTGGATCTTTTATATGCTCATTGTAATTGGGATAATGAGGGAATAACAGACACCTGGCCATGGAACAGCTGAGAAGCCAATTATCCCATCACTTTTGGTCCCTTAACAAGTGGGTGTCACAGCCAGACAGCTGAGAAGCGCTCACAGGAGCTTCTCAGATCCTCCTCCTTGAATTTCTTTGTTTTGGTTTAGTTTCTCATCTCGTTAGTCTATCTCAGCTGTCATGCAGTTAGACTGATCGCTACCCTTTAAGTTCCTCCCCATAATGCAGTAGTGTGCGGCTGATACAACTTCCTGGAGTGTGTGTGCATGCAGTTCCCAGTTCCCAGTTCCCAGTTCCCTGTTCCCAGTCGTCAGTCGTCATTCGTCTGCAAGATAAGTGCTGTTTATGTATTTATGATTTTGTCTTTTCTGGATCCAGGTGACCCTGACTCCCTCCGTGTCAGTGTAGGGAGCCGGTGGTCGTGTCCCTTCACTATTGTAGGGTCTTCAGGTAATAGATAGCCGAGGAACGTGGATATGCGGCCATCCACCTTTGGGGTGTTCGCATAGGCTGAGCAGTGAGGGAGAGCGGCAGGTCTATTGCAGGGGTCTCCCTTTCTTCCTTAGATGTGGATCCAGAGAGACATTGTTTATATGGTATTGTCTTGTTTCCTGTACACCATCCGTGACATTATCAGCCGCCAAAACCGTCTCAAGCATGGATCCGGTTTCACTTTTGGCTGAACGCTTTCAGGGTCTTTCTTTGGAGGTAGCTGATCTCCTTAATACTTTTTCTCTTTTTCAAGTGACCGGTTCAGCTTGCGTTCATGGAGTTTGTGCTGAGCCTAAGATCTCGCTCCCGTATACGTTCTCCGGGGGTAGTGAGAATTTTGTGCGTTTTAGAGAGGCTTGCAAACTCTATTTTCGCCTTCTTCCTCATTCTTCTGGTGATGAAGAACGGAGGGTGGGGATCATTATATCGCTGCTCAGGGGTAACGCTCAGTCCTGGGCCTTTTCGCTGCCGGAGGGGGCACGGCCCCTTCGTTCAGTGGATAAATTCTTTTTAGCCCTGGGTCAGATATATGATGATCCGGATCGTATTGCTCTGGCTGAGTCTAGACTACGTCTGTTATGCCAGGGTAAACAATCCGCAGAGATAGGCACTATAGGAATTACAATAGGGCAATTTCAGTAACAAATCATTTTTCATCAATTACATCATTGATTACAGGTATATATGTATATTTAAAACAGTTAATGTAGAACAAAAAACAAAAAACAAAATTGCGCCGTTTTTGATTAATTGGTCAGTATCATATGCATCACAGTGGTGTAGATATCTGTATCTAAGTTAAGGATGGAGGATATTCCACTGTTTATAAATTCTTATTACTATCTGATCAATCGTCAGAATATTCACTATTGCTGATATTACATCTAAACATATATTTAAAAAAAAAAAAATAATAATTTTTGACCTAGTATAAGTGCACTTAGAATTACAAAATAAAACATTTGACATTCGATCCTATATTGATCCTCAATCCCATCATATTATGCAGGTATGTATAAACAGTTCTGTAACAATAGAGACACTCATAAATCCTCATGTTGAGGATGTGTCATGTTTCATCCTTAGCGGTTTGCCTACTCCTCTAGTGTTGGGGCTACCCTGGCTCACTAAACATAACCCCATCATTGATTGGCAAGCGAGGCAAATAAATGGTTGGAGTAACTTTTGCAGAGAGAATTGCCTCATAGCATCTGTTTCTGAGGTTTCTACTAAGACTGTACCACCTTTCCTCTCTGAATTTTTGGATGTCTTCTCTGAGAGTGGAGTTCAGGGTTTGCCTCCGCACAGGGAGTATGATTGCCCTATTAATCTCATCCCAGGCGCCAAGCTGCCTAAATCTCATTTATACAATCTCTCCCAACCTGAGAGGGTCGCTATGCGGGCTTATATCTCTGAGAGTCTGAGAAAAGGACACATACGACCCTCGAAGTCACCTGTTGCCGCTGGTTTTTTCTTTGTTAAGAAAAAAGATGGTTCTTTAAGACCTTGTCTGGATTTCAGGGAGCTGAACAGTATCACTATTCGTGATCCTTATCCGCTTCCTCTGATCCCGGACCTGTTTAACCAGGTTGTTGGGGCTAAAGTCTTTTCCAAATTAGACCTAAGAGGGGCATACAACCTGGTTAGGGTCAGAGAAGGAGACGAATGGAAGACGGCTTTCAATACCCCTGAGGGCCATTTTGAGAATTTGGTTACGCCTTTTGGTTTGATGAAATCCAATTTCTGGGGTTTCTTGTCTCCGCTTCTGGTTTTCGCATGGACCCCGAGAAGGTCCGCGCTGTGCTTGAGTGGGAGCTTCCTGAGAATCAGAAGGCGCTGATGCGTTTTTTGGGCTTTGCCAATTATTACAGGAAATTTATTTTGAATTATTCCTCTGTTGTTAAACCACTCACTGATATGACCAGAAAGGGGGTAGATTTCTCTTCCTGGTTGGTAGAGGCGCGTAAGGCCTTTTCTAATATCAAGGAGAGTTTTGCTTCCGCTCCCATCCTAGTACAACCTGATATTTCGTTACCCTTCATAGTTGAGGTTGATGCTTCTGAGGTAGGGGTGGGTGCGGTCTTGTCTCAGGGTTCCTCTCCTGCCAAATGGCAACCGTGTGCCTTTTTCTCAAAGAAACTCTCCTCCGCAGAGAGCAATTATGATGTGGGAGATAGGGAATTGTTGGCCATCAAGTTGGCTTTTGAGGAATGGCGCCATTGGCTAGAGGGAGCCAGACACCCTATTACCGTGTTTACTGACCATAAAAATCTGGCCTACTTGGAGTCAGTCAAGCGTCTGAACCCGAGACAGGCCAGATGGTCTTTGTTCTTTTCAAGGTTTAACTTTGTTGTTACGTTCCGCCCTGGGGTTAAGAATGTGAAGGCAGATGCCCTGTCACGTTGTTTTCCGGGAGGTAGGAATTTTGAAGACCCGGGTCCCATTTTGGCTGAAGGTGTGGTGGTCTCTGCTCTTTTTCCTGAATTGGAGGCAGAGGTGCAGGCAGCCCAGTCAGAAGCTCCCGATCTTTGTCCTCCTGGGAGGTTGTTTGTGCCTCTCGCTTTGAGACACAAGATTTTTAAAGAACACCACGACACGGTCCTTGCTGGGCACCCGGGGGCAAGAGCCACACTGGATCTCATCGCTCGGAGATTCTGGTGGCCTGCGCTTCGTAAGTCGGTTGAGGGTTTTGTGGCAGCTTGCGAGACTTGCGCTCGTGCCAAGGTCCCTCATTCACGGCCATCAGGTCCTCTCCTTCCTTTGCCCATTCCTTCCCGTCCTTGGACACATCTGTCCATGGACTTCATAACGGACTTGCCTCGTTCCTCGGGGAAGTCTGTGATTCTGGTGGTGGTGGACCGTTTTAGCAAAATGGTGCATTTTATCCCTTTTCCTGGTTTGCCCAATGCTAAGACGCTGGCGCAGGCATTTATTGACCACATTGTAAAATTGCATGGGATTCCTTCAGACATAGTCTCTGATAGGGGCACGCAGTTTGTTTCCAGATTCTGGAAGGCTTTCTGTTCTCGCTTGGGGGTTCGGTTGTCATTCTCTTCTGCTTTCCATCCGCAGTCGAATGGCCAGACAGAGCGCGTCAATCAGAATCTGGAGACATATCTGCGCTGTTTTGTGGCGGAGAATCAGGAGGATTGGTGTTCTTTTTTGTCCCTTGCTGAGTTTGCTTTAAATAACCGTCGTCAGGAGTCCTCTGATAAGTCACCATTTTTTGGTGCATATGGGTTCCATCCGCAGTTTGGGACTTTCTCGGGAGAGGGCTCTTCTGGTTTGCCTGATGAGGACAGATTCTCCTCGTCTTTGTCATCTAGTTGGCAAAAGATTCAGGATAATCTAAAGAGCATGAGTGAGAGATATAAGCGTGTGGCGGATAAGAGACGTGTGCCTGGTCCGGACCTGAATGTTGGTGATCTGGTGTGGTTGTCTACCAAGAATATCAAATTGAAGGTTCCCTCCTGGAAGTTGGGTCCTAGGTTTATTGGGCCTTACAAGATCTTGTCTGTCATCAATCCTGTTGCCTACCATCTTGATCTTCCTCAGACTTGGAAGATCCATAATGTTTTTCATAAGTCCTTATTGAAACCTTATGTTCAACCTATTGTACCCTCGCCTTTGCCTCCTCCTCCGATTATGGTTGATGGAAATCTTGAATTTCAGGTCTCTAGGATTGTGGATTCTCGTCTTGTCCGCGGTTCCCTCCAGTACCTCGTTCATTGGGAGGGTTATGGTCCTGAGGAGAGGATGTGGGTCCCAGTGACGGACATTAAGGCCTCTCGTCTCATCAGGGCTTTCCATAGGTCCCATCCTGAGAAGGTGGGCCCTGAGTGTCCGGAGTCCACTCCTAGAGGGAGGGGTACTGTCACAGCCAGACAGCTGAGAAGCGCTCACAGGAGCTTCTCAGATCCTCCTCCTTGAATTTCTTTGTTTTGGTTTAGTTTCTCATCTCGTTAGTCTATCTCAGCTGTCATGCAGTTAGACTGATCGCTACCCTTTAAGTTCCTCCCCATAATGCAGTAGTGTGCGGCTGATACAACTTCCTGGAGTGTGTGTGCATGCAGTTCCCAGTTCCCAGTTCCCTGTTCCCAGTCGTCAGTCGTCATTCGTCTGCAAGATAAGTGCTGTTTATGTATTTATGATTTTGTCTTTTCTGGATCCAGGTGACCCTGACTCCCTCCGTGTCAGTGTAGGGAGCCGGTGGTCGTGTCCCTTCACTATTGTAGGGTCTTCAGGTAATAGATAGCCGAGGAATGTGGATATGCGGCCATCCACCTTTGGGGTGTTCGCATAGGCTGAGCAGTGAGGGAGAGCGGCAGGTCTATTGCAGGGGTCTCCCTTTGTTCCTTAGTTGTGGATCCAGAGAGACATTGTTTATATGGTATTGTCTTGTTTCCTGTACACCATCCGTGACAGTGGGAGGCACATATGCAAACTGTATTAATTCCTACACCGTTTACATGATTTGGATGTAAATACCCTCAAATTAAAGCTGACAGTCTGCAGTTAAAGGACATCTTGTTTGTTTAATTTCAAATGCATTGTGGTGGTGTATAGAGCCAAAAATGTTAGAATTGTGTCATTGTCCCAATATTTATGGACCTGACTGTAGGTTAAAATAATACAACAGTATGTAATTATATAACACATGAAGTCGGCCTCTAATTAACATTTAGGTTCTTAAATGGTAATAGTTTAAGCTGAAGGTTCTCATGTTCTTTGCATTGGGGTTGCCTTTATGTTAATCCATAATGAATAATATTTGATATATTGTTATGCCAAATATGTCCTACCCTTACACTCAACATTCAACATCATTGTAAAGGTTTTCAGTGAATGTTTGTTCGCAAAATTCCAATGACTGACACTCAATCAGTGCTGTTGTGTCTGACATTTTCACAATGTTGGTCAGGGATAGGCAACATTGGACCATAAAGATTAAACTAATATGGAATATCTAGCTCAATAAAGATAAAATAATTTTAATAAAATTGAGTCTACTGGATTTGCTCATGCTTGCATGTCAATATTGTTCCCCATTAACATGCCATAAGAATACCCATATTAACAATAGGAGCAGTGGGAGAGACAGTGAAGTCTGCCTAGTAACAAAGACTTTGTGACATGAACACATATGAAATAAAATCCATATTGACATCCTCACAATGACTATTTGAAACTATAAATACTATTGTGACATCTATATCATTATAGTAGAAAACAACTAATTAGCATATCATTACAATACTGTAACAACATCACGATAAAACACAGTCAAAGAATAACACAAACTCTCTTTTGTCATTGGAATAGAACACTACCAAAGCATAAAAACAAACATTATTGTGACATCATTACATTGGAAATCAAGCAATGCATATAATCACAATATTATGACATCATCACAATAAAACACAGCCAAAAACAAAGCAAATTTTATTAGAATATCATCAGAATGGAAAACAGCCGACACATATCTGCAGTGACCCGGTGAATCAATGCAAAGGGTTAATTTACTGCTCATATGGTTAATGTACTTTCCTAAACCATTTGTGTGCTTCACATACAGTAGCTGAATATGGGAACACAGCTCAATTATTGTGCCCTACTCAGTAAAAGAGGCTATGCTTGCCTCCTCTGAGTCAGGCGCTGTCTAGTGTAGTCTGATTGCATCAGCCAGAGTACACTGGCTTAGGCAGCCAGAGTATGAGGAGCTGAATTGGTCAGTGCAGTGAGTGTGAAGCCAACTACAAGGGGATCTTCGTCCCTACATGCTGAGGACAAGTGCCAAAGCTCTGAGAGGAAAGATGTAAAGATAGTTCACAGACTGTTTAGAACCGGGTGAGTGCAGGTGGATGACAGTAAAGATAACTTGGACTTTTCTGCATGTGGAATGAGTTGCAGAATCTGGCACCTATCAAATTCTTTAGATCCTTGCACGACTTGCAGGGGCGTAGCTATAGGCTCATGGGCCCTGGTGCAAGAGTTCAGTTTGGGCCCCCCCTACCCTCAATACCGTTTCATAACACCACCAGACCCATGTACGCCTAATGGCAGAACTAAAATCTCACAGAGAAAATACATTTCGATCCAATAAATGCATAATAATAAGGATGCCATAAGTAGTAAATTCTTATTTTTTATTGAAAATGCCACGGGCTACCTGAGCATTGTCTCTGACCATGTCCATCCCTTCATGACCACCATGTACCCATCCTCTGATGGCTACTTCCAGCAGGATAATGCACCATGTCACAAAGCTCAAATCATTTCAAATTGGTTTCTTGAACATGACAATGAGTTCACTGCACTAAAATGGCCCCACAGTCACCAGATCTCAACCCAATAGAGCATCTTTGGGATGTGGTGGAACGGGAGCTTCGTGCCCTGGATGTGCATCCCTCAAATCTCCACCAACTGCAAGATGCTATCCTATCAATATGGGCCAACATTTCTAAAGAATGCTATCAGCACCTTGTTGAATCAATGCCACGTAGAATTAAGGCAGTTCTGAAGGCAAAAGGGGGTCCAACACCGTATTAGTATGGGGGCACTAATAATTCTTTAGGTGTGTGTATATCTCCATCACCAGGTGTGGAGCACATTCCTGTTAGTTTAGCTTTATGACAGTGAAATATGATAGGACTGTGTACACACTGCTATCAGCACAGGTGCCGGTCACACAGAATACCTAGTGGCTGGGAGCAGACGGGTCAGACAGATAGGACAGCATTCTTTTGTGTGACCGGCACCGGTGCTGATAGCAGTGTGTACACAGTCCTATCATATCTCACTGTCATAAAGCTAAACTAACAGGAATGTGCTCCACACCCGGTGAAATGTACCACAATGTGGTGTCTGAAGAATTTTTTCACTGCACATTTATCAAATTTATTTTGCCCTGATTTTAATTGCTAATATATTTACAAATTAAATTCAGGGCGAAATTTGATAGATGTGCAGTGAAATTTTTTTTCAGACAGCACATGGTGTGCTGGACTGACCCATCAACCGGCTATATACGGACGGACTGGTAATATCGTATATAGCTGATGTATGGGTCAGTCCAGCATTATTGCACACAAGGCTCACAGACACTGCCTACCCCAGGGCCAGTGCGCGTGCCTGGCGCACACACTGCTTGCCTGTGGCCTGCCCCCTGGCACACACACACTGTTATTAATTTAAGTGCCCAGCGCCAGTCAGCAACAGACAGTCACAGTGGGCATCACGTTGGGGGCCTGGGCCGCTGCCTGCAGCCTGCCCCTGGCAGGCTGGCACAGTGGCATGCACCCACACTTGCTTGCAGTGCACTGCCCCTGCCTGGTGCAGGCACACACTGCCTGCCTGCGGCCTGAGTCTGACCCTTGGGCCTGGTACACACTCCACACACACAGTAAGTAGTGTGCCCACTGCCCAGTAACCACTTCAGCCACAGAATTCAGAGTCCCAGTCCCACCACTCACTCCATGATCCCAACTTCCCAAGACCGTCCCAATCCCATTCCATTGCCAATCAATCCCATTCCCCATCATCAAGCTGGCCTGGGCCCTGCGCTGCCGCCGCCTGCCATGCTGCTTCAGTCAGAGACAGACAGTAGAGAGTGAGTGACACTGACACTGTAGTCAGTACTAGAGACTGCGCTGCCGCCGCCTGCCATGCTGCCACTCAGTCAGAGAGTGACACTGTACAGTTACAGTACTAGAGAGTGAGACACTGACAGTCTCAAAACTCACCTCGCCGCCAGCCACCGCACGTCCGCACTGCCACTGCCGCCTGCTTCTGAGTGTGACTTGTCTGACTGGGAGCCGGAGATGCGCGGTAACCACGCCTCCGTCCGGCTCCTCCTCACTTAGTCAGACCCGACATAGACAGACAGCGCTGCGCCGTGCGCACTGCCCCCAGGGCGGGCCCTTAGCTGGGATTTTGAATAGGTGGCGGTGGGGGGGCCGTGGGCCCCCCTGGCTCAGGGGCCCGGTCGCAATTGCGACCGCTGCGACCCCTGTAGCTACGCCACTGACGACTTGGTCATTTGGGAACATTGCAAAGTGTATTTATAGAGAGATTCGAGTCAGGTACCTTGCAGCTTGCTATCCCATACTCAGCTTTGGAAAGACTATGTAAACTTGAGAGACTGAACTGAACCTTTACAGTGCCTGTGAAATACTTCAGAACTGTGACTACGTTATATGCTTCTACTGCAACACCTATTATCCTCAGTAAAGAGACTGTTATCTGTTTCAACTAAACTGGATTTGGTTATGGCATCATCCATTCACTAGCCCTCTCAACACCTGACCTCCTGCCTTTCACCCTACCATACACCTAACATCAAGGGCACCCCAACCACCACCAAACAGGAGCCCCCAGAAAATTCAGGGTGTGCTCCAAGGGAAAAACAGGGTGTGCCCTCCATTCACTACACAACCCTAGGGAGTGTTGGAGTGAGAACAGTCACCATGAACCATAACTACTCCCATTGGTGCCACAACTAACACTTCCATCCTCCTTACAGCTCCCCCCATGGTTCGCTGCATGAAAAATTGGCATTACAAACAAAATCAAATCCTCTGTGTCTGAACCAGAATGTGTCACCATTGTGTCTGATTCTGTTTTGATTTTTGTGCACCTGATTTTGTCCCATTGAGGTCCCTAAAAATACTTTACTCTGCTAAATGTATCTGTTGTATGGAACTACAGGCCACACTGTGCTCTAGTGTGTCATTGAACGGAGCCACATCCTAGGCTGCATGCTGACCCATAAAGGGTTGACTTCAAAATTGTGCCATCGCTCTTGTGGACTGCCCCACCAAGTGTATGAAAGCTGCTGAAAACTTCTCACTCCGTGCGGGAAGGCCTCCTAAAAAAACGCCCCACAGGGAGCAGAAAGAATAACAGCCTGCACACCAAGTGGAACTAAAGTGTCTGACATTTGCTCTCCAGAAGACAATTTTTCCCCAGGGGGACAAAGAAACCAGCTGTACTCCCACCAGAAATGAAAGAAGGAGCCTAGTGAGTGCGAAGCTGCTGCTGAGTACCTTACTGGAAAACAGCCAAGAGAGATTCCAGCCCAGTTAAAAAGACAAGCTGGAGCCAACTTGCCATCACAAAGAAGTAGGCACCACCATCTTGAAAATGGAGCATTGAGAACTGCCACTCAGCACGATTCTGCCACTGCATCTGAAAGAGAGCAAGAGAAGTTCCAGCCCAGCAATGGTGAGTACCGCTGTGATCAATTAATCTGCATAGACAGTAACCTGCACAGCATATTTCTAAAAAGGACCCGTACCGCAAGTTACAGCTATTGTCTACAGCAATGCACAATAGTGTACAATTGCTTGTTTTGGCCTATGTAATCGCGAGAAGACATAGGTGGAAACTTCATTCATTTTGGGGGTCCCTGCAGGTGATAACATTCTTATTCTTTTTACTGGTGTTAGTCCCAGTAGTTGGACCTCCACTGATCTAATAGATATCCTCTATCTTTTTTAAACAATCATAAGTGCACATACTTACCTACCGTACCATCTTGTAGTTTGTTTCTGTTGTTCTTGTGAGTCTTTTCGGTCTAATTAGGCATGACAAGTATTAAGAGCAGCTTTTCCATTTCAATATTAAATGTTAATATGCAAGGATATAATGTTCTCAACACAGAACTAAACTAAAACTCACATCATTTCCTACATAATCATGAAAAATGAATAAAAAGGACTCTAATAGTGACTGCCAAATACAATGTCAATAAAAAGTAGGATGAGTCTGCCCTAATTATATTTTATCAGCCTTCCAGCCAAGCAGAATTACTATACTGTGTATGAAGAACAAATGTTATTTTAAACAAATGATTCCAGCTAATATTCTGCTTCCAAGAAATGCCGTTTTCTATTTCTAATTTTGTGTGAGAGAACATTGTACAGTCAGCTGCTGGTATGCATATTTAATGCAAACAACGCAGGACAGCAAAAGGCCACGAACAACTAATAAAATATATTGTGTCAACTAAAAGAAATGAGAGCACAGATGTGACTGGCCATCTTTACCTATCTGCACACAGAGGGCGATTGAAATAGGCTTCACATATGTGTAGTTAAATATTTTAACTTTGAAGGTCAAAATGGAATAGTAAGTAGATTCAGTGATCAGAAGCTTTGAATTATACATAACCAACTAATGAAAGTACTTTCTCCCAGGATAAAACAGTAACATTTCAGAGAGATTGGAAAATTAGCTGTTACATGTTTTTAATATGATATGAAACACGCAAAGATAGTCTGAGCATTGTGCTCTTATATAACACGTCTGAAGTCTTGGAGGCAGGATAGTATTCAAAGGGAATATGTCACCTCAAAAACGCATATAAAACCGCCAGCATTACCTCATAGTAGCCCCCAGTCTGTAGATAATCATATGTTTGATCCGGTAGACTGATGCTCCATAGACTCAAAAAATTATATTTTAAGCGCCATCAGCGCTATCTTGCCAGTCAGCTTGAAGTAAAGGGGGCAGCGGCTTCCTTGCTTTAAGTCAAGGTAAGCACGCCCTCTAACCGTCCCCTCTTTTGTTAGATTTACAGCCTGCAGTGCGGCAGGGATCGCACAAGTCTTGCGCATGCGCAGTGTGCCGCTGAAACCTGGCTAACAGCGGCAGCCGGACACAGGATCACGCTTAACCAAGGAGCGCACCGCGCATACAGTACAGACCAAAAGTTTGGACACACCTTCTCATTCAAAGAGTTTTCTTTATTTTCATGACTATGAAGGCATAAAAACTATGAATTAACACATGTGGAATTATATACATAACAAACAAGTGTGAAACAACTGAAAATATGTCATATTCTAGGTTCTTCAAAGTAGCCACCTTTTGCTTTGATTACTGCTTTGCACACTCTTGGCATTCTCTTGATGAGCTTCAAGAGGTAGTCCCCTGAAATGGTCTTCCAACAGTCTTGAAAGAGTTCCCAGAGATGCTTAGCACTTGTTGGCCCTTTTGCCTTCACTCTGCGGTCCAGCTCACCCCAAACCATCTCGATTGGGTTCAGGTCCGGTGACTGTGGAGGCCAGATTATCTGGCGCAGCACCCCATCACTCTCCTTCATAGTTAAATAGCCCTTACTTTCAAAGTTTTCCCAATTTTTTGGCTGACTGACTGACCTTCATTTCTTAAAGTAATGATGGCCACTCGTTTTTCTTTACTTAGCTGCTTTTTTCTTGCCATAATACAAATTCTAACAGTCTATTCAGTAGGACTATCAGCTGTGTATCCACCTGACTTCTCAACGCAACTGATGGTCCCAACCCCATTTATAAGGCAAGAAATCCCATTTATTAAACCTGACAGGGCACACCTGTGAAGTGAAAACCATTTCAGGGGACTACCTCTTGAAGCTCATCAAGAGAATGCCAAGAGTGTGCAAAGCAGTAATCAAAGCAAAAGGTGGCTACTTTGAAGAACCTAGAATATGACATATTTTCAGTTGTTTCACACTTGTTTGTTATGTATATAATTCCACATGTGTTAATTCATAGTTTTGATGCCTTCAGTGGGAATCTACAATTTTCATAGTCATGAAAATAAAGAAAATTCTTTGAATGAGAAGGTGTGTCCAAACTTTTGGTCTGTACTGTACGTGAGACTTATGCGATCCCGGCCGCACTGCAGATAATAGAAGTCTATGGGCTGCATAACGGATCCGTCCCGTTTCCGTTATACAGGAGAGGACTCCTGGATCCGTTATGCAGCCCATAGACTTCCATTATGACAGAATGAATAACGGAAAGCCTCTAAAGGCATTCTGTTATGCATTCCGTCATAGAATTGCGTTATGGTCCGTGGTAACGGAATTCATAACGCAATTCACCTTTTACCAGTAAACGGAGCGTGAACGAATTTCAATATATGAAATTCGCTTATCTCTAGTTGCCACCTTTCACAACCAAAAATACTGGATGGGATTTGGGGTGTATTTACACGTGACAGTTTTGTAGCAGTTTTTACAGTGATATTTGATAAATCAAGACTACAAAAACAGCATAAAACTGGAAAATGTAAATACACCCTAACATAGATAAAAAGTGGGTGTCATTTGCTACTTTGGTCTGGGAGCTTCAGACAGGTAATAAATCAGTATTTCAGTCAGTATCCTATTTGTCTGTCCTCTCCTCTTGACTCTCAGGGCTACATGCAGAGGCAAGGATTGTGCGCATGTCCAACTACTGAATGACAAACAGTATCTCTGGCTCTCTGCTGCCTTTCCCACTGCAATCTCCTGCTGGTGCCAATCTAGCACTTGACCTAGTCAGGGCCATATTTCTAATTAGGCACAGAAGAACACATGCCTAGGGTGGCGGTCAGCAGGGGCCACCAACACAGTGGACATTAAAAAATGTTTTTTGTTAAATCCGTGCCACGGCATCCAGGTCACAGCGCTCATGGCATGCACCTCAATGGCAGAGGACCGAGGAGAGAGAGGAGCGATTCTCCTCTCTCTCCTTTGCCCATTTGTTCTACCTGTTAAGCTGATTGATGGAGCAGCTTAGTGACAGTACAGCATGCAGGAGGAAGCCAAGGAGAAAACAGAGCAGCCTGGTCTGTTCACCTGCCCACCCTCCTATCTGTCTATCTGCCCTGGCAAACAGGCAGGTAGGTGAAACAGAATATGAGGTTGGAAGAATTCTGGATTCCAGTAGGGTCTTCTGAGTCTCTGTTATCAGTGATGGATCTTGCCTAATAACAGGCAGTGGACTGCAACTTAGGTGGAAGTAAGACCCCTATTGACCATGACATTACAGATTTTTTTCAGGTGGATGCTGGCATATTTTTTTATTGATATTATTTAGAAATGTGTTAGTTACACCATTGTTAATTAAATAAAACAAAATTTGGTCTAAGTACAGTGACACTTTAAAGTTTTGGAATGGCCAACTCGTGTTTTTTTATTAAATTTAAATGTTGTAGAAGGATCTGAAGCAAGCAGTTCATGGGAGGAAACCCACCAATATAAAGGTTTAAGCAGTTTTGTATGGAGGATTGGGCTAAAATTCTTCCAAGCTGATGTGCAGTACTAATCGACAATTACCAGATACATTTAGTTGCAGTTAGTGCTGCACAAGGGAACCACACCAGATACTGAAAGCGAAGGTTCACATACTTTTACAACTCATAGACACGTGATATTGGATCATACTCCTTAATAAATAAATAGCAAAATGTTATATTTTTGACTCATTTGATTAATTTGGTTATCTTTACTTTTAGGACTTTGTGAAAAATTGTGTGAAAATCTGATCTAGTTTTAAGTCACATTTATGCAGACATATAGAAAATTCACAAAGGTTCACAAACTTTTAACCACCACTATATAACTTAACTGAATATAATTTTAACTTCTGAACATAGATGTTACCACTTAATTGTCGTATGCAGTTAAACCGTCTTTCATGTTCTTTTATCTCTCTTTATAGTTGCTTCTTGATGTGCTCATGTTTTCAAAATTCTGCTAAATTAATGAATAGATATTTTTATCAGGGCATCATTTTATAAAATAAGTACATAACGTTGCTTAGATCAAAACACACTTCAGTCTAAAGATATTTGCTTTTAACCACAAGGTAAAAACATTAAAATAATGTTAGGAATGAAAAGCAGAGCAAAAGTGAAAAGTTTACCATAATTCTTGCAGCTCCAGGCATGTTCATTTTTTGCATATCTGTGTGTTAATGAAGTGCTCATGCTTTGCCTTATCGTTAAAACAGCTGCGTTATATTTTTACACTACAAACAAGGTAATGCATAAAGAATGCAAATGTAGACAGGCTTTGCCATCATACTTTGACCCACTAAGGGCAGAAGGTTATAACTTCTTGACTATCCTCATTAAAGTGGTTGTCATAGTTCGCCATTTCCACAGTGAGATGGGCCTACTTGCAGGCCCCAGATGGCCAGGCTTACGGAAACAGCCGAGGAGGCAGACGCTCGACTGTTTCCGTAACTTCATTGTAGTGAATGGGAGCTGGGCAAACAGCATAGCAGAACAAGCTATGCTGATTCCGTAACAACTATAGCTTGCTCTGCTATGCTGTTTTCACAAGTCTGGCCACCTGGGACCAGCACTTAGTCCCATTTCACAGTGAAGAGAGAGAGAGATGGGACTGCCACTATAGCAGTCACAATAGCCTGATGGTTCCTGTCTTTTGTATCTCACGTACATTTGTATCTTACGAACAGAATGAGGAGAGTCATCCCTTTATCATAAGAGGGTACACGGATTTAATGTTAGTTGTATTATAGTGCTGAGGCCTAGATAAGTCAGTAAAGTACCCAATACAAATACTGTATTGGGTACAGTATTACAAACCTGTGGATTTCAGCAGAACAAGCTGACTATACATATGTTGGATTACAGGAAGAATAGCTGCCAGCTGATATCTATTGACGATACAAAATTAACACCTACATTTAAATTAAAGGGATTGTTGCACACAAAATATTGTTTAAAACTGAATTCAGCGTATAATTATGAAAATGTTTTGAATTTACACTTATAATAAAATTATCCCTTATATCCCTTATAGCAACCCTACTTCTACTGAATAGACTTTTTATATCCACCTCAGTCATTAAAGTACTTTAACTCTGTTTCACTTGCTTATCAATCAGCATTTCTTCTGACACCACACCAGGGATCCCTCCGCAAACCCAAGGGAACAAGACTGAGCATGTGCGTCCACATCAGCACATTTACTGAGGTGGACCCGAAAGGCTGTTCATTAGAAACAGCAGGTGGAGCTATTCTAACATTATTCCTGGAATATCTGGGAATATCATGATTTTTAATAAGTGTAAATGCAAATAATTATGGGGTGGATTTAACTATAAACAAGTTTTTGTGGGACAAAACTTTTAAAAACAAACATTTTCATTCTCTTCGTTATGCTTACATCTAATTAATGAAACTAAAAATACATGAGGCATTCCATTTAATAGTCTTATTTTGTAGGAGGCTGCAGAAAAAAAACTGTCTGGATTCTGTTAGGGAACTGTAAATAAGCTGTAGTGATCTACTGATGAGTCTTATGTTAGCTTCACAGCAATAAGAGTATACAGGCTGCCATAAACAGCAGCCTACAGGTACAGTGGGATGCGAAAGTTTGGGCAACCTTGTTAATCGTCATGATTTTCCTGTATAAATCATTGGTTGTTATGATAAAAAATGTCAGTTAAATATATCATATAGGAGACACACACAGTGATATTTGAGAAGTGAAATGAAGTTTATTGGATTTACAGAAAGTGTGCTATAATTGTTTAAACAAAATTAGGCAGGTGCATAAATCTGGGCACTGTTGTCATTTTATTGATTCCAAAACCTTTAGAACTAATTCTTGGAACTCAAATTGGCTTGGTAAGCTCAGTGACCCCTGACCTACATACACAGGTGAATCCAATTATGAGAAACAGTATTTAAGGGGGTCAATTGTAAGTTTCCCTCCTCTTTTAATTTTCTCTGAAGAGTAGCAACATTGGGGTCTCAAAACAACTCTCAAATGACCTGAAGACAAAGATTGTTCACCATCATGGTTTAGGGGAAGGATACAGAAAGCTGTCTCAGAGATTTCAGCTGTCTGTTTCCACAGTTAGGAACATATTGAGGAAATGGAAGACCACAGGCTCAGTTCAAGTTACGGCTCGAAGTGGCAGACCAAGATAGACAGAAGCGACGAATGGTGACAACAGTCAGAGTCAACCCACAGACCAGCACCAAAGACCTACAACATCATCTTGCTGCAGATGGAGTCACTGTGCATCGTTAAACCATTCGGCACACTTTACACAAGGAGATGCTGTATGCGAGAGTGATGCAGAGGAAGCCTTTTCTCCGCCCACAGCACAAAAAGTGTCGCTTGAGGTGGGCTAAAGCACATTTGAACAAGCCAGCTTCATTTTGGAATAAGGTGCTGTGGACTGACGAAACTAAAATTGAGTTATTTGGCCATAACAAGGGGCGTTATGCATGGAGGAAAAAGAACACAGCATTCCAAGAAAAACACCTGCTACCTACAGTAAAATATGGTGGTGGTTCCATTATGCTGTGGGTCTGTGTGGCCAATGCAGGGACTGGGAATCTTGTCAAAGTTGAGGGACACATGGATTCCACTCAGTATCAGCAGATTCTGGAGACCAATGTCCAGGAATCAGTGACAAAGCTGAAGCTGCGCCAGGACTGGATCTTTCAACAAGACAACGACCCTAAACACTGCTCAAAATCCACTAAGGCATTTATGCAGAGGAACAAGTACAACATTCTGGAGTGGCCATCTCAGTCCCCAGACCTGAATATAATTGAAAATCTGTGGTGTGACTTAAAGAGAGCTGTCCATGCTCGGAAGCCATCAAACCTGAATGAACTAAAGATGTTTTGTAAAGAGGAATGGTCCAAAATACCTTCAACCAGAATCCAGACTCTCATTGGAACCTACAGGAAGCGTTTAGAGGCTGTAATTTCTGCAAAAGGAGGATCTACTAAATATTGATTTAATTTATTTTTTGTGGTGCCCAAATTTATGCACCTGCCTAATTTTGTTTAAACAATTATAGCACACTTTCTGTAAATCCAATAAACTTTATTTCACTTCTCAAATATCACTGTGTGTGTCTCCTATATGATATATTTAACTGACATTTTTTATCGTAACAACCAACGATTTATACAGGAAAATCATGACGATTAACAAGGTTGCACAAACTTTCGCATCCCACTGTATATTCTGGTAAAAGGCCTGCAACAGCCCTTTGCAGGAAAGAGTCATTACTAATGTTATTCTCTTACCTTACATTCACTTTATGCTTTCCCAGAGAGTTGCCCATAGTTATCTACGGCTATGGTTTCATTTCTTAACAAAAAGTTAAAAACTGCAAAAATAGTCTAGTGTTTTATTGCAAGAAAAAGTAAATTTATTCAAAAGCCTATTGTGATAAATTAGACAAGGAGACTGTCACAGAGACTGATTCATAAGAAATGGAGACATATATGTGAGAGCATAATGCAGTGATGCATACTGAAGTATAAAAGTAATAAAGAAAAAAGTCCAAGACTAGCATCCAGCAAGAGGCAGTCAGTGCTCCCAAAGGCAAAAACTTCATTAGTTAAGGCAAATAACAAAATAATGTACAGTAACAGATTTTACCAGTGGGTATAGTGCAGCTGCACACAACTGCAGTGAAGGATCCCAGGTGGGAAATGAACAGGTGGAAATCTCAATGTTTAGCAACTACCGAAAATACATTTTGTGTATTTATAATGGATATAGTGCCAAACAGATGCTTTTTTTAGTAGATGATTTTGCTTTGACTTTCAAGAAAAAAGTAAGTTCATATAGTTAACATTTTGCTGAAGTTAATACGCATGGGTATTCAAAGACATAACGGAAAGCTCCTTGGTGTTAACAAATGGTTGACCAAGATCTTGCTGGACAAAGAGCAATAGTATTTCTTTTGTCTCTGTTTTGCTCCTTTTTATGTGAATATGTAAATATGAAGACAGACAGATGCTGTAGATAGATAGATAGATAGATAGATAGATAGATAGATAGATAGATAGATAGATAGTGTGACACAGTGAGGGGAATGGTCTGGGAAAACAGGTATTTTCCTCCCAGCGTGTGCTGCTGAGCTGATTTGCAGCCAGGTGGGGTCAAATACCGGACTGGATTTTAATTGCCGATCCGGGTTTTTGGCAGCACCTGGCTGTCCTTAAATAGGCAGCTGGGCTCAGCAGCAGGATCTCTGTGTTGGGATCTGAGGCTTGGTGCCAGGTTGGAGGGATGAAACCCATAGTGGAGGAAACAGGCCCCCTAAAACCTGCCGTGGACTGCTGGAGGCAGAACTAACACCAAGATGTACTTTCCATTGTGTGTGAAGTAAACACCAAGACTGCAAAGTAACGCATTGTTTTGTGCATTTGCCTCAAGTGTGAATAAACACTGAAGTTTTGCGTTAAGAACTTGTCTTTTGCCTGTACTGCGTCCGCTTACCCTATCTACCAGAGCGAAACCCCACAATAACCCCACAATAAATACAAAAATGAAAAAATAAAGAGCAGCACACAGAAACCAGCAGGTTCAATCCCTTCAAAGACCGGTGACCAAGGTCCACTTGAATATATTAAGTAAAAGAAGGCAGTACTCCAACAGTTCAGTGAAAAAAGAGGATGGTTTATTAACCCATCTAGCAGCAATTTTTCAGCTCTACTGTCACGGAACCATGAACCAGACGTACAACAAGAGATAAGTGAAAATAAGAAGGCTTTATTGAAAATAAAGCTGTAAAGCAAAAGTCCAAACGGATGGTGAAACCTAGCAGAGTCTTTGCGAAGCCAGAGGTCAGGAACCAGAAGGGTAGTCAGACGAAGCCAGGATCAGGAACCAGCAGGGTAGTCAGACGAAGCCAGGATCAGGAACCAGCAGGGTAGTCAGACGAAGCCAGGATCAGGAACCAGCAGGGTAGTCAGACGAAGCCAGGATCAGGAACCAGAAGCAGCAGCAGTCTAGAAGCATGTGAACACAGGGGGACCAAGCAAGGAACTGAAGCCACAGACCTCCTATATATATGAGCTAGGCATCCAGCTCCTCCCAGGGGAAGGAGGAGCCGCAGGGTGGAAGGCTACAAGAAACCCAGAACCCAAGATGGCCGCCAGCACATGTCAAACGAAGGAGAGCAGCAAGCAGGTAAGACCATGACAGTACCTCCCCCTCAAGGGCCCCTCCTCCGCGGAGCACAAAACGGTTTCTGAGGGAAGCGTGCGTGGAAGGCTCGGAGCAAGGCAGGAGCATGGACATCTGCGGAGGGAACCCAGGAACGCTCCTCTGGACCATAACCACGCCAATGGACCAAAAACTGCAACCGACCGCGGACCAGGCGTGAGTCCAGGATATTGCTCACCTCATATTCCTCACGATTGCCCACTTGGACCGGACGAGGCCGAGGAACCGAGGAAGTGAAACGATTACACACCAGTGGCTTCAACAGGGAGACATGAAACACGTTGGAGATCCGCATGCCAGGAGGAAGCGCAAGGGCATAGGCTACCGGGTTTACCCTGCGAAGCACTCGGAAGGGACCAACAAAGCGAGGCGCCAGCTTGGGAGTGGGCACTCGAAGGTTGAGGTTGCGGGTGGACAACCATACACGGTCTCCGACCTGGTAGGAAGGAGCAGGCGCTCGTCTGCGATCAGCCTGGAGTCTCTGGCGCTGCGCAGAGACCTCAAGGGACTTCTGGATCTGTACCCAAGAAGCACGTAGGACGGAAAGGTGATCCTCCACAGCCGGAATATCCTGGGGAGAGAATACCTCCGGTAACACGGCAGGTTGGAACCCATAATTGGCCATGAAGGGAGACGTCCCAGAGGAAGAGTTCACCGCCGTGTTCCTGGCAAACTCAGCCCAAGGCAGGAGGTCAACCCAATTGTCTTGGTGATCGGAGACATAGCAACGAAGGAATTGCTCCAAGGCCTGATTGGATCGTTCTGCGGCCCCATTGGACTGAGGGTGGTAGGCCGAGGAGAAGGAGAGATGAATCCCCAACTGGGAGCAAAAGGCGCGCCAGAACCTGGACACAAACTGACTCCCCCGATCCGACACAATCTCCTTAGGCAAACCGTGCAACCGGAAGACCTCCCTGGCAAAAATCGTGGCCAACTCTTGTGCAGAGGGTAACTTCTTGAGAGGAACACAGTGGCACATTTTGGAAAACCGATCCACAATCATGAGAATGACCGTATGGCCTCGGGATGCAGGGAGGTCCACAATGAAATCCATCCCCAGGTGTGACCATGGGCGCTCCCCGGTGGCTATGGGTTGCAGAAGGCCCAACGGAAGGTGCCGAGGGGACTTACTCTGGGCACAAACGGAGCATGCCGCTACATATGCGGCGATGTCGGAACGTAGGGAAGGCCACCAGAACAGACGTGAAACAGCCCAGGACAGCTGATTCTTTCCAGGATGCCCCGCGGTCTTGGAGTTATGGTAGGTTCGCAACAACCGAGTGCGCAACTCCTCAGGCACAAAACATCTGCCGTTGGGTCTCCCAGAGGGAGCACCAGATTGAGCCGCCAAAATCTGCTCACCCAGGGGAGAGGTCAGGCTGGTGCGAATGGCGGCCAGGATCTGATTCGGAGGTATGACCGAAGTCGGAATCGACTCCTCCCTGGACAGCTCGGAGTACTGCCGTGATAAGGCATCCGCCCTGATGTTCTTGGAACCGGGTAGGTAGGAGACCACGTAATTAAAACGTGACAAGAACAGAGCCCATCTGGCCTGACGTGGTGTCAATCTCTTGGCCTCAGAAAGGTAGGTCAGATTCTTGTGGTCCGTCAGGATGAGAACCGGAACCACCGAACCCTCGAGCAAGTGCCTCCATTCTTTAAGGGCCTGCACGATGGCCAATAACTCCCTGTCACCAATCTGATAGTTGCACTCCGCGGAAGACAGTTTCCGGGAGTAAAACCCACAAGGAAGCAGAGGACCCTCTGGTGTTCTACGCTGAGACAGAAGGGCGCCTACTCCCGTCTCAGACGCGTCCACCTCGAGGACAAAGGGCAACCCAGGGTTGGGATGCGACAGAATCGGAGCCGACACAAAGGCGGACTTTAGGGCCTCAAAAGCTCGGATGGCCTCGAGCGGCCAGACCTGGGAATTACTGTCCTTCCTGGTCAGATCCGTGAGAGGCTTGGCCAGCATGGAAAAGTCCCTGATGAACTTCCGATAATAATTGGCGAAGCCCAAAAAGCGCTGCAGGGAACGAAGACCACTGGGCTGGGGCCACTGTAAGACAGCCGAAACCTTCTCAGGATCCATGGAGAACCCCTCAGCGGAAATGATGTAACCTAAGAAGGTTACCTGGGATCGGTGAAATTCGCATTTCTCAAGCTTACCGAACAGCTTGTTCTCTCGTAACCGTTGCAACACTCGTCTGACATCCAGAATGTGGGCCTCCATGGATTCAGAATATACCAAGATGTCATCCAAATAGACTACCACACACTGCTGCAACAGGTCACGGAAAACATCGTTGATGAATTCCTGAAAGACTGCGGGCGCATTGCACAACCCAAAGGGCATAACCAAGGATTCGTAATGACCGGTCCTGGTGTTAAACGCGGTCTTCCACTCATCGCCCGCCTTGATCCTTACCAGGTTATATGCCGCCCTCAGGTCGAGTTTGGTAAAGACCGTGGCCCCTTTAAGGCGATCGAACAGCTCGGAAATCAAGGGTATCGGGTAAGCGTTCTTGATCGTGATGCGATTGAGACCCCTGTAATCGATGCAAGGCCTCAACTCACCGCCCTTCTTTTTCACAAAGAAAAATCCAGCCCCTGCCGGGGACGAAGACTTGCGAATGTGTCCGCGTGAAAGCGCCTCCCTCACGTACTCCTCCATGGCCTCATTCTCCGCTACCGACAGTGGATAGACTTTGCCACGAGGAGGAACGGCACCAGATTGTAACTCTATGGCACAATCGTATGGGCGGTGCGGAGGTAGGGCAACCGCGCGCACCTTATCGAATACATCCCGGTACTCCTCGTATTCAGGAGGCAACAGAGAGTCCGAGGAAGTACACAGCAACTTGACAGACCCATGGATGCAACTAGCCCCACACTGCGGTGACCACGAGAGGATCTCGACCGATCTCCAATCGAAAGTCGGATTATGCTTCTGGAGCCAGGGGTACCCCAAGACCACCGAGTAGTGTGGAGACGAAATAACCTGGAGGCAGACCGACTCTCTGTGAACGGCACCAACGGCTATCCCCACTGGAAGGGTCTCATGAGTCACGTGTGGCGGCAGAAGGGGTCTGCCGTCTATCGCCTCAAGAGCCAGTGGGGAACCTCGAGCCTGCAGAGGAATGGAATTGGCGGCAGCGAACACACTATCAATGAACAAACCACCAGCACCAGAGTCCACCAACGCCTGGGTCGTCACCGAGCCCCCGACCCAGGAGAGGACAACAGTGATCAGTGGTTTGTCAACACGGGAAACCGGGGACGAGGAGACTCCACCCAAGATCTGCCCCCGACAGGATCTCAGGGTACGAGCGTTTCCCGGACGGTTCGGACATGCCAACCGAAAATGCCCACCGAGACCACAGTACATGCATCGGCCCTCGCGTCTCCGGAGTGCCCTCTCCCCCTCGGACAGGCGAGCAAACCCCAGCTGCATGGGTTCACCCCCAGACAAGTCATCCCCAGGAGGCGTGGGAGGAGAGGGAGGCACGGGTGGGACAGCAAACGTAGGCACCAATCTGTTAGAAGACCTCCGCAGGTTCTCCTTAAAGGAAGGTCTCTCCCTGAGTCTGGTGTCAATCAAAATCAGGAAAGAAATAAGAGACTCGAGCTCAACTGGTAGGTCCTTAGCTGCAACCTCATCCTTCAAGGCATCCGAGAGACCATGAGAGAAAGCAGCGACCAGAGCCTCATTATTCCAGCCCACCTCTGCTGCCAGGGTACGAAACTCAATGGCGTATTCAGCTACGGATCGTGAACCCTGTCTGATGGACATAAGGAGCTTCGCAGCAGAGGCAGCACGAGCCGGCACATCGAATACCTTCCGAAGAGAAGCAACAAAACCGGAAAACTCGGCAACCACCGGATTGTTGTTCTCCCATAAAGGGCTGGCCCAGGCCAAGGCCTTGTCCGAGAGCAGCGAGATCAAGAAGCCCACCTTTGATCTCTCAGTAGGAAAGGCATGTGGCAGCAACTCGAAATAAATGCCCACCTGGTTAAGGAAACCTCGGCACTGAGTTGGCTCTCCCCCAAAGCGCTGTGGAAGAGGGGCAGAACCGGTCATACCCCGAAACACCGCAGGCGCAACAACAGGTGTCGGGGTAGACTCTGGCGCAACAACCGGAGCAGCAGTAGGAGCGAGCCCAGGAGCGACAACCGACCCATCGGCAACGGGAGCGAAATGAGCCGTGCGTTCAAGCAGGGTTTGCAACGCCACAGCGAACCGACCCAACAGGTGATCCTGCTGATCAAGTCTGGCAACCAGCGTGGGTAGCGAGGATGGCCCTGTACCGTCAGAATTCATGGCTTGGTCCTAATGTCACGGAACCATGAACCAGACGTACAACAAGAGATAAGTGAAAATAAGAAGGCTTTATTGAAAATAAAGCTGTAAAGCAAAAGTCCAAACGGATGGTGAAACCTAGCAGAGTCTTTGCGAAGCCAGAGGTCAGGAACCAGAAGGGTAGTCAGACGAAGCCAGGATCAGGAACCAGCAGGGTAGTCAGACGAAGCCAGGATCAGGAACCAGCAGGGTAGTCAGACGAAGCCAGGATCAGGAACCAGCAGGGTAGTCAGACGAAGCCAGGATCAGGAACCAGAAGCAGCAGCAGTCTAGAAGCATGTGAACACAGGGGGACCAAGCAAGGAACTGAAGCCACAGACCTCCTATATATATGAGCTAGGCATCCAGCTCCTCCCAGGGGAAGGAGGAGCCGCAGGGTGGAAGGCTACAAGAAACCCAGAACCCAAGATGGCCGCCAGCACATGTCAAACGAAGGAGAGCAGCAAGCAGGTAAGACCATGACATCTACTCAATGGAGCCTTTGACAGTGCACATGTCACTACAGCCTGACAAAGGCTTCATAGAGAGAGCTGAAACGTTGCTGCTAGATGGGTTAATAAACCATCCACTTTTTTTCACTGAACTGTTGGAGTGCTGCCTTATTTTACTTAGATAGATAGATAGATAGATAGATAGATAGATAGATAGATAGATAGATAGAAGTGACGAAAAATGGGCAGCACTCCGGTCTTGTGGTGAAAATTCAGTGATGTTTATTTACACCCCAAAGCAATGCAGCATTTCAGCTCTCTCAATGGAGCCATTGTCAAGCTTGACAAAGGCTCCATTGAGAGAGATGGAATGCTGCATTGCTTTGAGGGGTAAATAAACATCACTGAATTTTCACCACAAGACCGGAGTGCTGCCCATTTTTCGTCACTTCTACCTTACTGCTCCTGGTCCAGGAACGTTTGTGGAATTGCACCTGGCATACCTACACAGAGTGCTGCTGACCTTTTTGCCTTTTTGCCTTATAGATAGATAGATAGATAGATAGATAGATAGATAGATAGATAGATAGATAGATAGATAGATAGATAGATAGATAGATATGCGATAGATAATAAATAGATATTAGATAGATAAATAGATAGATATTAGATAGATAGATAGATTAATTGATTGATTGATAGATAATAAATAGATATTACATACATAGATAATAAATAGATATTACATACATAGATAATAAATAGATATTAGATAAATAGATAGATATATATTAGATAGATAGATAGATAGATAATACATAGATATTACATAGATAGATAATAAATAGATATTAGATAAATAGACAGATAGATAGATAAAAAGTTGGAAAGAAAGAAAAAAAAGAGAAAGAGAGAGAGAAACAGAGAAGAAAAAAAAAAAACTCTAGGGGGCATGTGCCTGAAGTTCCGGGTGTGAGGAGAAGCACTAACACACTATTCTGCTAAAGGGTGCAGAGGTAACAGTCATTCCCTGACACTTGTGCCTGGTTCCTTCTGCCACTTAGGAAGACACAGAGGGGGGATTATCTGCATATCTAATTACTAACATGTTTTACATATTTTTATCTAGTAGTTAGTATTTATATAGTCTATATGATTATGTATGCATATTCAACATCACTTTATTGATGATAATTAATTATATAGGTCCCAGACCCTGTGGAGTATGAAGAATGCAGACAATTTATTACAGAAAGTGACTGACCTAACAGAACAATTTCCTATTTCGAAAGGGAAATAGAATGGAAGAAAGAGAACTACCAGCTCCAAATAGATCATCCACTTCTCAATGATATGCTACAGTGGTTAAGAACTGAATGCATAGCCCCAGGCCTACATTCATGGCATCGACAGGCCACTGAGCCAACCATAATGATTTTAGTTTTCCTTACTTCACGATGAAGAGAAGCACAATAATTGAGGTCAATTCTTTTTCTGTGAGGGTTTTTACGAGATTGGAAAAATAAGGTTTCTCTCTTCCAGAAATAGCGCTGTAGTTCAGTCCATGGTGTGCATTGCAGTTCTAACGTGAATAGAGTTGAATTGCAATGCCAGACATGGCCAGCAAACAAAAGTGGAGTCCTAAAATATGGTTTCCACAAACAACCCTTTTAACAGTTAGAAATTTGCAGGATGACATGCCGAACTGGATGGACAAATATCTTTTTTCGGCCTTATGTACTATGATACTATGTTAGTATGTTACTAGAAATGCAATCATCTGATTTCCTTACATGGCATATGAAGACATGCATTATTAAGTTAAAGGGGTTGGCCACTCTGTTAGCACTTATTAAAACTGTAAAGAAAGTAGGGAGATATTACACTTACTAATATATCTTGTTGAGCAGATCTGCCTGGTTTCCTTGATATTGGCAGCAACTGTCACGACCGCTACCCCAGCAGCAGTCGTGTCGCACCAGACGGAGGGGAAGGGGGACCCTTATCTACGGATGGGAATAGTATGGCCACCCCTGACTAACCCTAAGCTGGCACCTGTCTGCCCTGATACCCTAGACGGGGTGTGAACCCGTGCGGCGAGCAGGATGCCTAAAACCTTCAGTCACCCTAACAAGCCTAGAGTGGGGAAAGGCCGATGGGAGCACTAGTCACCATCACTCATGTCTAGGAGAACAGCAGGGGAAGACAGCAACAAACAAACTATATCAGAGATAGACTTATCCAGTCACGAGCAGAGAAGGCGATCCCAATCACGACAGTCCACGCCGGACAAGAGCTCCACAGCAACACCATCAAACGATCTCCTTCAAAGGTCAGAATAGAACTGGAAGTAAGGACTCACCTGAGAAGGATGCCTACAAACTCCCAGTCAGGACAAAAAGGTTCACAAGGCAAAACCCAGATGACATACCCTGAACCACGGAGCAAACTCACAAGCTATCGCGAGTAGCAAGTCGCTGCGACCTTCTCCTCCCAGACCTGTCTGGATCAGTCACAGTCGTGACAGTACCCCCCTTTCTACGAGGGGCCCCTGGACCCTCAAGACCAGGCCTCTCCGGATGGGAGCTATGAAAAGCACGAATGAGTCTGTCCGCTTTTATCTCTGATGCTGGAACCCACATTCTCTCTTCGGAACCATAACCTTTCCAGTGCACCAGGTACTGAAGAGAGCGGCGAACATATCGTGAATCAACAATCTTTTCTACCTGAAACTCAAGACTGCCATCAACAACCACCGGTGGAGGCGGTAGTGGCATTGGTTCAGGAGGTTCTACATATCTCTTAAGCAGAGATCTGTGGAAGACATTATGGATCCTTAGAGTCTGAGGTAGCTCCAGACGAAAAGCCACCGGGTTAATGATCTTAATTGCCCTATAAGGACCAATAAATCTCGGACCTAATTTCCACGAGGGAACCTTCAACTTGATATTTCTGGTAGACAACCACACTAAGTCATTCACCCCAAGGTCCGGACCTTCAGAGCGCTTCCTATCAGCCGCACGTTTGTATCTACCACCAATTCTCTTCAAACTTTCTTGCACACTCTGCCACACTGAAGAAAGTGAAGACGCAAATCGTTCCTCCTCGGGAATCCCAGACGGCCCCCCCTCACTAAACGTACAAAACTGAGGATGGAAACCATACGCACCAAAAAATGGTGACTTATCGGTGGATTCTTGACGACGATTATTAATGGCAAACTCGGCTAACGGTAAATAAGATGACCATTCCTCCTGATTTTCGGAAACAAAGCATCTCAAATATGTCTCTAGGTTTTGATTGGTACGTTCAGTCTGACCGTTGGACTGTGGATGGAAAGATGAAGAAAACGACAGATGAACCCCTAAACGAGAACAAAAAGCTTTCCAAAATTTAGAAACGAATTGGGTACCACGATCCGAAACAATATCGGAAGGGACCCCGTGAAGCTTCACGATGTGGTCAATAAAAACCTGAGCCAGTGTGTTAGCATTAGGCAATGCGGCAAGAGCAATAAAGTGCACCATTTTACTGAATCTGTCAACAACTACAAGAATAACAGTCTTCCCCGCTGATACTGGTAGATCCGTAATGAAATCCATTGACAGGTGCGTCCAAGGCCTGTTGGGGATGGCCAGAGGTAAAAGACGCCCTGCCGGACGAGTATGATCTACCTTAGAACGAGCACAGGTAGCACATGCAGACACAAAATTCAACACCTCCTGGCGCCATTTAGGCCACCAGAACCGACGAGACACTAACTCAGAGGTTGCCCTACTACCTGGGTGTCCTGCCAGTGTGGAGTTATGGTGTTCTTTTAGTATCTCCAGTCGTAAATTTTCTGGCACAAACAGTTTACCCGAGGGGCAGGAGGCTGGGGCGTCCCCCTGAGCTTCCAACACCCTCCCCTCCAAACCTGAGTGTAATGCAGAGACCACCACCCCCTTTTGCAAAATGGGCTCTGGTACCTCAACATCACCCCCTCCAGGAAAACTTTGAGACAATGCATCCACCTTAGTATTTTTTGCCCCCGGGCGATAGGTTATTACAAAATTAAACCTAGTAAAAAATAACGACCACCGAGCCTGTCTAGGGGTGAGACGTTTAGCAGACTCCAGATATAATAAGTTTTTGTGATCAGTAATCACCGTGATGGGATGAACCGCCCCCTCCAAAAAATGACGCCACTCCTCAAAAGCCAACTTAATTGCCAAAAGTTCCCTGTTGCCAATATCATAGTTCCTTTCTGCAGTAGACAATTTCTTCGAAAAGAAAGCACACGGACGCCATTCACCAAGGGACGGGCCCTGAGATAGTACCGCTCCCACCCCCACCTCTGATGCGTCAACCTCTACAATAAAAGGAAGCGAGACATCTGGCTGTACGAGAATAGGGGCCGAGGTGAATCTCTCCTTCAGAGATGCAAAGGCAGTTTTGGCTGCATGTGACCATTTGGAAAAATCGGATCCCTTTCGGGTCATGTCCGTCAGTGGTTTGACCACCAAGGAATAGTTTTTTATAAACTTTCTATAAAAATTGGCAAACCACAGGAAGCGTTGCAATGCCTTCAGGTTCTCAGGCAGATCCCAGTCTATAATCGCCCGGACTTTCTCTGGATCCATGCGGAAACCTGAATCTGACAACACATACCCCAGAAATGGCAGTTCTTTTACGGCGAACACACATTTTTCTAACTTAGCAAACAATTTGTTGGCCCTTAATATCTGCAGCACTTGTCTCACATGGATCTTATGTGTATCCAGATCCGGGGAATAGACCAGGATGTCATCAAGATATATCACAACAAATCTCCCGATAAGGTGACTAAAAATATCGTTGACAAAATGTTGGAATACCGCAGGCGCATTAGTAAGACCAAATGGCATGACCAGATTTTCATAATGCCCTTCCGGAGTATTAAAAGCCGTCTTCCACTCATCCCCCTCTTTGATGCGAACCAGGTTATAGGCTCCTCTGAGATCCATTTTGGAGAACCATTTAGCACCAGCAACCTGATTAAAGAGGTCGGGAATGAGAGGAAGAGGATAGGGATCTCGGATAGTTATCCGGTTTAATTCCCGGAAATCCAGGCAAGGACGTAGGCCCCCATCTTTCTTTTTAACGAAAAAGAACCCTGCAGCCACAGGTGAAGAAGAGGGTCTGATGTGTCCCTTAGCCAAACTCTCCGAAATATAATCTTTCATAGCCTTCCTCTCCGGGCCGGAAAGATTGTATAACCGGGTTTTAGGTAGTTTGGCCCCAGGTAGTAGATTAATCGGGCAATCATATGGACGATGAGGTGGTAACCCCTGACAACCCTTCTCAGAGAACACATCCATAAAATCTGACAGAAAGGCAGGTAAAGATGTTACAGAGAGTGTAGAGCACCTACTACTCAAGCAGTTGTCCTTACAATGTTCACTCCAATCCACAATCTCCCCGGCCTGCCAATCCACCACTGGATTGTGAGTCACCAGCCAGGGAAGCCCCAATACCATAGGAGCCGGAAGACCGTCCAGGACATAACACGAGATATGCTCTTTATGGAGGTCCCCTACCTGCAGATGGATATTATGAATGATCTGAGTTAACTCTTTCTGAGTAAGTGGGGAGGAGTCGATGGCAAAAACAGGAATAGTTCTGCGTATCGGTTCTGGAGTAAAACCCAGAGCCTGAGCAAACCATGAATCCACCAAGTTGACCCCCGCCCCACTGTCCAAAAAGACAGAACAGATCTCAGTCTTATTGCCCGCCTCAACGGTAGCGGACAACAAAAACTGAGACATGCGTATGGAGGAAACGAATACGCCCAGACTGTTATCCTCCGCACAATCTGGGGACTCTAGTTTTCCCGGCGGCTCCTTTGTTTGTGGTCTCTTGGGTTCTGAGGGACAAACCTTTACAAAATGACCCCTCCCCCCACAACGAAAACAAACCTCTGACCTACAGCGCAACTTAGGAGGATTCACCCGTCTAGTGGCGCCCCCTATTTGCATTGGTTCGACTGGATCATAACAAACCGATCCCTGCCCTATAGAGGCCTCCGTAAAATTTAATAGTCTCTCCCTGAGTCGTCTGTCGATTCTTATGGACAGAGACATAGCAGCCTCCAGAGACCCAGGGACCTCGTATACCGCCAGTGCGTCTTTTAATTTTTCAGACAACCCCTGGCAGAACTGACTCCTAAGGGCCGAGTCGTTCCATAACGTATCAGTAGCCCACCTACAGAATTCGGAACAATATAGTTCAGCAGACCGGTTCTCTTGCCGAAGTCTACGTAGCTTAGACTCAGCCAGTGAGACCCTGTCCGGGTCATCATATACGAGACCCAGGGCTTCAAAAAACTCCTCCACTGATCGTAAGGCCAGAGAGTCTGATGGTAGGGAGAAAGCCCAAGCCTGTGGATCTCCTTGCAGGAGAGAAATTACAATACCCACCCGTTGTTCCTCACCGCCGGAGGATCTAGGGCGTAACCTGAAGAACAATTTGCAAGCTTCTCTGAAGGTTACAAATTGGTCTCTCCCTCCTGAGAACCTATCAGGTAAAGCCACTTTTGGCTCAGGAGTACCTTGGTTTCCCGTAGCAACGGTGGAACCCAAGGATGGCTGCTGCTGCTGCAGCACTGTTGCTTTTAATCCTGCCACTTCAAGGGATAATCCCTGTAATTGTTTCGCCAAAACCGTAACCGGATTCATAGTGGAACAGAAAAATACAAAGCAAAACAGCAAGCAAAAAAAAAAAAAAAGAAATGTCACTTTTTTTTATATATTTTTTTAAAGGCCAGATATACTGTCACGACCGCTACCCCAGCAGCAGTCGTGTCGCACCAGACGGAGGGGAAGGGGGACCCTTATCTACAGATGGGAATAGTATGGCCACCCCTGACTAACCCTAAGCTGGCACCTGTCTGCCCTGATACCCTAGACGGGGTGTGAACCCGTGCGGCGAGCAGGATGCCTAAAACCTTCAGTCACCCTAACAAGCCTAGAGTGGGGAAAGGCCGATGGGAGCACTAGTCACCATCACTCATGTCTAGGAGAACAGCAGGGGAAGACAGCAACAAACAAAACTATATCAGAGATAGACTTATCCAGTCACGAGCAGAGAAGGCGATCCCAATCACGACAGTCCACGCCGGACAAGAGCTCCACAGCAACACCATCAAACGATCTCCTTCAAAGGTCAGAATAGAACTGGAAGTAAGGACTCACCTGAGAAGGATGCCTACAAACTCCCAGTCAGGACAAAAAGGTTCACAAGGCAAAACCCAGATGAGATACCCTGAACCACGGAGCAAACTCACAAGCTATCGCGAGTAGCAAGTCGCTGCGACCTTCTCCTCCCAGACCTGTCTGGATCAGTCACAGTCATGACAGCAACGCCCCCTCCTGTCCTGCTTTCACCACGCCCCCTCCTGTCCTGCTCTCACCACACCCCCTCCTGTCCTGCTCTCACCACGCCCCTCCTGTCCTGCTCTCACCACACCCCCTCCTGTCCTGCTCTCACCACGCCCCCTCCTGTCCTGCTCTCACCACGCCCCCTCCTGTCCTGCTCTCACCACGCCCCCTCCTGTCCTGCTCTCACCACGCCCCCTCCTGTCCTGCTCTCACCACGCCCCCTCCTGTCCTGCTCTCACCATGCCCCCTCCTGTCCTGCTCTCACCACGCCGCCTCCTGTCCTGCTCTCACCACGCCCCTTCCTGTCCTGCTCTCATAGCTGCCTGTCTCCTCCATCCCTGCATGTGCCATGGAGGAGCTACCCGGTCCATGCCTGAAGGAGTGCTGCTGTCTGGGTCCTAGAAGCACCCTGCTTGTATCAGAGGTGCCTTCTGCCTTGAGGCTGTGCAGGGCTGGAGAGGCTGAGCAGGAGGATTCTTAAAAGCTGAGATAAATAAACTTTTGCAGGAGGAAGGGAGACTGAGGGGAAGCTGTGATGGCTGATCTGACTGCAGGCTCTGCTCCCTCTGTTTCCCCTGTACTGAGAGGATCCTGCCAACATGTGAGGATGTAGCAGAGCCATGAAGGTGCTGAGGACCACAAACTGTGAGCAATCCCAGTTTCTGTCCTGGTTATGGACCCTCTGCCCTGTGATCTTATCACAGACATGATATTACAGCCAGACCAACAGTTCAGGAGCTTTAACCCCTTCTGAGCTGTCAGTATGGCTGTGATATCAGCAGCAGTCACTGGTCTCATCTGTAAATGTGCGCCCTCTCCTTCCTGCACACTGTGTATAGTGATATGTGACCCCCCCCATACAGTGATATGTGACCCCCACCACTGTACACTGTATATACTGATGTGTGACCCCCACCATTACATATAGAGTTATGTGACCCCCTGTACACTGTATATACTGATGTGTGACCCCCATCACTGCATATAGAGATCTGGGACCCCCTGTACACTGTATATACTGATGTGTGACCCCCACTACTGTATATAGAGATCCGTGACCCCCTGCACACTGTATATACAGATGTGTGAGCCCCTGTACATTGTATATAGAGATGTCTGACTACACTCGTTCCCCCTTTTTCCCTAGGTGAAGGGTACTCTCATATTCATATATGATTTCTAGGCTGTCAGCTGGGAGTAAGTTGTGTGATGATAGACAGGATGCTCCTCTGTCAGCAGATCAATTTGTACAAATGTATTCATCAGAGTTCTTGTGCAACAAAGGGCTGTCCCCCCACTCAAAAGATCCCCCTCCTCCGGCAGTCCGTGCACCTAAACAAAAATCTCTGACAGCCAACGTGATGACGTAATCTCGTGCCGCACAGGATTTCGTCTGAGATCTTCAAGCAAGATGTTGGCGGCTGGCTTGTCGCGAGCAAATGGAGGCGGTAAGTTTGATTTTGTAAGTTTGAATTATTGTTAATTTTACTCTCAGATGCCGCGATCATGTATGAACGCGGCATCTGAGAGGTACAATGACGGGGGCGGCGCTATCGCAGCTTCCTGTCATTGCACCCGCTGCTTACAAAAAAAAGCATTAGTGATTCGTCACAAAGCGAATTTTTTTTTAAAATTCGGTGGAGCAGCCGAATCGAATTTTCAATAAATTCGCTCATCTCTAATTACTATGTCTGTACAGCAATTATTTACTGATGACTGAGTTTTTGATAATGTCTGAGGGGCTCTTGTGTCTGTAGGAACAGGTGTGACTGCTCCTCTGAAGATGATTGCTGCAATGCATGCTGGGATTTTTACTTTCACTTTACAGCTGCTCCTCCCACACATCCGGTCTGAGGAGCTACCCCCAGGGAAGTGTGTCATAGTGAACAGGTTAGAAAAATTATATAAAGCCAGTACATTTAGCTTTAGATATTAATACTTCATAGTTTTGGCTATTGTCTGGGGCACTTTGGATTTTTCATACTTAGGGTGGACAACCCCTTTAAGAGACTTTTAAATATTTTATGTTATATCAGTGGTCTGTGTCTCTTGATGCCCTGCTATCTCTATTAGGAACAATATTCATTCAATTACTACACCCTTTTTGCCATCACCACCACTCCCTTTCTCTCCTTGCTTTGTGTGCTATAAATGCAGGGCTGCACTCTCACTCCTTGCCTAATCCTAGGTACTTAGTTTACTGGTTTAACCAGTGAAGGTGTGCTATTTATATTGTCTGCCCATGTATCAAACTTCTGCCTGTTAACCGACTCTGAGATTCCACTGCCTGCTCTGACCTTAGCCTGTGTACTGTACCGACTCTTTGCTGCCAGCTCTGACCTCTGATTACTTTCACAGAATTGAGAAAACTCTGCCTGCCTTGACCTCTGCCTGTTTACTGACTACAAGTATTGGTGTCTTCACATCTTGGTGTCTTCCTTGGAGTCTCTGACCTCCATGGGTCAACTACCTACTACAGCGGGACTATTCTAAGAGGTTGTGACTACCAGTGGCTACCCTGCAGTGAAGTCCAGATCCCTGTATAGGGTTTAAAGGGTGAAAATCAGGGGATCACCAGGATAACACCCTTGGGAACACGTTCGCCCAACAAGGAGCAGAACAGGAAAAACAAAAGTGCGCTGCTCTGCTATCAATAATATTATTTATTAAAAACATACATAGAACACTATAAATAAAAGGCTAGCCTTTATTATTAGTGTTTTATGTATTTTTTAAATAAATAATTTTATAGATAACAGAGCAGCTTGTTTTTGATTTTGCAGGATAACTCCCTTAGGACTAGCCCAAATTCAAGCTCATTAGTTGTTACAGTGGGTCCACACCCACTGCCTATTACATCTTTTACTTACATTGATATGTAACTTAGTGGTTGGGGCAAATGTGTTTTGTATTGAACCAATCACATATAAATCAGCTATTCACAGCCATATGGAGACTGTCTTCAATTGTATAATTACTCCCAGCAGTTTTCATTGTCATTTTCTTCAGTGATCACATAGTCAACATGCTTATAAACACCAAAAAAGAGCCTTTATGAATAATACATTGCTAAATATTTTTTCGCACAGACCCTATAGTGAATATCTGTTTCAGTCATATGCAGTTTCCCTAGAAACATCTAATCTGTTGGTATAAAAAGTGTTCACTCAGCAGTCCATGAAAGCTTGTCTCGACAAAGGCTAGACATATCATTAAAAGTCGAAAACCTATTTTATTTTGAAACTCTGATCTCTCCCCCTCCTCTTGCCATATGGTGCGTAGAGGCCTCGTGTTCATTCATAGGATTGGCAGCAAGCGTGAGACATTATTTAATTTAGTCTTCAAATAAATTCAAACTGTGACTCCAAAAATGTTCTGATTTCCACATATTATTTTCTTCCACCAGCTGGATTTTCAGCTGTTTCTACTCACAAAAACAACGCACAAAGACCCAACATGTGGAAGATGATAGTGAGACCAAAGCTTTGAAGAAGACTATTTCTGGCCAGTAATATTTACTCCTTGCGATTATTTGTATTCCTAAATAAAGATAAATCATCTCCGCTGTGAAACAAATTAATATTAATTAACATTATGTGATAACAAATGTCTGCAGATTTATTTAGTCTCCTAGCAGTAACTGAAAGAAATGAAAATGTGTTAGATAATTAAGAAAATATAAAAAATAATCATATAAAGAAATGTTAAATTGCTTAAAATTTTTTATTACAATGCAAAAACTTTAGATAATTATCAGCATTATGTAGTATGTGAAGTTGGCCATCGTAAAGAGTTTTGGATTTGCAACATTTCTAGGAAAAATATTTCCCCATAACATAAATGTTTTTTCTCATGTAAAATGACTCTTTTGTATTAAATATGTCTGTTTTTATCTCCAACAGTAGTTTAGTAATATGCTACAATGTACTATTTAAAGGCCACACAGGTCTGCAAAAAAAAAATTTTTCACAAGCTGTTTTGGTAATTACACGTAATCTTTATGTTTTTTGGTGCGCTGAATCCGAAAATGACCTCCATTTTGTCATAGGACATCACGTTTCCAGAAAATTTAGGTAACTATGTTAAATAAGGCAATACCTCAAAATAAATGGAAATAGACTTAAAAAATTAAAGTTTTATTGCAATCTTTTCATGAAAATCCTTTTTAGAACTGAAATAAGTTCACCTACACACACTAAACTCGATTCTTCTTCCCTGTGAGGCTCCTCTTGGTGCATTTACGCTTGTGAGTAGCATCTGGAATGTCTCTCTGAAGCATCAACAGTAGTCTGCCATCATTGTAATGCTCCATTTTCCCTGGTATCTCCTTTCCATCTCTTTATTGTCTTGGTGGAATCGTTCACCTTGCTCCTCACTCACAGCTCCCAAATTTTCAGGAAAGTAGTCAAGGTGGGACTGGAGGAAATGCACTTTCAAACGCATCAGGCAACTTAAAGCTTGAAATGCTTTCAGCATTCGTCTGACGATCTTTTTGTAGTGAGGATCTTTGTTATTGCCTAAAAATTTCTGTACGACTTCTTTAAATGCAATCCACCCTTCTTTTTGAGGATCCGTCATGGTATTGACAAACTCTTGATCAACTATAAGCCTTCTAATGTCTGGTCCGACGAACACACCTTCCTTCAATTTTGCCTCCGACAGGCCTGGAAACTTGGTGACCAAGTATTTGAAGCATTCTCCATATCTTGGAAGTGATTTTACGAATTGCTTCATCAATCCCAATTTTATGTGGAGAGGTGGCAGAAAAACTTTATGGGAAGGTACCAAAGTTTCTCGGAGGACATTTTTTTCAATGACTGTTAGCACCCTCGACTGCTAACTCTTCTGGGTCGGTCTCGACTGTCCCATAGACACAGAAAACAAGGGTATTTAGTATACCCAGCTTGTTGCCCGAGCAGCATGCACAAGACCTTCAAGTCCCCACACACTTGCCAACCATGGTATTAATATTTAAGTTTACGAAGAACCAATTCCAAGTTCTCGTAGGTTTCCTTCAAGTGTACGGAATGACATACAGGTATGGAAGCGCAAAAACCACCGTTGTGGAGTAAAACTACTTTGAGACTTCTTTTTGAAGAATCTATAAAAAGACGCCATTAATCTGAATCATAGTGGATTTTAAATTGACCCATCAGACTTTCGACATCGATGCAATAAACCAACTTGTCTTCCTGGGCGAAGTAAGAAACAAACTCCTTTTCAAGATGTCTGAACCATGAAGATGACACTCCTGGCAACAATAAATTCCTGCTTTTCAGCCTTGATCCATCATCTTTAAAGTCAGATTCTTCAGGAAAGATTAACCCCTTCTACCATTAGAGGCACAGACTCAGGGCTGAGGCTTACACATACAGCATGCTGCTGAGTATCCCAGTAGTGAGACATGTCACTCAGAGCAGCACTTGTATTCACCCCCTTTGCAGGGGGGGAGGGGCAGGGATTGTTTACCTGCAAATAACAACATAGGGCCAAGAAGAGAACTAGGGAAATTAGAAAATAGAATTTTTCCCCCCTAAACATTGCTTAGGGCTCTTTCACACTTGCGTTCTTTTCTTCCGGCATAGAGTTCCATCGTCGGGGCTCTATGCCGGAAGAATCCTGATCAGTTTTATCCTAATGCATTCTGAATAGAGAGAAATCCGTTCAGGATGCATCAGGATGTCTTCAGTTCCGGACCGGAACGTTTTTTGGCCGAAGAAAATACCGCAGCATGCTGCGCTTTTTGCTCCGGCCAAAAATCCTGAACACTTGCCGCAAGGCCAGATCTGGAATTAATGCCCTTTGAAAGGCATTAATCCGGATCCGGCCTTAAGCTAAACGTCGTTTCGGCGCATTGCCGGATCCGACGTTTAGCTTTTTCTGAATGGTTACCATGGCTGCAAGGACGCTAAAGTCCTGGCAGCCATGGTAAAGTGTAGTGGGGAGCGGGGGAGCAGTATACTTACCGTCCGTGCGGCTCCCCGGGCGCTCCAGAGTGACGTCAGGGCGCCCCACGCGCATGGGTGACGTGATCACATGGACACGTCATCCATGCGCATGGGGCGCTCTGACGTCATTCTGGAGCGCCCCGGGAGCCGCACGGACTGTATACTGCTCCCCCGCTCCCCACTACTACTATGGCAACCAGGACTTTAATAGCGTCCTGGCTGCCATAGTAACACTGAACGCATTTTGAAGACGGATCCGTCTTCAAATGCTTTCAGTTCACTTGCGTTTTTCCGGATCCGGCGGGCACCTCCGGCAAATGGAGTGCACGACGGATCCGGACAACGCAAGTGTGAAAGAGCCCTTAGCTTATGTATATATTGCTGACCATCAGATTTACAGTGCTATATTTTTTTTTACATAACTCAGAAGACAACCCCTTTATGTTTTTTTGGGCATTTTATATCTTAAATGCACTTATGTGAATTAATTAATAGTAATTTGGACTTTAAATTTGGTTAAAGACCCATAATATAAAAAAATACCAAAAAGTAAAAAATAAATGATACATTTGAAGACAATTTAGCATTTTCTGGCAAATCATGACATCTAGGAGTTTTTTCAATAGACCTGTGCTATGAACACCTGACGGTATTCCTTATACTTGTATAGTGTCAACATGTTTTCCACAGCACATTTACGGACACTATGATCACTCACTGTTCCAAGTGGTACTCACAATCTAAATTCCCTCTGAAGTGTGAGAGGAAACCAGATGTTGCAGACGTTCCCACGACAAGTGGAAGGAGATCGGTGAGACTGGCAACACGTGGTTTGATCTGACAGTTTTTTCCTGTGGATCAATAGGCGTCTGTGTTGTTTCTGGTATGGCCACACCCCTTGCTTCAGGTGTTGCTAATGTGGTCATTTAAACTTCCTTATTTATAGTTGCTTCTCCCACTATGCTGTGCGGTTTATAGCTTCAGTTTTCAGTTGTGGATTGCTGGTGTGTGGATCTCGGTGGAGTTCCTGGTGCTTCAATAGCTCCTTTGAAATTAAGTATTTCCTTTCCCTTCTTGTATTTTGTTTGGCTTCTGTGTGTTGCTTTTCCATATTGTTTGTATTAGGCCTGTAGGAGACTCCTGTTCATCCTTCCATTTGGAGGAACAGGTAGTTTAGTTCCTGCCATTAGTACCAGAGACCTATAGAGCTAGATAGGACTCTAGGTATTCGTTTGTATGAACACACCTACCTCTGGGATCTGTTCATACTGGTAGTCAGTCAAGATCTTGGCAAGGGTTTTACTAGGAGGTGTCCTTCTTCCTTCCCTAGTTCTCAGGCCTGATTCCCTGTTTTACCTTTCCCTCTTATGCTCGGTCTGATGTATCCCTCCCACACCGAAGCGTGACATTATAAACTGCCAAAACCATCATTTTTTGTTTGTGTGCAGCCATGGATCCTATTGCTGCACTGGCAGGTCAGCTGCAAGGGCTATCTCTGGGGGTAGCTGACCGCCGCACGACCATCTCACAGATGCAGAGACCACAGGCTGCTGGTCCTAGTGGTAGTTACCAGGCTTGTCTTGAACTTAAAGTTGCCCTCCCAGACAGATTCTGTGGGGGACGTGATAATTTCATTTTGTTTAGGGAGGCGTGCAAACTGTATTTAGGCTACGTCCACACTCATCTGGGAATGAGAAACAGCGAGTCGTTGTGGTTATTTTCTTGCTTAAGGGGGATGCGCAGTCATGGGCTTTTTCTCTGCCGAACGGAGAGACTGCAGTCTCTCCGGTCGGTAGATAAATTTTTCTAAGCTTTTGGTCTTATCTATGATCATCTGGATCCAATCTCTCTAGCCAAAACCAAGATGCGGGGCCTTCGTCAGGGTGATCGTTCTGCTGAGATTTATTGTTCTGAGTTTAGGAGATGGGCTTCGGATACGGAGTGGAAGGATCCTGCCCTCTGTAGCCAGTTTTGTCAAGGATTATCAGAGAGGCTGAAGGACGCCAGTGTCTCTTGTGAGAGATAGATTTTATATCTCTATTTATATACACTCACCTAAAGAATTATTAGGAACACCTGTTCTATTTCTCATTAATGCAATTATCTAGTCAACCAATCACATGACAGTTGCTTCAATGCATTTAGGGGGGTGCTCCTGGTCAAGACAATCTCCTGAACTCCAAACTGAATGTCAGAATGGGAAAGAAAGGTGATTTAAGCAATTTTGAGCGTGGCATGGTTGTTGGTGCCAGACGGGCCGGTCTGAGTATTTCACAATCTGCTCAGTTACTGGGATTTTCACGCACAACCATTTCTAGGGTTTACAAAGAATGGTGTGAAAAGGGAAAAACATCCAGTATGCGGCAGTCCTGAGGGCAAAAAATGCCTTGTGGATACTAGAGGTCAGAGGAGAATGGGCCGACTGATTCAAGCTGATAGAAGAGCAACGTTGACTGAAATAACCACTCGTTACAGCCGAGGTATGCAGCAAAGCATTTGTGAAGCCACAACACGCACAACCTTGAGGCGGATGGGCTACAACAGCAGAAGACCCCACCGGGTACCACTCATCTCCACTACAAATAGGAAAAAGAGGCTACAATTTGCACGAGCTCACCAAAATTGGACTGTTGAAGACTGGAAAAAGTTGCCTGGTCTGATGAGTCTCAATTTCTGTTGAGACATTCAAATGGTAGAGTGCGAATTTGGCGTAAACAGAATGAGAACATGTATCCATCCTCTCATGGCTACTTCCAGCAGGATAATGCACCATGTCACAAAGCTCGAATCATTTCAAATTGGTTTCTTGAACATGACAACGAGTTCACTGTACTAAAATGGCCCCCACAGTCACCAGATCTCAACCCAATAGAGCATCTTTGGGATGTGGTGGAACGGGAGCTTCGTGCCCTGGATGTGCATCCCTCAAATCTACATCAACTGCAAGATGCTATCCTATCAATATGGGCCAACATTTCTAAAGAATGCTATCAGCACCTTGTTGAATCAATGCCACGTAGAATTAAGGCAGTTCTGCAGGCAAAAGGGGGTCCAACACCGTATTAGTATGGTGTTCCTAATAATTCTTTAGGTGAGTGTATACTGTGAACATTCTGTAGTACACATTTTTGTCCATTAGATTGCCGCAAACCAGATGTATGAGCCATCTGTGCATCATTTTGTATTATGGTCAAAAGGGGAGGGGGAAGGGGGAATTAGGTTGCAGTTTTCAAATCTACCTATGAACTCAGAGTTGAAGTTGCTGAAACCACTCCTATCAGGTTAAGGAGCCAATAGTCTCTTCTTAAGGAATACCCTTTTTGTGATGTCATGTTTGCTATTTAAGTCAATGTAACTTGAATAAAGCTCTCTCTTGTTCTGGCTCAGTGGGATGAGGAAGTCCTTTTTTATGAAACCAACTGTGTGTCTGATCTCATTATGAAAGTAGTATGGCACGCACATACCTATACTTCTAATTGATTTGGCACCACTCAAAAGAAGATGAGAATCGCTAGAATTGCGATAACACTCTGGAACTCAATCGGATTACCCTCTTCCGTTGATTCCTGATTTGTTTAACCAGATTATTGGTGCCAAGGTGTTCTCCAAGTTTGACTTAAGGGGGGCATATAATCTGGTTAGGATCAAGGAAGGGGATGAATGGAAGATGGATTTTAATACTACTTTGAAAACCCGGTCATGCCTTTCGGGTTGACTAATGCTCCTGCGGTTTTCCAGCATTTTGTGAATGACATTTTTCATCACCTTGTGGGGAGGTTTGTAGTTGTGTATTTGGATGAGATTCTAATTTATTCTCCAGACATGGAGACACATCAGGATCATGTTAGACAGGTGTTACAGATCCTAAAGGACAATAAATTGTACGCAAAATTAAAGAAGTGTTTTTGCTGTCACCTTCAGGTTTTCGAATGGATCTAGAGAAAGTTTGTGCTGTATTGGACTGGGATCGACCCGAATGATCTGAAGGATCTTATGCAGTTTTTGGGGTTCACGAACTATTACCGAAAATGTATTCAGAATTATTTGACAATAGTAAAACCCTTAACTGACATGACTAAAGAAAGGGACAGATGTCTCAGTGTGGTCTGATTCGGCGTTGCGAACCTTTTCTGCAATTGAGGAATGCTTCTCTTCTGCCCTATATTGGTGCAGCCGGATGTATCACAACCTTTCATTGTGGAAGTCGACACGTCCGAGGTTGGGGTAGGAGAAGTTTTATTGCAGGGCCCGTCACCTGGTAAATGGCGTTCATGTGCCTTTTTCTCTAAAAAAAACTCTGCCGCAGAGAGAAATTATGATGTGGGTAGCAGAGAGTTACTGGCCATTAAGTTGGCTTTTGAGGAATGGCGTCATTGGTTGGAAAGGGCGATTCATCCGATCACGGTGTACACAGATCACAAAAACCTGGCTTACTTGGAGTCGGCTAAATGACTGAACCTGAGACAAGCCAGATGGTTTTTGTTTTTCACCAGATTCAATTTCATTGTCACCTATCGTCCTGGGGTTAAGAACGTCAAGGCAGATGCCTTGTCACGTAGTTTTCCTGGAGGTGGTGATTTTGAAAATCCAAGTCTTATACTGTCGGAAAGGGTGGTGATATTCGCTCTTCACCCTGACCTAGAGGTGAAGGTGTTAGAGGTCCAGGGAGATGCACCAGATTCTTGTCCCTCTAGGGAACTGTTTTGCCATCGGAATTGAGTCGCAAGGTGTTTGAGGAACATCACTGTACGGTTCTTACGGGACACCCTGGGAGTAGATCCACTGCTGACCTTATCTCTCATAGATTCTGCTTGCCGGGGTTGTGTAGGTGTGTTGAGGACTATGTGTCAGCCTGTAGTACCTGTGCACGTGCTAAGGTGACACATACTCAGCCTTCCGAATCTCTACTTACATTGCCCGACCGGTCCAGACCATGGACTCACTTATTCATGGATTTTATCACTGTTCTACCTAATTCTTCAGGCAAGACAGTTATTCTGGTGGTAGTTGATCGCTTTAGTAAAATGGTGCACTTTATAGCGTTGCCGGGCCTACCTAATGCTAAAACACTTGCACAAGTGTTTGTTGACAACATTGTGAAACTGCATGGCATTCCCTTAGAAGTGGTCTCGGATCATCGGACTTAGTTTGTTTCCAGATTCAGGAAGGCGTTCTGTACTCGTATGGAGTACAACTGTCCCTTTCTTTGGCTTTTCATCCTCAGTCGAACGAACAGATGTAACGCACTAATCAAAGTCTGGAGACTTACTTGAGATGTTTTGTCTCTGAGAACCAGGAGGAGTGGTCTTTGTTTTTGTCTTTTGCAGAGTTTGCCATAAACAATCGTAGACAGGAGTCCACTGGTAAGTCACAGTTTTTTGGGGCATATGGGTTTCACCCGCAGTTTGGCACATTTTCTGGTTCTGATACTTCTGGTATCCCTGAGGAGGAACATTTTCATCATCACTGTCATCTATATGGGGAAAAATTCTAAATAACTTGATGAATATTGGCAACAAGTATAAACGGCTGACAGGAAACGTATGAATGGTCTGGACCCAAGGGTGGGTGATTCTGTGTGGCTGTCCACAAGAAACATTAAGTTGAAGGTGCTTTCTTGGAAGTTGGGTCCATATAAGATCACTGCCATTATTAATCCTGTAGTTCTTCGTCTTAAACTTCCTCAGGCCCTGAAGATTCATAATGTGTTTCATAAATCTTTGCTGAAGAGATATGTTGAACCTTTGGAGCTGTCTTCCTTGCCACCAGCTTCTGTCATGGTGGACGGTAGTTTGGAATTTCAGATCGCCAAGATAATTGACTCTCGAGTTCTCTGTAGATCTCTCCAGTATCTTGTTCAATGGAAGGGTTATGGACCAGAGGAGAGGATGTGGGTACCCGCATCTGACGTGAATGCCAGTCATTTGGTGAAAGCTTTTCACAGGTCTCACGGATAAGGTCGGACTGGGTGTCTGGAGGTCACCTGTAGAAGGGGGGGTACTGTCACGGATGTTCCTGCGACAGGTGGCAGGAGATCAGTGAGACTGGCAACACGTGGTTTGATTTGACAGGTTTTCCCTGTGGATCAATAGGCGTATATATTGTTTCTCGTATGGCCACAACCATTGCCTCAGGTGTTGCTAATGTGGTAATTTAAGCTTCTTTATTTATAGTTGCTTCTCCCACTATGCTGTGCAGTTTATAGCGTGTGTGGATCTGGGTGGAGTTCCTGGTGCTTCCATAGCTCCTTTGAAGTTAAGTCTTTCGCTTCTTGTATTTTGTTTGGGTTCTGTATGTTGCTTTTCCCTATTGTTTGTATTAGGCCTGAAGGAGACTCCTGTTCATCCTTCCATTTGGAGAAACAGGTAGTCTTGTCCCTCTTATTAGTACCAGGGTCATACTGGGCTAGATAGGACTCTATATATTCCTGTGTATGAACACACCGACCTCTAGGGTCTGTTCATACTGGTAGTCAGTCAGGATCTTGGCTAGAGTTTTCAGAATCAGAATCAGATCAGAATCAGAATAAATTTATTTGGCCAAATAAGTTTGCACTTACAAGGAATATGACTTGGCAGTTTCTTGACAGACACAAACAAAACAGTACAAGGACAGACAGTAGACATAGTGCAGGACAAGGACAGTATGTGAGTTTTAGTGGCAATAAACAGGGAGAAGTGATCATTTTCAGTTCTATGCTGTAATGCTTTCAAGTCATAGCAACTTGAGCGTGGTTCAGCATTAAGCAAGGCAACTGCCTGAGGGAAAAAGCTGTTCCTGTGCCTAGTAGTTTTAGTAGCCACTGAACAGTATCTCACTCCTGAAGGCATAGGCTGGAAGATGGAGTGTGCAGGGTGAGAGGGGTCTGAGGCAATCTTAGCCACTCTCTTTCTGCATCTGCTAGCGTGAAGATCCTGCAGGGAAGGTAAGCTACAGCCAATTATCCTTTCCACTGTTCGGATGATGCGCTGCAGTCTCACCTTTTCTAACACTGAGCAGGAGCCGAACCATACAGCCATAGATGATGTCATGATGGATTTGATGATCGCGGTGTAGAACTGCACCATTAACTTTTGTGGTAGGCCAAACTTTTTCAGCTGCCGTAGGTGGTACATCCTCTGTTGTGCTATCTTGATGATAGTGACAGTATTGTTGTACCATTTTAGGTTGTTGGAAATTGTGGTTCCAAGAAACTTGTATGACTCTACTCGGGTTACTGTAGATCCATTTATTATTAGGGGGAGGTGCTGGGGAGGAGATCTCCTGAAGTCTATTATTATCTCCGTCTTAAGAGCATTAAGTTCCAAGTTGTTGCTGCACCATGTGGAAAGCTGTCCCACTTCATGCCTATATGCAGACTCATCCCCATTTTGTATGAGACCAACTACTGTTTTGTCATCTGCAAACTTCAAAACCTTGACAGATGGGTCTGTGGAGATGCAGTCGTTGGTGTACAGAGAGTAGAGCAGTGGGGAAAGCACACAGCCCTGAGGAGCTCCAGTACTGACTGTCAAAGAGCTTGAGGTGTGTTTCCCAAGTCTAACCTGCTGTCTCCTGTCAGTTAAGAAATTGGTTATCCATTTACAGATGGATTCAGGTATGCGTAGGTGGGAGAGCTTGCTGTGTAGAAGCGATGGTATTATGGTATTAAATGCAGAGCTGAAATCCACGAATAAAATTCTGGCATAGGTTCCCGGGGAGTCTAGATGTTCTAGTACATAATGCATACACATGTTTACAGCATCATCAGCAGTTCTATTAGACCTGTAGGCAAATTGCAGAGAGTCCAGCAGGGGATCTGTTATGGATTTCAGATGGATTTTACTAGGAGATGTCAGGCCTGATTCTCTGTTTCCCCCTTCCCTCTTATGTTCGGTGTGGTGTATCCCTCCCACACCTGAGCGTGACATTAAGATGTCAGGAAACATGGCTTTATCTGGAACAGCTAGTTCTAAGCCTTCACAGCAAGCAAAAACCTCAGTGGCATGAACAGTAGGTTCCTCAACTCTTAATCCGGATAATTTTGTTTTGCCAAGAAATTATGTAGACTTTCTGAAAGCACAGTATTAAATGCTGGAAACAGCTGGCAATGGATGTAGCCAGGAGCACAACAACCTAACATTTTTAATGCTGAAGCTTAGACCTGAGTGGCCCAACAAAGATGTTAGATCATTCCTAAAGGGGTACTCTGAGCCACAGTTGTTGATGAACTATGCTCCAAATGTGTCAGCAATATCAGATCGCTGAGGATCCAACACCCTGCACCCCCACTAATCAGCTGTTTTGGGCTGCTGCAGCACTGGTAACTGCAGTGTATGGAGCTGGAAGAATAATTCAGACAATTGCACTTAGCATGAACAAGACCAGTTACAGACCGGTACAGAAGGAAAGAGGGCCCTGCCCGTGAGGGCTTACAATCTACAAGATATGTAGCCCTTATGTCTGAACACATGATATCTCATAAACACTCTATTCGGGGTTCTCCAGGCTTTTAATATTGATGACCTATCCTCAGGAGAGGTCATCAAAATCAGATCGGCATGGGTCCGACACCAGGCACCCCATCCATCAGCTGTATGAAGGGAAGGTGCGCGCAGTGCGCGTGTGCTGTCTCCTTTCTCTCTTCCTGCTCGCCATTAACATAGCAGCAGTAAGCAGGAAAAGAGAAGGGAGACGGCACGCACGTACTGCGTGCACCTTACCTTCATACAGCTGATCGGCAGGGGGTGGCGGGTGTCAGACCCCCGCCGATCTGATATTGATGACCTATCCTGAGATATAAAATGCCATGATAACGAAATTGCCTGTTAAGATCTTTAAAGGGGTTGTTAAACTTCAGGGGAGCTTTTCTTCCAGACCACCCATGTTGCCAGACCTGCAGAGGGAAGCATACATGGATACCTCTCCCCATATGTCACATCACTGGGTCACGTAACATATAGGGGACACGTCCGTTCTATGGCCAGTCAGTACCTGCAGCTGCCATGGGACCCAAGTCAAACAGGATGTTAACACATGGATACTGGAGCATGGCAGGGGTACTGGGGGGGCGGGGGGAGAGCCAAAACCCAGCGACAGGGACCAGGTCTGACAACTTGTAGGGGGTTTGGCAGAAAGCTTCCCCTGAAGATGTACAACCTTTTTAAGTTCTTAGTCCATCAGTGTTCAACATGAGCAATTATAAGGCAACTAATTTGCCAAGCTTTGATTTTAGCAAGCATATACCAATTTGCATCAAATTTCCAAACAGCAGCAGTAAAAAGTTTGGCTTAAACTTATGCCTCTGGACACTAGCTCACACCAGAGGTACTGTACAGTATATAGTGAACATTTTCTAATAATTCAGATGCAAAATGTTATTTCATTTGTGACATTTCTGATATATTTCCATTGTGTAACACTGAGTATAAACTTGTTTATGGGCTATTTTGAATTTACTGCTTGGCTGGTAAAAATTAAACCATAGGCAAATGACCCTTTAATAAGTGCACTTCATTGTTTTTTCAGAAGATCAACAGTTTGTTTGTTTTTTTTTGCAAAAGAAAATGATCCGATTAAGAGTGAAGGAACTTACTGTTCATACCACGGAGCGATGTTCTCCCTGTGAAAGTTGAGAACTGGCTGTTCCAGATTCACGTCTTAATTGATCCAAATCTCGTGCTCTGATGTTATTGCTGCAAATGCAAAGCCTTTTCTTGGAGTGGCGTCTTTTTCCTGTAAAGTTCACTATTAAGCAAAGCAGTTCCTCGTATAAAGCTAAACATGAATGCATAAATTGTGCTTTATGAAAATACTGAATTCTGTGACTTAGCTATATCACACAGAGTTAGGCCTCATGCACACGACAGTTGTTGTGGTCCGCATCTGAGCCGCATTTTTTGCGGCTCGGGTGCAGACCTATTCACTTCAATGGGGCCGCAAAAGATGCGGACAGCACTCCATTTTATTTGCGGCCCCATTCTCCTGTCTCTAATCTTCCAGATGTCATGTTGGACTTGACTACAATTATTTTACCCATCATAGTCCACCTTCCACCATTTTCTGTCATTCCCCTTTTCTCTCTTTTCCTGTCTTCTTTTTCATCAACTTCTTTTGTGCTCGTTCTGCTTTTTTTCTATTCTTATTTAAAAAAATTACATAAAATGAAGAATGATAAAAGTATCCTTGTTTGGGTTGGTCTGTGGATTACAGCACAACTGTGTGCAGAATTCTACAATATTCACTGTATAAAAATGAAGAAACAGTCACTCCACTAGGTTAAATGCATACTTTCAAGTGCCATAAATGTGCTACTTAGGCTACTTTCACACCTGCGTTCGGGTGTCCGCTCGTGAGCTCCGTTTGAAGGGGCTCACAAGCGGTCCTGAACGCAGCCGTCCAGCCCTGATGCATTCTGAGTGGACGCGGATCCGCTCAGAATGCATCCGCCTGCCAGCGTTCAGCCTCCGCTCCGCTCAGTGAGCGGACACCTGAACGCTGCTTGCAGCGTTCGGGTGTCCGCCTGGCCGTGCGGAGGCAAGCGGATCCGTCCAGACTTACAATGTAAGTCAATGGGGACGGATCCGCTTGAAGATGACACAATATGGCTCAATCTTCAAACGGATCCGTCCCCATTGACTTTCAATGTAAAGTCTGGACGGATCCGTTCAGGCTACTTTCAGACTTAGAATTTTTTTCAAACTATAATGCAGACGGATCCGCTCTGAACGCTAGTGTGAAAGTAGCCTTAGCTGTGCTTATGGAGTTTTATGGAATTGTATTGGATTGTATAGCCCTCAATTATAAATTATTGTGCTGGCAGCTTATTTTGCCTGAAATTTATGGAGTACATGACATTATCGGCTGCGTGCAGATAATCTAGAAAACCTCTAAAAAAATAGAGCTGAAATATTTTCACCTATTTTTTACACAGAAAAAAAACAAAAAATATTTATTATTTAGAATGGCTCCACCCTGTGATATATCTTTTGAATTGTGGCATCCTATAGTAGTGATAAATGTTGTTGATTTCCTGTATAGATCAAACTGGTGCATGAAATATAACATTGTCTGCCAAGTATAATACAATAATTCTGATAATGAGGTTTATGTTGTAATCTAGTGTATAGATTATCAATTTACACAATTTTCATATTACAGGTGTCTAGTATGACAAATGTACTGTATAATGTATGCTTCATACCTGTGTGTGCATTAACCCATTTAAAGAGGACCTTTCACCACTCCTGACATGTCTGTTTTAATAACTACTTGCATTCCCCATGTAATAACAATTCTGGAACATCTATTCTTATGACTCTATGTTGTGCCGTTCCTTTATTATTCCTGCTAGCCATTATGAATGAATTGCCAGCAGTTTGCAATGAAGACCCAGATCAGTGTTACCAGTTGGTGAAAGGGAGGTGATTTAAATGTTTTGTATTTTTTGGGTGTTTTTTTCTTATTTAAACGGACTTTAACATGTGATCTTCTGATTGCTTATACTTTTGCAGTCTATATGATTTTATCTGGCTGTCTCTCAAGTCCTGCTTAAGGAACGGCTTAATTGGCAGCTTACTATGACAGGACTTAGGCTGGGTTCACACTTGAGCGTTTTACAGCGCGTTCAAACGCGCTGTAAAACGCTCAACACATGAAAACCAATGCTTCCCTATGGCCCTGGTTCTCACTTGAGCGTTTTACAGCGCGTTTGAACGCGCTGAAAAACGCCCTACGCTCAAACAAGTTCTTGAGCTTCTTTGGGGCGTTTTGACGCGCGTTTGTGGCCATAGGACACTGCAGTCAATCACACAAACGCGCGTCAAATGCGCGTTTACTACTGCAAAAAACGTGCATAAAAACGCGCGACAAAAACGCGCGTTAAACGCGCATATCAAATACGCTCAGGTCTGAACCCAGCCTTAGGTCTGAACCCAGCCTGAGAGCCTTTACAAGGCCCCAGGCTGTAAACATAGTTTTTAAGGCTGAAAAAAGACTTTTGTCCATTCCATCCAGTTCGGCCTGTTATTCTACAAAGTTGATCCAGAGGAAGGCAAAAAGAAACCCTCATGATGTTGAAGCCTCATTTTAGGGGAAAAAATTTGCTCCCAAATCCAATCAGGCAGTCAGATTATCAGCCCTTCTCCAGAAATCTAATAACTATAACCTGTAATATTATTACCCTCCAGAAATACATCCAGGACCCTCTTGAACTCTTTCAGTGACTTCACCATCACCACCTCCTCAGGCAGAGAGTTCCATAGTCTCACTGCTCTTACCGTAAAGAATCCTCTTCTATGTTTGTGTACAAACCTTCTTTCCTCCAGACGTAGTATATGTCCCCTTCTTCTATCTAACTCCTTAGAGGCATCTAAGTGGTTAAATTACCAGGATTGGAGTTATCTCCAATCCTGGTCATTGTGGTCAAGCATCAGCTGTATTACACACATCAGCACCTACCTCGTGAGCCCTTTTATACATCCTTTCTGCACCTTGGATGTACCTCATATGTTAATATGTTAAACCTAGGCAGCAAAATTGCAGTTCTAAAAGGCAAATTTTAATAAAAAATGAAATGCCAAAATAATATCCATATTGGTTGTGTGTTATAGCAATATAAATATTCTGCCAATGTAGAGGGACAGTCTCTGGTTACACATTGCCAGAAATTCAGCTTAATAAAAAGCAGATGTGCCCAAAAAGTAATTGATATTTGTCTTTTCTGGTGACTGTGCATTATCAATGAAATCTTAATTGCATCATACTTACTGTACCCAGTGTTATCCCTCAGTTTGGATATCTTGCATGGTGATCCATAACAGTGGACACCTATAGAGTTTTGCACCTTTAGTGATTCACTACATATTGAGACATGAGCGCTGTACATAACTAGTCTTAATCAGATCAGCCCAGGTCAGACACCCAGTTGTTTAGAGATAACCCAATAAAATACATTTATGTTTGTGGGTGTAATGTGAAATAAATAGGGAAGAGTTCAAGAGGTATGAATGCTTTTTCAAGGAACTGTGTGTGTATGTACAGTGGATATAAAAAGTCTACACACCCCTGTTAAAATGTCAGGTTTCTGTGCGCATGCGCATCGCGGGCCGGCAAAAGTTAAAGGAGTATTTCGTCACCAGCCTGCCAGCCAATGATCGTTGCTGGCAGGCTGGCGATTTTCAAAAAATCTAATCAGAAGCCATCTAACACATTATATTTACAAACCGGATTCCAAAAAAGTTGGGACACTATACAAATCGTGAATAAAAACTGAATGCAATGATGTGGAGGTGCCAACTTCTAATATTTTATTCAGAATAGAACATAAATCACGGAACAAAAGTTTAAACTGAGAAAATGTACCATTTTAAGGGAAAAATATGTTGAATCAGAATTTCATGGTGTCAACAAATCCCCAAAAAAGTTGGGACAAGGCCATTTTCACCACTGTGTGGCATCTCCCCTTCTTCTTACAACACTCAACAGACGTCTGGGGACCGAGGAGACCAGTTTCTCAAGTTTAGAAATAGGAATGCTCTCCCATTCTTGTCTAATACAGGCCTCTAACTGTTCAATCATCTTGGGCCTTCTTTGTTGCACCTTCCTCTTTATGATGCGCCAAATGTTCTCTATAGGTGAAAGATCTGGACTGCAGACTGGCCATTTCAGTACCCGGATCCTTCTCCTACGCAGCCATGATGTTGTGATTGATGCAGAATGTGGTCTGGTATTATCTTGTTGAAAAATGCAGGGTCTTCCCTAAAAGAGATGATGTCTGGATGGGAGCATATGTTGTTCTAGAACCTGAATATATTTTTCTGCATTGATGGTGCCTTTCCAGACATGCAAGCTGCCCATGCCACACGCACTCATGCAACCCCATACCATCAGAGATGCAGGCTTCTGAACTGAGCGTTGATAACAACTTGGGTTGTCCTTGTCCTCTTTGGTCCGGATGACATGGCGTCCCAGATTTCCAAAAAGAACTTCGAATCGTGACTCGTCTGACCACAGACCAGTCTTCCATTTTGCCACACTCCATTTTAAATGATCCCTGGCCCAGTGAAAACGCCTGAGCTTGTGGATCTTGCTTAGAAATGGCTTCTTCTTTGCACTGTAGAGTTTCAGCTGGCAACGGCGGATGGCACGGTGTATTGTGTTCACTGACAATGGTTTCTGGAAGTATTCCTGAGCCCATTCTGTGATTTCCTTTACAGTAGCATTCCTGTTTGTGGTGCAGTGTCGTTTAAGGGCCCGGAGATCACGGGCATCCAGTATGGTTTTACGGCCTTGACCCTTACGCACAGAGATTGTTCCAGATTCTCTGAATCTTCGGATGATGTTATGCACAGTTGATGATGATAGATGCAAAGTCTTTGCAATTTTTCGCTGGGTAACACCTTTCTGATATTGCTACACTATCTTTCTGCGCAACATTGTGGGAATTGGTGATCCTCTACCCATCTTGGCTTCTGAGAGACACTGCCACTCTGAGAAGCTCTTTTTATACCCAATCATGTTGCCAATTGACCTAATTAGTGTTAATTGGTCTTCCAGCTCTTCGTTATGCTCAAATTTACTTTTTCCAGCCTCTTATTGCTACTTGTCCCAACTTTTTGGGGATTTGTTGACACCGTGAAAATTGGAATCAACGTATTTTTCTTTTAAAATGATACATTTACTCGGATTAAACGTTTGATCTGTCATCTACTTTCTATTACAAATAAAATATTGACATTTGCCATCTCCACATCATTGCATTCAGTTTTTATTCACAATTTGTTTAGTGTCCCAACTTTTTTGGAATTCGGTTTGTATAAATATAAGGTGTTAAATGGCTTCTCTGCTTTTCTGCTGGTCCTTTTGGTCGGTTGGTTCCAGCAGAGGAGCAGACATCCCAGTGAGTAGCCACCAAACACCACACTTAGCCCCAGATCACCCCCCATCACCCCAATTAACCCCTTGATCACCCCTTCATCGCCCCTGTCAATCACCTAGTGAAAGGGAAAAAAGTGATCAGTGTAAACTGTCACTTTTTTTTTTTCACTGGTATTGACTTATAGGTTTTAGGATAGTTTAGGCCCCTTGGTTAGGTAGTTAGCGTTGGTTAGCGCCCAGCCCACCGCACCGCCGTCACTGATTCGCTGATTAGCATATCGCTAATCAGCTTTTGTACTTTTATAGTATCTGTAAGTGATCAAAACTGATCACAGTCAGATCTATAATAGTATTAGTGTCACCTTAGCTCGCCCTCCACCCAAAACGCAGTGTTTGCCCGATCAGGCCTGATCGGTCGCCCACACGTGCGTTCACCCACGCCCGCCCCGCCGCAGTGACAAAAAATTATAATTTTTTTGATCACTGCACAATCACTTTATAAGCGCTGCGGCGATAAAAAAAATCAGTTTTGATATTTTTTATCAATCGCAGCGGCCTCCGGTACTTCGCTAGCCTCCCCTTTGTAAGACAGGCTTGCTTTTTTTCTTGGGTAGTCTCAGGGAATACCCCTAAATTTAGTAGTCCAAATGTCAAACAGGGGGTATTCTTCTGAAGAGGCCTACAGGATTCTGACCCAGTCGGATGAGGAATGGGAACCCTCATCTGATGAATCTAGCGGGTCAGAATATGAACCTGTAGAAAGCAGTGGCAGTCTGACCCAAAGTTCGGACGAGGAGGTTGAGGTCCCTGATAGCACCAGGCGTAACCGGCCCCGTGTCGCTAGACCACAGGTTGCGCAGGATCCGTTTCAAGGGCAGCAGAGTGGGGCTGGCGCTGTCGGATTACGTGGTGAGGCATACACCAGCAGCGCAGCCCATCCTGGACCTAGTACCAGCACTGCCGTACAACATTGTGAAGTGGCGAGCACCAGAAGGGCAGTTGAAGCTGGTACGGTGGCACGTGCAATAGTTACCCCGTCGCAGCCACCGCACAGACAGGCCCGTAGAGCACCTAGAGTCCCTGAGGTGCTGGCAAACCCTGATTGGCAGTCCCCAACTTCAGCTGCACCTGTAGTTCCCCCTTTCACCAGCCAGTCTGGAGTTCGGGTTGAGACAGCTCAGATCGGTTCGGCACTGGGATTTTTTGAGCTGTTCTTGACTGCGGAGCTCTTGGACTTAGTCGTGGCAGAAACAAATCGGTATGCCACTCAATTTATAGCCGCCAACCCGGGAAAGTTTTATGCCCAGCCTTTCCGGTGGAAACCAGTCCAAGTTTCCGAAATTAACATTTTTCTGGGCCTTCTCCTCAACATGAGTCTAACCAAAAAGCATGAATTGCGGTCATATTGGTCCACGAACCCAATTCATCACATGCCCATGTTCTCTGCTGCTATGTCCAGGACACGATTTGAGACCATCCTGCGTTTCCTGCACTTTAGCGACAACAGCACCTCCCGTCCCAGAGGCCACCCAGCTTTTGACCGGCTCCACAAAATTCGGCCCCTCATAGACCACTTCAACAACAAATTTGCAGATTTGTATACCCCTGAGCAAAACATCTGCGTAGACGAGTCCCTTATACATGGGGTCAAATTGTATAAGCTCTGTGAAAGGGCCACAGGCTATACCCACAAATTTCGGATCTATGAGGGAAAAGATCAGACCCTGGAGCCGGTCGGTTGCCCTGACTACCTGGGGAGCAGTGGGAAGACAGTCTGGGACTTGGTGTCACCCTTATTTGGCAAGGGGTACCATCTTTATGTGGACAATTTTTACACAAGTGTGCCCCTCTTCAGGCATTTGTTCCTAGAACAGATTGGCTGCTGTGGCACCGCGCGACCTAGTCGCCGGGGCTTCCCCCAATGGCTCGTTACCACCCGTCTTGCAAGGGGGGAGAGGGCTGCCTTGTGTAACAAAGAACTGCTCGCGGTGAAATGGAGAGACAAGCGTGACGTTTACATGCTCTCCACCATTCACGCAGACACGACAATACAAATTGAACGGGCAACCAGTGTCATTGAAAGGCCCCTCTCAGTCCACAACTATAACCTTCACATGGGAGGGGTGGACTTCAATGACCCGATGTTGGCTCCCTATTTAGTTTCCCGACGCACCAGACGCTGGTATAAGAAGGTGTCTGTATATTTGATTCAATTGGCTGCATATAATAGTTTTGTTCTCTACAGTAAGGCTGGGAGAACAGGATCCTTCCTCAAATTTCAGGAAGAGATCATCGAGAACCTCCTGTATCCAGGAGGTTCCGTGGCCCCATCCACCAGTGTAGTGAGCCGTCTACACGAGCGACATTTCCCCAATGTTGTTGCTGGTACCTCAACCCAACCGTCACCCCGAAAAAGATGTCGTGTCTGTAGCAGGAGTAAAATAAGGCGTGACACCCGCTATTTCTGTCCTGACTGCCCTGACCACCCTGCCCTATGCTTAGGGGAGTGTTTCCGGAAGTACCACACACAGATACACTTAGCATAGGGATTGCATCTCACAGGACAGGCACACAAGGCTATTAGGGCCGTTACACTCACAGCTGCTGCAAACCTCTCCTTTCACCTGGGACAAAGTGCATAATGTACTTTGCCACATCTCTGGGCGATTTGCGCTTTGCACATTGCCCCATGGGGAAGGAGAGGTTTGTCCTATAAAGGTAAAAAAAAAGAAAAAAAGAACCGGTAAGCAAAAAAGTTAACGTTCTGTTCAAAAATTAAATAAAGTTTATATGTTCCGTTCAAATTTTATTATAATGTTAATAAATTTATTGCGTTGCGGCATGGTTTTTTCTTTTTTGTTTTGTTTTTTTTACCTTCCAGGTGGACCAACCGATCGACTAGCTGCAACACTGATGTGCATTCTGACAGAAGCATTGCGCTGCTGTCAGATTACACGCAAGTCGGTGTATGCGGCGCTGCAAGACGAGATTTCTCCTCTGCAGTAAAAGATACGTTTGCCGAGGCATGAGCTGAGGAGGCGGCGGTGTTCATATACTTTGGCAAACACTTTGTATATATAAAAAGAAAAAAAAAAAAATCCCGGCAATGATTTATTCATTCACATCGATTGATGTGAATGGAGAAATCTGGTTTGCCAGGGCATACGAGCTAAGTGGGTATGGATGTTGGGCGGAGCTCCTATGTCCTGGCAGACGCCTTTCCCCTCCTTTTTTTTTTGGCAGAGATTTTTTCATCCACATTGATCGATGCGAATGAAGAAATCTGTGCCGTTCATTTTTTTCTTTCAGCCCAGAGGCTGAACGAAAAAAAAAAATCTCATTACCCGTATGCTCAATATAAGGAGAATAGCAGAAACTCCTAATGCTGGCCATACATGTAATGATTGCGGAGACCCTCAAATGCCAGGGCAGTACAAACACCCCACAAATGACCCCATTTTGGAAAGAAGACACCCCAAGGTATTCGCTATGGGGCATATTGAGTCCATGAAAGATTGAAATTTTTGTCCCAAGTTAGCGGAAAGGGAGACTTTGTGAGAAAAAACAAAAAAATATCAATTTCCGCTAACTTGTGCCAAAAAAAAAAAATTCTATGAACTCGCCATGCCCCTCATTGAATACCTTGGGGTGTCTTATTTCCAAAATGGGGTCACATGTGGGGTATTTATACTGCCCTGGCATTTTAGGGGCCCTAAAGCGTGAGAAGAAGTCTGGGATCCAAATGTCTAAAAATGCCCTCCTAAAAGGAATTTGGGCCCCTTTGCGCATCTAGGCTGCAAAAAAGTGTCACACATCTGGTATCGCCGTACTCAGGAGAAGTTGGGAAATGTGTTTTGGGGTGTTATTTTACATATACACATGCTGGGTGAGATAAATATCTTGGTCAAATGCCAACTTTGTATAAAAAAATTGGAAAAGTTGTCTTTTGCCGAGATATTTCCCTCACCCAGCATGGGTATATGTAAAAGGACACCCCAAAACACATTGCCCTACTTCTTCTGAGTACGGCGATACCAGATGTGTGACACTTTTTTGCAGCCTAGGTGGGCAAATGGGCCCACATTCCAAAGAGCACCTTTCGGATTTCACAGGGCATTTTTTGCAGATTTTGATTTCAAACTACTTCTAACACAGTAGGGCCCCTAAAAGGCCAGGGCAGTATAACTACCCCACAAGTGACCCCATTTTAGAAAGAAGACACCCCAAGGTATTTTGTGATGGGCATAGTGAGTTCATGGAAGTTTTAATTTTTTGTCACAAGTTAGTGGAATATGAGACTTTGTAAGGAAAAAAATAAATAAAAATAAATCATCATTTTCCGCTAACTTGTGACAAAAAATAAAAGGTTCTATGAACTCACTATGCCCATCAGCGAATACCTTAGGGTGTCTACTTTCCGAAATGGGGTCATTTGTGGGGGTTTTCTACTGTCTGGGCATTGTAGAGCCTCAGGAAACATGACAGGTGCTCAGAAAGTCAGAGCTGCTTCAAAAAGCGGAAATTCACATTTTTGTACCATAAGTTATAAATGCTATAACTTTTACCCAAACCATTTTTTTTTTTACCCAAACATTTTTTTTTTTATCAAAGACATGTAGAACAATAAATTTAGAGAAAAATTTATATATGGATGTTGTTTTTTTGAAAAATTTTACAACTGAAATTGAAAAATGTCATTTTTTTGCAAAAATTTCGTAAAATTTCGATTAATAACAAAAAAAGTAAAAATGTCAGCAGCAATGAAATACCACCAAATAAAAGCTCTATTAGTGAGAAGAAAAGGAGGTAAAATTCATTTGGGTGGTAAGTTGCTTGACCGAGCAATAAACGGTGAAAGTAGTGTAGTGCAGAAGTGTAAAAAATGGCCTGGTCATTAAGGGTGTTTAAGCTAGGGGGGCTGAGGTGGTTAATGTGACCTATAAACTGTACAACTCAATTGAAAAACAAACTGAAATCTTTTAGGTAGAGAGAAGAAAAATATAAAAATAAAATAATATGGTTGCATAAGTGTGCACACCCTTAAACTAATACTTTGTTGAAGCACCTTTTGATTTTATTACAGCACTCAGTCTTTTTGGGTATGAGTCTATCAGCATGGCACATTTTGACTTTTGACACTCTTTGCAAAAACACTCCAAATCTGTCAGATTGCGAGGACATCTCCTGTGCACAGCCCTCTTCAGATCACCCCACAGATTTTCAATCGGATTCAGGTCTGGGCTCTGGCTGGGCAATTTCAAAACTTTAATCTTCTTCTGGTGAAGCCATTCCTTTGTTGATTTGGATGTATGCTTTGGGTCGTTGTCATGCTGAAAGATGAAGCTTTCTAGCAGAAGCCTAAAGGTTTTGTGCCAATATTGACTGGTATTTGGAACTGTTCATAATTCCCTCTAGCTTAACTAAGGCCCCAGTTCCAGCTGAAGAAAAACAGCCCCAAAGCATGATGCTGCCATGCTTCACTGTGGTTATGGTGTTCTTTTGGCAATGTGCAGTGTTGTTTTTGCACCAAACATATCTTTTGGAATTATGGCCAAAAAGTTCAACCATGGGGTTTCATCAGACCATAACACCTTTTCCCACATGCTTTTGGGAGACTTCAGATGTGTTTTTGAAAAATGTAGCCTGGCTTGGATGTTTTTCTTTGTAAAAAAAAAGGCTTTCGTCTTGCCACTCTACCCCATAGTCCAGACATATGGAGACTACGGGAGATTGTTGTCACATGTACCACACAGCCAGTACTTGCCAGATATTCCTGCAGCTCCTTTAATGTTGCTGTAGGCCTCTTGGTAGCCTCCCAGACCAGTTTTCTTCTCGTATTTTCATCAATTTTGGAGGGAGGTCCAGTTCTTGGTAATGTCACTGTTGTGCCATATTTTCTCCACTTGATGATGACTGTCTTCACTGTGTTCCATGGTATATCTAATGCCTTGGAAATTCTCTTGTACCCTTCTCCTGACTGATACCTTTTAACAATGAGATCCCTCTGATGCTTTGGAAGCTCTCTGTGGACCATGGCTTTTGCTGTGGGATGCAACTAAGAAAATTTCAGGAAAGACCAACTAGAGCAGTTGAACTTTATTTGGGGTTAATCAGAGGCACTTTAAATGATGACAGGTGTATGCTGACTCCTATTTAACATGATTTTTAATGTGATTGCTTAATTCTGAACACAGCTACATCTCCAGTTATAAGAGGGTGTGCTCACTTATGCAACCACATTATTTTAGTTTTTTTTTTTGGTTTTCTTCCCTCCACCTAAAAGATTTAAGTTTGTTTTTCAATTGAGTGGTACAGTTTATAGGTCACATTAAAGGTGGAAAAAGTTCTGAAATGATATATCTTTGTCTCATATTTTTTACAGCACAGAAACCTGACATTTTAACAGGGGTTTGTAGACTTTGTATATCCACTGTATATATCCTTTAAAAAGTATTCTTACCCCTTGAACTTTTCCACATTTTTTCACGTTACACTCACAAACTTAGTAACATAGTAACATAGTACATAAGGCCGAAAAAAGACATTTGTCCATCCAGTTCGGCCTGTTATCCTGCAAGTTGATCCAGAGGAAGGCAAAAAAAAAAACCCTGTGAGGTGGAAGCCAATTTTCCCCACTTTAGGGGAATAAAAAATTCCTTCCCAACTCCAATCAAGCAATCAGAATAACTCCCTGGATCAACGACCCCTCTCTAGTAGCTATAGCCTGTAATATTATTACGCTCCAGAAATACATCCAGGCCCCTCTTGAATTCCTTTATTGTACTCACCATCACCACCTCCTCAGGCAGAGAGTTCCATAGTCTCACTGCTCTTACCGTAAAGAAGCCTTTTCTATGTTTGTGTACAAACCTTCTTTCCTCCAGACGCAGAGGATGTCCCCTCGTCACAGTCACAGTCCTGGGGATAAATAGATGATGGGATAGATCTCTGTACTGACCCCTGATATATTTATACATATTAATTAGATCTCCCCTCAGTTGTCTTTTTTCTAAAGGGAATAACCCTAATTTTGATAATCTTTCAGGGTACTGTAGTTGCCCCATTCCAGTTATTACTTTAGTTGCCCTCCTCTGGACCTTCCCCAGCTCTGCTATGTCTGCCTTGTTTACAGGAGCCCAGAACTGTACACAGTACTCCATGTGTGGTCTGACTAGCGATTTGTAAAGTGGTAGGACTATGTTCTTATCACGGGCATCTATGCCCCTTCTGATGCAACCCATTATCTTATTGGCCTTGGCAGGAGCTGCCTGACACTGGTTTTTGCAGCTTAGTTTGCTGTTTATTAAAATTCCTAGATCCCTTTCCATGTCAGTGTTACCTTAAATATATATTTTCAAATTTTATGTGATAGACCAACATAAAGTAGCAACTACCAACAAAGTAGCAAAGTAGCAACTATGGGAGTCATATATTAATCTGAAATACACATAAATTAGCCACATTTCAGGTGTAGATTGCGATTGCATAAGTGTGCACACCCTCTTATAACTGGGGATGTAGCTGTGTTCAGAATTAAGCAATCACATTCAGAATCATGTTCAATAGGAGTCAGCATACACCTGCCATCATTTAAAGTGCCCCTGATTAACCCCAAATAAAGTTCAGCTGCTCTAGTTGGTCTTTCCTGAAATTTTCTTAGTCGCATCCCACAGCAAAAGCCATGGTCCACAGGGAGCTTCCAAAGCATCAGAGGAATCTCATTGTAAAAAGGTATCAGTTAGGAGAAGGGTACAAAAGAATTTCCAAGGCATTGGATATACCATGTGTCACAGGGCGCCGGCGATACGGTCACTCTCCGCAGCGCCGACGGCGCCCCGCCTCTGTGCAGGAGCGAGGATGCGTGCAGCGTCCTCGTCTCCTAGGTGATGGGGGGGCGGGATGGACCCGGCCGCGCACGTCTCCTCAGCACAGCCGGTGTCCTCGGTTCCCCCAGCAACCAGATTAAGCCTGAGCACCGAGCTGGGCACTCGGTGCTCAGCCATTTGCAGCAGGGTGAGTCATGTGACACTGGCCATGTCACATGACCCCTGCTAGTCAGTATTTAAACAGGCAGCCTGCTGGCCACAGGTTGCCTGTTATTTAGGTTCCACCTGTGATTTTGTCTGACCTGGTATACTTACCTTCTGCTGATTTCCTGACGATCCTCTGCCTGCTCCTTGTGTACTTTGCTGCTCTCCTGGTATTCTGACCCTGGCATCTTCCTGACGATCCTCTCCTGACTCCTTTGGTACTTCACGACTCTCCTGGTATTTATGACCCCGGCTTCTCCTGACTATTCTCTGCTTGCTCCATTTGTACTTCGTTGCTCTCCTGGTATTGACTCGGTCCGTTTACGTTCTGTTGTTTGTCTAGTCTGTCCTCCCTGCACTTATTCCAAGCTAGGGATTGCCATCCAGTTGTCCCCTGACAGTAGGACTTGCGAGGCAAGTAGGCAAGGCCAGGGGTGAGGGTGGAGCGCAGTGGTCACTTCCCTCCCCCTGTGTGTGTGTGTGTATATGCGACCGTTACACCAGGAAACACAGTGAAGACAGTCATCATCAAGTGGAGAAAATATGGCACAACAGTGACATTACCAAGAACTGGATGTCCCTCCAAAATTGATGAAAATACGAGAAGAAAACTGGTCTGGGAGGCTACCAAGAGGCCTACAGTAATATTAAAGGAGCTGCAGGAATATCTGGCAAGTACTGACTGTGTGGTACATGTGACAACAATCTCCCGTATTCTTCATATGTCTGGGCTATGGGAGTGGCAAGACGAAAGCCTTTTCTTACGAAGAAAAACATCCAAGCTAGGCTACATTTAGCAAAAACACATCTGAAGTCTCCCAAAAGCATGTGGGAAAAGGTGTTATGGTCTGATGAAACCCCAAGGTTGAACTTTTTGCCCATAATTCCAAAAGATATGTTTGGTGCAAAAACAACACTGCACATCACCAAAAGAACACCATACCCACAGTGAAGCATGGTGGTGGCAGCATCATGCTTTGGGGCTGTTTTTCTTCAGCTGGAATGGGGTGTCATTTTACATATACCCATGCTGGGTGAGAGAAATATCTTGGCAAAAGACAACTTTGTATAAAAGAATGGGAAAAGTTGTCTTTTGCCAAGATATTTCTCTCACCCAGCATGGGTATATGTAAAATGACAACCCAAAACACATTCTCCAACTTCTCCTGAATACGGAGATACCAGATGTGTGACACTTTTTTGCAGCCTAGGTGGGCAAAGGGGCCCACATTCCAAAGAGCACATTCCTAGGTGGGCAAAGGGGCCCACATTCGGATTTCACCAGCCATTTTTTACAGAATTTGATTTCAAACTCCTTACCACACATTTGGGCCCCTAGAATGCCAGGGCAGTATAACTACCCCACAAGTGACCCCATTTTGGAAAGAAGACACTCCAAGGTATTCGCTGATGGACATAGTGAGTTCATGGAAGTTTTTATTTTTTGTCACAAGTTAGTGGAATATGAGACTTTGTAAGGAAAAAAATAAAAAATCATCATTTTCCACTAACTTGTGACAAAAAATAAAAAATTCTAGGAACTCGCCATGCCCCTCACGGAATACCTTGGGGTGTCTTCTTTCCAAAATGGGGTCACTTGTGGGGTAGTTATACTGCCCTGGCATTCTAGGGGCCCAAATGTGTGGTAAGGAGTTTGAAATCTAATTCTGTAAAAAATGGCCGGTGAAATCCGAAAGGTGCTCTTTGGAATGTGGGCCCCTTTGCCCACCTAGGCTGCAAATAAGTGTCACACATCTGGTATCTCCGTATTCAGGAGAAGTTAAAGGAATGTGTTTTGGGGTGTCATTTTACATATACCCATGCTGGGTGAGAGAAATATCTTGGCAAAAGACAACTTTTCCCATTTTTTTATACAAAGTTGGCATTTGACCAACATATTTCTCTCACCCAGCATGGGTATATGTAAAATGACACCCCAAAACACATTCCCCAACTTCTCCTGAGTACGGCGATACCACATGTGTGACACTTTTTTGCAGCCTAGATGCGCAAAGGTGCCCAAATTCCTTTTAGGAGGGCATTTTTAGACATTTGGATACCAGACTTCTTCTCACGCTTTGGGGCCCCTAAAATGCCAGGGCAGTATAAATACCCCACATGTGACCCCATTTTGGAAAGAAGACACCCCAAGGTATTCAATGAGGTACATGGCGAGTTCATAGAAAAAAAAAATTTTGGGCACAAGTTAGCGGAAATTGATTTTTTTGATTTTTTTCTCACAAAGTCTCCCTTTCCGCTAACTTGGGACAAAAATTTCAATCTTTCATGGACTCAATATGCCCCTCAGCGAATACCTTGGGGTGTCTTCTTTCCAAAATGGTGTTATTTGTGGGGTGTTTGTACTGCCCTGGCATTTGAGGGTCTCCGCAATCATTACATGTATGCCCAGCATTAGGAGTTTCTGCTATTCTACTTATATTGAGCATACGGGTAATGAGATTTTTTTTTTCCGTTCAGCCTCTGGGCTGAAAGAAAAAAATGAACGGCACAGATTTCTTCATTCGCATCGATCAATGTGGATGAAAAAATCTCTGCCAAAAAAAAAAAGGAGGGGAAAGGCGTCTGCCAGGACATAGGAGCTCCGCCCAACATCCATACCCACTTCGCTCGTATGCCCTGGCAAACCAGATTTCTCCATTCACATCAATCGATGTGGATGAATAAATCATTGCCAGGATTTTTATTTTATTTTTTATATACAAAGTGTTTGCCAAAGCATAGGAACACCGCCACCTCCTCAGCTCATATGCCTCGGCAAACGTATCTTTTACTGCAGAGTAGAAATCTCGTCTTGCAGCACCGCATACACCGACTTGCGTGTAATCTGACAGCAGCGCAATGCTTTTGTCAGAATGCACATCAGTGCTGCAGCTAGTCGATCGGTTGGTCCACCTGGAAGGTAAAAAAAAAAAAGAAAAAACCAGGCCGCAACACAATAATTTTATTAACTTTGGAAGAGAACATATAAACTTTAACTTTTTAAACTGAACATTAACCTTTTTGCTTACTGGTGTTTTTTTTTTTTTTTGTTTTTTTTTACCTTTATAGAACAAACCTCTCCTTCCCCATGGGTCAATGTGCAAAGCGCAAATCGCCCAAAGATGTGGCGAAGTGCGTTATGCACTTTGTCCCATGTGAAAGGAGACGTTTGCAGCAGCTGTGAGTGAATGGGCCCTAATAGCCCTGTGTGCCTGTCTGGTGAGATGTGATCCCTCTTCTAGGTGTACCTGTGTGTGGTACTTCCGGAAACACTCTCCTAAGCATAGGGCAGGGTGGTCAGGACAGTCAGGACAGAAATAGCGGGTGTCACGCCTTATTCCACTCCTGCTACAGACACGACATCTTTTTCGGGGTGACGGTTGGGTTGAGGTACCAGCAACGACATTGGGGAAATGTCGCTCGTGTAGACGGCTAACTACACTGGTGGATGGGGCCACGGAACCTTCTGGATACAGGAGGTTCTCGATGATCTCTTCCTGGAATTTGAGGAAGGATCGTGTTCTCCCACCCTTACTGTAGAGAACAAAACTATTATACAGAGCCAATTGAATCAAATATACAGACACCTTCTTATACCAGCGTCTGGTTCTGCGGGAAACTAAATACGGAGACAACATCTGGTCATTGAAGTCCACCCCTCCCATGAGCAAATTATAGTCGTGGACTGAGAGGGGCTTTTCAATGACACGGGTTGCTCGCTCAATTTGGATTGTCGTGTCTGCGTGAATGGAGGAGAGCATGTAAACGTCACGCTTGTCTCTCCATTTCACCGCGAGCAGTTCTTTGTTACACAAGGCAGCCCTCTCCCCCCTTGCAAGACGGGTGGTAACGAGCCGTTGGGGGAAGCCCCGGCGACTAGGTCGCACGGTGCCACAGGCGCAAATCCGTTCTAGAAACAAATGCCTAAAGAGGGCCACACTTGTGTAGAAATTGTCCACATAAAGATGGTACCCCTTGCCGAATAAGGGTGACACCAAGTCCCAGACTGTCTTCCCACTGCTCCCCAGGTAGTCAGGGCAACCGACCGGCTCCAGGGTCTGATCTTTTCCCTCATAGACACGAAATTTGTGGGTATAGCCTGTGGCCCTTTCACAGAGCTTATACAATTTGACCCCATACCGGGCACGCTTGCTTGGGATGTATTGTTTGAAGCCAAGGCGCCCGGTAAAATGTATTAGGGACTCGTCTATGCAGATGTTTTGCTCTGGGGTATACAAATCTGCAAATTTCTAGTTGAAATGGTCTATGAGGGGCCGAATTTTGTGGAGCCGGTCAAAAGCTGGGTGGCCTCTGGGACGGGAGATGGTGTTGTCGCTAAAATGCAGGAAACGCAGGATGGTCTCAAATCGTGTCCTGGACATAGCAGCAGAGAACATGGGCATGTGATGAATTGGGTTCGTGGACCAATATGACCGCAATTCATGCTTTTTAGTTAGACCCATGTTGAGGAGAAGGCCCAGAAAATTTTTAATTTCGGAAACTTGGACTGGTTTCCACCGGAAAGGCTGGGCATAAAAGCTTCCCGGGTTGGCGGTTATAAATTGTGTGGCATACCGATTTGTTTCTGCCACAACTAAGTCTAAGAGCTCCGCAGTCAAGAACAGCTCAAAAAATCCCAGGGCCGAACCGATCTGAGCCGTCTCAACCCGAACTCCAGACTGGGCGGTGAAAGGGGGAACTAATGGTGCGGCTAAAGTTGGTGACTGCCAATCAGGGTTTGCCAGCACCTCAGGGATTCTAGGGGCTCTACGGGCCTGTCTGTGCGGTGGCTGCGACGGGGTAACTACTGCACGTGCCACCGTACCAGCTTCAACTGCCCTTCTGGTGCTCGCTACTTCACCATGTTGTACGGCAGTGCTGGTACTAGGTCCAGGAAGGGCTGCGCTGCTGGTGTATGCCTCACCACGTGATCCGGCAGCGACAGCCCCACTCTGCTGCTCTTGAAGCGGATCCTGCGCAACCTGTGGTCTAGCGACATGGGGCCGTGTACGCCTGGTGCTATCAGGGACCTCAGCCTCCTCGTCCGAACTTTGGGTCAGAGAGCCACTGCTTTCTACAGGTTCATATTCTGACCCGCTAGATTCGTCAGATGAGGGTTCCCACTCCTCATCCGACTGGGTCAGAATCCTGTAGGCCTCATCAGAAGAATACCCCCTGTTTGACATTTGGACTACTAAATTTAGGGGTATTCCCTGAGACAAGAAAAAAAGCAAGCCTGTCTTACAAAGGGGAGGCTAGCGAAGTACCGGAGGCCGCTGCGGTTGATAAAAAATATCAAAACTGATTTTTTTATCGCCGCTGCGCGTGTAAAGTGAATGTGCAGTGATCAAAAAATATATATTTTTTGTCACTGCGGCGGGGTGGGCGTGGGTGAACGCACGTGTGGGCGACCGATCAGGCCTGATCGGGCAAACACTGCGTTTTGGGTGGAGGGCGAGCTAAGGTGACACTAATACAATTATAGATCTGACCGTGATCAGTTTTGATCACTTACAGATACTATAAAAGTACAAATGCTGATTAGCGATACGCTAAACAGCGAATAAGTGACTGCGGTGCGGTGGGCTGGGCGCTAACTGATCCCTAAACTACCTAACCAAGGGGCCTAAACTATCCCTAAAACCTAACAGTCAATACCAGTGGGAAAAAAAAGTGACAGTTTACACTGATCACTTTTTTCCTTTCACTAGTGATTGATAGGGGCGATCAAAGGGGTGATCAAAGGGTTAATTGGGGTGCAGGGGGGTGATCTGGGGCTAAAGTGTACTGTTGGTGCTACTCACAGTTCAGTCTGCTCCTCTGCTGGATCCAACCGACGAAATGGACCAGCAGAGGAGCAGACAAGCCATATAACAGATCATATTTACTAATATGATCTGTTATACGGCTTGTGATTCGTTTTTTTGAAAATCGCCAGCCTGCCAGCCAATGATCGTTGCTGGCAGGCTGGTGACGAACTTGTACTTTAACTTTTGCCGGCCCGCGATGCGCATGCGCGGGCCGGCTCTGACCGAAATCTCGCGTCTCGCGAGATGACGCACGGATGCGTCCAGGAGGAATGAATCAACCACCTTCCGGACGCATCCGTGCGTTAGGCGGTCGGGAGGTGGTTAAAATACAAAGGGAGTGTGTCGTCTTTAATTTTATACCTTTTTGAGATCATTTCATTTTCAACTAACAGTATTTTCATACTAAGTAATTTTGACATGGGGTGCCCAAATATTTGCATGCCACTGTATATATATATGCGGATGTAGTAGAGTTAGCACTGATTTATGAGACGTGTTATCTAGACTAAATGCGTTAAGCTTTTTTTGTCTCAAGATAACAATGAGTTAAGAAATTTGAGTTAAGAGCTTGAGTGCTAACCCTGCTACATCTGTACATATATATATATATATATATATATATATATATATATATATATATACAGTACAGACCAAAAGTTTGGTTTGGACACACCTTCTCATTCAAAGAGTTTTCTTTATTTTCATGACTATGAAAATTGTAGATTCACACTGAAGGCATCAAAACTATGAATTAACACATGTGGAATTATATACATAACAAACAAATGTGAAACAACTGAAAATATGTCATATTCTAGGTTCTTCAAAGTAGCCACCTTTTGCTTTGATTACTGCTTTGCACACTCTTGGCATTCTCTTGATGAGCTTCAAGAGGTAGTCCCCTGAAATGGTTTTCACTTCACAGGTGTGCCCTGTCAGGTTTAATAAGTGGGATTTCTTGCCTTATAAATGGGGTTGGGACCATCAGTGGCGTTGAGGAGAAGTCAGGTGGATACACAGCTGATAGTCCTACTGAATAGACCGTTAGAATTTGTATTATGGCAAGAAAAAAGCAGCAAGTAAAGAAAAACGAGTGGCCATCATTACTTTAAGAAATGAAGGTCAGTCAGTCAGCCGAAAAATTGGGAAAACTTTGAAAGTAAGGGCTATTTGACCATGAAGGAGAGTGATGGGGTGCTGCGCCAGATGACCTGGCCTGCACAGTCACCGGACCTGAACCAAATCGAGATGGTTTGGGGTGAGCTGGACCGCAGAGTGAAGGCAAAAGGGCCAACAAGTGCTAAGCATCTCTGGGAACTCCTTCAAGACTGTTGGAAGACCATTTCAGGGGACTACCTCTTGAATCTCATCAAGAGAATGCCAAGAGTGTGCAATGAGAAGGTGTGTCCAAACTTTTGGTCTGTACTGTATATATATATATATATATATATATATTACATGTTAATACACATTTTTCAGTATATTCATATGCACATTTTATCTTAAGCCCTTGACTTAAATGGATTGTCTCACTTCAGTAAGTGGCATTTATCATGTAGAGAAAGTTAATACAAGCAACTTACTAATATACTGTGTGGGGTTTCGCTCTGGTAGACAGGATTAGCGGACGCAGTATAGAGGCAACAACAAGTTCTTTGGATCAAACAGTTCAGTGTTTTATTTACACTTTAGGCAAGTGACAAAACAAGCAGTCATATTCCAACAAAAAGTCACCTTGCGGTGTTGGTGGTAATTCACACCATGCTGCATTTCTGCCTTAGAGAGTCCTTGCTGATAGTAGCTCCAACCTGTTTTCACGCCAAACATGTAGCACCAGATCCTATTTAACCTGTTCCGGACATAGTGCCTACCGGTATGCCCTGATTTCCGGATCCTTAAAGGGGTGTTCTCATCTTGCTACTTTATTCTCAGTTGCTGCCAGCTAGCTGTTCACTTCCTGGTTTTTCTGCAGCTATGGCTGGGCGGGCTTAGGCAGCTAGAGTGAAGGCCGGCCACGCCTCCTTATGACATCACACTGAGAGCTAAGTCCTGAGTGCTCATTCATGTGAAAAGTATGACTCATCAGTCTGGCAGCCTGCAGTGTCTGAGGCCCCTCTCCCTGCTGGGGAATCATCAGAGAGCCATGTGAAGTGAGCTCGGTGCACAGTAACACGTGGCTGTTTTGCAGCTTTACACATAAAATCTCTGTCTGATCTTTTACAAACCCATTCTGTGCATCAAAAACTATAATTCCATATTATACATTAGCCCAAAAGCTTGACCAACCCCCACCCACCAGCACTGATGCAGATTTGTTTCCATTATAGCTGTACTCTAGTTGTGTATAAACCTCACACTATGTATCTGTATAGATGCATATACAGCTCAGCTACATATGTCTTCTCAAGTCCCCTAACATCACTTTGGCTAAATGGCTTCCTATACAGCCCTACTACATCTTTATTCTACTCCCCCACTAGCACTGTGTATGAAAAGCTTCATATACAGCTCTGCTACATCTGTCTGTTTATCTCTTCAACCAGCATTGTGTCAGAACAGCCGCATATTCAGCTCTGCTACATCTGTTTCTCCTTCACCAGCATTGATGCTGACCTGCCACATATACAGCCCTGCTACATCTGTTTTTATCTTCAACCAGCACTGTGTCAGAACACCCGCATATTCAGCTCTGCTACATCTGTTTCTCTTTCACCAGCATTGATGCTGACCTGCCACATATACAGCTCTGCTACATCTGTTTTTATCTTCAACCAGCACTGTGTCAGAACACCAGCATATTCAGCTCTGCTACATCTGTTTCTCTTTTACCAGCATTGATGCTGACCTTCCGCATATTCAGCTCTGCTACATCTGTTTCTCTTTCACCAGCATTGATGCTGACCTGCCACATATACAGCTCTACTACATCTGTTTTTATCTTCAACCAGCTCTGTGTCAGAACACCCGCATATTCAGCTCTTTTTTCATTTTTGTTTTTACTCAGACCAACTTGGTTCTTATAGATCCAGTGGGTCTGATGCCTCTATAATACACTGCAGTACACTGTATAGTGTACTGCAGTGTATTTTCTATTACACTTAGCCTGGCCAGGCTCCTTTCTTCCCAGCAAGAGCCTGATCAGGCTTAGGCCGAATGCACACGGCCGTGTTCTATGGCCGAGAGTGGTCCGTGGTATGCCGGGCTGGATTCCTGTTCAAAGCAGGAGCACACACGGCATCATTGGTTGCTATGACGCATGCGCTTCATGTTGCCACTGTACTACAGTAATACACTATACGAGTGTATTACTATAGTGCAGCTGCGGCATGAAGCGCACGGCGTCATAGCAACCAATGACACCGTGCGCTCCTGCTCTGAACAGGAATCCAGCCCGGCATACCACGGACCGCTCTCGGCCGCATGCATTCGGCCTTAGGGTACTTTCACACTAGCGGCAGGACAGCCTGCCGGATCAGTCCTGTCGCTATTTTGCCGTGCCGCCTCTCCGTCCCCATTGACTATAATGGGGAGGGGGCGGAGCTCCGGCGCAGTACGGCAGTGTGCTGTGAGAGGCCGCCGGCCGAAAAATTTGGACCTGCAGTACTTTTCGTACGGTGGCCTCTCGCCGCGCACTGCCGGGGCTCTGCCCCCGTCCCCATGATAGTCAATACGGACAGAGCGGCGGGCGAAATAGCAGGCGGAACTAATCCGTCCTGCCGCAAGTGTGAAACTACCCTTTATGTCATGGCAAGCCGGATGCCTGTGAAGGCGTCCGGTTGCCATGGTAATCATCAGGGCAGACACAGCAGCGCAGCGCCCGGGAGGCAGCTCCATCCCTGGAAGGGGTTAACAGCTGACATCAGCTGCCAGCAAGGGGTTCCACTCAGCCAACCATGAAAAACTGAAAGAGAGGGAAGGAGGGGGGTGGGGTGGTCGGGACAGTTATCCACAGCAGGGGGGGGGGGGTAGGGACAGTTAGCCACAGGGGGGGTAGGGACACTTATCCACAGCAGGGAGGGGGGGTAGGGACAGTTATCCATAGGGGGGTAGGGACAGTTATCCACAGCAAGGGGGGAAGGGGGTAGGGACAGTTATCCACAGCAGGGGGGGGGTAGGGACAGTTATCCACAGGGAGGTAGGGACAGTTATCCAGCGGGGGGGGGGGGTTAGGGACAGTTATCCACAGCGTGGGGGAGGGCCAGTTATCCACAGAAGGGCAGCTCTCCTCACCATTCACTGACCGCGGGGATCAGAAGCTTCAAAATGGTTTTAATTTATGTTTAACCCCCCTACCCTGCAGCCCTTTGTGTTATGTGCCAGCGGGCGAGGCGGGGGGGCAGCAGTGCGGGCAGGAGGGCCGTGATCATCAGGGCGGTGCTAGGGGGGGCAGGCAGGCACGCGATCATCCGCCCGCCCCCTCTCTCAGGATGGCCGAGCGGTCCGCAGAGTGTCAGCACATTGCTGATACACTGCTTGAAATGCCTGACATCTGTGCTAGCACAGATGTCAGGTGTTTAACCCCTTCCATGCCGCGGTCCGTAGGGACCGCTGTATGGAAGAGGTTAACAGGGAGGGAGCTCCCTCCCTCTCCCATCGGGGGCTGCTGTGCCTTTTCAGCCCCCAATGGGAGAGGGAGGGGCCCCCTCCCTCCCCATCACCCACCGCTCTGCTGTGGCAGCGAGTGATGGTTACCATGGCAACCAGAGAACTTCACAGGTGTCTGGGTGTCCATTGTGCTGATCAGAGGCTGTCCATGGTGCTGATTAGACTTCTGCTAAAGGCAGAAGTCTAATCAGACTTTTTAAAGTGAAAATACAGTACAGTACACTATATAGTGTACTGTACTGTATTATACAGACATGAGACCCACCAAGTGGGTCTGGGTCAAAAAAAAAAAAGTAAAAATAAAAAAACACATTTATCACTGATTAAAAATGAAAAAAATAAAATTCCCTACACATGTTTGATATCACCACATCCGTAACGACCTGATCTATAATGGCCCAAAAAATAAAAAATAACTATGGCTCTCAGATTATGGAGACACTAAAACATGATTTTTTTTTGTTTCAAAAATGATATTATTGTGTAAAACTTACATAAATAAAAAAAGTATACATATTAGGTATCGCCGCGTCCGTAATAACTTTCTCTATAAAAATATCACATGACCTAAGAAAAACTAACGGTGTAAAAAAAGCCATTTTTTGTCACCTTACATCACAAAAAGTATAATAGCAAGCGATCAAAAAGTCACACGCACCCCAAAATAGTGCCAATCAAACCGTCATCTCATCCCACAAAAATCATACCCTACCCAAGATAATTGCCCAAAAACTGAAAAAAAATATGGCTCTCAGACTATGGAAACACTAAAACATGATTTTTTTTTGTTTCAAAAATGAAATCATTGTGTAAAACTTACATAAATAAAAAAAAGTATACATTTTAGGTATCTCCGCGTCCGTAATAACTTGCTCAATAAAAATATCTCATGACCTAATCCCTCAGATGAATACCGTAAAATTTTTTAATTAAAAACGGTGTGAAAAAAGCCATTTTTTGTCACCTTACATCACAAAAAGAGTAATAGCAAGCGATCAAAAAGTCATACGCACCCCAAAATAGTGCCAATCAAACCGTCATCTCATCCCGCAAAAATCATACCCTACCCAAGATAATCGCCCCAAAACTGAAAAAACTATGGCTCTCAGACTATGGAAACACTAAAACATAATTTTTTTTGTTTCAAAAATGAAATCATTGTGTAAAACTTACATAAATAAAAAAAAGTATACATATTAGGTATCGCCACATCCGTAATAACATGCTCTATAAAAATATCACATGACCTAACCCTCAGGTGAACAAACGGTGTAAAAAAAGCTATTTTATGTCACTTTACATCACAAAAAGTGTAATAGCAAGCGATCAAAAAGCCATATGCACCCCAAAATAGTTCCAATCAAACCGTCATCTCATCCCACAAAAAATGAGACCCTACCTAAGATAATCGCCCAAAAACTGAAAAAACTATGCTCTCAGACTATGGAGACACTAAAACATGATTTTTTTTGTTTGAAAAATGAAATCATTGTGTAAAACTTACATAAATAAAAAAATAGTATACATATTAGGTATCGCCGCGTCCATGGAAACCTGCTGTATAAAAATACCACATAATCTAACCTGTCAGATGAATGTTGCAGATAGCAACAAAAATAAACGGTGCCAAAACAGCTATTTCTTGTTACTTTGCCTCACAAAAAGGGTAATATAGAGCAACCAAAAATCATATGCACCCTAAGCTAGTACCAACAAAACTGCCACCCTATCCTGTAGTTTCTAAAATGAGGTCACTTTTTTGGAGTTTCTACTCTAGGGGTGCAGTAGGGGGGATTCATATGGTGTCAAAAAACCAGTCCAGCAAAATCTGCCTTCCAAAAACCGTATGGCATTCCTTTCCTTCTGCGCCTTGCCGTGTGCCTGTACAGTGGTTTACGACCACATATGGGGGGTTTCTGTAAACTACAGAATCAGAGCCATAAATATTGAGTTTTGTTTGGATGTTAACCCTTGCTTTGTAACTGGAAAAAAATTATTAAAATGGAAAATTTGCCAAAAAATAGCTGTTTTGGCACCATTTTTATTTTTTATTATTTACAACGTTCATCTGACAGGTTAGATCATGTGCTATTTTTATAGAGCAGGTTCTTACGGACGCGGCGATACCTAATATGTTTACTTTTTTTATTTATTTAGGTTTTACGTAGAAAATATATGGAAATGTGGTAACCTTTAAAAATTAACTTTTATTAATACTTATAATAAAATAAATGCCCTTAGATATAGGTGCAGAAAAATGGAGAGGGGTGGACATCCACCCCACTCGTGGTGAGTATACGGTACTCCTAGGGAGGGTGTAGGGAAGAGGGGGAAGGGAATGCTGGGTCTCAGCCCATATTATTACCCTGGTCAGAGGGCCCTTCTCCTGGTACACCGCAACCTCCTATACTACCACTAAATGTGTCCCTGTGCAGTGCTCCGACTGCCCAGCTTTGTCCTGAGGGGGTAGGAAAGGGGGGGGGAGGGAGTCCCTAGAGGCAGATCAGGTACACCACCCATAGATTCGCTCCCAGGTCCCTGGAATCGACTGTGAAAGGCAACACTAGACCAATGAAGATCTGTGTCCTGCAAGAAATTGTATGTTAGGGTGTCACTTCGTGAGTCACCCAACATTCATAGATAATTTGAGCTGAAAGGATCAGTAACCATAAGATGGCCCGACGCGTTTCTCTGATGTATTTCAGTTCGTCAGGGGCCCACAGGGATTGATATCAGCAACAGTATCAATGGCCTACCCTCAGGTGGGGGCAGGTCACCAAAATTTCAAACAAACTGTGCTCAACAGTGGTTAATGACAACAACTGTGTAGATATATAATTCCGACTTCACAAAACTCCCATAGTGTGGCAGTGTAACATTAGCCGCAATCACAAATGGGGGTGGAAGGATATTACTTATCTCGTCAGAAGTGATCGGTCGGTGGACCTGTTCCCACGATACAGACTAGTTCCTGTTCCTCGCCAGTCTGTGCGCTGGATCCCGCGTGTGGCAGTACCGCAGACGATGCCGGCACCGCTGCACCATTTAAAGCCGTCCGCGTCATCATTGCTCCGCCCATCATCCCGATCAGGTGACCCATCACGTGACCACAATGTCATGGCCACGTGGGGCGCCATGTGATCGCAGGTCCTGCGACCATACTAGGACAGGGAGAGATTGGTAGGGAGATTTTCACGGTGAAGGGGCGTGCTCACAGTACTTAAGTCACACCCGCTAGCCCCCTATGATGGAGTCTCATTCGAATATCTGAGTAATTAAATACCCATGAGACCACGGCGGAGATAGTGTGTGGGGATGCCCTACAGGGATAGGGATACCCCACACTGTAGCAAATGGATGAATGAAATTCCATATTCATTCAGATGGGTGGTACGCCGCTGTAGCTCACACAAAAAGTGGCGCGGCGTAACCCAGAGTATTTTGGCCGGTGGAAATAAAAAAGGTTAGGGCTATGTGATAGGACTAGATCCCCTATCATGTTATACAGGGGAGAACTTAATGCACTTCAGGCACTGTTGCATATATCACAACAATGTGCCTAGATGTTAATGACATGTCAAGAAACCATGCAATGGCAAATACAAGCCCAAATGACACCAGAGTGTGCCGCTGCGCAGGAGGTAGGGGATTAACTCAAATAAAACAACTAAATGAAAGTTGTTCATTTAATCCTTGTGGGTGGACAATTTTTAGTTGAAAGATCCACCAGGTCTCTCTTTGTAGGATCTTTTGGTCCCAGTCGCCTCCCCTATTTGGGGGTAGGACGACCTCAATACCCATGAATCGAACTTGTGAGTAATCCCTGCCATGGAACGTTGTCACATGGCGTGCCAGGGGGGTATCCCTTTGGTGACGTAGATCCCCCAGATGTTCTCCTATCCTCCTGCGCAGCTCCCGCTTTGTTTTGCCAATATATTCCAGGCCACATACACATTGTGCTCGATAGATCACCTCTCTAGTGCGGCAATTTATAAATTGTTTGATGGTATACACATTTTTTGTCACATGACCGGTAAAGTTATGCCCCTGTTTGATGTATGGGCAAGCAACACAACCACTGCAATGGTAGGAGCCATGTGGTGCTCTCAGCCATGCAGTCGGCGTGGTGCCGGCGCCCGAGTAGTGGCTATGCACCACATGATCTCTTATATTGCGCCCCCTTCGATATGTGACTTGAGCATTGGGGGGTCACCATTTTTGCAATATCTGGATCAAGCAGCAAAGTTCCCCAGTTTTTCTTCAGGATCTCTTTTATCTCTTCAGCCCCCATGTCAAAAGTGCCTATCAGACGTATCACTCTTTCCTCACTTAGGGATCTCTGTGGGTGTAACAGCCCTGTGCGGTCACAGGTAAGTGCCTTCTGATATGCTTTTCTCAAGACATGGTCTGGGAAGCCCTTTGCTAGAAATCTTTGACGGAGGTCCCTTGCTTGTTCCTTGAATTGATGGATGGAGGAGCAATTCCTTCTCATCCTCAGGTACTGACCTGTTGGAATTCCTCGTTTCAAAGGGCCGGGGTGAAAACTCTCCCACTCCAACAAACAGTTTGTGGCTGTCGGTTTTCTATAAGTTTGTGTGTGGAGTTCACCCTCCGGTCCCTTGTCAACCCGGATGTCAAGGAATGGCAAAGAAAGGGCAGACGTCTCGTACGTGAACCGAAGTCCTAGGTTGTTCACATTAAGAGTGTCCACCAGTTCTAGAAAGGTGCTCACCGACCCCCGCCAGATAATGAAGATGTCATCAATATATCTGGCCCACATCACCAGCGGTATGGTGAGTGGCCTGGGGGGGTCGGTGAACACCACTTCCCTTTCCCACCAGCCCAGGAACAGATTAGCGTACGATGGGGCACAGGGACTCCCCATCGCAGTGCCCCTGAGCTGGTGGTAAAAGGACTCGTCAAAGATGAAATAATTGCAAGTTAAGGTAAAATGCAGCAATCTCATAACAAAAGCATTATGTTTAGTAAACTGACAGCCTCTAGTAGCCAGAAATTCTGTCACTGCCCTCATACTTAGGTCGTGTGGGATGGACGAGTATAAGGCCTCCACATCGATAGAGCCTAGGAGGCAGTCGTCCTCCAAGGTAACTCCCTCTAGTCTTCCCAATAGGTCGCTGGTGTCCCTTGTGTAGGACGGCAAAGCCCTGACAAAGGGGGCCAATATCCAGTCCACATACACACCCACATTCTGATTCAGGCTATTGATGCCAGAGACAATGGGGCGTCTCTTCAGAGGTGAAGTGCCCTTATGAATTTTTGGTAAGGAATAGAATGTAGCGACTTTTGGATGTCGACACTCTAGAAATGCCAATTCATCTTGGGAGATAAGATCTTGTTCTCTGGCTTCCCTTAATATTAGGTGTAATTGTGATTGATATTGTTTAGTTGGGTTATCCTTCACTTTCTCATAGGTTTCTCGATCGGACAGTAGCCTCAGACACATTTCCCTGTATTGTGGGGTGTCTAGGACCACGATATTGCCCCCCTTGTCAGAGGGCTTTATCGTCACACACTTGTCTTTCTCGAGACTCCTTAGTGCAAGGTGTTCTTCCCTAGTACAGTTGTACGTCTTGCGGGACACCATCAGGTGATCTAGGTCAATGAGGACCTGGTGCAGAAAAACATCCACACAATTGGGGTCTCCAATCGGTGGCATCTTTCTGCTTTTGTTTTTCAGCGAAGGGAAGGGGCCTTTCCCATCCAGTGGGGTACTGTCAGAGAGACTAAAGAGGAGATGAACGTCCTGTAGGATTTCTAAAGGGACGCCTAATTCCCTACTCTCACGTTTGTTAATTAGGGAAAAGTGTTTTGACCAGCGTAATTTTCTCACGAAAAGATGGATATCTTTTACCCAGTTGAACAGATTAAAAGGAGGTGTGGGGACAAAGGACAGGCCTTTACTGAGGATTTTCAGTTCAGGCGGTGAGAGGGTTCTTTTGGATAGGTTCAAGATCTGAGTGGGGGGATCTGAGGATAAATTCAAGATCTGTGTGGGGGGTTCTGAGGGGCATTGGTGTCCGGAGGTGATTTCCTTTGTCGCAGGTGATACGGTACTGCCTGTTCTAAAAAACCACCGGCTCCTACCATCCTGACTCCCTCTGCCTCCCCTGCCCCCAGATCTTCCCCTCCCTTTCCCTCTATTTTTTCTCCCTCCGTCCCTCTCTCCTTCAGAACATCTGGGGGATCTACGTCACTAAAGGGATACCCCCCTGGCACGCCATGTGACAACGTTCCATGGCGGGGATTACTCACAAGTTCGATTCATGGGTATTGAGGTCGTCCTACCCCCAAATAGGGGAGGCGACTGGGACCAAAAGATCCTACAAAGAGAGACCTGGTGGATCTTTCAACTAAAAACTGTCCACCCACAAGGATTAAATGAACAACTTTCATTTAGTTGTTTTATTTGAGTTAATCTCCTACCTCCTGCTCAGCGGCACACTCTGGTGTCATTTGGGCTTGTATTTGCCATTGCATGGTTTCTTGACATGTCATTAACATCTAGGCACATTGTTGTGATATATGCAACAGTGCCTGAAGTGCATTAAGTTCTCCCCTGTATAACATGATAGGGGATCTAGTCCTATCACATAGCCCTAACCTTTTTGATTTCCACCGGCCAAATAATCTGGGTTACGCCGCGCCACTTTTTGTGTGAGCTACAGCGGCGTACCGCCCATCTGAATGAATATGGAATTTCATTCATCCATTTGCTACAGTGTGGGGTATCCCTATCTCTGTAGGGTATCCCCACACACTATCTCTGCCGTGGTCTCATGGGTATTTAATTACTCAGATATTCGAATGAGACTCCATCATAGGGGGCTAGCGGGTGTGACTTAAGTACTGTGAGCACGCCCCTTCACCGTGAAAATCTCCCTACCAATCTCTCCCTGTCCTAGTATGGTCGCAGGACCTGCGATCACATGACGCCCCACGTGGCCATGATGTTGTGGTCACGTGATGGGTCACCTGATCGGGATGATGGGCGGAGCAATGATGACGCGGACAGCTTTAAATGGTGCAGCGGTGCCGGCGTCGTCTGCGGTACTGCCACACGCGGGATCCAGCGCACAGACTGGCGAGGAACAGGAACTAGTCTGTATTGTGGGAACAGGTCCACTGACCAGTCACTCCTGATGAGATAATTAATATCCTTCCACCCCCATGTGTGATTGCGGCTAATGTTACACTGCCACACTATGGGAGTTTTGTGAAGTTGGAATTATATATCTGCACAGTTGTTGTCATTAACCACTGTTGAGCACAGTTTGTTTGAAATTTTGGTGACCTGCCCCCACCTGAGGGTAGGCCATTGATACTGTTGCTGATATCAATCCCTGTGGGCCCCTGACGAACTGAAATACATCAGAGAAACGCGTCGGGCCATCTTATGGTTACTGATCCTTTCAGCACAAATTATCTATGAATGTTGGGTGACTCACGAAGTGACACCCTAACATACAATTTCTTGCAGGACACAGATCTTCATTGGTCTAGTGTTGCCTTTCACAGTCGTTTCCAGGGACCTGGGAGCGAATCTGTGGGTTGTGTACCTGATCTGCCTCTAGGGACTCCCTCCCCCCCCTTTCCTACCCCCTCAGGACGAAGCTGGGCAGTTGGAGCACTGCACAGGGACACATTTAGGGGTAGTATAGGAGGTTGCGGTGTACCAGGAGAAGGGCCCTCTGACCAGGGTAATAATAGGGGCTGAGACCCAGCATTCCCTTCCCCCTCTTCCCTAAACCCTCCTTAGGAGTACCGTATACTCACCACGAGTGGGGTGGATGTCCACCCCTCTCCATTTTTCTGCACCTATATCTAAGGGCATTTATTTTATTATAAGTATTAATAAAAGTTAATTATTAAAGGTTACCACATTTCCATATATTTTCTACGCAATTACCAGGTACCTATTACTCGAACGGTCTATCTCTTAGTTAGTCTACAGTCCGTTATTTAGGTTTTACACAATAATATCATTTTTTAAAAAAAAAAAATCATGTTTTAGTGTCTCCATAGTCTGAGAGTCATTGTGGGGAGCATACGCCTTTTTGATCGCCTGGTGTTAACGCTAAGGTGACAAAACAAATGTTTTTTTAGCACAGTTTTCATTTGATTTTTTTTGATAGTGTTCACCTGAGGGGTTATGTCATATGATATTTTTATAGAGTCGGTCGTTATGGACGTGGCGATTCCTAAAATGTATACTTTCTTTTATTTTTTTTCAACTTTTTGATCGCTTGCTATTACACTTTTTGTGATGTAAGGTAACAGTTTTTTAGTTTTTTTTACGGTGTTCACCTTTAGGGTTTAGGTCATGGGGTATTTTTATAGAGTAGGTTTTTACAGACGTGGCGATACCTAATATGTCTAGTTTTTTTTATTCTTTTTACGTTTAACATAAAAAAGCATTTTTCTAACAAAAAAAATCATGTTTTAGTCTGAGAGCCATAGTTTTTTTATTTTTTGGGCCATTGTCTCATCTAGGGGCTCATTTTTTGCGGGATGAGGTGATGGTTTGATTGGTACTATTTTGGCATACATACGACTTTCTTGATCACTTTTATTACCTTTTTTGGGAAGTAAGGTGGGCAAAATTTCTATTTCATCATAGTTATTTTATTTATTTATTTTATAGCGTTCACCGTGCGGGGAAAGTAACATGACCGTTTTATAGATCAGGTCGTTACAGATGCGGTGATATCAAACATGTGTAGGGAATTTTATTTTTTAAATTTTTAATCAGTGATAAATGTGTTTTTTTATTTTAACTTTTTTACCGCCCGCACCTCCCCCCCTTCCCCCTGCACAGCCCGCCGGCACATCACAAAGAGGGATGCAGGACGGGCGGTTAAACATAAAAAAAAGCATTTTGACGTTTCTGATCCTCGGGGATCAGAAACTTCCAAAAGCGCTGCAAGCCGCAGGTCTGAATTGACCTGTGGTTTGCAGCGATCACCGATACGGGGGAGGGGGGGTCAACAGGACCCCCCTCGGCATTGACCCAGGGTGCCTGCTGATTGATTTCAGCAGGCACCCAGTTCTGCCCACCGCTCACCTTAAGTACCAGGACATCAGGGCGTACCTGTACGCCCTGTGTCCCTAACAGTTTAATGGAGAACACTAGGAATTGATAGCAATTTTATGTTTTGGTCAGAAAAGACAGATTTATGTGATAGATAGATAGATAGATAGATAGATAGATAGATAGATAGGAGCAAGAATTCCACCCAGAATAAGCTTCAATAAGCTTATTCACACATGCAACTTTTCAGTCCTCTTACTGGGACTTTTCTCTGTTTTTTCATTTAGATAGATAGATAGATGGACGGACAGACAGACAGGTAGATAGGAAATTCATAAAAGTGAAGTTAAAAATGTGCTTCTTCCTTGTTCATACAAATTGCAGAAATGGAGACATACAGTATGAGAAGCAGAGATGGATTGACAGAACAAATCATTTTCCAGTAGATGTCTGCTATAGGAATGAAAGGACAAGCATATTTTTCTGAGATACTTTACTATAAGTGTTTAGTAAACACTGATCTACATGATTTCATTTATGTGGGCAAACGTCAGAATTTCTGATTTATTATTTGGTTCAGTAATTTAATGTTACATTACTGTTTGTGGCTTAACATATTGTTTGATAGAAAAGCAACACTGCATAAAAATATCATCCATACAACCTGAAAGTGCTAACAGCTCTCAAGCCAAGTACATGTCTCTTCAATTAAGATCATCCACGCTGAGGTATGAGACCATTTGCTATGCTGTAAGGAATCTAGATATTGCCCGGGGATCTTTCAGAAATCGTCAGCTGGAGATGCATTCAACTGGAAAATGCAGCTTGACTACAAATCTAAGTGTCTAAGATATTAGACACTTTAAGTAAACTGTAGAGCAGCAATTTTGCATTTATTATCAGTTACAGAACGTCTGCCCTGGGGCACTTAACAGCGGCGTGATAAATGAACCAGTGCTTCAGATACAAAGACACACGAACAATACATTTGTCTCGATATGTTCCTAAATTCTGCAATTTACTCTTAAACACAAGGCTAGAAAAAAAAGTGTAGCAAACTGTGTCGTAGAGCTATAATGTGCGCAAGGCGAGCAGCAAGGGATGGGAAGTGGCCATGCTGCTGATGGTGCATGCAGGTGAAACTGTGCCTAGCTATACCTAGCTTCATGTCCCAGTTTGCAGGGCGGCGCAGGACACCACTCTCGAAGTCAGACCAGTGCAACCAGGTGGTCGGTTGGATTGCAGCAGATAATGCTTCCAGTCGGTTAGGCACCACCCTGTCTTCCACAAAGTCCAGTCTCAGTAGCCAAGAGTCTGGTCAACAGAATCCTCACCCTTATACTCCTTCCTCCCACCATGGAGAGTCTTGGCAAACAAGTGATCCCACACTCAGATATTCCGAGGAGCTCTTTTCATCGCCATTCCTTGCTTTGGGCCTCTCGACAAGCCCGCTTGAAGAGGGACATGAGGAGATATTGTGTCCTGATTCCCAAACTCTTGAGCATCCACAGTCACAAGAAGATGATGGTGGGGAACGGCAATTAGTGTTTCACGAGGTGGATGATTATGATGAGACACCGTTGCCAATAAATCAACCGCAATTAATGTCTCAAGAGGTTGATGATGAGAATGAGATATAGTTGTCAATAACTGAGGTTGTTGTTAGGTCAACAAGTCAGGAGGTCTGAGTGAGGAAGTGGAAGAGGAGGTGGTGAAGTCACTGACCCAACCTGGGAAGCAGTACAGAGGGGGAGGGATCCGCAGCACCGCAACAGGCTGGAAGAGGCAGTGGGGTGGCAAAAGGGAGAAGGCGGGCCACACCAAACAGGCCCGCAACTGTTCCCCGAAACACCCCCTTGCGGCAATCTCCCTTGCCAAAGGGTAGGTGTTCCGCAGTCTAGCGCTTTTTTTGAGGAAAGTGTGAACGATAAAAGAATTGTCATTTGCAACCTGTGCCGTACCAAAATGAGCAGGGGCGTGAACACTAGCAACCTCACTACCACCACATGGCATCAAAGCACCCTAATAGGTGGTCTGAACGCCTGGGTCCACAATCAGTTTCTGCGGGTCACACCACCTCCTCCTCTTCCCCTGTGTTACGTGCTGGCCAATCCCCTGTCCAAGAAGCAGGCCCGGATGCCTCCTGCCATGTCCCTGGACCTTTGCAAGAACCACCAGCTAGCACATCCACTTCTGTGTCCCAGCGCAGCGTACAGATGTCTATACCCCAGGACTTTGAACGAAAGCGCAAATACCTAGCCACCTACCCACAGGCCATAGCACTAAATGCACACCTTTCCAAATTGCTGGCCCTGGAAATGTTGCCATTTAGGCTTGTGGACACTGAGGCCTTCCGCAGACTCATGGCAGTGGCCGTCCCGCGCTACTCTGTCCCCAGCCGCCAATATTTTTCACGGTGTGCAGTCCCAGCCTTACACCAGCATGTGTCCCGTAGCATCACCCATGCCCTGACCAACGTAGTTATTGGGAAGGTCCACTTAACGACTGATGCATGGACAAGTGCTTTTGGCCAGGGACGCTACATTTTCCTGACGGCCCACTGGGTGAACGTTGTGGAGGCCGGGAGCGAGTCGTACCCGTGCTACCGATGCCAAGGATTGCGGACCCTACTTCCATCCGGGTTTCTGCCACCACCTACGTTAGTGGCTGCAACCCCCCCCCCTTCTCCTCTTCCGCCTCCTCCTCCACTTCCACCTCTGAATTATCTTCTTGCAGCACCAGTCAGACATCAGTCAGTAGCTGGAAGCAGTGTAGCACTGCACTTGGGAAGCGGCAACAGGCCGTGCTTAATCTGATCTGCTTAGGTGACAAACAGCACACCGCCGCAGAGCTGTGGCAGGGTATAAGGCAGCAGACTGAGCTGTGGCTCTCGCCACTTAACCTACAACCAGGCATGGTTGTGTCTGATAATGTCCGTAACTTGGTGGTGGCTTTGGAGCTCGGCAAGCTCACACACATACTATGCCTAGCCCACGTATTCAACTTAGTGGTTTCTCAAAACCTACCCCAATTTTGCGTGTGTGCCCATTTCCGCAAGTCATCGACAGCTTCTGCCAGTCTGGCAACGCTACACCAGCGCTTGCAATTGCCAGCTCACTGACTGTTGTGTGATGTGAGCACGCGCTGGAACTACACGTTTCACATGTTGGCCAGGCTTTGTGAGCAGCAGAAGGCAGTAGTGGAATACCAGCTGCAACACTGTCGTCGCCTTTCCAGTCAGCTTCCACTCTTCACAAGTGATGAGTGGACATTGATGTCTGACCTCTGTGAGGTTTTACGCAACTTTGAGGAATCAACACAGATGGTGAGTGGCGATAACGCTATTATCAGCGTAACCATCCCACTTCTATGTCTACTCAAATGCTCACTGCTCACAATTAAGGCGGAAGCTTTGCATGTGGAAGAGGTGTAAATGGGGGAAGACAGTACACAGAGTGATAGCTAGACCTCCCTCAGTTCTTCTCAGCTCAAATTGTATGATGAGGAGGAGGAGCAGGAGACGGTTGCCTCTTCTACAGAGGGTAGTACCCATGGAAGTTTTATTCCATCTGTTCAGCGTGGATGGGTAGAAGAGGAGGAAGAGGATGAGGAGATTGAGAGTCATCCTCCTGATGAGGACAGCGAAGTCTTGTCTGTTGGGACTCTGGCGCACATGGCTGACTTTATGTTAGGCTGGCTTTCCTGTGACCCTCGTGTTGTATGCATTTTTGCCAACATTGATTACTGGTTGTTCACCCTTCTAGACCTCCACTACAAAGAGAACTTCTCATCCCTCATTCCTGTGGTGGATAGGATTAGCAAAATGGTGCAATACCAGAAGGTCCTTGTGGAAAAACTGCTCCAAAAATTTCCAGCTGGCTGCAGAGTACTGTACGTAGTTCCTTGGCCAACCGAGGAGGCGAGACAAGGGGAACACACAGCAGTTCCAACAGAGGCAGGGCAACACTCTCCAAGGACTGGGACAGTTTTATGACACCCCACCAGCACCCTCAACCTGATGAGTGGCCTAGTGTCACAAGGAGGGAAAAATTTTGGAAGATTGTGAAGGAGTACATAGCAGACCGTGTCAGCGTCCTCAGTGATCCCTCTGTGCCTTACAACTACTGGGTGTCCAAGCTGGACACGTGGCACAAACTGGCGCTCTACGCCTTGGAGGTGCTGGCCTGCCCCGCTCCAGCGTTTTGTCAGAGTGTGTATTTAGTGCTGCTGGGGGCATAATAACTGATAAGCGCATCCGCCTGTCAACTAAAAATGCTGATTGGTTGACTCTTATAAAAATGAACAAGGCCTGGATTGCCCCTGACTTCTCTACTCCACCAGAGGAAAGCGGCTGAACATAAAGGCACTCTAAATGTGGCTTTTATGGTGTATTGAATACACTGTATTCCTATGCACCCCTTCCACCACTAAAAAGGGTATATGGTTCAATCTCCCTTTTCTCGTCCTCCTCCTTCATCATATGGGTCACCAGCAGGCCCTTTGCCCATAATGTTTTTGAGGGTCACCAGCAGGCCCTCACTCATAATGTTTCAGAGGGTCACCAGCAGGCCCTCGCCCATAATGTTTTTGAGGGTCACCAGCAAGCCCTCGCCCTTAATGTTTTAGAGGGTCACCAGAAGGCACTTGTTCTTAATGTTTTAGAAGGTCACTAGCAGGCCCTCGCCCATAGTGTTTTTGAGGGTCACAAGCAGGCCCTCGCCCATAGTGTTTTTGAGGGTCACCAGCAGGTCCTCGCCCATAATGTTTTAGAGAGTTACCAGCAGGCCCTTGTTCTTAATGTTTTAGAGGGTCACCAGCAGGCCCTCACCCCTAATGTTTTAGATGGTCAGATCAGCAGCAGGCACTCGCCCCTAATGTTTTAGAGGGTCAACTCAGCAGCAGACCTTCACGCCTAATGTTTTAGATGTCAGTTTAGCAGCAGACCCTCACCCCTAATGTTTTAGATGGTCAGATCAGCAGCAGGCACTCACCCCTAATATTTTAGAGGGTCAGTTCAGCAGCAGACCCTCACCCCTTATGTTTTAGATGGCCACACCAGCTTCAGGCCCTCACCTGTGGGTGTATTTTAGTGCCGGTTCCTTGTAATTTTTGGCAGCCCTTTCATAGGCTTTATGAGTGTAGGAGTCCCACTATCTGAACAATTGTACCACCATGTGAATGAGGCCCTCCTTTATGTGATATACAGGTTGTATCGGAGTACCTCTTCCTTGTAATTTTTGGCAGCACCTGCACTTTATATACAGGTAAATATGCACGAAAGAATGTTTCCTAACAATTTTTCCTCTAAAATCTATTTTATCTTGGGTTTTGTGCGTATTAATGTCAGTCTGCAAAAGTGGCGTAGTACTCGGACAACATCGTTCCCAGCAGCGACCTGGGAGTCCAAGATGCATTCAGACATCCTCCCCATGCTGTTCCTGAACCATTTCAGTGGTGTTTCCATCAATTTCTGACCTTTTCCTGTGAACCAGACACACTCCCCTCTTCAGAGCAGGGGGTGCCTGGTTTAATGCACCAAAATCCGCCCGTGATCGACCTGGCTTGTGAGTAGACACACCGTATAGAGGATAACTAAAGTAATTGTGTTGGTTTTGAAGTCGATTGTCAAGCTTGACTCGAATATTGCAATTGAATATTTAATCGATTGATACAGTACTAAGAACATTTGAATATTGACGGTGGATATCCGCAGAATTTTTATGCGAACATTTCTTGCGAACATTGTTACCATTGTAAAAACGCATGAAATTCTATGTGATAAATAATTACATTGCGACAGCCTCTTTTTGATATTTAGCTTTTTTATAGATTGGGTGAATCTGTTGGCTGATAGCACCCATCCAGGAGACCTGACGCAGTAGTGCTACCTGTACAGTATTTTCAATCATATTACTTTTTTAGACCACAGATATTTGTTGATTTTAAGGCATCTGAGAAGCAGAGAAGAGAATATCCTCTAGTGGCTGTGTAATTAGCAATATGAGCTCAAACAATAAGTCAATAATGTCACCCTTAGTGCTCTCTACAAAGCCCTCCACAGTAGAGTTGAGCGGACACCTGGATGTTCGGGTTCGGCAGGTTTGGCCGAACTTGAAAAAAAAGTTCAGGTTCGGGACCCGAACTTGACTCGAACTTGACCCCGAACCCCATTGAAGTCAATGGGGACCCGAACTTTTGGGCACTAAAATGGCTCTAAAATAGTCCTGGAAAGGGCTAGAGGGCTGCAAAAGGCATCAAAATGTGCTAAAGAGCATGGAAACTGTTCTGCAAACAAATGTGGATAGGGAAATGACTTAAAATAACATAAAATACAGAAAAATAAAAAATAACAATCTGGATCTAGGAGTAGGAGGTTGAGGAGGCGGTGGATGGGTGGATGTGGTGGTGTAGGTTGACGTGGTGGTGTAGGTGGAAACGGCGGTGAAGGAGGAATAGGTAGCGAACACTGATTTGTGTTATTTTTTATTTTTAAATAATAATATATAATAATTATAATATAATAATTATTTTGTTATATGTCCCAAAATATTGGGACATATAACAAAATAAAACAAAGAATAAGTGCACTTGAGTACAAGAATGGATGGTTGAGGCTGGTATAAATGTCTATTCTGCACAAGGTACGGACAACTCCTGTGGGATCCATGCCTGGTTCATTTTACTAAACGTAAGCTTGTCCACATTGGCTGCGGCCTGTGATAATGCTCTCTGCCGTTCTAAACACACGTTCACACTATACACTGGCTGCAGGGCAGGTCAGCACCTCCAAGGCTGACAAAGCTTTTCCACATTTTGGCCATGCTAACCCTGCCTTCTCAGGTGCTGGTGGTGCCCCAGCTGCATTGGCGACCTCTTCCTCCTCCTCTGCCTTCGCCTTGTGCTTCCACTGTGCCCCCGCTGTCAGGTGGGAATGCCATCATCAGCGTGCGCTTGTAGTCGCGCATCTTCCGATCAGTAACAGATGTTTTCATTAAATTGACTTCCCTGTCAGCAATGCAGAGCAGGGGTTCATTCACGGCAAAAGGGGGTTCATGTCACCCAGCAATAGAACAGAGTATTTTGAGAGATTTAGGCCCCTGTCACCCAGGCACAGCAGGGGTTCATTCACGGCAAAAGGGGGTTCATGTCACCCAGCAATGCAACAGAGGATTTTGAGAGATTTAGGCCCCTGTCACCCAGGCACAGCAGGGGTTCATTCACGGCAAAAGGGGGTTCTTGTCACCCAGCAATAGAACTGAGGATTTTGAGAGATTTAGGCCCCCGTCACCCAGACACAGCAGAGGTTCATTCTCGGTAAAAGGGGGTTCATGTCAACCAGCAATACAACAGAGGATTTTGAGAGATTTAGGCCCCTGTCACCCAGGGACAGCAGGGGTTCATTCACGGCAAAAGGGGGTTCATGTCACCCAGCAATAGAACAGACGATTTTGAGAGATTTAGGCCCCTGTCACCCAGGCACAGCAGGGGTTTGTATACGCCAAAAATGTTAAAATGTCACCCGACAATTGAAAATAAGATTTTTTTCAATTTAGGGCACTAAAATTGGCACTTTTTTTGCATTAAAATGGCTCTAAAATAGTCCTTGAAAAGGCTAGGGGGATGTAAAAGGCAGTAAAATGTGCTTAAAGGGAGTCTGTCACCAGCATTTCACTTTTTTAACCCTTCCCACAGCTCCCTAGCATGCTTACAGTTAATAAAAACTTTACCTCTGGCATCAATCCTGGACTTATAGAACCCTCAAAAGCGATCTTTATAAGATATGCAAATGAGGGCTCGCAAGTGCCCAGGGCGGCGTTACTCTATTAGGTGCCCTGCTTGCTCAGCCTTCTCATTGCATCCCCCCCCCGCCCCTTCCTACCCTCTGCCCGCCCATCCTTTCCCTCTGACCGCCTTTGTACTAACTTGTTATGCTGCCGACATCCCGCCCCGGCGGACTCATTCCTTTGGCCGGCGCATGCACACTGCGATGCCCGTTCCTTGTACAGCTTCACAGTAACTATTGCGCAACAACGCAAAAATCGGCGTCGTTAGCCGGCACATGCGCAATAATTACTGTGATGGTGTACAAGGAATGGGCATCGCAGTGCGCATGCGCCGGCCAAAGGAATGAGTGCGCCGGTGCGGGATATCGGCAGCATAACAAGTTAGTACAAAGGCGGTCAGAGGGAAAGGATGGGCGGCAGAGGGTAGGAAGGGGCGGGGGGACGCAATGAGAAGGCTGAGCAAGCAGGGCACCTAAGAGAGTAACGCCGTCCTGGGCACTTGCGAGCACTCATTTGCATATCTTATAAAGATCGTTTTTGAGGGTTCTATAAGTCCAGGATTGATGCCAGAGGTAACGTTTTTATTAACTGTAAACATGCTAGGGAGCTGTGGGAAGGGTTAAAAAAGTGAAATGCTGGTGACAGACTCCCTTTAAGAGCATGGCAACTGCTCTGCAAACAAATGTGGATAAGGAAATAACTTAAAATGAAATAAAATAACTAAAAATTACAAATTATTAACCTGCAACTCAGAGAAGGAAGTTGATATGGAGTCGGAGGTTGAGGAGGTGGTGAATGTGGTGTTGTAGGTGGAGGCAGCAATGGAGGAGGAGGAGGTAGCCAACAATGTTTTTTTTTATTTTTTTTATTGGGGTAGGTAGCCCCCAAAATATTGGGATAAATAAAAAAAAATAAAACAAAGAATCATTGCACTTGACCTGAGTACAAGAATGTATGTTTGATGGTGGTATAAATGTCTATTCTGCACAAGGTACAGACAAGTCCTGAGGGATCCAAGCCTGGTTCATTTTAATGAACGTGAGCTTGTCCACGTTGGCTGTAGACAGGCGGCTGCATCTGTCTGTAATGACGCCTCCTGCCGTGCTAAATACACGTTCAGAGAGTACACTGGCTGCAGGGCAGGCCAGCACCTCCAAGAAATACAGGGCAAGCTCTGGCCATGTGGACAATTTGGAGACCCAGAAGTTGAATGGCAGAACCATCAGTCAGTACGTGTAGGCGTGTGCACAGGTACTATTCCACCATGTTGTTCAAATGCTGCCTCCTGCTAACACGCTCCATATCAGCAGTTGGGGCCGGTTGTTGCAGTGAGGTGACAAAGCTTTTCCACATGTCGGCCATGCTAACCCTGCCTTCTGAGGTGCTGGTGCTGACACAGCTGTATTTCTGTCCTAAATGTGACAGTCACTTATGCACGTGTAATCCCAGATGTGCAGTATATTAGAGGGTTTTTTCACCCTAACCAAAAAGCTGTATTTCTGTCCTAAATGTGACAGTCACTTATGCTTGTCTAATCCCAGATGTGCAGTATATCAGAGGCTTTTTTCACCCCAGTATGCCAAAGCTGTATTTCTGGACTTGCAGATAGCCTGTGCTGGTGAACTATCGTTGCATAAAATGGCTGCCGATCATGTATTGATATTGACTAACTGAATAAAAAAAAGTTTGTTTTCAGCAGTAGTTGGCTCAGGGCAGGCTTAAAAAATTGCGCACTGCACCCACAAAACACTTTTTCTGTAGATCGCTGAGTACATAAACCAGTTCTTGATAAGATTGCTCCCTGATCTCTCCCTCACAGCAGCTGCAGCCTCTCCCTACACTAATCCGAGCAGAGTGACAGGCGGCGCTACGTTACTCCAGCTTAAATAGAGGCTGGGTCATATGCTGCAGTTGGCCAATCACAGCCATGCCAATAGTAGGCATGGCTGTGATGGCCTTTTGGGGCAAGTAGTATGACGCTTGTTGATTGGCTACTGTGCAGCCTTTCAAAAAGCGCCAAGAAAGCGCCGAACACCCAACCCGAACCCAAACTTTTACGTAAATGTTCGGGTCCGGGTGCCGAAAAACCTAAAGTTCGGTGCGAACCCGAACTTTACAGTTCGGGTTCGCTCAACTCTACTGCACAGTGCTGCACATTTCTTCCCTCATTTCTGTCTACTATCCTACTCATGCTCTATGATCAGTCAATGATTATGACTAAGGGCTCTTTCACACCTGCGTTCTTTTCTTCCGGCATAGAGTTCCGTCGCCGGGGCTCTATGCCGGAAGAATCCTGATCAGGATTATCCCCATGCATTCTGAATGGAGTGAAATCCGTTCAGGATGCATCAGGATGTCTTCAGTTCCGGAACGGAACGTTTTTTGGCCGGAGAAAATACTGCAGCATGCTGCGCTTTTTGCTCCGGCCAGAAATCCGGAACACTTGCCGCAATGCCGGATCCGGAATTAATGCCCATTGAAAGGCATTGATCCGGATCCGGCCTTAAGCTAAACGTCGTTTCGGCGCATTGCCGGAGCCGACATTTAGCTTTTTCTGAATGGTTACCATGGCTGCCGGGACGCTAAAGTCCTGGCAGCCATGGTAAAGTGTAGCGGGGAGCGGGGGAGCAGTATACTTACCGTCCGTGCGGCTCCCCGGGCGCTCCAGAGTGACGTCAGGGCGCCCCAAGCGCATGGATCATGTGATCGCATTGGACACATCATCCATGCGCATGGGGCGCTCTGACGTCATTCTGGAGCGCCCCGGGAGCCGCACGGACTGTAAGTATACCGCTCCCCCGCTCCTACTATGGCAACCAGGACTTTAATAGCGTCCTGGCTGCCATAGTAACACTGAAAGCATTTTGAAGACGGTTCCGTCTTCAAATGCTTTCAGTACACTTGCGTTTTTCCGGATCTGGAGTGTAATTCCGGCAAGTGGAGTACATGCCGGATCCGGACAACGCAAGTGTGAAAGAGCCCTAAGATCTACTATAATCCACAGTTTCAGGCGCTCCCTAAAACCACATCTTTTTAGGTTAGCCTATTGCATCCCCTGATCTAACTCACCTCCCTTCACTGCCCCCCCACACTCTCCTATAACATCATTCTTCTGAGCCTTCTCCATCATCCATCAGTATCCACCACACCCCATGCACTCAGAAGCACTACAAATATTGGCTGGTGACTGGCTCATGCAGTGTTATATCTACTCCTCTATTGTGTTAAGATGCCTGGACTCTTGTACAAAACAAGCACCTTTTATCTTCTGTGTAACCCCTATCTCTTCATAGATTGTAAGCTCTTGGGAACAGGGCCCTCATTCCTGATTTGATGTATTTTTCTGCATTACAGCTGACATGTATAGTAGTGGACTCTGCCCAACTTACCATTTGTTTAAAAAATAGACTGTCTCTTTTCTTTTGGGACGTTTTCATGAAGTCAGTGTTTGGTCAGTGCTTGACCGGTGACTTTCATCAGTGATTGTGAGCCAAAACTAGAAGTGGGTCCAAAACATAGAACAGGTGCAAATCTTTCCATTATTGTAATGTAATGTGAATTCAAAAGATTTGAGAATTAATAAACTTATGCAGGCTAAGTGAAAAAATATATTTACTAAGTGTGATTAAATAAGAGATAACACAGACAGACAAATCACATACAGAATAATAAAAAGTAAATTAACATCACTAGCCTAAATATGCAACATGCAATATGGGGTAGCACTCCGGTCGCCATTTCGTAGCATGTGGACGACACCCCAGGGTGTACAAGAGATATTTTTTTAACACCTTTACCTTCATATTCTTAGTGCTAGCCACACATCTATTGGCACACACTAGGTACAATACTTTTTCATTAACTGATACAGTCTCTGAAATATCGCACTTAGACTACTTTCACACTTGCGGCAGTGTGATCCAGCAAGCAGTTCCGTCGTCGGAACTGCCTGCCAGATCCGCCGATCTGGATGTGACTGAAAGCATTTGTGAGACGCAGCCGGATGCGGATCCGTCTCACAAATGCATTGCAAGAACGGATCCGTCTCTCCGCTTGTCATGCGGACAGATGGATCTGTCTTGTATCTTTTTTCACATTTTTACCGGTCTGCGCATGAAAAATGCCGGATCCAGCATTCAGGCAAGTCTTACGTTTTTTTGGCCTGAGATAAAACCGTAGCATGCTATGGTTTTCTCTTTTGCCTGATCAGTCAAAATGACTGAACTGAAGACATCCTGATGCATCCTGAACGGATTACTCTCCATTCAGAATGCATGGGGATATACCTGATCAGTTCTTTTCCGGTATAGAGTCCCTGTGACGGAACTCTATGCCGGAAAAGAAAAACGCTAGTGTGAAAGTACCCTTACCATCCTTTACTACTTATATTTGTTGCAAATAAATGAATCTAATCTCTAATGCTAAAGTATTAGGGTACCAACATTTCTAAACATTTGTTAACACAAATGCCTTCTGATCATTGTAGACACTTGGGCTCTTTCTCTTGTTAGTGTCATAAATTAACTCTGCCTTAAATCTTGACACTGCTCTGTTTTCCAACTCATCAGAACTGCCCTCAACATCACAGGAGCTCTGTTGTCCACAATCTGCAAGCTCTAACTTCACAGAGTCTTACAGATTTTCATTCAAATCTGCTCAGTTCTACAACTTCCAAAAGAACCATGCTAGATTCTACCAAGCCTACTACAGCTCCACTCACAGCTTATAGCAGATTTTCACAATACATGCAACCCTAACAATCCACCCGCAGATTAATAGTTCCAGCGAATGCCCGGGTTCCCATTCCGAGTGGCAGATCCAAACTACTCTCTCTCTTTTATCAACGATAAGCATATTTATATGCTCAAATCCCACTTTTGACACCAAGTGTAACGTAAAGTGAATTCAGAAGATTTGAGAATGAACAAGCTTATGCAGGTTAAGTGAATAAAAATATTTAAGTGTGATTAAATATACGATAACACAGATGATTCACATACAGAATAATAAAAAGTAAATAAACATCATTAGCCTAAATATGGGCTAGGGATCTGATTGATCATGCTATAACACATGGCTGTCTACCAAGTTATAACACATGACCGACACCCCAGTGTGTACAACAGATAGGGAAAATCGAAAGATCACAATGTGTTCTTATCAGCACAATGGGGGATGGGTACTACATTTACGAGGCACATCATTACACAGAATAGTAATAATAGAAGGGAACAGAATTAAAGGGACAGAGGCAATCAGTACTTTAAAAATAACCTTACAATACAATTATACTTTATCTCTGTGAAGGCTTCACTCCTGATTTTGACTCACAATTGATCACTGATGGAAATCATTGACCAAACACTGATTGTGTGAAAGTGACCTTACATCTTAGTTGTAGCCGAGTTTGGTACTTTTTATTTCTTTTGTTTTTTTTATCTCCACATTTCAAAGCCATTTTTCGCTCAACATAGCCATATGAGAGTTTGTTTCATGCAGGAAAAGTTGTATTTTTGTAACAGCACCATTTTGGGGTGCATCAGGTAAATTGTGTAACTTAAAAAAATTTGGGAGTTGAAAAGAAGCTTTGTGTAGCCATATTCTGACACCCATAACTTTAAAAATTTTCAGCCAATAGAGTTTTGTGAGGGCTCATTTTTTTGTGAGGATAGCTATAGTTTTTATTGATACTATTTTGGGATACATGTGACCTTTTGAATTCAATTTTTTAGGGAGACAAGGTAACCAAACAGACAATAAAACAGGAAAGGGAGTGCTTAGATTTTTTTTTAATATTTAAAAAAAGTTAGCTTTTTTTTGCTACACTTTTTTTTAGCCCACTTAGGGGACTTGAACATGTGATCTTTTGATCGCTTGTGCTATAAAATGTAATACTCTCGTGTTTCTGTGCATAGTAATTCTGACAGACACATTAATACATCATGCCAAAGGCAGCCAGGATATGGCAGGCCTGGGGCCCATAAAAAGGCTCTGTACTGCCATGCCAAGAATTCAGCACCCTATAATTGCGTTCGCTCCCTCCCCGTCTATTGTCTATATGGTTATAAACCGCAGTATCTCAGAGGTTAAACTGTCGTGATCAGGGTAAATAACTTCTATGAAAAAAAGCTTTAATCCACTAGGTTTTGTCACTCAGTCTCCAGACCTTGAGATATATCTGTGCGGGTGACTATGAAGTAACCTCTTTCTGATAAAGTAGGTCTGCTGTTAGTGGAAGCATCCAGAATCTGCCTCTCAAGAGCTACCACGCAAAAAGAACCAGGTGCTAGAGGGTTTTCCTCAGGATCTTCAGTTGTGCCATCTCCTCCAGACCCACAGCATGGGCACACCAGCCAAATCCAAATTCCTAAAAGCTGAAGAATCAGGGATTTCCAAGACAGGAGCTGCCCTGGATTGAATCAATATTTGAGATGTTGAAATGTGAAAGGAATAATCAGAAGAGCCTTCTCCAGAGAATTGTGACATAAGTTGAAAATGTTATTGTGAAGGGACCTTATCAGTCTTTGGGTATTGCATCTATTCATGATATTCTTAGTCCCAACACCCTCATGGTTGCATGAATAGACACTTTGGGACTAGAAATAGGATGGTTTTCTTCACTCACAATAATCAGTCTTCTTTGTGGAGATGACTTTACACCTAATTGTTTGACGTTCAGAATAAATCCTAGTTTTTTTTAGATCCAGCTCTATAGTTTGAATATATAGCAGTAGTTGTTGCTTAAAAGATGCCTCTATCAAAGTAGTCATTTAGACATGGGATGATAAACATTCTGGGCGTAGATGATATGCCAAGAAGTAGACATGCAAATTGGAAATCAGTATCCTGGAATATGTGTGTACTGCATTTCTTATGAATTAAATATGTTTGGGAATAACTGGAGTATGCAGGTAGGCGTCAGTGAGATTTATAGTGGCCATACAGCCTTCTCTTTCCAGTAATGGCATAACTGAATGAATGGTCTCCATCTTGAATATTCCTTTTCACCTGAAATGTATTGAGAGCATATTATTTCCATTCTTTTGTTCTGTTATAGGAGCAGAAGAATGAAAATAATGGAATTGCCAGATTCAGCACATGACTGTCAGGAACATAGCCTAACAGATGTCATTGACTATAATAGGATCCATTGTGGAGAACAGTTTTTTAGAGAAAAAGTCCTGTATGCAGTTCTCTACTTTTGATGAACTCTGTGACAAAGGCCCTGAACAGAGCCTCCAACGCAGTTGTGAACATGCCCTAACTCCCACTTCTTTTCTGGATTTCGTAGAGCAAAATCTCTGATGTAGATCCTTGTACATCTTTCTCCAGTGATGCTTTCGTTATACCTATAAATTCCTGAAAAAGATGAAGAACCATAAATTTCTTCCTGGAACTCAGGAAAAAACTGTCTAGAGGAATTTTTTTTAACTCCTGCACCTAGCTTAATCACTGAGAAGACCCATACATCTCAGGAAGTCTTGGATCACTGAAAAGAAAAAAATAATATCTGGCCACTACCTGCAATACTGGAGACATTGCATCATAGTTCTTATGTATTTTAATTGCCTCGCATTCTTCTTGAAGGTAGAGGAGTCGCCCTGCCCTAATCTGTATCTTCTTTGTCTGTCAAAAAATCAGTTGTTTCCTTAACATCTAGGAGATCTTTTCTTTTGGTTACAAAGGGATGTTTGTGGTGGTTTCTACTTAGTTTCTAGGAATTTAACCCATTTCCCTTGACTCAGGGATTAAACTATGTTCTCTTAACTATGGACCAAAGAGCAAAACTCAGTTGAAAAGACAGATTTAAAAAATGTTATTTTGCTTGCTACAGGGGCCAAGGCTGGCTGTATTGGTGACTTTCAGTGATCAACATGAAAACTTCATAATGTCCAAAGGTGAGTCATGGAGAAACTCAGCTGCAGTTTTAAGCACCAGCAAGCCTTAAAGGGACTCTGTCACCACTTTCTAACCCCCCCTTTTAAAAGTATTGTTATCTCCATGGCGCCCCTGTGATTACAAAGGTGTTGTTAGAAGATAAATTCGCCGTCTCCTTTTGATAAAAAGAGCTTTTATCTAACCTGTCAATCTTCTTGATAAGGTGCCCAGGGCGTTTCTGTTGGTCTCAAGCTGCCGCCCGCCGCCGCTGTTGGTGCCCAGCTCCTCCCCTGATGCTTTCAGCGCCGCCTGAATATAATGAAATACGCCTCCGGCTCTCGCTCAGTGCCCCCTCCTTTTAAAAGATCCCGCGCGTGCGCACAGGCCTGTGCCTGATGCGCCCGTGCGGACATTTACAATCAGCCTCATTGAGCGAAGTGCGCATGCGCGCACTTCGCTCAACCTCCTCATCAGACGAGCACTGCAGCCGGCCGGCTGCAGTGCTCGTCTGATGAGGAGGTTGAGCGAAGTGCGCGCATGCGCACTTCGCTCAATGAGGCTGATTGTAAATGTCCGCACGGGCGCATCAGGCACAGGCCTGTGCGCACGCGCGGGATCTTTTAAAAGGAGGGGGCACTGAGCGAGAGCCGGAGGCGTATTTCATTATATTCAGGCGGCGCTGAAAGCATCAGGGGAGGAGCTGGGCACCAACAGCGGCGGCGGCGGGCGGCAGCTTGAGACCAACAGAAACGCCCTGGGCACCTTATCAAGAAGATTGACAGGTTAGATAAAAGCTCTTTTTATCAAAAGGAGACGGCGAATTTATCTTCTAACAACACCTTTGTAATCACAGGGGCGCCATGGAGATAACAATACTTTTAAAAGGGGGGGTTAGAAAGTGGTGACAGAGTCCCTTTAAGGCTACGTCTACACGACGACATTTTGTTGCACTAATGTCGCGCAACAATTTTTATAATGGCAGTCTATGGTGTCGCACTGCAACATGCAACATTCTGCGACTGCGACGCAACAGTCGCAGAAAATCCATTTGAGATGGATTTTTCTGCGACTGTTGCGTCGCAGTAGCAGCATGTTGCATGTTGCAGTGCGACACCATAGACTGCCATTATAAAAATTGTTGCGCAACATTAGCGCAACAAAATGTTGCGCTACAAATGTTGCAGTGTAGTTCTGCCCTATATGTCGTGCGACTAATTGTCGCGCGACAAATGTCGTCGTGTAGACCTAGCCTAAAGGGATCTTGTCTCTATGAACTCCTGAGTTACTTGACTGAGCTCCAAAGAGCTTTGTTCTCTGCAGTATTTCTACAAGACTGTGTTAGGCCCCTTTCACACGGGCGAGTATTCCGTGCGGGTGCAATGCGTGAGTTGAACGCATTTCACCCGCACTGAATCCTGACCGATTCATTTCTATGGGGCTGTGCACATGAGCTGTGATTTTCACGCATCACTTGTGCGTTGCGTGAAAATCGCAGCATGCTCTATATTCTGCGTTTTTCACACAATGCAGGCCCCATAGAAGTGAATGGGGCCGCATGAAAATCGCAATCAAGTGCGGATGCGGTGCGATTTTCACGCATGGTTGCTAGGTGATGATCGGGCTGGGGACCCGATCTGTATTATTTTCCCTTATAACATAGTTATAAGGGAAAATAATAGCATTCTGAATACAGAATGCAAAGTAAAATAGAGATGGAGGGGTTAAAAATTAAAAAAAATTAACTCACCGAGTCCACTTGATCGCGTAGTTGCGGATCTCTGTCTTCTTCTGTAATGTTGAGCTGCCGGCTAAGGACCTGTGGTGACGTCACATCACATGATCCAATCACATGGTCCCTCACCATGGTGATGAACCATGTGATTGGACCATGTGATGAGCACAGTGACGTCATCAAAGGTCCTATTCCTGTGCACAGCAAAGAAGAAGACAGAAGAGATGCCGGCTGCGCGATCAAGTGGATTAAGGTGAGTTAAATTATTTTAAATTATTTTTTAACCCCTCCAGCCCTATTGTACTATGCATTCTGTATTCAGAATGCTATTATTTTCCCTTATAAACATGTTAAAAGGGAAAATAATACAATCTACAGAACACCTAACCCAAACCCGAACTTCTGTGAAGAAGTTCGGGTTTGCGTACCAAACATGCCGATTTTTCTCACGCGCGTGCAAAACGCATTACAATGTTTTGAACTTGCGCGGAAAAATCGTGCATGTTCCTGCAACGCACCCGCAACGCCCGTGTGAAAACAGCCTTAGGATCAAGAACAAAAGTGCTGCAGACTGACAAACAGGGAGGGAATAAATTATTCTTGTTTATTTTTAGCATTCATTTCTAGTTTTATTGTTCCTGTAAGAACAATAAACTTTCTAAAGAAAAAAAGTTCTTTGATAATTTTGCTACTGACATCTACCTTAGAAGTAGAATCCAATTCCTCTGTAAATTTTTCATCTAATTTGTAGGTAGACTCGAAAGCAGGAACCTAAATCACATATTTTTCACAGTTATGTTTGATTAATTCTTTTAAGTCCAGATGTCCAGGAACTATTTGGCAACATGGGAAGTAAAAACCATCTTTCCCTTTTGGGTTTACACAGTTCATCTGCAGTGTCCCAATACAAGGCAGTAGTACCAAAAAATGTTTATTTTTTATTTTTTTATGTGTGCATTTATATATGCTGCTTTAAGGTCAAAACTGTGATAAATGTATATTGCTGTGTAGTCATTCATTTACATATAAATGTTCAGTATGGGGTACACAGGTCATAACCTCAATTAGGCTCTTAACCCACTTGCCATAAAGGGAGGAGGAATTAGGTTTACCTTAGGTCAGTCTAGCTCTGCCTAGTCTGGTGAAACCTGCAAGGTGGAGGACAGCTCTGGTGAAACCTGTTCTGGACTGAACCAGCCAAAATTATACGCACTAGATAGCAAGGTGGAGGACAGCTCTGGTGCTAATGCAAAGGAGTATGCAAGATGCCAAGGGGATGCGTGGTGACATCTGGAGAATTGCTGTCTGATCAGTACCACTAGCTTCTATAACAATGTGGCAAGGATTGCAGAATAGGAGAATGTGAATCTTAAATGTTATGGCAGCGATCAATGCCTGCCACTGTCCCGCTATCCAGGGCAGGCACAGATGCCATATCTCTCACTCTTCTACTGTATCCGATGCCACCGGGTCCTATGTGTCTCCTGCCTGCAGGCCACAGCCTGTTCCAGCTGGTAAAGTTCCTCCCTTTGTACTCAGGATGCATGCACTCTTGCTCACTCTTAAAAGGAGAGCGTGCATGCCCTGATTTGTTCCAGACTATGACTGGCCACCTGTGGGTTTATAAGGCACTTTCCCTTGGAGGCAGGTGCCTGGGCTTTAGGTTATCTAGTGTACGAGTACAAAGTAAAGGTGTTCTCTTCTTATTATATGCCCATGTTCTGACATCTCCCTGTTTAACGACTCTGAACTTACGCTGCCTGACCCATTGTTGCCTACCCTGATGTCACGGCTGTGTCATGGTCTGGTGTAGTGGACCATGACAATTTTGCTGTGCATGCTTGTTGCTGGTGGCAACATGTTGTTTTGCATGTTTTGACACTTCCCCTTTAAGTTGTGTGTCCCTTCCCATCCTGGTGTGTTCAGGGTTAATATGTGTGCTTGGTGGAGCTGAGTGTGGCCTCTGGCTCTTCTTATACTGTGTTGTGAGCCTGAAGGTCAGATGGTTGTTTGCCTGCATATGTGTAGGAGCTCTGCTCCTTTCTGGATGTCTAATCTTAAAGAGGACCTTTCACCGATTCTTACCCTATGAACTAACTATACATACATGGAGAGCGGCGCCCGGGGATCTCACTGCACTTACTATTATCCCCGGGCGCCGCTCCGTTCTCCCGCTATGCCCTCCGGTATCTCCGCTCACTAAGTTATAGTAGGCGGAGATTCCAGTCCCTAAGTTATGGTAGGCGGAGTCTGCTCTAGCGCTGGCCAATCGTAGCGCAGAGCTCACAGCCTGGGAAGTTATTTTCTCCCAAGCTGTGAGCTCTGCAATGCGATTGGCCAGCGCTAGAGCAGACTCCGCCTACCATAACTTAGGGAACGGAGATACCGGAGGGCATAGCAGGAGAACGGAGCGGCGCCCGGGGATAATAGTAAGTGCAGTGAGATCCCCGGGCGCTGCTCCACATGTCTGTATAGTTAGTTCATAGGGTAAGAATCGGTGAAAGGTCCTCTTTAACTGTGTGAGGGCATCCTAGTTGGACATCGTTGTCTCCCTTGTCTCCTTTCCCTTCCTCACCTGTTATGTTGTTTGGTGTGGTTCATGTTGGGGTTTAGTTGTTTATGTCATGTCTGGTGTTCTATGTCAGGTCGGTTTGGTGTTGTGATCTGCATGGATGTTGATATTTTCCCCAGTCTGTTGTTGAACCATAAGCCTTTATGCAGCACTGCCTGGAGCTTCCATGCATCTGGTGTTTGCATGGAGGTCCTGGTAGATGTTTGGCGCCGTCTTTCCATCTCTGCTGCGGCAGGTAAGTGTTGGTTGTTGCTAGTGTTCTGTTGTTGCACTGTGTACTTACCTGCCGCCCAGTTGCTGCATATGGTCTTTTCCCTTCTGTTACTAGGCCTGTGGGAGACTCCAATTTATCCGTGTCGTGGATGAATCGGCCGTCTCTTATTCCTGACTTCCATATTGCAGGGACCGATAGGGTCAGTAGGGCCCAGGTTCGAGAGTATGAGCCCCCCCTACCATCGAGGGCGGCTCATACAGTTAGGAGGTCAGGGATAGGATTAGGGCGGCTGTAGGAGGTGACCTGCTCCCTATTCCTGTTTCGTGGCCTAGTATCAGTTCCCATTATCCCCACTCCCCACCGTGACACCTGACCTCGGACTAGTTTTATGGATTTGCATGAACTCTGCTCAGCTCAGACCTCTGCCTATTTCCTGACTATAAGTGACTTCGCACTGGTGTCTCTAGGTCAACAGCCAACCGTATCGGGACTACTGCAAAAAGTAGCAGCCCTGGTGGCTCCCCCGCAGTGAAGTCCAGATCCCTGTATAGGAGTTAAAGGGATTCTGTCACCTCGTTTTAGCTTATAGAGCTGCGGACATGCACGGCTAGATCGCTGCTAGCATGTCCGCAATATACCTGTCCCATAAAGCTGTGTCCTTTTATTCTGTTTAAAAAAGTATTTTATAGATATGTAAATGACCCTGGTAAGGAGCCCAAGGGGCTATACTAACCTTCTTGGAGCCCAGCCACGCCCCCCTGTGAAGGAGCCCAGCACCGCCTGCGTCCCCTGAATCTCCTCCTTGCTCACAGTTAGATTGCCGTAATCTCGCGATGCGCTGGGCTCCTTCACAGGGGGGCTTGGCTGGGCTCCAAGAAGGTTAGTACAGCCCCTTGGGCTCGTTACCAGGGTCATTTAAATATCTCTAAAATAATTTTTTAAACAGAATAAAAGGACACAGTTTTATGGGACAGGTATATTGCGGACATCCTAGCGGCGATTTAGCCGTGCATGTCCGCAGCTTTATAAAACGAGATGACAGAATCCCTTTAAAGCAGGGGTGGGGAACCTCCGGCCCGAGGGCCGTATGCGGCCCACGGTATCATTTCATGTGGCCCCCGGCCCCCTGCCAGAACATAATGTGAAAATGCTTATGACCCCTTCCATTATGGAAGCGGTCATTAGCATACGGGAGGCACAGGAAGGTGAGAACAGCACTGCACTGGCTGTCCTCACCTTCCCTGGTCTTCTTTCAGCCCCACACTGTGTCCTGACACATCCAGCGTCAGGACGCAGTGCACGTAGACGTGCACTATGACCTGACGCTGTGCGGTGTGAGGTGACAATATAGTGCGGCAGGAAGAAGAACAGGGAGGGTAAGTGAATCTGCCAAGAGGCAGCGCCGTACGGAGCTGGAGAGGTAAGTTTATTTGTTTATCTTAAATACAGTATCTGATCTGATGTCTGATTGGGGCTGATCTGAGGCTAAAGGAGGGTGGGGAGGGTCTGATGGGGGTCTGATCTGAGGCTTGGGAGGGTCTGATCTGAGGCTGGGGGTGTCTGATCTGAGGCTGGGGTTTGATAGGGGTCTGATCTGAGACTAGGGGGGCTGATGGGGGCTGATCTGAGGCTGGGGAGGGTCTGATGGGGGCTGATCTGAGGCTAGGGAGGGTATTATGAAGGTCTGATCTGAGGCTGGGGGGTCTTATAGGGGCTGATCTGACCCTGGGGGGTCTGATGGGGGCTGATCTGAGGCTGGGCGTCTGATCCGGGTCTGGTCTGAGGCTGGGGGTCTGATGGGAGTCTAATCTGAAGCTAGGAAGGGTCTGATTGGGGTCTAATCTGAGGCTTAGAGGTCTGATGGGAGTCTGATCTGAGGCTGATGTAGGCCTGGGGGGTCTGATAGGAGGCTGATTTCAGGCTGATGGAGGTGGGGGCAGATATTTTGCTGAGAAAGGGACAAAGGCAGGGACAGTTGCGAAGAAAGAGGCAGGGAGAGTGAAAGCTGGGTGAACCCCTCTCTGGACCCCCTGGGTTTAGCTTCCTGCCATTAATGTCAAATAAGTAACATTCTGAACTTAAAAATTAGACTGCTATGTGTGGTCAATATGGCGCCTGTATTGTATGTAATATACTGTATATATATAGTGCAGGCGCTATTTTGTGCTGCAAAAATACAGCCCTCTAGATTATTTTAATTGAAGTGCAATTTCTGTAACTTATCCCTAAGTCAATTAAGTGTTTGACCAAATACAGCAGTAAAAATTTTTTATTGAGAATTTTGTATGGCCCCCGAATGATGTTACAAATATCCAAATGGCCCTTGGCAGCAAAATGGTTCCCCACCGCTGCTTTAAAGGGTGAATATCGGAGGACTGGCAGAATAATGCCCATAGGTCTAGCCCTAAGTCAAACCATTAAGTTGGCACAGTGGTTCCAGTGTCCATTACGCTAAGCAAAATTTATTAGGCAAATTGTCATACAAACACTGATAACATTTTCTACAAAGTCTATTTCTTGATTTTCTTTTCTTTTGGCTTCTTTCCCCAGACATCTTGGTGCAAACAAATATAACAGTATATATATATATATATATATACAGTACAGACCAAAAGTTTGGACACACCTTCTCATTCAAAAAGTTTTCTTTATTTTCATGACTATGAAAATTGTAGATTCAAACTGAAGGCATCAAAACTATGAATTAACACATGTGGAATTATATGCATAACAAACAAGTGTGAAACAACTGAAAATATGTCATATTCTAGGTTCTTCAAAGTAGCCACCTTTTGCTTTGATTACTGCTTTGCACACTCTTGGCATTCTCTTGATGAGCTTCAAGAGGTAGTCCCCTGAAATGGTTTTCACTTCACAGGTGTGCCCTGTCAGGTTTAATAAGTGGGATTTCTTTCCTTATAAATGGGGTTGGGACTATCAGTGGCGTTGAGGAGTAGTCAGGTGGATACACAGCTGATAGTCCTACTGAATAGACTGTTAGAATTTGTATTATGGCAAGAAAAAAGCAGCTAAGTAAAGAAAAACAAGTGGCCATCATTACTTTAAGAAATGAAGGTCAGTCAGTCAGCCGTAAAATTGGGAAAACTTTGAAAGTAAGGGCTATTTGACCATGAAGGAGAGTGATGGGGTGCTGTGCCAGATGACCTGGCCTCCACAGTCACCGGACCTGAACCCAATCGAGATGGTTTGGGGTGATCTGGACCGCAGAGTGAAGGCAAAAGGGCCAACAAGTGCTAAGCATCTCTGGGAACTCCTTCAAGATTGTTGGAAGACCATTTCAGGTGACTACATCTTGAAGCTCATCAAGAGAATGCCAAGAGTGTGCAAAGCAGTAATCAAAGCAAAAGGTGGCTACTTTGAAGAACCTAGAATATGACATATTTTCAGTTGTTTGACACTTGTTTGTTATGTATATAATTCCACATGTGTTAATTTATAGTTTTGATGCCTTCATAGTCATGAAAATAAAGAAAACTCTTTGAATGAGAAGGTGTGTCCAAACTTTTGGTCTGTACTGTATATATATATATATATATATATATATATATATATATATATAAACTCACCTAAAGAATTATTAGGAACACCATACTAATACGGTGTTGGACCCCCTTTTGCCTTCAGAACTGCCTTAATTCTACGTGGCATTGATTCAACAAGGTGCTGATAGCATTCTTTAGAAATGTTGGCTCATATTGATAGGATAACATCTTGCAGTTGATGGAGATTTGAGGGATGCACATCCAGGGCACGAAGCTCCCGTTCCACCACATCCCAAAGATGCTATTGGGTTGAGATCTGGTGACTGTGGGGGCCATTTTAGTACAGTGAACTCATTGTCATGTTCAAGAAACCAATTTGAAATGATTCAAGCTTTGTGACATGGTGCATTATTCTGCTGGAAGTAGCCATCAGAGGATGGATACATGTTCTCATTCTGTTTACGCCAAATTCGGACTCTACCATTTGAATGTCTCAACAGAAATCGAGACTCATCAGACCAGGCAACATTTTTCCAGTCTTCAACAGTCCAATTTTGGTGAGCTCGTGCAAATTGTAGCCTTTTTTCCTATTTGTAGTGGAGATGAGTGGTACCCGGTGGGGTCTTCTGCTGTTGTAGCCCATCCGCCTCAAGGTTGTGCGTGTTGTGGCTTCACAAATGCTTTGCTGCATACCTCGGTTGTAACGAGTGGTTATTTCAGTCAACGTTGCTCTTCTATCAGCTTGAATCAGTCGGCCCATTCTCCTCTGACCTCTAGCATCCACAAGGCATTTTTGCCCACAGGACTGCCGCATACTGGATGTTTTTCCCTTTTCACACCATTCTTTGTAAACCCTAGAAATGGTTGTGCGTGAAAATCCCAGTAACTGAGCAGATTGTGAAATACTCAGACCGGCCCGTCTGGCACCAACAACCATGCCACGCTCAAAATTGCTTAAATCACCTTTCTTTCCCATTCTGACATTCAGTTTGGATTTCAGGAGATTGTCTTGACCAGGACCACACCCCTAAATGCATTGAAGCAACTGCCATGTGATTGGTTGACTAGATAATTGCATTAATGAGAAATAGAACAGGTGTTCCTAATAATTCTTTAGGCGAGTGTATATATAATATAAGAAGCATCCCCAAACAGATACAGAATGACCAACATATTTTACATGTCCTACAGAGCATACCACTTTGAGGCTGAGTCAAATGTTAATTCCCATTAGAAAGACCACCTTACTTACCTCAGTTAGCAGACAGCCTAGCCGTTGGCATAGACCTGACTTTTAACTGATCCGGAAATTATACCCCAGAATAAGCAAGCATCAATGATCCAGCTTCTTTCTGTTGTATGGCACATGGTTCTATAGAGGTCCCAATAGACACTGCATAAGGGAATGAAAAGCACTATATCCATGTAGCCATAAAAGTACAAGTGATAAGAGGAGAGGGCACCATCTTGGTACACCTACATGCAAAGGGACAGGGATTGCTCTCTGTATACAGATTGGGGAAAAGAATATCCATAATATATATAAAGCTTCTTGTAATGGGCAATGGGTGTGGACCCATTGTACCAACTAACCAATTAGAATTTGGGCTAATCCCTCGTTTTCACCCTTTAATCCCTATACATGGATCTGGCCGCTACCTCTTGGAATAGTCCCGGTGTAGATGGCAGCTGACCCACATGAATCAGAGACCAAGGGGTCGGGCAATACTTATAGTGGTTAAACAGGCAGAGGTCAGGGCAGGCAGACTACATGCAATTCTGTGAAACTAATTCAAGGTTAGGGCAAGCAGCAAAGGCTCAGTATGGTAGACAGGCTAAAGTCACAGCAGGCAGCATAGTGTCAGAGTAAATTAATAGTCTGAAGTTTAGTACAAGGGAAGATAATCAGATTAACACACGTTCACTGGTAAACTAGGAACCTAAGCTCTGGCAAGGAGTACCAGGCAGTCCAGAATTTATAGCAGAAGCTGATCAATTGTGAACAAAGCTAATGCAGTAAAAGCAGAACAAACTACAAGGACAAGCCATGTAAGTAATGTTAGTTATTGCTTATTTAACACAACAATTACTATTCTGTATCTGGAGTGCTAGCTGGATCTGTTACAATTGTATTTACACATTTAGTTCAGCTCTCTGGAGATTTTACACTGTACAGATTAAGTTTGCATGATTTAATATTGAAACAACGCCTCTCTCCTGCTGTTTGAACTGACTTAGTACAATCAGTGGCTTACATTATACATGACTGAGCTAAAGCTTTTTATTTTCCTCCTAAAGGCCATGTTTCAACTCATTATAAGAAGTGATTAACTCAATTTAAAATGAACTGTTAAATAATATGGCGGTTTCACACCCCACTGTAATGCTTTAGTATTTTTTGAACAACTAATAAAATGGCAAAATGTAGCTGAGCATGTGGTTTACATTATAATACAGTATGTAACATGTAATACCGTAGTGGGCATTATCTGCAGGCAAGATATGACTAGTGATAGGAGACATTAGAGGTCCAAAGCCTAAACAATACTAGAATATTCTGCAGACATAGGATATTCTGCTTTACTAGGATATTTTTTAAAGCTGTATAGAGAGCAGATGGCTGGCAGGAGATAAATAGTAGCGTACACAAGCTTCAAGAACAGATACACAGGAGACACAGAAGTGATTGAGACTGCTTGTGAGCTGGAAGATGTTGCAGATTCCTGTGCGTAGCTAGCTAGAAGTGGAGGTGAGAGACGCTAGCCATAAAGTTGCACCATATCAGGGCAAAGATGAAGTTAAGTATTCCAGAAAAGTTGAGGCTGAGGAGCTGAGGGTTAGAAAGAAGCCTCCTAGCCCATGCATCCATATAGCAGCTAAGGCTAATAGTCAGGCCTGTGATCAAGACCAGTCAGCATGTCACCTGAAAGCAATACTGTGTGTCGCAAAGAGGCGCATTGGGACTGTGCACATTATACTGTACTAGGACACATGGAAAGGAAGCCTTGGTGATAACTTCATTGCTGCCAGAGACCAAAGTCAGAGTTGCGATGCTCTTGTTAAATTTCCTTTTTTATTATTAAAACATTCTTCCACGTAATAAAAAAAAATATTGTATTTGTATAAATTTGTCTGCAGTCTGACCGCTGGGCTACTCGTGTTGTATGTGTTGGACTACAAGTCCCAGCTGTATAATACAATGACATTGCTAAAACACATAGGATCTTCCCCCTACCTGTTTTTGTGCAATGCTCTGCAGACAGCAGACAAGTACAGAAGATAGAACTCCTCCAGTCTTTGTCAGCTCTGTGTTAGCGGGGTGAGAAGGGAGGATCCTGTGCACAGCATGTATCTCTTCATTGCCTGGAGAAGAGGAAACCCGACGGGCAGTGCAGGGGGCGGGACCAAAAGATTGGGAAGTTTAGGGAGATTGGCCAGCAGATTGGGCAGTGCAGGGCTGTGGCTTGTCACTCCAACCAGCACAGCCTTCACATTGGCGTTCCGGCACAGACAGACCTGCTCCCCCTTCTGCTCCCTCAGGCTTGTGCACGGAACATCATCAGAGCAGGGAAAGAAGTGGACATCACAGGTCATGTGATGCTCAGCTAACTAGGAGAATGGGGCCACTGTAGATGAAGTAAGTGAATTGAAAACCCCTTACATTTTCTTAGTTAGAAACATACAAAGAACAAAAAAATAACTTGGACAACCCCTTTAAATAAAACAGGTCCTCCACTCCTAATTGTCATCGCACTGACTGGAGACACCTGACTGTATTTCACCTGAAATTATCTGCTAATCCTAAACGTTCACGTACTTTTGTTACTCACAGACGTGATATCGGATCGTTTTCCTATTATTTTTGACTTATTAGTTTGTGATGTACTTTTAGGACTTCTGATGTAATTTTAAGTCAAGCTTATGCAGAAATATAGAAAACTTTAAAGGGTTAGCAAACTTTCAATCACCACTGTTGACCTTTTATATATATATATATATATATATATATATATATATACGTAGATACATCTGTAAAATAAAGCGTAGGAATATGTATGGTACAACTCTTGAAAAATAAACATGGTGACACATTGCAGCTTATAGATACTGTAGTTGGGTTTGCTACAGCCTATTAAGATGGGAGTCAGAATGATATGGGAGTCGACACAAAAAAACTACCGGTACTGATGAAAAGCTACAGCATGGGAACTTTATTTTTTATACAGTCCCTGAGAAATGAGGCCTAGTGGTGAAAAAAAAAAACATTATTGTAAATGAATGACAGCCTTGAAGCCTATACCAAAAAATTGTAAAGCAATGCAAAAGAGAATCTCTTAAGCAATCCTGCCGCAAAGTGCTTGGCCATTCTCACCTACAGTACAATAGACATAAAAAGCTATTTCGGCGCCCACTTGTATTGAATTCCTGGATTGTACATGTGGAGTTAGTATTTCTTGTTCTGATATGTCACAGATGATTGTGACAAAGCTGCTGAAGTATAATCAGCTCAGGCATAGACCGGCAATGTAATCACACCTTCAATCTAGAGGCTTCCAATTCAGCTTCCTGTTGGGGTCAAACAGGGCATCCTGATATCCATGTTCCATATGATTACTTGTCAGACCCTAAGACTATTATTATTTTCACTTCTCTGCTTTGGAGTTATTCCAGCTATGTGCTGTACAGAGTGTTAATGTGATTCACGAGCCATCGATAGACGTCTGTAGCTGCAGGCCATTCTACAATTTCAGATCCATTAAAGGAAGCAAGTCATCAAACGCTGTGTAAAACCATCTGCGCGGGATCATGGTGGAATAAGACAGAGCTGCATGTATGGTCGTTTCTGGTCTAGCTCTCACCCTCCAGAGCTATTTATCACCCTCCCCCCCCCATCTTGACAACTTCCAAAGACTCGATTATAAATAATTTTCAGCCTACCAGATCATAGTTGTGATATATGAGGCCCTCTGTATGTAATACTAGCAAAGAAGAAGCATAGCCACGCTCCACTGATTTTGGGAAGCAAGACCCTCCAAGTCAGCTTACACTTGTTTAGTCCATACCCAGGTCAGTATATCTGGGTAATATTCAGGCTCTGTTTGAGCTCTATATTTGGCGTATACCCTGGGAAAAGCGAAATATATCCATAAGACTCCATTCACCTGAAGGAAACCAAGAGAGTGTCCTTTGTGCTGTGCTTTCCTATAGAAAGGGCCACTGCTAAACAACGCATACCGCGCAGACTGGAGTCAAAGGATGACGCGTTCCATTGTATGGCTATACAGTGACATATGTCGAAATCTCGCATCAGAACTATACATGTGATAATCTTCCAGGCTGTTCTGTATAGATCATGAAATCTTCCTGGCCGTACTGTATACCTCTGGCAAATGGCTCCTAATGTTTTCTGAATCATATATAATACATGATATACTAGGAAAGGTTGCGATATTTGGTATAAAAGTAAGATGATGACAGAAGGGCACTCATTTCAGACAAAGAAATTCCTTTGGTTTCCTGCGCAAATTATCCTGCCTCCAGATGCTGTGCTCTGGAGACATATAGGTCCATGTTATAATACATGTTCTAATGTGATTGATTTGTTATTCTAGGCCAGTGGTGGCGAGCGCCAGAGGTGGCACTCAGAGCCCTGTCTATGGGCATCAGAACCCTGGAAAAAGTCTATGGTGTACCAATATGCCTTAGGCCCCTTTCACACGGGCGAGTATTCCGCGCGGATGCGATGCGTGAGTTGAACGCATTGCACCCGCACTGAATCCGGACCCATTCATTTCTATGGGGCTGTGCACACGAGCGGTGATTTTCACGCATCACTTGTGCGTTGCGTGAAAATCACAACATGCTCCTCTTTGTGCGTTTTTCACGTAACGCAGGCCCTATAGAAATAAATGGGGTTGCGTGAAAATCGCAAGCATCCGCAAGCAAGTGCGGATGCGGTGCGATTTTCACGCACGGTTGCTAGGTGACGATCGGTATGGGGACCTGATCATTATTATTTCCCCTTATAACATCGTTATAAGGGAAAATAATAGCATTCTGAATACAGAATGCATAGTAAAATAGGGCAGGAGGGGTTAAAAAAAAATAAAAAAAAAAATAACTCACCTTAATCTACTTGTTCGCGCAGCTACTTGTCTTCATCTGTGAGCAATAGGACCTTTGATGACGTCACTACGCTCATCACATGATCCATCACTATGGTGATGGATCATGTGATGAATCATGTGATGAACGCATCAAAGGTCCTATTGCTCACAGATTAAGACAGAAGAGAAGTCGGGCTGCGCGAACAAATGGATTAAGGCGAGTTAAATTATTATATATTTTTTTTTTAACCCCTCCAGCCCTATTTTACTATGCATTCTGTATTCAAAATGCTATTATTTTCCCTTATAACCATGTTATAAGGGAAGATAAGACAATCTACACTACAACTAACCCAAACCTGAACTTCTGTGAAGAAGTTCGGGTCTGGGTACCACAGTCGGTTTTTTATCACGCGCGTGCAAAACACATTGCACCCGCGCAATAAAAACTGAACATCGGAACGCAATCGCAGTCAAAACTTACTGCAATTGCGTACCTACTCGCGCGGGTTTGCCGCAATGCACCGGGACGCATCCAGACCTAATCCGGACATGTTCGTCTGCAAGGGGCCTTAGACTTTTCCTGCCATTCATCTGCGCACGGTGCACTGTCAACGACACAGGCAGTGCACTAAGTGTAGGCAGGCTATTATACCTAAATGATAAAGTACATGGAAGATATACTATATTGGTATTCAGATTATATTGCTGCGTTGGCACTTTGTGGTAAATAAGTGGGTTTTGGGTTGTAGTTTGGACACTCGGTCTCTAAATGGTTCACCATCACTGTTCTAGGCTGTAAGGGTAATGCCAGGGGCGTCGCTAGGTTAAAACATTCGGGGCCTGGGCCCCGAATGTTTTGTCCCATGCCCCAAATGTCCTGCCTGCCTGCTAGGCAATACAATTGAATCTAATACACTGGGAAGAGCTGAAGGACCTGTGGTGACATCACAGGTCATGTGATCAGCAAAACAGGCTGTGATAGGATGACTTGGATGATGTCACCATCATGTGACCAGTGCAGGATTGGACTGGAGTGAAGAGGAGAAGGAGCCTAATGGTGATGTCTGTACATGAGAAAAGGTAAGTGAAGGGAGAGGCAGAGCAATGCTGGGAGTTGTAGTTATTTAACTGGGATGTATGTTAGGGCTGAAGGGAGGGATGTTATTGACATGGAACTGTGTGCTTGAGGTGGCTGGGGGAGGGAGTGATGTTATTTACATGGGACTGTATGTTGAAAGTGGATGGTGGGGGGGAATGATGTTTATGTACATGGGACTTAACGTTTAGGCTACGTTCACACTTGCATTTGGGGATCCGCTTGTGAGATCCGTTTCAAGGCTTTCACAAGCAGCCCCAAATGCATCAGTTTAACCCCAATGCATTCTGAATGGATGCGGATTCATTCAGAATGCATTCGTTCGGCTCCGTACGGCCCCCCGTTCCGTTTTGGTGGTGGACCCCAAAATGCTGCAAGCAGCGTTTTTTGTGTCCGCATGGCCTTGCAGAGCCAAACGGATCCGTCCTGACTTTAAATGTAAGTCAATGGGGACGGATCCCTTGGCATTGACATCGGTCCTGAACGGATGCATTAGTTTGTATTATCGGTGCGGATCCGTCCTGTACAAGTACAGGACAGATCCGCACAAACGCAAGTGTGAAAGTAGCCTTAGGGGGTGATGTTTACATGGGATTGTGCATTGGAGGTGGCTGGGGAGGAGGTGATGTTATTTACATGGGACTGTATGGTGGAGGGAGGATTATCACTGCATTGGGCACTGCAGATCCAGGGGACATTATAGGCGGTCTTATTACTACTGGGGGCTCTATAGGAGGGTCTTATAGATCTGCCTTATTTCTACTAAGCGCACTATGGGGGCCTTATTACTACTGAGGGGTCTGTAGGGAGCTTTATTACCACTGGGGGAACAATAGGGGGCCTTATTTCTACTGGGGACTCTGTGAGGGTATTATTAATATGGGAGGGCTCTTCTAGTAATGGGGGCATTGTTGAGGAGCATTATCACGGTTGGGGCAGTGTTACTAATGAGGGCATTCTAGAAGGGAATTACTATTGGTGGGACTATGAGGAGCACTATTACTATGGGGGGCAGTAATGTTTCTTTAGGATAGTATTTGGGGGTATTGGGGGGGGCAGGGGCGTAACTAAAGGCTCATGGGCCCCTGTGCAAGAGTTCAGCTTGGGCCCCCCTTCCCTCAGTGCTTTGTGTGTCTTCCTATGCGGCACAAGTGTCTTTGGGCCCCTTCAGGCTCCTGGGCCCAGTAGCAACTGCTACCTCTGCACCCCCTATAGCTACACCCTTGGGGGGGGGGGGGGGGGGGGCACAGCTAGCAGCAGGATAAAACTGTGGGGACTCCAGTTGGGGGATAATGATAGAATGTGAGGAAGCTAAGATGTCTGTGTGTCACACTCTGCAGAGACGAGGCGGCTGAAAGAAGTTGTCCAGACCGAGTGGAGAAGATGATGAGAGAGAAGATCTACAGAGAAGATGATGACAGAGAGGAGACGTCACCTGGAGGCCCTGGATGTGACAGGTAAGTGCTGCTGTATAGCAAGTACAGCAAAGTGCGGGGGGGGGGGGGCAATATATTTATTGGGGCTTGTGCCCCGGATCTTTTGAGACCCTAGCAACGCCCCTGGGTAATACCCAGGTCTTTCTCTTTAATCAAACGAATGTTCTGGCAGTTTTGTTCAGAAGACTCAAATACCATCAAGAATCATCCCTTCTCATTCCGTTACCCTTAGAGAGAATTTTAAGGTCTAGGCCAAAAAGGAAAGATCCCTTTTGTTTAGGGATCATACAAAAATTATATCACGACAAGTCTTATTTCTTATCCACTAAAACAGATTTAAAAGGGTTGTCCGCTTTTTATTTTTATTTTGATGACCTATCCTGGGGACATGTCATTAATATCAGATTGGCCGACTCCCGTCACCCCCGCCGATGAGCTGTTTGAAGCGACCCCATCGCTCGTATGAGTGCTGCCTTCTCTTCACCGTTTACCTGCTCGCTGTCGCAACTGCAGTGAGGAGCAGTTGTCATTACATTATATTTCCCTTGAATAGGAAGGAGCCGACTCAATGAAGTGAAAGGGGACGGCGGAATTGTAATTACACCTCCTTGCCACTGCACTTGTGACAGTGAGCATGTAAACAGTGAAGAGAAGGCAGCGCTCGTACAAGCACCGCGGTCTCTTCAAACAGCTGACCATCAGGGGTGTCAGGAGTGAGCCCCCCGCTGATCTGATATGGATGACCTATCCTGAGGAGAGATAACCAATATAAAAAAAAAGCGGACAACCCCTACAGCCATACACATGAGATAGCTGATCTCTGCTTATCCTCCCATACTTATAAACCTCTAGTGGGTAACAAAATGACGGTGCATTGAAATCCAACATGTCTTATTGTTATCTCCCCATCAGTAGCCAATGGGTGAGAGTCGAAAGGCCACCATACACATTAGAAGATTGTCCGAACGGTTGTGGCTAATACACATCTGTGTATGACTAGCTTTAGACACACTTGAAACCCTGAAATCCACCACCTCTCTGATCATATGCTTGAGGCATCATGCACACGACCGTTGTTTTATTCCGTGTCCGTGGTTCCGTTTTTCGTGATTTTCTGCGGACCCATTGACTTTCAATGGGTCCGTTGAGAACTCGGCTGATGCACCGTTTGTCATCCGCATCCATGATCCGTGGTTCCAGTCCGTCAAAAAAATATAACCTGTCCTATTTTTTTCACGGAAAACGGTTCGCGGACCCATTCAAGTCAATGGGACCGTGAAAAAACACAGAGGCACACAAGATTGTCATCCGCGTCCGTTTTTTTCCTATCATTTGCATGGAAAACTTGACTTAGATTTTTTTTGAACTTTCCTTCATGTCTGGTGATCCTCCAAAAATAAAGGAAGACAAAAACGGAAACGGATCACGGAACAACAGAACCCCATTTTGCGGAACGGAACACAACAACGGTCGTGTGCATGAGGCCTAAGTTGTGCTATTCCTACCTACATGCTTTACACTGCAGCCCTACATTTGCCTTATCTGAACACAACACTATTTAGGATGAATATGCATCTGGGGGAAAATCTACATGTTGTACAAAATATAATGATGCAGGTACATGGCGACATGTGCAACAGGATGGCAGTCCGCTAGTTCCCATGACCAAATATGTCTGGATATGGGTGCATGTGGCTAAAAAGTGATGGCAGCTGAAAAATGGAACCTAAGCAACTACCAGAATGTCCAGTTATTGGAACAGTCTCCTAGGATGCTGCTAGCATGGTGTTAGACGACCTGCAGCCATAGACTTGCAACCCATATGCATTCTGAACATCAGTATACTAGTAAAATAATTTAATTGAAACACTATAAAATTACATTTACACCAATATCATGAAAAAGCACAAAAAAAAAAAAAAAATGATGTCAAGATACAGGTAATTTATATGTTCCAGGATGTTATTTCATACAATAATGCTTTTAGTTGTCTTGCTTCATAGGTAACAGTGTTCTTGCCAATGTGCATCTTCTCTTCTTCCAGTGGTTGCTCGATTATGGCTGGGGTGTTCTTGCCATAAACTGTCAAAGAAAAAGAAGAAGTTCACTGTACGGTATTGTTGTGATAGTATTTTACTAAAGTTTTATACCATTAATACATATGTTTAGAAGTGCTGATTTCTGCTCATTAAAAAGGCGGCATCAGCAACAGTACTCTGTGCCAGGCATCAAATAGTTCGATCCCATTCCGAGTAGCCACAGTAATTTGTTTTACTGGTTGTTAGCCAAGAGTGTAGAGACGGGGCTCAAAGGGCATGTGCCCAGGTACTAGTGTTAGTGGGGATCATATTTGTACCAGTAGAAAGGATTTTTTTTTATTCCATTACATGGAGGGTGCACCAAACTGAGTCTTTGCTCCAGGTTAAAAAATCCTAGCGTCATCTCTGCCCTTAGTTATTCTGGAGAGGTTATGTCACACACACCCTCCCTAAACTTATGCTAGTGGACAACATTTTTGGATCCCTAAAGAGAATTTAGGCTGGCGAGAGAGGGCCTCAAGTGGGTGCATTTGGTATCAAAGGAGGTCTAGTTTTACCTCTTTAAAGGGGTTGTCTTATCTCATACACTACTGTCAGATAGGTGCGCGTCCCACCTTCGGGACCTGCACCCATCTCTAGAACGGGACCCCTGCATTGTGCGGCCACTCACTATTCATTTCTCTGGGAGTTGTGAATATAGCCGAGCAGTGGCTCAGCTACAGTATATCTGTCAGTCCCATAGAGGTGAATGGATTAGTGGCAAAGCTTGTGTGGTGCACTCTCCATTCAGTCCTATGGGACGTCTGAAAATAGCTGGCTCTGCTATGTTTGGAACTCCCATAGAAATGAATGGAAAGCACACTGCACATGCTCGGTGCGCTTTCGTTCACTTTGGGAGCCCCGGTCTAGAAATAGATGCGGGTCCCAGAAATGGGACCCGCACTTATCTGACATTGGTAGCATATCCTAGTGATATGCCACCAATGTCTCAGATGACATAACCCCTTTAAATTTTATTCTAAGTGATTCCTGATCCTTTACAAAATAGGTAAAACACATGTACGTCGGCTCCATGATCTGTGTTCGCCTTTGCAACCCTGTCCCATAACCTTTTAAAACTTACTTTCACAATGTTCCAAAAACTGAATACATTCATAGATGACACTGTCCTGGAGCATGATCATGTGCTTTGACATGTTCTCCAGCAAGGATAGGAAGCACCTCTTTGCATAATACCATGTGTCAGTTCCAAGCTGTAAAGCAAATCAAGAGATATTGTGAAGAAAATATTGTGGGATTAATTTTTATGACTGCATTTTACTCATTTTTGGCTACAAAACCATTTTTTCAATTAGTCTTCATTGAAAATGTTCAGCCATTTCTGAGATACAAGATTTAAAAATCTGTCTATTTGCTCCAATCATTTGATGGCTCATGTGTAGCTCTTATTTCTGATCGCCTAACTTCATAAACACTTAATAGAGCTTACCAGAGGTTTATGAGGTCGGGAGATCAGAGATAAGAACTACATATGAGCAGTCAGACGACAGGATTCAAAGGAAACATAAAGTAACTGTCACACGGGCAGTCTGTGCCCGCCGCGGTCTTGCTGTCCCGGGCAGGTGTGGATGTTGCTCTGCTTTCCCTGTGTGACTTGGGATTAGAGCTCTGTGAACTTTCCTTCAGCACTGAGAGAGTTAATGCTTTCCTCCTGCCCCTGTCCAGATGCTGGTTAAGTTGCTGATCAGTCTCCCTATTTAGCCGAGTTGTGGTTCTACCTTATCGCCTGAGCTTTGAGGTTATTCATTGCTAGTAACCAGTGAAGGTGATCTCGTCTGGATATCCATGTACCGAACCTTGTTTGTCTTCCGTTTCCGCTCCTTGCTGCTTGCCCCAACCTTGGAACTGTGACTTGGATTACACTTGTATTCAGCCTGCCCTGACTATTGGACTGTGTTCAGACTACGCTTTTGCCTGTGTCCTTGGTGCTTCACACTTGTGTCTCTGACTCCTGTGGGTCAGCAGCCAACTACACCAGGACTACTCCAGGAGGTAGAAGCCTGGTTGGTTCCTTGCGGCAAAGTCCAGATCCCTGTACAGGGTTTAAAGGGAACCAGGGTACCAGGGAACCGCCAGGACAACGCCCCTAGCCTTAGCCCAAATCCAAACTGGTTAGTTGGCACAGTGGGTCCACACCCACTGTCTGTAACAGTGACAGCTTGCAACAGACTGATTTTTAACTCTTGTATCCCAGAAACGGCTGAACATTTTTAATAAAGAACAATTGAACAGAATTATTTGTAGCCAAAAATGAGTAAAATGGCAACAAAAAAAAAAATGCCACAAAAGGTGTACATAACCTTTAAATAAGAGTGTCACTGTGGTTGGCCCAGCCGCCCATGAAGCTGGACCCCAAGTGATCTTGGCTGGCTTTTCATAAGACAGGCTTTTCTAAAGTGGTATTTCCAACCTAGACATTTGATATATCCACAGGATGCGCCATAGATGTCTCACAGATGTTGGTTCCACCTCTGGCATGCACACCTGTGTACATACTGGGGGGGTCCCTTAACCCGCTTAGCGAGGCAGCCATTCATTTTCCACCAGGATGAAGTGGTGGTCACTTCACCAGGTGGGGTAAGGGACCCCCAATCTTCACACAGGTGTAGATTTGAGAGGTAGAGCCTACATCTATCAGCCATTCATGGCCTATTCTGCATCCATAGAGGGACCCACGTAGTTCAATTCTTTTATTAAAGAGCAGATAGCTTTACAGGACTATAAGAAAGAGAGAGGGACACACTTTATTTTTTATATTTACAAAAATGATATGATGTAAAAAAGTACAACTTTTTACTTCCCTAATAGACTAAATGCCTGAGGTCCAGTTTATATATTTAGACTTGCCTTTTTGTTGTACGGCTCCAAGCTTTTGATAACTCGTGATATGCCAAATTCATAATTCCCTTTGGCGCAGTAAAGAGTTCTGCAGAAAAACAGAAAACACATAAATCATTAGGAATCGCTCTAAAAATACCAGATGCTGCGAGAAACTTTGCAAGGACCATACATAAAGCGTTCTTCTACTGTACATGGCGAGTCTACTATTGTGGACAGTTTGTAGCAGCTGATGATGTATATGGTTTGGTTTGGAAAATTCTATGTCAACTTCTTGCTTAGTATATTTTCTGTTAAACTGCAGATGTATGTTCTACAGACACGCCATCTAGGGAGGAAAAATATACAGCCTCCTATCTGCATGTATTGTTATACACCATCAGAGACAGGGGTCTGCATATGATCCCCCAAGGAGGTGGATGTGCATGTTAACCACCTCAGCCCCCAGTGCTTAAACACCCTGAAAGACCAGGCCACTTTTTACACTTCTGACCTACACTACTTTCACCGTTTATTGCTCGGTCATGCAACTTACCACCCAAATGAATTTTACCTCCTTTTCTTCTCACTAATAGAGCTTTCATTTGGTGGTATTTCATTGCTGCTGACATTTTTACTTTTTTTGTTATTAATCGAAATTTAACGATTTTTTTGCAAAAAAATGACATTTTTCACTTTCAGTTGTAAAATTTTGCAAAAAAAACGAGATCCATATAGAAATTTTGCTCTAAATTTATTGTTCTACATGTCTTTGATAAAAAAAAAATGTTTGAGTAAAAAAAAATGGTTTGGGTAAAAGTTATAGCGTTTACAAACTATGGTACAAAAATGTGAATTTCCGCTTTTTGAAGCAGCTCTGACTTTCTGAGCACCTGTCATGTTTCCTGAGGTTCTACAATGGCCAGACAGTACAAACACCCCACAAATGACCCCATTTCGGAAAGTACACACCCTAAGGTATTCGCTGATGGGCATAGTGAGTTCATAGAACTTTTTATTTTTTGTCACAAGTTAGCGGAAAATGATGATTTTTCTTTTTTTTTTTTCTTTTCTTACAAAGTCTCATATTCCACTAACTTGTGACAAAAAATAAAAACTTCTATGAACTCACTATGCCCATCACGAAATACCTTGGGGTCTCTTCTTTCCAAAATGGGGTCACTTGTGGGGTAGTTATACTGCCCTGGCATTCTAGGGGCCCAAATGTGTGGTAAGGAGTTTGAAATTAAATTCTGTAAAAAATGACCTGTGAAATCCGAAAGGTGCTCTTTGGAATATGGGCCCCTTTGCCCACCTAGGCTGCAAAAAAGTGTCACACATCTGGTATCTCTGTATTCAGGAGAAGTTGAGGAATGTGTTTTGGGGTGTCTTTTTACATATACCCATGCTGGGTGAGATAAATATCTTGGTCAAATGCCAACTTTGTATAAAAAAATGGGAAAAGTTGTCTTTTGCCAAGATATTTCTCTCACCCAGCATGGGTATATGTAAAATGACACCCCAAAACACATTCCCCAACTTCTCCTGAGTACGGAGATACCAGATGTGTGACACTTTTTTGCAGCCTAGGTGGGCAAAGGGGCCCATATTCCAAAGAGCACCTTTCGGATTTCACAGGTCATTTTTTACAGAATTTGATTTCAAACTCCTTACCACACATTTGGGCCCCTAGAATGCCAGGGCAGTATAACTACCCCACAAGTGACCCCATTTTGGAAAGAAGACACCCCAAGGTATTCCGTGAGGGGCATAGTGAGTTCATGGAAGTTTTTATTTTTTGTCACAAGTTAGTGGAATATGAGACTTTGTATGAAAAAAAAAAAAAAAAAAATCATCATTTTTCACTAACTTGTGACCAAAAATAAAAAATTCTAGGAACTCGCCATGCCCCTCACGGAATACCTTGGGGTGTCTTCTTTCCAAAATGGGGTCACTTGTGGGGTAGTTATACTGCCCTGGCATTTTCCAGGGGCCCTAATGTGTGGTAAGTAGGTAAATGACCTGTGAAATCCTAAAGGTGCTCTTTGGAATATGGGCCCCTTTGCCCACCTAGGCTGCAAAAAAGTGTCACACATGTGGTATCGCCGTATTCAGGAGAAGGTGGGGAATGTGTTTTGGGGTGTCATTTTACATATACCCATGCTGGGTGAGAGAAATATCTTGGCAAAAGACAACTTTTCCCATTTTTTTATACAAAGTTGGCATTTGACCAAGATATTTCTCTCACCCAGCATGGGTATATGTAAAATGACACCCCAAAACACATTCCCCAACTTCTCCTGAGTACGGCGATACCAGATGTGTGACACTTTTTTGCAGCCTAGATGCGCAAAGGTGCCCAAATTCCTTTTAGGAGGGCATTTTTAGACATTTGGATACCAGACTTCTTCTCACGCTTTGGGGCCCCTAGAATACCAGGGCAGTATAAATACCCCACATGTGACCCCATTTTGGAAAGAAGACACCCCAAGGTATTCAATGAGGGGCATGGCGAGTTCATAGAAATTTTTTTTTTTTGGCACAAGTTAGCGGAAATTGATATTTTTAATTTTTTTCTCACAAAGTCTCCCTTTCCGCTAACTTGGGACAAAAATTTCAATCTTACATGGACTCAATATGCCCCTCACGGAATACCTGGGGGTGTCTTCTTTCCGAAATGGGGTCACATGTGGGGTATTTATACTGCCCTGGCATTCTAGGGGCCCTAAAGCGTGAGAAGAAGTCTGGAATATAAATGTCTAAAAAATTTTACGCATTTGGATTCCGTGAGGGGTATGGTGAGTTCATGTGAGATTTTATTTTTTGACACAAGTTAGTGGAATATGAGACTTTGTAAGAAAAAAAAAAAATAATTCCGCTAACTTGGGCCAAAAAAATGTCTGAATGGAGCCTTACAGAGGGTGATCAATGACAGGAGGGTGATCAATGACAGGGGGGTGATCAATGACAGGGGGTTGATCAATGACAGGGGGGTGATCAGGTAGTCTATATGGGGTGATAACCACAGTCATTGATCACGCCCGTGTAAGGCTTCATTCAGACGTCCGTATGCGTTTTGCGGATCCGATCCATCTATCAGTGCATCCGTAAAAATCATGCGGACATCTGAATGGAGCTTTACAGGGGGGTAATCAATGACAGGGGGGTGATCAGGGAGTCTATATGGGGTGATAACCACAGTCATTGATCATGCCTCTGTAAGGCTTCATTCAGACGTCCGGATGCGTTTTGCGGATCCCATCCATCTATCAGTGCATCCGTAAAAATCATGCGGACATCTGAATGGAGCTTTACAGGGGGGTAATCAATGACAGGGGGGTAATCAATGACAGGGGGGTGATCAGGGAGTCTATATGGGGTGATCACCACAGTCATTGATCACGCCCCTGTAAGGCTTCATTCAGACGTCCGGATGCGTTTTGCGGATCCGATCCATCTATCAGTGGATCCGTAAAAATCATGCGGACATCTGAATGGAGCTTTACAGGGGGGTAATCAATGACAGGGGGGTGATCAGGGAGTCTATATGGGGTGATAACCACAGTCATTGATCATGCCCCTGTAAGGCTTCATTCAGACGTCCGGATGCGTTTTGCGGATCCCATCCATCTATCAGTGCATCCGTAAAAATCATGCGGACATCTGAATGGAGCTTTACAGGGGGGTGATCAGGGAGTCTATATGGGGTGATCACCACAGTCATTGATCATGCCCCTGTAAGGCTTCATTCAGACGTCCGGATGCGTTTTGCGGATCCGATCCATCTATCAGTGGATCCGTAAAAATCATGCGGACGTCTGAATGGAGCTTTACAGGGGGGTGATCAATGACAGGGGGGTAATCAATGACAGGGGGGTGATCAGGGAGTCTATATGGGGTGATCACCACAGTCATTGATCACGCCCCTGTAAGGCTTCATTCAGACGTCCGGATGCGTTTTGCGGATCCGATCCATCTATCAGTGGATCCGTAAAAATCATGCGGACATCTGAATGGAGCTTTACAGGGGGGTGATCAGGGAGTCTATATGGGGTGATCACCACAGTCATTGATCATGCCCCTGTAAGGCTTCATTCAGACGTCCGGATGCGTTTTGCGGATCCGATCCATCTATCAGTGGATCCGTAAAAATCATGCGGACGTCTGAATGGAGCTTTACAGGGGGGTAATCAATGACAGGGGGGTAATCAATGACAGGGGGGTGATCAGGGAGTCTATATGGGGTGATCACCACAGTCATTGATCACGCCCCTGTAAGGCTTCATTCAGACGTCCGGATGCGTTTTGCGGATCCGATCCATCTATCAGTGGATCCGTAAAAATCATGCGGACGTCTGAATGGAGCTTTACAGGGGGTTGATCAATGACAGGGGGTAATCAATGACAGGGGGGTGATCAGGGAGTCTATATGGGGTGATCAGGGGTGTTTAGGGGCTAATAAGGGGTTAATAAGTGACGGGGGGGGGGGGGGGGTGTAGTGTAGTGTAGTGGTGCTTGGTGGTACTTTACTGAGCTACCTGTGTCCTCTGGTGGTCGATCCAAACAAAGGGGACCACCAGGTAGCAGGTATATTAGACGCTGTTATCAAAACAGCGTCTAATATACCTGTTAGGGGTTAAAAAAAACACATCTCCAGCCTGCCAGCGAACGATCGCCGCTGGCAGGCTGGAGATCAACTCTCTTACCTTCCGTTCCTGTGAGCGCGCGCGCCTGTGTGCGCGCGTTCACAGGAAATCTCGGCCATCGCGAGATGACGCATATATGCGTGACTGTGCGCAGCGCTGCCACCTCCGGAACGCGATCCTGCGTTAGGCGGTCCGGAGGTGGTTAATGGGGTTGTCTCACCTCAGCAAATGGCATTTATCATGTAGAGAAAGTTAATACAAGGCACTTCCTAAAGTATTGTGATTGTACATATTGCTTCCTTTGCTGGCTTGATTCATTTTTCCATCACATTATACACTGCTCGTTTCCATGGTTACAACGTGCTTGCACACTATAGGAATGAGCGCCGGGCTCACTGGTGACTGGGACAGCTGGAGTGCGCATAGGCCATCACTTCTTCCTATAGTGTGCAATCACGACCACTGCTGCTGGATTGCCGAGTGGTCATAACCATGGAAACGAGCAGTGTAAAATATGATGGGAAAATGAATGAAGCCAGCAAAGGAGGCAATATGGACAATCACAATACATCAGTAAGTGCCTTGTACTAATGTTGTCTACATGATAAATGCCATTTTCTGAAATGAGACAACATCTTTAACTACTTCCCGACCACCCATTGACTATTAACATCCTGGGCGGTCGGGTTCATCTCTGAATGGACGTTTTGGAACAAATATGTCTATTTTCTTTTTTTTTCTACAAAAATATCACATGATCTACCCCATCAAAGGAAACGGTGTAAAAAAAACCTAAAATGATGCCACCTCACAAAAAACATACTATCAATTCTTCCTCATAGGCTTCAGGATAGTGGCCTGAAGCCTATGAGGCAATAGAACATCCGTAGTGCCTAGAATGGAGTTTCTCCTGGGAGGTATGATGTCAGGGGAAGAGGCGGAGTCTCGACATACAGGGGGCGGGCCTAAAGATGAGCGGGAAATTCTACAGAGCAGGATGTTGAAGAGAGGAGCACAGGCTGCAGGTCAGTATGTGGAGGAGAATAGTGACTGTTATTTTTACTTGGGGGGCTTTTTGCAGGGGCTGAAGGGAGGAGGAATAATCCTTGTACTGAAGACTGCATGTTAGAGGGGTCTGAAGAAAGGGTAATATTATTTACATGGGACTGTATGCTGAAGTGGCTGAAGGCAGGGGGAAGGTTGTATCTTACTTGAAATATATACATGCCTATTACAGGTTCGTGGATGATGTTTTTATCATATGGTCCAGCAACGAGGTACATTTCCAAGATTTTGTGGATTACTTGAATACACAGAATGACATGAACATGCGGTTTACTTACCAGTTTGGGGGCAATAAAATCGAGTTTCTGGATGTAGTGGTATCAGTGGTGGAGGGGGAGCTGGTGACGGAAGGTTTTCGTAAGCCGACCGCCGCCAACTCCCTCCTCCACTTCTCAAGCTATCACCCAAGTACAGTGAAAAAATCAGTGCCATATGGTCAATTTAGAAGACTTGGCGCTGGATTTGCGCGATAGGCTGAGACATAGAGGGTATCCCTCAGACTTGTTAAATCAAGCCAAGAAAAAAGCGTCAGAAGTACACCAGACAGAATTGAGGGAGGGTAAATCCACAATCAAAGGGCCCCCACCCTTCGCTTTTTCCTTTAAATTTAGCCCTATGGCCGACAAAATAAAACAGGTCATAAGGAAAAATTGGAGTATCCTAGTGAGGGATGATTCTCTAAAACAATTGAAAGATATGAAACCAGTGAAGATGCCATACTATACGCGATCAAGTAGTAACTAGCCATTTTAGAAAAAACCGCCTCACATGGCTGTCTGAACAGAGACCAAAAGGGAACAGGAGTTGCAGAAGCTGCTCCTTCTGCAACTTCAACTCCCAACTACAAGTGATCTCTGTTGCAGGGATAGTACATAAAGTTTTTCCACTTATTACCTGCCGCAGCAAATTTGTGGTTTATATAATTTTATGTAGATGCGGACGTTTCTACATTGGAAAAACCATCCGCTGTTTATTTGAAAGATTCCGCAAACGCCTAAATTCCTTAAAAACAGGGAAGGGTGTTCTGCGGTTAATAGATCATGTGAACAGGGCACATAATGGAAACCCCACTGTATTAACCTTTGCTGGTCTTGAAATAGTTAACCGCACTGAGAGAGGTGGTGATAGAGAAAGGGAGCTTCTGAGAAGAGAAACTACATGGATCCTACGCACAGATGCAATGGGTCCTTTGGGACTAAATGAAAAAATAGATATGAGTGTATTTCTGTAACGAATCATTCTTGTATATTGTATTTGTTTTATTGGTTTATGTATTTCACACATGCCCTTTACATTATTGAAGGGGTCCCGCCATCGACCGAAATCCCTGCCCTCCGTTCTGAAAGGTCAGGTGTTGATTATGTAGTAATTAAGCAATTACGGCGATGAAGCGGCTTCCTGTGCACCATAGAAGGTGCCGTGACCCCGTCAATGGTGGAAAGCCAGAAGAAGCGCACACACGCGCGAAACGGCTGTCGCTTACTCTCTGCTGTGTCTGCACCTTATGCACCCCCCTCCTGCCATGGAATAAAGTTACCTGTCCACAATCGGTCAGTGCCGCTCGTTTTATTTTCTCCTTCGTTTTATCATACATGCTCACTGCTGCTACAGGCTGAGCATCTCCGTGAGGCATCACTCCTCGGTACTTGCATCCTAATAACCATAGGTTTGGTGTAGTGCCACTGGTTTACCTGTTCTACATTTGATATGTATCTTACATGAGACTGTATGCCGGAGGGGCTGAAGGGGGCCATCATTATTACTATTAGGGTCCATTCACACGTCCGTAGTGTATTGCGGATCCGCAATACACATGGCCAGCACCCCTATAGAAATGCCTATTCTTGTCCGTAGAGATTGAATGGGTCCGCACCCATTCCGCACAATTGCGGAACGGATGCGGACCCATTCTGCGGACGTGTGAATGTTGCCTAATACAGAGGGGGCCATAATTATTACAATAACACTACAGAGGGGGCCATTATAATGTTATTAATAATAATTATACAGAGGGGGCCATTATAGATCATAATTATACAGAGGGCATTATACTTATGGGCACTACGGGGGAGGGGAGGTCTGTTATCTGAGGATGATAGTAAAGTGGAATCTAAAAAAAAATCTTTGAAACTCTGCAGAGACGAGACGCGGCTGAAAGCAGTTATCATGACGGTCCTATCTTCAAATGAAGACGCTGAGGAAAGTCTACATCACAGGAGATGTCACTGGATGTAACAGGTATGGAGCTGTATTCTCCTGTATATTTCATAGCAACGTAGGTTATGTCCATCCAAATATCTGTTTGGGAGAGGAGGGGTGCATATAGAATTTGGCCCACACTGCCTCAGCCCCGCCCCAGACTTCAGGTCACACTGTGCGTGTTCTGAATTTTGGGTCCTCACATCCATCTACTACATTATCTGTACCCAGAGAGTTATCACTGTGTTATCTGTGGTGTTACATAGGACTGCAGGTGACATCTACTACATTATCTGTACTCAGAGAGTTATCACCGTGTTATCTGAGGTGTTACATAGGACTGCAGGTGATATCTACTACATTATCTGCACTCAGAGAGTTATCACTGTGTTATCTGTGGTGTTACATAGGACTGCAGGTGACTCTACTATATTATCTGTACTCAGAGAGTTATCACCATGTTATCTGAGGTGTTACATAGTACTGCAGGTGATATCTACTACATTATCTGCACTCAGAGAGTTATCACTGTGTTATCTGTGGTGTTACATAGGACTGTAGGTGACATCTACTACATTATCTGTACTCAGAGAGTTATCACCGTGTTATCTTAGGTGTTACATAGGACTGCAGGTGATATCTACTACATTATCTGTACTCAGAGAGTTATCACTGTTATCTGTAGTGTTACATAGGACTGCAGGTGACATGTACTGCATTACTTGAAAAACAAAGGGGTGTGGTCACATGTTGAGGGGGGGTGCAATACTTGGCTTGCCCCGGGTGCTGGCAACCCACGCTAAACCACTGTGCTCACTTACCCAATAACTAAGTTCACGATACAAAGATGGTAAATTTTCTTATCTGGGTAGTCATAAGCGATCTGCTCTTCTTCTTTCTCTATCTTTCTCATAAATTCTTCAGCCTTGATGAACGAAGAACAGAAGGTTATACATCAAATCCTCTCGCCTGGTGACTGCTGTCCTCCACGAGGAGATTAATCTGCATATCATCAAATGTTACAAATATTTATAATATGGTCCTACAGAACGCTTTAAAAAAAGGTGTCTAAAGATGTGCCAGTTATTATGTAAAGAACCGGTAGTTATTCTTTCTGGCACCAATTACGTGTTCTGCATGTTCTTATATACAGGGTGGCCCACGAAAAAGTAGCCCGACTCCATCGATAGTATGACAAGATGAACGAGCAAGTGGATTGTTTCTTTTTTAAATACCCACAAGTCACAAAAGATGATGAAAGTGGTCCCCGTTCACGTCAGATTATGTTGGCTGATACGGCTTGTGATGTTGCGGATAGTGTTTGTGAGGTTTTCCTTGAGCTCATCCAGGGGATGTGGATTGTTAGCGGACACTTTCTGTTTTGAATTTCCCCACAGATGAAGATCACATGTGGACAAGTCTGGGGAAGGTGGCGGCCATAACCTTTTGCTCACAGTTCGCTCCTCCGTAAACAGTTCATGAACCCGTGCCAGTGAGTTCCCTGAGGTGTCGCATGTTGCCCCAGGACATTTTTTCTTCTGGTGTTAGTTGGTTGTAAAACTGTTCAAACATGTAAACTGCGGTATTCATGGGTGATTTGAAGAAAATTGGGCCCACTATTCGTGTTTCTGACACTGCGCACCAAATGGCAATTTTCTAGTCATGAAGTGGTGTTTTAGGAGTCAAAAGAGGATTTTCAGCGGACCAGTACCTCGTATTCTGGGAATTTACGTGACCTGATAAATGAAACCAAGCTTTGTCCGTCATGAAGTACAGCAATGGGTCCAAATGTCTGTCAGCAATCCTAGTCAGCCCCCAGGTACACTAATTGACACGTTTAGCTTTGTACTTTGGACGACTAAGACAGATTCACTATGTTTGATTTGGACATATTGGAGACGGGCTAATTTTTTCGTGGGCCACCCTGTATTTTACATGATTTTGAGGATTGTATGTGAACATGAAGATCTAATGAAGGTAATTCAGCAAACGTGTGTGAAGCTTTTGCTAATAAAGTTAAAAACATAGAGAGTGCATCCAGAAAAACGAGATTTTTGTGAAACTCACCTGTAAAATCTCTTTCTCGCGGGGTTCATTGGGGGACACAGGACCGTGGGTATAGCTTGCTGCTGCCACTAGGAGGCGACACTAGGCTGAAAAGTGATAACTCCTCCCCTGCAGGCTATACCCCCTCCAGCCTGGAGAGAGCATATCAGTTTGTGCCCAAGCCATAGGAGTAGGAGAAAATAACCATACGGTAAACAACCAACAACTGACCAACGCCAGTCGGATCAAACCAGAACTGGGGCCATACTGGCTCCACAACCGCCAACAATCACAGCAAACAGAAATTACTGGGTGGGAGCTGTGTCCCCCAATGAACCCCGCGAGAAAGAGATTTTACAGGTGAGTTTCACAAAAATCTCGTTTTCTCGCTGGTATCATTGGGGGACACAGGACCGTGGGACGTCCTAAAGCAGTCCACGGGGAGGGAACAAATCACATGCCCCTGGAGAAACAAACGCCCTCGAGGATGCGTAACTCACTGCCGCCTGCAAGAATTTGCTGCCTGGAACAGTATCCGCCGGTGCCTAGGAAGGCACCCGGTAAGACTTGTGAACGTGTGCCCGGAAGACCAAGATACTGCCTTCCACACTGGAAACTACTGCATGAAGGAGATGGACCCGAGCAGCGCCGACCGCTGGTCGGGTGGGCCAAGACTCAGCTGGGCGTTGCCTACCCGAGGGCAAATGCCCGAGCAACTGTTGAACGGATCCATCTGGAAAAACAGCCTTTGGAGGCCGTCAGCCTTGACAAGGACCCCAGGATAAGAATTGGTAGAAGTCCGTAGGGCTGTAAGCGCTAGTCAAGGACAAGCAGGCTCAGAGGCCAAATCACATGGCTGATGGAGAGCTCGGTTCGTGTACTACGAGGGAGAAGAAGAGAAACCCATGTCTGTGAGGTGTGGAAAGGCGACCACCTTCTGCGAAAAAAGAGGATCCTGGACGGAACACTGCCCTATGTTCATACTTAATTGAAAAATACGTACAAGAAAGGCGTATCAAAATAAAAAATATCGCCACCAAACAGCTGGCTCCTGGCCGCAGCTGTGGAAGTAGAACTAAAAGGCCAAGTCCTTAGGATTCACCTCTGTTTAGAGAACGCCCCCTAGGGAGCGGAATATTGGTAGACCAATGCCCTTATAGCCATAGAGGCTGGTGGTGAGATTTCTAGTGAGAGAAGCTGCCTGATAATCACTAAGAAACAAACGCCTGAGTCAGGCGTGCCCCACTACAGGTCAAAGTATCAATACCACACGGGAAAGGTAAAGTAAAGCCAATGTGAGCACCGCTAGTGATGGGAAGCCCCGTCAGTGACTATATTTCAACAAAGCGGCAACGCTGCCTGGAAGGGCAGATGAGTGGAACAAAGATGAGAGAAAAACTCTTGCCGGGTGAAGTTTGACTACGCTCCACCCGTCTTGGTAAGGCTCTCAGTCCACCCCCGGAATGAGCAGTGAAAGAACAACCACCATTGGCTTGAGGTGACGTAGATATCACCGACATCTGAAGAGAGGTAGCACCAATGGCGTCACGGTATGACTACTAGAATCCAGGTCCCGCTTAGAACGGCAATCTAGTGTTGACGAGTGTCGCAGGGACTGATCTACCTAGTAGAACGCACTCAAAAGTAGGTGCCACTCACTGTAGTCTTCAACAAAAGATTATGTCTTTATTGTTCACAAACAATACTCTGCGACGCGTTTCGGCTCACATCAAGAGCCTTTCTCAAACATATGGATTAGATGTGGCAGAAGGACAACAGTTGTCAGAGCCACGGACCCTTATTGGTAGTAAACCAGAAAGAGGCCAGAACTAAAGCCCATTCCCATGTGAGACTGGAGCTCTACAGCGTCTAATGGTGATGCGATACTCCGCCTGAAGGGAGGCCCTACAAGGGAAGTCCCAAGAGTAATGCTCACGCCATACTCCAGCCGAGGAGTAGGCCACACCGTAGAGGTCACTGATTCTCGTGTTAGAGGAATCCGTTGCCTGATGAAAGAACTGTGCAGAAGGAACCTTAGCATGTAATGGTGACTCAAACACCCCTCGTGCGGTAGAGGTTACCGCATGCTCCGCCAGCGTGGACATGAGGGGAACGCCTGAGAACATCCAGTAGAATTTCTGGTATCAAGCTGGCCCAGTTAGTAGAGCTAACCTTAAACCCTCCACCTGACAAGGGCGCTGAACAGGAGCAACTGCCGAATTAGTACCAGGGTAGAACCCCTACCTGAGGGGGGCTGTCTCGCTACAGCGACTAGGAGAATCTAGCCCTAGCGTGAAGACTACCCTGCGAAGGAGAAGCCGTTGTAGTAGCCACTGCAGATTGCCAGCATAACGCCCTCACCTAGATAAGGATGAGTGGTGGACGAAGCATCCGGAGTCGGTGGAATATTCTGCTTGCTGGATCTTGACCACCGAACTCTGTGTAGTGTGACTGACCTGAACGGTGGAGTGCTCATGGGGATGGGGAGTCTCTAGGACACCTAAGGCTGGGTGACACCCCTGAGAGCACAAAGGCCTACATTTTTGTGTCTCCAATAAGTGCATGAAGAAAAGAGGGATACAGTATTGGAGTGTCCATATTATCCCGTGGCAGTATCCATATGCCACTAGATGAGAATATCAGGCACCAGCGGTACCGACTGTTGCCACGGACCCCTGTGAAGGAAACCAAGGCCTCTAGATTCGTGGCGTAGCTGAAATACAGCATGCAAAGATGCATAGTGATCCCCCCGTTACTGGATCGTTTGTAGAGGGTAATGCCATAGGAAGTATGTGATGGCAAATGGGAGATGGAATAGTAACCAACGGAAGCGCAATCCCCCGGTTAGGGAAGGGGGTAGCGCGATAGTCAGAACCGCAATCTACAGAAGTGTAATTACCCACCCAATGGAGGGGGAAAAATGTACGGCAAGCACTGCGCCCAGTGGCAGTGCAAACGCTTTACCTATGATCGGGAGTAACATATCCAGTAAGTACTGTAACCCGAGGTAGTGCAAATACATCACCCATCGAAGGGGGTAACGCACCTAGCAGGAACTTGCATATGACGAGTTCTGTACTCTGTGGGAAGTGCCATCATCCCACCTCAGAAAGGGTGTAATGCGTACGTAAAACTGCGACAGCAGTGAGAATGCCATAATGCCACCTATACAAAAGGTTAATGTATGCTGACGATACTGAGCCCAGTGGAACTTCAATTCCGCCACTCACAGAACGAGGGTACCTATGGCTGGCATTGAGGCCAATGCTAGTGAGGTCAGTCCACCTCAGGAAGGAGGTAATACCCAAATTAAGCACTGTATCTAGTAGAAGTGTAAGTAGTGCCTAAGGAAGGGGTTAATGCATACACCAGAACCAGAAAATTAATCCGGATTCATGTCAGAGTCCGAATAACTGTCCTGCTTCGGCTCGCTCGTGCGCAGTTCCACCTCTCAGCCTCTAGCCCATGGCTGTTGCAGGCTGTGGCGGTGTTGACAGAAGAACCAAACTACCCGGAGGTGGAATGGAACTAAAGGTCTGCTTACTGATTGCGCAGACGGTGCTCTATTAACCAAACGACCCAGGAGGGTGGGTTGGGAGCTTCCAGAGGTCCTCCGCTGAGTTGCGCAGGAGGAGAAACTCAAACGGACGCCCCCGGAGGGTGGATAGGAAGTTACAGTTGTCCTCAACTGGATTTGCGCAGTTGTAGTATTATTAACCAACCGGCCTCAGAGGGCGGATTGGGATCCTCCAGATGTACCCCACTGGACTTTGCAGTTGGAGCATTATCAACCAAACGACCCGGAAGGCGGATTGGGGACTCTTCGGATGTACTCCACTGGATTTACGCAGTTGGAGAATTATCAACCCAACAGCCCAGAGGGCGGAATAGGAATCCCTCAGATGTACTCCACTGGATTTTCGCAGTTGGGGCATAATCAACCAAACGGCCTCAGAGGGTGGATTGGGATCCTCCAGATGTACCCCACTGGAGTCACGCAGTTGGAGCATAATCAACCAAACGGCCCGGAGGGCGGAATGGGAATCCCTCCGATGTACTCCACTGGATTTGCGCAGTTGGAGCATAATCAACCAAACGGCCCGGAGGGCGGAATGGGAATCCTTCAGATGTACTCCACTGGATTTGCGCAGTTGGAGCATAATCAACCAAACGGCCTCAGAGGGCGGATTGGGATCCTTCAGATGTATCCCACTGGAGTCACGCAGTTGGAGCACAATCAACCAAGCGGCCCGGAGGGCGGAATGGGAACCCCTCAGATGTACTCCACTGGATTTGCGCAGTTGGAGCATAATCAACCAAACTGCCTCAGAGGGCGGATTGGGATCCTCCAGATGCACCCCACTGGATTCGTGCAGTTGGAGCATGGATTTTGTGGACTGAGGAGGGCAGGATTTGTTGCGCATAATTTCTTTTTTTTTTTTTTTTGGTGATGACCTAACCTCATATGGAGAGGTCAGGAAGGGCTGTATACCGCAATATTAAGGCTCATTGCGCCTGCAGTAAGAAACCTAGGGTAAACAGGGGCCTGAAAAAGGTGGCTGTGCAGGAAGGGTTAACCCTGCTCAGAGAACCGGAGCGGAGCTCAGCGGGCACCTGGAGGAGGAGGGACAGCTAGACGGGGAGGATTCGCGCCTAAAGGACGAACCCGCCCCCTCCATAATAGGAATGAAAGTTGCGGCCTAGTAGGCCGCAAAGCCGGGACATAAAGTTCGGCGCACAGCCGACCGGGCGGTACTGCCGGCCGGCTACCACAGAGGGACTCAGAGTAACCGCCGATACCCCCCAGATCAGTGGGCAGATGTGTCCACCTGCTGCGGGAACCCATCCCGTGGCCGCAAAAAAAAAAAAAACTGTACGGGCTGAGTTCCGGTAGGCCCGGAGAGAAGCCGGGGCCTAAATTTTTGGCGCCGGCCGAGTGAATAGCCGGCCGGGAAGTGGAGTGACCGGAGTGGCGCTCTCAAGCGCCGTGGTTGAACACCGGCCGCGGGTGCTCACCCCGCAGGCCGTATAACGTACCGGCTACTACATTGGGGCCTGAGGTAATGTAGGGCCCTCATGAAGAAAAAGTCCTCCATCTTATGAGGTGACCGAGGTGACCAAGGGGAAGGGGAAGGGGGGGGGGCTGAGGTACTTACCCAATGAGGACTACTCACCCCATCTTCATCCTCTTCTCTTCACCCTTTCTCAGAGTACCAGCAGGGTCACCTCTTCAGCCGCTGGCACCCGAAGTGGCAGGGGACTGGAATGGCGGAGGGTTTAGCCGGATTCAGGTGACCCCTTTGGCTGGCGGGAAGCAGGGGAGCTGGGCTGCCCTGGTCCACTTTTGTTTCTTGGGGAGGGCGAGCGGTGAGGGATTCCGACACCGGCCTTGCTCCCGGGGTAGACAGAGTGGCTAGGCGACTCTGTTTTCCCAAACCTAAAAAAGGAAAAAGATAAAATAATAAAAGTAAGCTGCCCTGCAAAAGCAGGGAGGTCTGCCTCCTACGACACTAAGCTAAAAACTGATATGCTCTCTCCAGGCTGGAGGGGGTATAGCCTGCAGGGGAGGAGTTATCACTTTTCAGCCTAGTGTCGCCTCCTAGTGGCAGCAGCAAGCTATACCCACGGTCCTGTGTCCCCCAATGATACCAGCGAGAAAATCACTTACGCATTTTGAACTTCTAAGTGCCCTCCATGTTTTTACCATTGTTGGAATAAAGCTTCATCACTAACTTTCTTCCTACACATTTGCTGGATGACCTTCATGGGACGATTGACACGAGTTCTAAGCTTGCCTGGTGCCTCTTCCATGCCATCTGTTGGTTTAGTCTGGGACTTAGCTTTGTGTTTTTCAGTAACTCTTAACGTAAAGATCCACCTTTAGCACTCATTTTCATTTACACGCAGTGTAGAAAAATATATGACTACATGGAAACCATCAAGCAGGATACCCGCTAATGATGGATTCATTTGTACTGGAATATAAATATTGGGTCTTCGCACGAATACCTGTAGCAAGTATAAGGGATCCATAAACAGCAGCTTAGTGACAGTTTCCAAAGAGCAACACGGTTTCTTTTTTTTTTTTTAGCAAGATACAATTTATATCGCAAAGGTTTTTAAGAAACCTTAAAAGATTTTAGATTTTACATACGATAGGCTGGACAAAGGAGGCAGTTAGTGGTCTCATCAGAACTTACCAGATCATTTTGGCTCGTCATGATGTAGGACACACATAGATTTGCAAGGACAATAGCGCTGACATTCAGGATCTGGAGAGGAAGACAGATGTCATTTTTAGCTTTTTTGATAAATACAAAGGCTTTTATAAAGAAGTGTATGGCACGTATATTCCAATGTCCTTTCTAATCTGAATAATGGAAGGGTGACTATTGAGGACCTTGAATGAAGGTGGTGGAAAAGCATGTTCTCCGAATAATATCCAACACACATTGACAACATTAAGCATTACAGATCATATATGCAAACATGACAAGCCCATGCACCAACTATTAAAAACTATGGTACTTCACTCCAAAGTGAGGCAGTATGCCCTAAGTAACACATTAGACCTATATACCATGTCCTATATGGTTTACAGCTCAACAATACACCAGCGGACGCCCTGGAATGCACACCCTAGACTGCCCTATTCTTTTTCTTTGCTGTCATTTGTTTACTATCAGGTGAAATCCTGGTTATACTTTCAATTTTGTCCAGCCAGTTTGGTTTTATTCCATTGTAGGCCTGCCGAAAAAAACACTTATACATTATATGGCAGATTTACGAAACAGTCTAAAAGAAAAACGGTGTCTGTTGTCCATAGCTATCAATCCTAGCACAGCCCCCGATCCTGGATGTGTGGTCACAACTATGGAAACAGTAGAGCGGGCTGTGCTGCACTGTTTCTATATCTCCCATATGGGTGAACAGGAGTTAGGGAAACAGTTTTGCATAGTGAGCACCTCTATCTGCACCTCACAGGTTTCAGAAACAGGGTAGCTCGCTGTGCTATACTGTTTCCCTAACTCCTGCTTACTCGTATGGGAGATACAGAAACAGCAGAGCAAAGACCACTACGATGTTTTAAGTAGTCCCACCCAACCCTAGCCACCACATCCAGCTCAGCTTTCCTGCATATGAAGAAAGTTATAGGGTAATTCAGACAGTAGAAAGGCATCATGCCAAGCTTCAGTCCAAGGAGGCCGTTCACAGTATGCACACGACCGTTGTGTGTTTTGCGATCCGCAAATTGCGGATCCGCAAAACAACGATGGTGTCCGTTCCGCAATTTGCGGAATGGCACGGACAGCCATTGATATAACTGTCTATTCTTGTCCGCAAAATGGACAAGAATAGGACAGGTTATATTTTTTGGGCGGACCACGGAACGGAGCAACGGATGCGGACAGCACACGGAGTGCTGTCCGCATCTTTTGCGGCCCCATTGAAGTGAATGGGTCCGCATCCAAGCCACAAAAACTGCGGCTAGGATGCGGACCAAAACAACGGTCGTGTGCATGAGGCCTAAAGGACATCTATCAGCAGATTTGTACCTATGAAACTACAGTAGCTGACCTGTTGGATGTGCACTTGGCACCTGAAGACATCTGTGTTGGTCCCATGTTCATATGTGCCCACATTGCTGAGAAAAATGATGTTTTAATATATGCCAATGAGCCTCAAGGAGCAACAGGGGCGTTACACCTACAGGCTCTGCTTTCTCTGCAACTGCTGTGCCCTCTGCACTATAATTGAGAGGGTGAAGCAGTGTAACCGTCATCATGCCTGGCTATTTTCCTTTGCTATTAGGGTAAACAAGGATCAGACATGTTGGAGTTCAACATGCTCGCCCTTTCTCCTGGAGGCGCATGCCCTGCCATATGTGTATCATGGGGGCAGTACAGCGGCATTCACATTTGAATACATCACACTATATTTAGAGTTCAGATTTGAGCATGTGTCGAGATATAGGTCAGACCCCCACTGATTACTGAATACCCTTTTAAAGCAGTCTTATCTATATGGCTAGCATTAGCTTTTCACAGTAGGATGCTATTTTCCTACTGTGCTTTCTAATTTTATAGTATATTATAGTATATGTCATTTTATATATCTTCTATTATGTTCTATATAATGTAGTATAAATATGGAACATATATAAATACAGGTGCACAGCTATAGAAGGTACAGATGCTGGGGGAGCACCCAGACCCTCAGTCCAATATTGTAATGCATCTGTATCCATGGCTAATAATTGGGGGAGGCAGATAGATGAGGACTCATGTAATATACACTGCACTATAGCTATGAAAAGTTGACAATTTGTTCATAGTCCTCCATAAATTTCAGAATGCTTAGGGTCCATGCACATGCCCGCAACTGTTTTGTGGTCCACAAATTGTGGATCCGCACAACACGGACACTATGATAGAAATGCCTTTTCTTGTCCGTGGCTGCGGACAAGAATAGGTCATGTTCTATTTTTTTTTTGCAAGGCCGCGGAACAGAAGTGCGGATGCGGACAGCACACGGTGTTCTGTCCGCATCTTTTGTGGCCCCATTGAAAATGAATGGGTGCGCACCCGTTCTGCAAAATTGCGAAACGGATGCAGACCCCATTTGTGGACGTGTAAATTGACCCTCAGGCTCGGTTTACCATAAGATGACGCATAAAAAGATGAAGACAAGGACAGGAACGTGTCCCTTGCTCGTGGGGCATTGCATGGTAAGGATGCATCCAGCACATGCAACGCACATTCATGGTAGTAAAACAACAGAGCAATAACAAAGAAAGGTGCGACCACTGACGCGTTTTAAATCACGGTAGAAAGCTGTAAGTAGTTCCTCCTGACTTCTTGACTGCGCTGAGTATTTACAACAATGAAGCACTGAACATAAATCAGGATATATCTATGTTGACATGTAACCAGTGGCATGTCCATATGTGTACCCCATAGGTCATGATTTCCTATGGAAGATACAAGAGATTGGGCTGATGTGATTGCTGCACACTTTTTCTGCTAATCACATTGACAGATGTCACTGTATGCCTTAATTGTCCCCTGCTACTTGCGTTCCACATGTAATAACAATTCTGGAGCATCTATTCTTCTAACTCTATGTTCGCCATTTTTCTATTATTCCTACTAGAACTTTATGAATAAATTGCCAATAGTCTGTAATAAAGGTCCATCTGGGTGTTACTCGTTTGGGACGTGTCCCTGCACAGTCTGACATTATCCAATCAGCGCTACTAGTGATAGACTGTGAAGAGAAACACCCCCAACGGGTAACACCCAGATGGACCTTTTCAAAGTGCTGCTTTTTATAAGTGCATTGGAGATATTCAGGAGATACCCAGGAGGTAATCTGGAGGTGGATACAATCTAAACAAGTAAGATTTGCTTGTTTAAAATCTTTCCCCTCTTTGCAATGGCAGACCTGGTTCTGTGCAGGAATTGTTGTGCTTTTATTTCAGGTTCCACTCTTCAGAGGTTTGGATACTGTCTGATCTGTACACAGCTCTCCATAATGCAGCAGGAAATTACCTTTTTGAAATTTGAGATTTGTAAATTAACCATTAAACAAACTCAGACTGAGAACATTGCAATGCCACTGCCACAGAGGCCCCCTAGAAATGGAAGATGGGTTACTGTAGGTTCTGGTAGACTGAGAGTTGTGGATAGAAGACATGTCCCACAGTCTGTGGCTCTCCATAATTCATTTGCAGCACTTTCAGAGTGCAAGAGCAACATGGAGGATGGCTCAAGCACAGTGGGTGAGAAACAATCATCTCCCATGCCTAAAGTATGCAAGACTGCAGCCAAAGACAAAAAGGAGAAGGTGAGGATTGATAGTAAGCAGCTGTTGGTGGGCGATTCCATCATAAGAGGTGTGAAGTTTGAGGTGAATGGTGTTGTGAGATGTCTCCCTGGTGCTACCGCTAGCAGGGATAGACGACGGATCCTTAATATTGTTAGGCAAGCAAAGCAGGAAAGGGAAGTGGATGTTATTGTCCATCTTGGGACAAACGATCTGGCTTACAATGAGGTTTTAAAAGGTGAAAGAAGCTTTTCACGCACTTGGAAAGGATATACGGGAGGTTGCGTCAACTGTTTCATTCTCTGCAGTTTTGCCTGTGCATAACCTTCAGCATGACAGGAAGATGCGCATTAAGGAATTCAATGTATGGCTTGGTGAATGGTGTCTGAACCAAGGTATTGGCTTTGTGTCTCATGTTAGGTCTTGTTGGAATGGAAAAGAACTGTACAAGAAAGATGGTTTGCATCTTTCTCTCAAGGGAACGAATGTCCTCGGTGAACAGTTCCAAGTATTTGCTAAGGAGCATTTAAACTAGGAAAGGGGGGCAAAAGAGTGATAATCCAGCAGTCCAACTGCCCCCCGGAACAATGCCAGAAGATGCTAGTAGCACAAAGGTTAAGAAATGACAAGCTCAGATTCTTGTCTACAAATGCTTGTAGTTTAGGGAATAAGATCAATGAACTTGAGGCTATAATGGCATCTGAGAATATAGATGTAGTGGCTGTTACTGAGACGTGGTTCAAGGGGAGTAATGACAGGGATATATCAATACCAGGGTTCTCTCTATACAGGAAAGACAGAGAAGGCAAGAAGGGGGAGGGGTGGCCCTGTATGTGAAAGATAGCATAAAATCTAATTTGATACAAGTTAGCGAGAACAATTTAGAGTCAGTTTGGGTTACCTTGCAGCTTGATAATCATAAGGTAACTTGTGTAGGTGTGATATATAGACCACCTAGCCAAGTCAAAGAATTAGATAATCTACTAGTTGAGGAAATAGCTAAAATGACATTGAAGGGGGAAGTTATCATTATGGGAGACTTCAATCTTCCAGATGTAAACTGGAAAACCAAAATAGCTAGTTCTGCCAGGAGTACAGTTATTCTAAATTCCCTACTGGGTTATCTCTACAGCAAGTAGTTGAGGAGCCAACACGGAAGGAGGCCATTTTAGATTTAGTATTCACAAATAGGAATTTGGTATATGATATTACTGTAGGGGAAAGCTTGGGATCTAGTGATTACCAGTCAGTGTGGCTTACTATAAGTATAGTGACTGAGTCACACCACACAAAAACAAAAGTTTTAGATTTTAGAAAAACTGACTTTTCTAAAATTAGATTAGTGGTATACGAGTCCCTATCAGATTGGAACAGTTTCATTGGAGTCCAGGAGAAATGGGACTACTTAAAAGTGGCACTATTGAAGGCAACAGAAAATTGCATTAGGCTTGTCAGTAAAAGCAAAAAAAGGAAGAGACCACTGTGGCCGAAGTGGCCAAAATCATTAAAAACAAAAAGATAGCATTTAGGAATTATAAAAAAACAAACGAGGATGACAGGCAAATATATAAGATTAGGCAGAGAGAGGCCAAACAAGTTATAAGAGCTTCCAAAGCACAGGCAGAAGAGAAATTAGCTCAGTCAGGGAAAAAAGGAAACGGCATTCTTCAGATACATAAATGAAAAAAGGAAACTAAAACAAGGAATTACTAAATTAAAAACAAAAGAAGGAAGGTATATGGAAGAAGATAAAGAACTAGCTGACTGCCTCAATGAATACTTCTGTTCAGTTTTTACAAAGGAAAATGAAGGAAAAGGACCTCAGTTAGGAAAGAAGACTAATGAATCTTTTGATGCATGTGTCTTTACAGAGGAAGAGGTTCTAAGTCAGCTGTCTAAAATTAATACAAATAAGTCACAGGGGCCTGATGGGATACACCCAAAGCTATTAAAAGAGCTCAGCGGTGAACTAGCAAAACCATTAACAGATGTATTTAACCAATCACTGGCAACAGGAGTCGTCCCAGAAGATTGGAAATTAGCAAATGTTGTGCCCATTCACAAGAAAGGTAGTAGGGAGGAATCAGGCAACTATAGGCCAGTAAGCCTGACATCAATAGTGGGGAAATTAATGGAAACCATACTTAAGGAGAGGATTGTGGAACATCTAAAATCCCATGGATTGAAAGATGAAAAACAGCATGGGTTTACTTCAGGGAGATCATGTCAAACTAATCTTATTGATTTTTTTTGATTGGGTGACTAAAATAATAGATGGAGGAGGTACAGTAGACATCGCTTATCTAGACTTTAGTAAGGCTTTTGATACTGTCCCACATAGAAGGCTTATCAATAAATTGCAGTCTTTGGGCTTGGACTCCCATATTGTTGAATAGATTAGGCAGTGGCTGAGGGACAGGCAACAGAGGGTTGTAGTCAATGGAGTATATTCAGACTAGGGATGTCCCGATACCATTTTTTTAAGACTGAGTACGAGTACCGATACTTTTATTTAAGTACTCACCGATACCAATTACCGATACTAATTTTAACAATAAAATACACACACATGTATTTTCTGACCACTGACCAACCAAAAGGCCCAAAAACAGAACTATAACATTCCAAGGAGACGTTATACTGTATGGGGGCCACAAAGAGACGTTATACTGTATGGGGCAGCCACAAGGAGACGTTATACTGTATGGGGACAGCCACAAGGAGACGTTATACTGTATGGGGGGCAGCCACAAGGAGACGTTATACTGTATGGGGGCAGCCACGAGGAGACGTTATACTGTATGGGGGGCAGCCACAAGGAGACGTTATACAGTATGGGGCAGCCACAAGGAGACGTTATACTGTATGGGGGCAGCCACAAGGAGACGTTATACTGTATGGGGGGCAGCCACAAGGAGACGTTATACTGTATGGGGGCAGCTACAAGGAGACGTTATACTGTATGGGGGCAGCCACAAGGAGACGTTATACTGTATGGGGGGCAGCCACAAGGAGACGTTATACTGTATGGGGGCAGCCACAAGGAGACGTTATATACTGTATGGGGGCAGCCACAAAGAGACGTTACACTGTATGGGGCAGCCACAAGGAGACATTATACTGTATGGGGGCAGCCACAAGGAGACGTTATACTGTATGGGGGCAGCTACAAGGAGACGTTATACTGTATGGGGGCACAAGGAGACCTTATACTGTATGGGGCAGCCACAAGGAGATGTTACACTGTATGGGGCGGCCACAAGGAGAGGTTATACTGTATGGGGGCAGCCACAAGGAGACGTTATACTGTATGGGGGCGGCCACAAGGAGACGTTACACTGTATGGAGCAGCCACAAGGAGACGTTATACTGTATGGGGGCAGCCACAAGGAGACGTTATACTGTATGGGGGCAGCCACAAGGAGACGTTATACTGTATGGGGGCGGCCACAAGGAGACGTTATACTGTATGGGGGCAGCCACAAGGAGACGTTATACTGTATGGGGGCGGCCACAAGGAGACGTTATACTGTATGGGGGCAGCCACAAGGAGACGTTACACTGTATGGAGCAGCCACAAGGAGACGTTATACTGTATGGGGCGGCCACAAGGAGACGTTATACTGTATGGGGGCAGCCACAAGGAGACGTTATACTGTATGGGGCAGCCACAAGGAGACGTTATACTGTATGGGGGCAGGCACAAAGAGACGTTACACTGTATGGGGGCAGCCACAAGGAGACGCTACTGTAAGGAGTCAGGACAACAATTTTTGAAGCCCCCCTCAGTATAATAGTCTTGTGGCCATCATACAGTAATGTATATTTCTTCTTGCCCTAATGCCTGCTTTTAGAGATCAATGTGCAGCTTGCAAGCAGGAAGGGAAGGACCAGGGCCATAGAAGACAGACACTATCACCTTTGGAGGGACTCGCTCCTGGCAAACACAGCTCTGCTGCAGTAAATGCAGTGGAGCAGACTGTGATGTAATTACAATGTATAGTTATCGCAGGGACTCAGAGAATCGTCTGAGAGTTTATTAGTTAAAACGAATCGAATGAGTCAGAGACTGTGTCACCCCAGACTTCCTGCTCTGCTACATGCACCCTGTACACACACAGCTCCACTACATGCTATGCTAATAATGCCCCCCCCTTCCCCCGGACTTACAGGGAGCCGCAGAGCAGGAAGCCTGGCAGGGACTCGGTGACACAGTCTGTGACTCATTGGATTCTTTTAACTAATAAACTGTCAGACGATTCTCTGAGTCTCTGCACTACGCTCCCTGTGCTGTGAGTCAGTGCTGGTTGCCTCTGATTGGTTGGAGGGCGGGGAGGGGCGGGCCTAGCTTCCACTCTAGGCTCCAATTACACTGCCTGCTGCTGCCTGTGAAGCTGTTAGCTGTGCGAGATGCAGGGGCCGCGGACGGACACATAGAAGCGGTGCACAGGTATCGGCAGTGGTATCGGGGACATTTGCACGAGTACATGTACTCGTGCAAATGCCCGGTATCGGTCCCGATACCGATACTGGTATCGGTATCGGGACATCCCTAATTCAGACCAAGGTCTTGTTACCAGTGGGGTACCTCAGGGATCTGTTCTGGGACCCATATTGTTTAATATCTTTATCAGCGAAATTGCAGAAGGCCTCGATGGTAAGGTGTGTCTTTTTGCTGATGACACAAAGATTTGTAACAGGGTTGATGTTCCTGGAGGAATACACCAAATGGAAAAGGATTTAGGAAAACTAGAGGAATTGTTAAAAAATCTGGCAACTAAAATTGAATGTTGATAAGTGCAAGATAATGACCCTGGGGCGTAAAAACCCAAGAGCAGAATATAAAATCAGTGATACAGTCCTAACCTCAGTATCTGAGGAAAGGAATTTAGGGGTCATTATTTCAGAAGACTTAAAGGTAGGCAGACAATGTCATAGAGCAGCAGGAAATGCTAGCAGAATGCTTGGGTGTATAGGGAGAGGCATTACCAGTAGAAAGAGGGAGGTGCTCATGCCGCTCTACAGAGCACTAGTGAGACCTCATTTGGAGTATTGTGCGCAGTACTGGAGACCATATCTCCAGAAGGATATTGATACTTTGGAGAGAGTTCAGAGAAGAGCTACTAAACTAGTACATGGATTGCAGGATAAAACTTACCAGGAAATATTAAAGGACCTTAACATGTATAGCTTGGAAGAAAGACGAGACAGAGGGGATATGATAGAAACTTTTAAATACATAAAGGGAATCAACAAGGTAAAAGAGGAGAGAATATTTAAAAGAAGAAAAACTGCTACAAGAGGACATAGTTTTAAATTAGAGGGGCAAAGGTTTAAAAGTAATATAAGGAAGTATTACTTTACTGAGAGAGTAGTGGATGCATGGAATAGCCTTCCTGCAGAAGTGGTAGCTGCAAATACAGTGAAGGGGTTTAAGCATGCATGGGATAGGCATAAGGCCATCCTTCATATAAGATAGGGCCAGGGGCTATCCATAGTACTCAGTATATTGGGCAGACAAGATGGGCCAAATGGTTCTTATCTGCCAACACATTCTATGTTTCTATTGCAGACTGATTGCAATTCTTTCAGAAACTTCTTGCAGGAATAATAGAAGAATGGCACAACATACAGAAGAATTGATGTTTCAGAGTTTTTACATGGGGAACGCAAGTATTTACTAAAACAGACACGTCAGGAGAGGCGACAGGTCCTCTTTTAACAATATGAAGGCTGAGAATGGAGGTCACTAGGGTTGGATACACAGTGAAAACGGCAGATTGGAGGCAAAGCAACACACTATAATAGAGGCAAACACTCAGAAACTCCATGCAACCAAAGCAATGGAAAAATGCATAAAAAGAGACAAACGCTCAGTTTACCGAAACTTTTCTCTTGCAAGGACATTCTTCAATGTTACACTGTCCCAGCTAAGACACACAGGAGAAAAACGGTGCAGAGATGATGCGTACGCCTCAGTAATCAGCGAGGGAACAGAGCATTTGTCAAGAGTTCAAGAAATGCTTAGTTTATCAAATACTTGGTAAGAATCTAATTTGGCATTTTATTCATTGACCATCAAAGCTAAGGAAAAGTGCTGCATTTGCTTTGCAGTATACCTGGCACTTCAAAATAAATGTGCCAGGTGCTGTGCCACATATCCCTAAACGAGGGTCTGAGCGCTGTCTCTCCTTGCTAGCTGAAGATGAGCTCAATAGAAAGTCTATGGGGGCGATTTATCGAATCTGGGGTAAAAGAAAACTGGCTTAGTTGCCCATAGCAACCAATCAGATTCCACCTTTCATTTTCCAAAGGAGCGCTGAAAAATGAGAGGTGGGATCTGATTGGTTGCTAAGGTCAACTAAGACAGTTCTACTTTATACCAGTTTTGATAAATCTCCCCCAGTGAGCTAAAGAGGAGAGACAGCGCAAGTCTAAGAACTTCTTAGTCATTGGTGGGGGTCTCCCACTTGGTCTTCCCCCTTCGGCTAGGGTTACATTGCGATTTTGGACGTCACAGGTGTCACAAGACCAAGGTTCCCAGTGTAGCACTGCAGCCTTAGAAATCAATGGGATTCCGTGCGCTTCTGGGTCCACCAAAGATGAGACATGCCCTATTCTTTGCCGCATCTTGCAAATCGGGGACCTGTTGAAGTCAATGGGTCTGCACGGGATGTAGGGTGCACAAGGCCTGTGTCCGTGGTTTGCAGTCCGCAAAACGAAAACGATTGTGTGAATGGACTGCAAAGCAGCTTGGACATGCTCCTGTCAGACTGTGGGAAATGAGCACTACTCTACATGGGCAGAACCATGTCCACTGCTTGTAAGCTATCATCTTACCTTTTTTCGTAAGCCACTAGAGAACTTCCATACAATGACTGCAGTATAACCTAATTAGTGATATCAGTGCACCGATGCAGACACTACTCACATTGTCATAGTGCTTTTTCACAATGGGCTCATAAAAGCCAATGGCCTCCTTGTACTTATTTTCTTGCATGAACAAGACATGGGCTACATTCAGTTTCCAGACATCATGCTCGTTACAAAACTCCACCGATTTACGGAAGATTTTCTCCACCATCTGATAGTTCTCCATGTTCCAGTATATTTTTGCCTGGGCCATTAAAACAGGAATATACCTAAATAAAAGACAAAAGTATTATTAACATGAATACAGGATAGGGGATATGTGTCTGACTGGAGTGGATACAACAGTTGGGCCCCTCCGCGCTCCCTTGTTAGAATGGAGCGGTGGTCATGCACGCGCGCTGCCATTCCATTCACCTCTATGGGACTGTGGGGGGATAGCGGAGTGCTTGCACTTGGCTATCTCTGTCAGTTCCCTACAGTTGAACGGAGACACACATGCTCATCTGTCACTCAATTCAAATGGGGAGCATGGGACCCTGTTCTCACGATCTGTGGGGACCGCAGCAGTCAGACCCCTGCTGATCAGACACATCCCCTATCCTGTGGATTGGAGATACGTTGTCTTAATGAGACAACCCCTTTATTTATGATATCATGATGCAATAATTGAATCATCATAAGACACCATTATGATCTCATAATGTATTCATTATTCAGTCACACCAGGGGAAGCCATGATAAAGCGGTATTTGTACGGCGATACGTGTGGATCATCTAACCCCACAGGGACTTCAGGCCATTACCACGCTCTCATGACATCATAATGCATTATAAAACACCTTATGACATCATAATGTATTATGACATCATAATGTACTAAGTATGACATCATGAGAGACTATTATAACATCATAATTCTTTACATATTACTTTATAATGCATTAAAGTTTTGGTGTAAAGAGACAGGAGCAGACATTTTCCACAGTTTGTGGCTTATTCCCGGTGATACAATCTTCCTGTCATAAAATCCACACATTTACCACCACCCATTTGACATCAGCAGCACCTCTGGACCCTATATGGGCCATCTTTGGGTACATTGACCCGACCAGTACACGGTGCACCCCAGGTAATAGGAAATTACCAGCAGGAAACAAGACTATCCTCCACACGTGAAACGACCCCACACCCCCGCCGTTTAAGCTATTTCTTGAGAAAGTCTCCTTCTTATTGAAGATGGACAGGGTAGAGGCGTCTTTCAGGAAGGAGATCCATGTGAAGCAATTCTTCACATGCTGGGAGAGCTTCATAGATATACTGCCCCTCCAGGTTAGAAGATGCATCCACAAATGTTTTCAACTCACTTCCTGGTATAAGACGCGTGCCTTACTAAACGATCCACTAATCTCGGGGATATGATCCTATTTGAGGATTCAGCGGGGGGTCCCTGCTTGGATTTTAACTCCACTAACTGTGGAGGAGAGGTGAACATATTGGGCTACTGTTATGTTATATTCACCTTGCAGTTTGCAAGGAATCAAGTTATGGTTTCTGTACTACTAATCCCCCATAACTCAACCTTTCCCCTTCCCCTCTCCTTTCCCCCTCACCCCCCTTCTAAAAACCAACTGATGTCGGGAGGTTGACGTAGTAGCTCCTATATACTACTCTGATTGTCTATGTTGGGACTTTTACCAAAGACTTGCTGTAAACGATGCTGTAAAATACTACTTATCACATCACACTGTATGTACTTTTTTATTAACCTGAAATAAAAACATTTGAAAATATAATGCATTAAATATGAAGAAAAAAAAAAAACGAGTGGAGTTTCATTCGCCAATCTTAATCCATACTTCATTAGAGCAACATCGGACAAATTTATTAACAAATCTTTGGCTGTCCTTATGCCAGAAACCGAAGTATACACCTACTATGAGCAGGCAGATTTGCACCAGTGGTAGAACATCTGTTGATCCACATGAGGCCTGGTACCCCCTGCTAAACCCCACTTACTTATTAAAAGTGGCATTGAAAATCTCAAATTATAGCTCAAATACGTTCTATAGGTTCTATCATCTCTAGAAGAGGAGCAAGATGATCACAGAGGTAAGAGGCATTTGGTCACAGGTTCTTCAGTCATGAAAAGGTCTGGAAATACGATTTCAAGTTCACAAAATTAAAATACCCCCTTCTTTCAGAAGACAACAACGCCATGAAATCATCTTACTTTTCTAGGGCTTCATCATATTCACTCACAGCCTTTTTCACTGCTTCATCATCCCGGTTTAGTCTCGCTTCTTGTACCTTAATAATGTCAATTGAAAAAATGAACACACAACTTTCATAGAAAAAAAAACGAAATCTTTCTAAGTTATCGTTTTTATTTGAGGTGGGCCATAACACCCCACAATGAGTAAAATGGGTATTTTAAGACACCAGTTTCTGCTCTAGTGTATCTACTACCCACCTCACAGTCGTGACCAGACTGCATCCACTCATCGTCTTATAATAATAATAATCTTTATATAGCGCCAACATATTCTGTGCTTTACAATTCAGGGGGTTCATGTACAAACAGTCATAAATAACAAAGCAACAGACAAGTCAATAATCAGAACAAGAAGGAATGAGGGTCCTGTTCCCAAGACCTTATAATCTATGAGGAGATAGGGGTGACACAAAGGGTAGAAGTGCTTGTTTTGTGCAATGGTCCAGCCGTCGTGGGAAAATAGGGGAGCAGATATAAAGCTGCATGAGCCAGTCGCCAGCCGATATCTGAAGTGCTTTTGGGTGCTGTGTAGAGTTTGGTGGAGGATCAGGTTCAGGAAATGATGATAAATGGGCTATATACTGTATAGAGAGGAGTTAGATCACGGGATGTAATAGGCCACCCTAAACAGATGTGTTTTGAGGGAGCGCCTAAAACTGTGTGTGTATTGCGACTTATCCTAATTTCTTGGGGTAGGGAATTCCAAAGAACTGGTGCAGCTCGGGTGAAGTCTTGGAGCCGGGAGTGAGAAGTTTGGATTATGGTGGATGTCAGTCGTAAATCGTTTGCAGAGTGTAGAGCACGGGTAGGGTGGTAGACAGAGATGAGGAAAGAGATGTAGGGGGGTGGAGAGCTTTGTGAGTGAGAACAAGGATTCTATACTGTGCAATGACTGGCACAGGGCAGAGGCATCGGAGTAGCGGTTGGACAGATAGGTGACCCTGGCTACTGCATTAAGGATAGATTGGAGAGGGGAAAGTCTGGTGAGGGGGAGGCCAATTAATAGTGAGTTACAGTTATCGAGTTGGGAATGGATCAGGGCAACAATGAGAGATTTTGTTGTTTTCATAGTGAGAAAGGGGATTCACATCTAGTCTTCACATCTAGCAGTGAAACTGTGATTCCCGCAATCCCAATGGGCGCCCTGAATTTTGCCTCGTGTGTCCTTTGCCTTGTTTCTCATGAACCCTTCACCATATACGAACACTGTTCATACAGTCCCATTCACATATGGAACACCTAGCTACTGCACGGTGACTATGAAGGGCATTATCAATGTCTGCCGCATAACAATCAATCTAGAAAGACAGAATTACACCGTCTACCTGTTTTGTTCGCTTTCTCAGTTGTTCCGTGAGCATCCCAGCCAGTTTATCCAGCTTTAAGAAAGCCTAAAAAAAAAAAAACAGGTTAAAAAAAAAAGCACCATGGAAATTATAATATACATGGTATGTGAATATTGGATATGTGTTTATTATTATAATAACCTGAGAAGCTTATTACAAAAGTATGTAACATACAGTACCTCATCTGGGGCTGTTTGGCATGTTATCAGGGCATCCAGAAACTCATACAAATACTGAAAAATAAAAGAAGATGAGAAATAATTACGATTAATTATTTATTTTCAATCTGTCCTAAGAGCGGACCCTCAACCTAGTATATTTTATATCACACAGATATGGCTAAAGGATGGACATACTAATTGTAGGGCATATTTACTAATCCAGTCTAATATTGTAAACTAAGACAGCCTAAAGGTGCGCAAAAGTTAACACAGTAGCTCACGCTGTACGATAATGTGGTGCCTTTTGTCAAACTTTACACCTATTGGTTAGCTTACTTAGGGTTCATGCACATGACTGCATGGGCGTGGTGCCCGTATTGCAGCCAGCAAGCAGCGGGTCCACAATACACGGACACCGGCCGTATGCACTCTGTGGTGCGGACCCATTGAATTGTGTAGGTCCGTGATCCACCAGATACGACCAAAGATAGGACATCACCTATCTTTTGCGAAGCAGAGGCATGGATCGGAAGTCCACGGAAGGACTATGAAGCAGTTCTGTGGGCTTCCGATCTGTGCATCCGCAAAAAGATGGAACGTGTTTTATCTTTGGCCATATCTTGCAGATCGCAGACCCATTCAAGTCAATGGGTCCGCATCTGCAAACAGAGTGCAAATGGCCACAGCCGATGCACTGAGGACCGCTATTTGCGGTCAGCAGAATGGGGACTGAGCCATTACACTAGTGTGCATAAGCATAAGTTAAAATTGGTGAACATTTTTGCATTGTAAGCCATACCCCTTACTTCCAAACCATGCCCATTTTGCTATAAGCCATGTTTGGTGTCTACGGAGGTCCAAAATCATGTCTAAAAAACAATGTTGTGCAAAGTATGTATGCCTGTTTTTTCTGGTGCATGTAGCTTGGTAATTTCCCCCTAATGTTGGCATAAAACTGGTTCTCAGCAGAGCAGAGTTGTGCCTGGCTTTCAACTTCACTTTGTAGCCCCTATTGTACTTGTATATTGGAAAAAACTTGGAGGCAGCATTCAGAGCGGCAATGGCACAGAAAAAAATATATAATCCTGTCATAGTTTTATGGGTTTTATTTTTACAGTGTTCCCTATGTGAAAAAAGTGACTTGTACCCTTCAATTTTTGAGCCAGTACGATTACAGCGATACCACATTTATATAGCTTTTTCTTGTGTTTTAATACTTTAATAAAAAAAAAAGAAAGACAATTATATATATATATATATATATATATATATATATACACACACTGTATATATTTTATATTTAAGCCCCGAGACCTGAACGTGCAATCATTACACTGCTTCTCCCATACACTACTGTAATTTAATACAGCAGTGTATGGGGAATTCATGATGTTCCTGCAGGCCTACATACAGGCTCCAGCCTATTAACACCAAAGAACGGCTTCTCAGCGCGGGAAAGCTATTCGGGGCAGCGTTGCCAGCCTCAGATGCTGTGGTCACAACTGATCATGGTATATGAAGGGTTAAATGTCTGATAGGTGTTATCGCCGATAGCAAACATTAGCCCAGGTGTCTCTGTGCGATGGATGTCATGAAGGTGTTAAAAGCTGTGTGCCCCTAGGTGATATTACAGATACAGCCAGGCTGAATTTATAACATACTTTTTGGCACCATGGAGAGATGTGCAGCATCTATAGGTATATAGCAACACTGGGGCACATTTATGCAGACCGGTGTTTTAGGCGCGGGTCTTAATAAAGCCCTAAACTGGCGGTGGTTCCACGTGCGCTGGGCAAAGTTGCAGATTACAGCGCAACTAGCTGCTGCGCCGCAATCTGCGACAGAAATACACCTAATACAGGTGTATTTCAGCTTAATAAATGACCCCCACTGTGCTCACTTTAAGACATACTGGCTCAGTTTTACTAAGCCTGTGGATGGCATAAGCTTAGACAGGGTGTCTACACAAGCACAAAATTTATCACAGTGGCACAGGCTGGATGATAAATTTCGTGCATGGATAGACACTTTTGTCTTTATATCAACTATTGGTTGGCTTACCTTGAGACAGAACTGTATACCAGAAATTTGGTGCAATAATGGTGCATATTAGGCCAAGCCCCACCACTTTTTCGCACAAGTTGGGAATACAGTTAGGTCCATATATATTTGGACACTGACACAAATTTTGTTTTTATTACCTGTTTAGTAAAACATATTCAAATGATAGTTATATAATGGACATGGACATAAAGTCCAGACTTTTAGCTTTCACTTGAGGGTATCAGCATTAAAATTGGATGAAGGGTTTAGGAGTTTCAGCTCCTTTACATGTGGCACCCTGTTTTTAAAGGGACTAAAAGTAATCGGACAATTGACTCAAAGGTTGTTTCATGGGCAGGTGTGGGCAATTCCTTTATTATTTCATTCTCAATTAAGCACATAAAAGGCCTGGAGTTGATTTGAGGTGTGGTGCTTGCATTTTGAAGATTTTGCTAAAAAGTAAACATGCGGTCAAAGGAGCTCTCCATGCAGGTGAAACAAGCCATCATTCATCTGCGAAAACAGAAAAAACCCATCCGAAAAATTGCTACACTATATGGAGTGGCAAAATCTACAGTTTGGTACATCCTCAGAAAGAAAGAAAGAACTCCTGACCTCAACAATGCAAAAAGACCTGGACGCCCACGGAAGACAACAGTGGTGGATGATCGCAGAATGATTACCATGGTGAAGAGAAACCCCTTCACAACAACCAACCAAGTGAACAACACTTTCCAGGATATAGGCGTATCAATAACCAAATCTACCATAAAGAAAAGACTTCATGAAAGTAAATACAGAGGGTTCACTGCACGATGCAAGCCACTCATTAGCCTCAAGAATAAGAAGGCTAGATTGGACTTTTCTAAAAAAAAAAAAAAAAAAAAAAAAACATCTTAAAAAAACCAGCACACTTCTGGAAGAACATTCTTTGGACAGATGAAACCAAGATCAACCTCTATAAGAATGATGGAAAGAAATAAGTATGACGACGGCATGGTACAGCTCATGATGCAAAGCATCTGTAATACAAAGCGGAGGCAGTGTGATGGCTTGGGCAAACATGGCTGCCAGTGGCACTGGGTCCCTAGTGTTTATTGATGATGTGACACAGGACAGAAGCAGCCGGGTGAATTCTGGGGTTTTCAGAGACATACTGTGTGCTCAAATCCAGCCAAATGCAGCCAAACTGATTGGTCGGCGTTTCATAATACAGATGGACAATGGCCGAAAACATAAAGCCAAAGCAACCTAGGAGTTTATTAAAGAAGTGGAATATTCTTGAATGGCCAAGTCAGTCACCTGATCTGACCCCAATAGAGCATGCATTTTAGTTGTTAAAGACTAAACTTCAGACAGAAAGGCCCACAAACAAACAGCAACTGAAAACAGCGGCAGTAAAGGCCTGGCAGAGCATTAAAAAGGAGGAAACACAGCGTCTGGTGATGTCCATGAGTTCAAGACTTCAGGCAGTCATTGCCAACAAAGGGTTTTCAACCAAGTATTAGAAATTACATTTTATTTACAATTATTCAATTTGTCCAGTTACTTTTGAGCCCCTGAAATGAAGGGATTGAGTTTAAAAAAGGCTTTAGTTCCTCACATTTTTATGCAATCATTTTGTTCAACCCACTGAATTAAAGCTGAAAGTCTGAACTTCAACTGCATCTAAATTGTTTTGTTCAAAATTCATTGTGCCAATTTACAGAACAAAAATGAGAAAAATTTGGTCTTTGTCCAAATATACAGTACAGACCAAAAGTTTGGACACACCTTCTCATTCAAAGAGTTTTCTTTATTTTCATGACTATGAAAATTGTAGATTCACACTGAAGGCATCAAAACTATGAATTAACACATGTGGAATTATATACATAACAAACAAGTGTGAAACAACTGAAAATATGTCATATTCTAGGTTCTTCAAAGTAGCCACCTTTTGCTTTGATTACTGCTTTGCACACTCTTGGCATTCTCTTGATGAGCTTCAAGAGGTAGTCCCCTGAAATGGTTTTTACTTCACAGGTGTGCCCTGTCAGGTTTAATAAGTGGGATTTCTTGCCTTATAAATGGGGTTGGGACCATCAGTGGCGTTGAGGAGAAGTCAGGTGGATACACAGCTGATAGTCCTACTGAATAGACTGTTAGAATTTGTATTATGGCAAGAAAAAAGCAGCTAAGTAAAGAAAAACGAGTGGCCATCATTACTTTAAGAAATGAGGGTCAGTCAGTCAGCCGAAAAATTGGGAAAACTTTGAAAGTAAGGGCTATTTGACCATGAAGGAGAGTGATGGGGTGCTGCGCCAGATGACCTGGCCTCCACAGTCACCACACCTGAACCCAATCGAGATGGTTTGGGGTGAGCTGGACCGCAGAGTGAAGGCAAAAGGGCCAACAAGTGCTAAGCATCTCTGGGAACTCCTTCAAGACTGTTGGAAGACCATTTCAGGGGACTACCTCTTGAAGCTCATCAAGAGAATGCCAAGAGTGTGCAAAGCAGTAATCAAAGCAAAAGGTGGCTACTTTGAAGAACCTAGAATATGACATATTTACAGTTGTTTCACACTTGTTTGTTATGTATATAATTCCACATGTGTTAATTCACAGTTTTGATGCCTTCATAGTCATGAAAATAAAGAAAACTCTTTGAATGAGAAGGTGTGTCCAAACTTTTGGTCTGTACTGTATATGGACCTAACTGTAAGAGTAGAAAAAAATAGTTGCCAATATTGCACCAATTTTATGCAGATTCAGGGTGCAGACTATTAGAAATGTGTTTTCTCCGATCAGCTCTAGTCAGTGGTGAAGGAGAAAATGTTTAGTTTTTTTTTGTTTGTGGAGATTCCAATTATGTTTATTTTTTTTACTGTTTATTTATTTTTACATGTAAAAATCGAAAGGGGGTAAAATGAATTTTTATATTTGGGTGATTTTTTTTTGCATTTTTAGTCCCCTTAGCTGACTTGAATATGCAATCCTTTGATCACTTATTCCATAGAATGAAATAGTATACTATTGCAGTCTATGCAATTTTTACTGCCTGCCTATTAATTGTTACTGCAGGCAGTTCTTAACAGGCAGTTTGCTATGACAGACCTGAGAGCATTAAAAAGGCCTGGGAGCCGCCTCCCTCTGTCTAATCTCCCAAATGCTGAGTTTGCTACTGACTGCGGCAACTGAGGGCTTAAATCGCCAGGATCAAAGTTATCTCTGATCCTGGTCATTGTGGCCAGGCGTCAGCTGCATTACACAGCCAGCAGCCGTGGCGGTGTATGGGTTTCAGCTTGTGAGCTCGCTCCATAAGCCCCATTTGCATCTTAAACATACAGTCATGTCTGGGGTGGTGAAGAGGTTAACCCATTGGCGCCAATAACTGATGGTTTAATTAGCTTAATTTATGTTTATTAGCGGGCCCTCTTATCTGCTTCCCAGCATCCAGGCTTACTATTCACTTACACTGTGGAAGGACAGGGGAACGAGCACACGCACAATCCAGAAGACAAGGAGTACGTATTCCTTTCTACATAGAAAATAATTACTTACAGGAGTAAGAAACTTGTAGGTTAGGTGATAATTTTCAGCCAGTACATCCGCTGCAAGGTCAAAATACTAAGGAGAGATAAGCAGTAGTGATACATGAATAGTCACTCACCACAGATGTATTAGACTGCTAACATGCATAAACTGGAAACTGTCTAAAAAAACTGTTTTTATTGGCAACAGCATCACAGCACACAATATGAGTGTCAGTAAAATGGAGACTTTAGTGGCGTATATCAGGCGTAGATTCCATGTTAAGGCAGAATTGGCAACTTCTTCCCTGCTCACGCCAGGTCTAAAAATGCGGGCGTGACATGAGCAGGGATGGGCAGTGCAAGGGCTTATTAAGACTGGCGCCTAAAACGTTGGTCTTAATAAATGTGCCCCTATGTCTAGTTGCCATTAGCTTTCCTAGGACATAATAACTGAACAGGGACACATTAGAAACATTTTATCAGTGGGCGACCAGATGCATAGACCCCCCTCCAATCACTAGAAAATTAGGGCACTACTCTGCTTATGTTCCCTTTTAGCTTGAGTTTGCTTTTTCTGCTTCTAGGTTTTTTAAGCATAATTATCCTTCAAAAGGGTTGTCCAGCTTTTTACAAATGATAGCGTATCCTTAGTATAGTTCATCACTATCTGATCGGTGGGGGTCCGACACCCAGCACCCCTGCTGATCAGCTTTTTTAGTGTAACTCCTTAATTGGAAGTTGGCGCCAGAAGTAAACAGCTCCGTCCATTCTGTAATGGAGGGAGGTGGTTACTGCAGCACTGCTCCCATTCAAGTGAATGGGGGCAGTGCTGCAGTAACCAGCTCCCTCCAATACACAGTGGATAGAGCTGTGTATTTCCACTGCAGAACAGTTGATCGTGGGGGCAGGGTGTCAGACTCCCAATAATCAGGACAGGCCATCACTGGAAAAAAGCTGGACAACCCTTTAAAATATACATGTATGTCCATAACCTGAGGGCAATGCCTGTATATGGGGAAATTATATGAATAGCAATGAATGGAGATGAAGCTGTATCACAGACTGAATATTCACTGAATGTCTAACAGGGCAACTGTGGGGACCTGGCACTGCCCTAATTTATTCCAATAAGGGTCCATTCACACGTCCGCAACTGTTTTGCGGTCTGCAAATTGCGGATCCGCAAAACACGGACACCAGCCATGTCATTTCCGCATTTTGCGGACTGCACTTGGCCGGCACTATAATAAAAAATGCCTTTTCTTGTCCCTGTCTGCGGACAAGAATAGGACATGTTCTATTTTTTTGCGTGGCCGCGGAACGGAAGTGCGGATCTGGACAGCACACAGTGTGCTGTCTGCATCTTTTGCAGCCCCCATTGAAAATAAATGGGTCTGCACCCGTTCCGCAATTGATGCAGAGCCATTTTGCGGACGTGTGAATGGACCCTACTAGAGATGTATTAGGAAATTACTAGTAAACCTATGTTCTAAAGATATTGTAATTGGAGACCAAGTACTGATAAAAACAGATATTAACATAGTGACATATTTAAAGGGCATGTCCAACTCTGATTTATATGTATAATAGTTTGTGGTCAGAAAGCATAACCTAGTTATAATTGGAAACATTTTCAGACCATATTCAGATACACCATGTCTCCTAATAAAGATGAACTAAAAGATTAGCGTGAATGGCCTGTAAACATTTGAAGGAAAAGAACACCACTGTCTGGACAGCACATACTGAATAATGCAGGAGAATCCACGGATAGAGCCTCATACCTCATACTTGCAGTATAAAAGTAAGAGATTTCCAAATGTCTCCGGAGGAAAAGGATTTTGTTGCAACAAAAACTGCAGTTTCTCAAAGCCTTCAGTGGGTTTGGCTTCCATGTTCATCAATGCTTGATTATGAAGAGTAACTGGGTCAAGTTCCTGTAAAAATCACATTATATCATCATCTGAGGAAACATCACAAGAAACAGCTCACAGGAGCAGATTTATTACAGGGGTTTCCGGGAATAGAATATTGGAGACCTATCGTGAGGACGGGTCATCAATATTTCACTCCCAGAAAACCCACTTTATGTGGCCATGCAGATTAGATGAATGTCGCCCAAACCCAACCGTGTGGATGGGGGTGTCCAGTCTCTTCCCAATTACAAGGTACAGTATTTGGCCAGCTCTATGAATGGTCTTCCGAACAGCTAAAAAAAAATGAGCTATGACATGAATTAATTAATTTGGAATGATTAGTGGTTTTCCCCTTTCTCTATGCTAGATCTTTAGTTTGCTCTCCCAAAGCTGGTGTATGGGGACTAGCTTCCATCGACTGCACACAGAAAGTAGAGAAAAACCTGCTTCCTAACTTTCTCACACTCACTCAGAAGCAGTGCCAGGATCATAGAGGATATTACAGAGAGGTACTGACCTGTATGGATGTGAATGTAACACTTGGCCTGAGAAAAAAACAAACTGTCTATTTAGCTGAAGTCTCTCTGGTTGTATGTGTTGCACTCATTTTCTGCTCACTCCTCCCCTCTTCATAGACCAAGTATTTTTTTTTTTTACTTTTTTAAGCTAAAAAGACATGTAGGGGGAATTATGAATTCCCCCAAAGTAATTTTACAACAGAGAGGGGGGTGGGGAAGAAACAGCTGATAACTCTAGAACAAGGTATTTTTTCTCTGATATTATATATTACAAAGTTTCTTATGGTCACTTGTACTATTGATTTATGCAAAGCTGTGTGAAATGTTCGTGAACAATTAAATGGGTGTTTATAAGTTGTCAAGAGTTCAGAGATAATGGCTACAGACTAAGCAGCTCTCTGATAAATTCATTGGAAGGGAAACACCAGTCTGAAGAGATACTGAAAGTGAAATGTGTAGAGGAAAAACCATGGAAAATTTTTAATAAAGACCAATAAAAAATTTTTTTAGCCCCAAATAAGTAGAATGCAATAAAAAATTTCCCCTAATGGTGTCCATAGCCTTTAAAGTTTTAGTCATGGACGGATCCGTTCAGATAATGCAACCGTCTGCATCTGTTCAGAACGGATCCGTTTGTATTATCTTTAACGTAGCCAAGACGGATCCGTCCTGAACACCATTGAAAGTCAATGGAGGACGGATCCGTTTTCTATTGTGCCAGATTATGTCATAGAAAACGGATCCGTCCCCATTGACTTACATTGTGTGCCAGGATACGTTTGGCTCAGTTGCAAGCAGCGTTTTGGTGTCCATCTCCAAAGCGGAATAGAGACGGAACTGATGCAAACTGATGCATTCTGAGCCGATCCTTTTCCATTCAGAATGCATTAGGGCAAACTGATCCGTTTTGGACCGCTTGTGAGAGCCCTGAACGGATCTCACAAACAGAAAGCCAAAACGCCAGTGTCCGAGTGTCAAAGTAGACTTATTCTGTATTGTAATTAGGGGTTGAAGGTCATAACATTCATGATGCAGTTGTCATTGTTTTTCTCAACATTTGCACTATATCAAGACCACAGTCTTACCTCCTCTGATCGAGGGGGCATGTCAGTCAGAGCTTCCTGAGCAGCTTCATCTACAAGAATAAAGGAAATAGTATATACTGAGGGAATATACTTGTTTTATACTTTATAAATTATACCATGTTACAGACTAAGATCATATGTGTTAGGCCTGCTTGAGCTTTAAAGGGAGTCTGCCATCACCAAAATTAGTTTTAAACTGACCACAAACCCAGGTAGGCTCCCGCCTCATGTTCTAATCACTACTTTATGTGCCAGGATCGGTGTTGCACTCTGGTGAAAAAAAAAAAAGCTTTTTTTTTCGATATCCTAATTAGCTTTTAAGTGCACCAAGGATGGTCTGAGCCACTTGGCGCACCACAGCTCCGCTGATTTCCCCTTCCAACGCTTCGCTATCCTGCTAAACGCTATGATGCGGCAGAAGCAGATCCACTTGTAACTGGTTCAATGGCATTGTATTGTAGGGATTCTGGGTTCAATACTAGGGACCAATCCAGAACTTCAATCTGCATCTTAGCGTAAACCTAGAGCGTTTCCTACTCCACAACTGAGGCAATCATATCTGCCCATAGGACCGAAACGTCACGATGATGTGTTTTGGGATTGTCTTCTAATAAAATCCCTAAAAAGCATTACCTACTGGAGTGCAACGTTCTTCTTCCGACCAAATGAAAACTGACTTTGTTGATGACAGGCTCCGTCTAAACCGATCATCAAGGGGAAAGGTGGTGATGAGTGGAACAGGACTGATTCATTGTATGTATCTATATGTCTTTCAGGAATACTAAGCGAATACATGGTAGAAAAGTCAAAACAGACGCGGACTCACAATTTTTTAACTGATACTCAATGGCAGCTTTTAGGTTAAATGCTTCAATCAGTGAAGTTTCATGCAGTACCAACGTGTTCCCCACGCTGCGGACATCAATTCCTTCAGTTGTCATGCCAACGCCAAGCTCTGGAGGGTAATACAAAGAAATGATCAATGGAAAATAGCTGACGTCTCTCAACCGGCCTCCTTGGACTCTTATAGAACAATAAAATATTCTGTAACGCAATTACGTATAAGGGCTCATTCAGATGGCCGTATGCTGTCCGCAAACAGCGCGGATCCATTGTTTTCTTGCGGACAGTTCAGCACGTCCGCAAAAAAACTGATTGCATTCCGTATTTTTGCTGATCCATAGAATTCAATAGGACCATGTCCTGATTTTCACTGACAAGTATAGGACATGTTTCATTTTTTTGCTGAGCCGAGTAATGGAAGAAAAGGTCCCCATAGAAATGAATGGGACAGCATCTAATCCGCAAAAAAACGGACAGCATACGGCCGTCTGAATGAGCCCTAATGCTGATGGCATACCAAAGACACGTTTACACTGTTCACTATGACAGTGCCTTTCATTCCATTCACAAGAATAACAGTCATCACAAGAACTATACTGATGTATTTTACATCTATTTTGTAGTTTTACTGTTACAACCCACCTGGATGCTCTCGAATGCCATGTTCTATTATATCTGAAATGTACTTTAAAGCAGGCACATATTGCTTCATGCTGTAGTAACATAAGGCAATGCTGTAGGATAAGTCTGTCAAAAAAAATAATAATTATGAAAGATAATGAGGACAATACAAAGCAAATAAATGTCCAAAAGGTTTGTCTACTACAATGTGCCTGTTGAAGCCAAGCACATGGGTGAATGGGATATCACTGGTATTCAAGTCTCAAGCATTTATCGCCTATCCACGTCATAGGCGATAGATTCTAGACCGATAGAGTATAACTGCAAGGACCCCCATCGGTCACCAGGACTCCAGTCCCCTGGAGTATGAATGGAGTAGCAGTTGAGTATGCGCCCCGCCACTCGATTCAAAGTCTGCCGATCCTGCATTTGGAAGCCTATCAATCTAGCATTTAGCTCCCCTCTGGTGGATAGCTGATAAATGCTTCATGCTGGAATACCCTTTATAGATCAATAAAAATAAATCACTACATCTGATTATATAGATTACCTGTTCTGCATGCAGAATAGAAATAAATAAAAATCCAATAAAAAGGTACGAATTAAGTTGTATCCACATCATAGGTAGTAAAGAAAATGACTAAGAATTTATTAAAGTGATTCTCCAACTCCATTCATTTGCTTTACAACCAAATGGAGTAATACTCACCTTACAATCCTCTAGCACTCCCGGGCCTCTGCTTCCCTCTCTTTATATTGGTGGGTGTCCTACCACTAGGACCCTCACTGATCACGAGAATGAGTCAACCGAAATAAACAGGGCAGTAACTATGGGAGTTCTGAAACTAGCCAAGCGCTGTACTCAGCTGTCTCCAGAACTCCCGCAGAGATGAATGCAGTGGCAGTGCAAATGCTCCACTGAACGCTCTGTTCAATTTGGGGGGCCCCATTCTCATGATTGGTGAGGGCTCCCAGCAGTAGGACCCCCAAAATCTAATAGTTAGGGGTTAAACTTGCCACAACCGGAATAACCCTTTAATGAGCTCCAGCGATGATGTGGTGTGTCGACATCTGACCACTGCAGCCAATTACTGGCTGTAGCAGTGACATGTTGACACCACAGTGCTTGTCGGCAGCGGTCATAAGTCAAAATGACACAATATCATTGGAGCCGTTATACACTGCGTGCAGAATTATTAGGCAAATGAGTATTTTGACCACATCATCCTCTTTATGCATGTTGTCTTACTCCAAGCTGTATAGGCTCGAAAGCCTACTACCAATTAAGCATATTAGGTGATGTGCATCTCTGTAATGAGAAGGGGTGTGGTCTAATGACATCAACACCCTATATTAGGTGTGCATAATTATTAGGCAACTTCCTTTGGCAAAATTGGTCAAAAGAAGGACTTGACAGGCTCAGAAAAGTCCAAAATAGTGAGATATCTTGCAGAGGGATGCAGCACTCTTAAAATTACAAAGCTTCTGAAGCGTGATCATCGAACAATCAAGCGTTTCATTCAAAATAGTCAACAGGGTCGCAAGAAGCGTGTGGAAAAACCAAGGCGCAAAATAACTGCCCATGAACTGAGAAAAGTCAAGCGTGCAGCTGCCAAGATGCCACTTGCCACCAGTTTGGCCATATTTCAGAGCTGCAACATCACTGGAGTGCCCAAAAGCACAAGGTGTGCAATACTCAGAGACATGGCCAAGGTAAGAAGGGCTGAAAGACGACCACCACTGAACAAGACACACAAGCTGAAACGTCAAGACTGGGCCAAGAAATATCTCAAGACTGATTTTTCTAAGGTTTTATGGACTGATGAAATGAGAGTGAGTCTTGATGGGCCAGATGGATGGAGTCAAGCTCAACTCCCAGTCCTACTGCCAGTTTCTGGAAGACACCTTCTTCAAGCAGTGGTACAGGAAGAAGTCTGCATCCTTCAAGAAAAACATGATTTTCATGCAGGACAATGCTCCATCACACGCGTCCAAGTACTCCACAGCGTGGCTGGCAAGAAAGTGTATAAAAGAAGAAAATCTAATGACATGGCCTCCTTGTTCACCTGATCTGAACCTGATCTGAGAACCATTGAGAACCTGTGGTCCATCATCAAATGTGAGATTTACAAGGAGGGAAAACAGTACACCTCTCTGAACAGTGTCTGGGAGGCTGTGGTTGCTGCTGCACGCAATGTTGATGGTGAACAGATCAAAACACTGACAGAATCCATGGATGGCAGGCTTTTGAGTGTCCTTGCAAAGAAGGTGGCTATATTGGTCACTGATTTGTTTTTGTTTTGTTTTTGAATGTCAGAAATGTATATTTGTGAATGTTGAGATGTTATATTGGTTTCACTGGTAAAAATAAATAATTGAAATGGGTATATATTTGTTTTTTGTTAAGTTGCCTAATAATTATGCACAGTAATAGTCACCTGCACACACAGATATCCCCCTAAAATAGCTAAAACTAAAAACAAACTAAAAACTACTTCCAAAAATATTCAGCTTTGATATTAATGAGTTTTTTGGGTTCATTGAGAACATGGTTGTTGTTCAATAATAAAATGAATCCTCAAAAATACAACTTGCCTAATAATTCTGCACTCCCTGTAAAGATTTTATGTGGTTGGAAAACAACATTAAGTATGTGAATTTTTGTACTTTTTATTCATAAAATCTGTCGCTTGTGAGCTATTTTGCGTCAAGCATATGCTGAAACATTTGAATTTTTTTTTCCACACGGACACCTCTTTTAAGGTGAACGCTAGTTACTTCCAGTACCCTGGGATGCTCAGGTCTACAGTTAGCCCTATAGTTGTTCCTAATGGTCCATAACAAGCAGTTTGGCAAAACAGTAAAAAATTTGAGCAAAATAACTTTTTTACCTTGTTTATATCCAACAACTTGCATGGCAGTGAGGAATTTTTTGCAGGCTTCTTCATATTGTCCTTCTTTGTACAGCAAACATCCCAAATTAATCTCACTATCTGGATCATCGGAAGGTATTTGTTCTACCAGGCTCTAGGAGACGATTGATGAAAGTTATGAATAAACGTCCCGTTTTATTATGATCTTCGGGCAGTGACAATCATCCGTCAGCGCTTGTTTGCTCCGTCCTAATTACACAGGCGATGCAAACTGAATGAGCGAGGGAGGATTGCTAGAACGACAGCACATCCCTGATTATCTGCCGATAAGTGACCGTTTGCTTGTTCATTGGCTGATTGATTATACGGGCCAGTTATTGGGAACAAGCGGTTGTGTTCCCAATAATTGGCCCGAAATTTTTCCAGTCTAATACAGCCTTAAATGTGTGCAGGGGCACAGCTCCAATTGATATCAACCATCTGGCAATTTTCTCATATATTTCTAGGAAGAATAACAGAGGAACGGCATAACGTGAGGGGTCTAAGAAAATATGTAGTAGCATAGTATTTAATGAAGAGTGCAAGTGTTTAATAAAACAGACATGTCACAAGAGCTGACATGATGCAGATGTTTTCTGTGCGGATGTTGACCTACGGTGCAGATTTTAAAACCCGCAGTATGTCAAGTGATTTTATTTTTCCTGACTGGATTTTCTCCATTCACTTTAATAGGGAGAGTAAAATCTGCATGCGGAAAATCCGCACCAATTGATGCGGATTGACCGCACGGATTTCCCTGCGAACACCTGCGGATTTCAGTGCTGATTGTCCGCACATGTGCATTTACCTTAACATTCAGGTAGTCATACCCAAAGTAGGCTTCACATGAGGCCTTCTGGGGGGCAGAGTGGGGCTCAGCATTCTGGGCAACGATACAAAAAACAGCTGGAAATGAGAAATGTCTCCATTTCTCTAAATAAGGGTGCATTCACAGGACCGTATTTTTGCTCCCTTTTTTTTTGCAGATTGCACGTGACCCATTCAGACAAGCCACATTATTATATAGAAAGTGCTATTTTTGTCCATTTTGCAGATAAGAATAGGAATTTTTCCAATAGAGCCTGTGGGATGCACCTGGACCACATCTGTATTTTGCGGATCCACCATTTGCAGACCGCGAAAAGAGATATGGTCATGTGAATGCACCTGTAATTACAGATAGAATTTAATAAAGACCCAGTTCAATTCCTTTCATACTTTAGCTCCAGATAGGTCTTCTTCTCCATATTTAATGCAAGCTTGTAATTTCAACACCTAAGAGAAAAAAAAGAAGACACATAATCGCACTTTTGAGTAGCATTTTATGACACGCTGTGTTACATGTCTATCCTGTTCAGGGGCCTGCTGGGTACAGCTGAGCACAGTGATTGGCCAGACCGGCACACGATCGGGTACATGGGCGACTGCTGGGGACCAGAGAGGCAGGGCTTGAGTGGTGAGGGGATTAAACTGATGAGCATTGGCGACCGGTGAATATGCTAGTAGGATCGCCCAAAGATCTCATGTGTATAGGGCCCCCAGCCCCCCAACCATCTGCTCTTAGCAGGTGAAGAGGAAAAGAGGCATCGGAGATGTTTGATTTCAACATGACTGATCCCTTCCTTCTATGGTTTATTCTCTTATCCCCATTTAAAGTTTATGAAGTAATCAGAAAAAAAAATAGCAAATGGAAGTTCAGCCGACAGCAAAGACATGTATGTATGTCCAGTGAGACCGCTGCTAAACTGCTTATCAAGAAAGAGTGAGGTGACAACAGTCAAATAGTAGAAATTATTTATGGGTTATAATATGTAAAGATGAGACTAATGTTTTAAAGAGTATTGATCAGCAGGATCAACTCTATTAAACCAGGCATAATCTGCTTCTTTCATTATTATTCATGGTTCTATGTGGTGCCGTTACCAAGTATTTCAGATTTGTAGTAATCTGCAAATGAGGTCATTTTAGCACAGAGGGGCTGGCCTGAGCCCTTGGAGCACCATACTGTCACCACCCCCCAGCTCCAGGCACTCCTCCTCTTGACACGGCCAGGCATCTCGCTTGGCCCCATATTATTGTGCCTGCACGGATGTTCCGAGTATTGGCGTATGCGCAGAGGATCTGATTCCGCTTCCTAAGCAGCGCAGATAGCTACTGTACATGAGCCAATGACATCGGCATACACCCAGAAGTAGAGGTGGCTGCTTCGGACAGAGAGTCAAGGAGAGCTGCTGGGTGGATCTGCTCAACTCCTCCTCCACTTCTTGTTGCACGCTGATGTCACTGGCGCATGCCCAGTATCTGCACTGTTAAGGAAGCAGCAGTTAATCCTCTGCGCATGTGTGGATACCCAAACTGGCAGGTGCAAGAATACAGGGCATAGCGAGACGTCTGGCCCTGTCAAGGGTGAAGTGACCACAGCTGCAGAGTGGCGACAATATGGTGATCTGAGGATCAACACTACCATGCATTAGACCTAGTTTAATAGGGTTGACACGACTGACAGATGCTCTTTAAATGGTCTCTGGGAATGATGTAAAATAGCCGCCAACAACCAGTTCTAGAATGTGAGCAGGAGTGGTTGCCTTGCAGACCTGCCTGAGTGTTCCTGTCAGGCTGCTCAGCCATGATGTTATAATGTAGACAGGATTACATCCATAAAATCTATTGTAGTGCAGTGTAGTGTGTAGTGAAGCCCACCCCCTAGGCGTCTCTGCAAGTGTAGGCAACAGGTCCCGCTCACATTCTAAGACAGGTTCCATTTGAAATTATTCTCCTGGAGAACCCCTTTAAGTTATTGATGGTCAAAGCTGGAACATAAGGTTGGAAAGAACATGCAGATCCAATGCACTTACCTTGCTCTGATATGCAGGACTATCCAAGATAAAAGTTGCTTTCATGGCCTCTGGGTACATACATGCCTTGTATAAGGACTGGGCATGATACAGTTTGTACTCTTCAATTTCAGGGTTTATCTGCATGAGCTGTTCATAGCAATCTGCGGCATTGAAAAAGTCTTGCATTTGATAGTAACAGTATCCCAGTAGAGACAGGCCTGCCCTGGACTAGAATACAATGTAATGACATATATACGTCAGATATATGATCACATGAAAAAATGATTAAAACCATCAGACAAACAGGAAGATGAATAAAAGTTGGCTTGTAATTCAAAGGTCATCTCTCCGGAGTAACATGGATATCTTTGACAACATTGATTACGTTATATTCATTACAATGGCACCTGGCATGCAGTGGGAGATCTTAGGTCTTGGCATTTGTGTGCGTATTACTTTGACATGTACTAACTACTGTACCTAACCAGTGTTGCAGACCAAGTACAACCCTTCGTGGCCAAAGTATTCCTTAATGGTCTCCTTCAGTAGGATAATGTGACCTGCCAGACTGCAAATTCTGTTCAGAAATGGTTTGAGGAACATGACAGAGAGTTCAATGTGTTGACTTTGCCACCCAATTCTCCAGATTTCAACCTGATAGAGCATCTGTGGGATGTGGTGAATATTGAGTCCAATTCATGGAGTCCTTACCTCACAACATAAAGAGTCTGCAGTTATAATATGTTAGTGCCATACCACAGGACATCTTTAGAGGTCTTGTGGAGTCCATGCTCGAAAGAGTCAGAGCTATTCTGGTGGCACGAGGGGGCACAATATTAGGCCGGTGAGGTAAATGCAATGTATGAATGGTGCATACTACAATGTCTGTTGTGATGGAATATCTTGAGTATTTAGCAGGCATGGCCATTCTAAACTAGGATATGCACAGTATTGCCAATTCTTTGCAAAGGTAGAGCTCTTCAGCGGCAGATGAGGGGGGACACAATCTGGAGCACACCAATGTACACAAATGGTTTGTGCCTTAGCCCCTCAAGAAAACCCGGTCTCTTCTCTCCTGTGTAGGCCAATGAGCTTCCCCCATAGGCTTTATTACTAGGAGCAGTCAATGCAATATGACAGAAAGGGATAGATAAATCAAAACCAGTTCCAGGGAAAACCTGAGCAGTTACTAACCAACCAGCTCCATGATCTCATGCCTTATTCCTTGTGATTTTGTGGCTTCAAAAAAATTTGGGTTGGGGCAGATAAAGCAAGAAAAAACATATGTAGAATGGAATCTCGTAGGAATACTTCTTAGGGACATGGAAAAAAAATGCATGGGTAAGTATAGTTATATCCTGGAGGTCTTATGGGGTGGGATATGTAGGAATGCAGGAAGGTGACATGTAGGCAGACGAGCAAGAGATCCTATCAAACACAGACCTTTAAAATATTGGAGCACTAAAGAATGAGGGGATCCCAAGACTTTCTCCAGACTCCCTAATGAATCAGACTATGAAAATGACAAGCGTGCTACGTGTCCAAAAATTTGGATATTTGTCCATCAATAAAGCCAGGACACCACCCCAAGTAGTCTAGTAATGTGTAAAACCTACAGTGGCGGAAATAATTATTTGACCCCTCACTGATTTTGTAAGTTTGTCCAATGACAAAGAAATGAAAAGTCTCAGAACAGTATCATTTCAATGGTAGGTTTATTGTAACAGTGGCAGATAGCACATCAAAAGGAAAATCGAAAAAAAAACTTTAAATAAAAGATAGCAACTGATTTGCATTTCATTGAGTGAAATAAGTATTTGTACCCTCTAACAAAAAAAGACTTAATACTTGGTGGAAAAACCCTTGTTTGCAAGCACAGAGGTCAAACGTTTCTTGTAATTGATGACCAAGTTTGCGCACATTTTAGGAGGAATGTTGGTCCACTCCTCTTTGCAGATCATCTCTAAATCCCTAAGGTTTCGAGGCTGTCTCTGTGCAACTCTGAGCTTGAGCTCCCTCCATAGGTTTTCGATTGGATTAAGGTCCGGAGACTGACTAGGCCACTCCATGACCTTAATGTGCTTCTTCTTGAGCCACTCCTTTGTTGCCTTTGCTGTATGTTTTGGGTCATTGTCGTGCTGGAACACCCATCCACGACCCATTTTCAGTTTCCTGGCAGAGGGAAGGAGGTTGTCGCTCAGGATTTCACGATACATGGCTCCGTCCATTTTCCCGTTTATGCGAATAAGTTGTCCTGTGCCCTTAGCAGAAAAACACCCCCAAAGCAAAATGTTTCCACCCCCATGCTTGACGGTGGGGATGGTGTTTTGGGGGTCATAGGCAGCATTTTTCTTCCTCCAAACACAGCGAGTTGAGTTAATGCCAAAGAGCTCTATTTTGGTCTCATCAGACCACAGCACCTTCTCCCAGTCACTCTCTGAATCATTCAGGTGTTCATTGGCAAACTTCAGACGGGCCTGCACATGTGCCTTCCTGAGCAGGGGGACCTTGCGAGCCCTGCAGGATTTTAATCCATTGCGGTGTAATGTGTTTCCAATGGTTTTCTTGGTGACTGTGGTCCCTGCTAATTTGAGGTCATTAACTAACTCCTCCCGTGTAGTTCTAGGATGCTTTTTCACCTTTCTCAGAACCATTGACACCCCACGAGGTGAGATCTTGCGTGGAGCCCCAGAGCGAGGTCGATTGATGGTCATTTTGTGCTCCTTCCATTTTCGAACAATCGCACCAACAGTTGTCACCTTCTCTCCCAGCTTCTTGCTAATGGTTTTGTAGCCCATTCCAGCCTTGTGCAGGTCTACAATTTTGTCTCTGACATCCTTGGACAGCTCTTTGGTCTTTCCCATGTTGGAGAGTTTGGAGTCTGCTTGATTGATTGATTCTGTGGACAGGTGTCTTTTATACAGGTGACTAGTTAAGACAGGTGTCCTTAATGAGGGTGACTAATTGAGTAGAAGTGTCTAACCACTCTGTGGGAGCCAGAACTCTTAATGGTTGGTAGGGGTTCAAATACTTATTTCACTCAATGAAATGCAAATCAGTTGCTATCTTTTATTTAAAGTTATTTTTTCGATTTTCCTTTTGATGTGCTATCTGCCACTGTTACAATAAACCTACCATTGAAATGATACTGTTCTGAGACTTTTCATTTCTTTGTCATTGGACAAACTTACAAAATCAGTGAGGGGTCAAATAATTATTTCCGCCACTGTATGTGCTACCAGCACTATGCAGGAAAAGGTCACTGGTCACCAAGGCCGAAGTGTAAATAATTAAGGGTGAGAGAGGTGGAGTGACTAGAAGAAGAAACAATGTCTTCCTGTCAGAGGTTTCCTTTACAGTGTCAAAAACTTTTGATATGTCATAGTGACATATGAAAGATTTTGACTGGTGGGGGTTTGAGTACTGCTCCCACAGAGCACATTGTCTCTCACAGAAAGTCAAGTCTGCCTCGATGCCATCTCCTAGAGCGAGGAGAGACTGCACTCTATATGTGCGCTACTCTCTTCATGTTAGCGATCAGCAGCTGAGGTGCCATTAAAAAAAAAAAAATAATAACTGGGAAAAAAAAACATAAAAACCAAACTGGAAAAAATGCATGCATGTTTGCCACGGTTTTCCTTATGGTTGAGGTTTTTACAGGTGAATAAACTGCGACAAAAATGTTTTGTCCTGTAATAGACCCAAATACATGACATACCCATCCATGTAGTATTAAAAATATTACCCGATATTGCTTCTGCAGTTCGATGCTGAGTATCTGAACCGCTTCTCCATATCTTCCTTCCTTTATCTGAGAAAGAAAAGGCACAATTAATACTATTAGAGGAAAAATGAATGGGCGGCTCACCCCCAATCCGAATGGAATCAGGTGCTCACGTGTATGTTTACCCCAATAAACAAGCGCCAAAATAGGTATGTATATAGAACGGGCACTCAGGCCATAGGGAGTTGCATCAAAAAGAATTTATTAAACATATCACCATAACATTAAACATTAAAACAAATCATTCCATAGTAATCGAATATTGGATCGAATGTTGGTTATATAATCGACTGGTGAAAATGGATGATCAAACAGTAAACAGAGTACTCAAAAAAATCTGTTTAGGAAAACCACATAAATGTAAAAAAAATATAAAAATAAACGTGTAGGACCACTTATATTCTCTTTAGTAAATTATATGACCACTCATGGCTTGATATAGTTACCATATGGATACGGATATCTTATATAGCAAGCAAGCATATGAAAGGAAGGCAGGCGAACATCTGAAAAGAAAAAGAGCAGTCTCTTTACCATGTCTTCACCACTTCCCAGCAGGACAGACCGCACGCCTAGTCAGCGATGATTTATTTTACCATATAAGCACCGGTAGTTCGGTGTAGATGCAAGCTTCAGTGGCGTATTGCATTTATATCGAGACTCAAACAAGACTTTCGAATGGTGATCACGTGTTTGGTGGCGTCCCACATGGTTTTTTTTTTGTACGTCACCTATTCCAAGTTACAGCGCGCTGTTTCTTTCCAGATTATGTAATCCGTCGTTTCTGTAGTTAAATTTCCATACGCGTTTCGAGGTTGCAGACCTCTTCCTCAGTGGCTGTTGTAAATCTCTATATGTCGCACTCCATATTTTAGATGGTTTTAAGGGGGTGTGGTTGGAACACCCATTGGTCAGAATTTAACTGGGAGGGGCGGTTTTCAGCAGTCTCAGCTGTTCTATAATGTGGTTCTTCCCATCTCATCCATCGACATTTAAGTGTTAATTTAAAATAGTATCCAGAAGTTTTGCAAGAGAGGAATATAATGTGGGGATAGCAAAAAAATCGCATCAGAAGCGTACATACGATATCTGTGCGAATAATGTACCACTTATATCCCATTATTATAAGCATAACATATTTAAAAGGGATCATTATATAGTTATATAGTTACCTAGTGAGTCATATGGTGGGGATTAGTTATCCCAACAGTTCTAAATACCAATATATCCATTTCTTTAAACAATGTGAATGTCAGTTCAGAAAGTAGTAATATTCTAAAGAGAGACATGGGTATTAACCTCCATTTTCAAATAATGCGATCTGATACTTCGCATTATGTATAAGCGACTTTCTTTCGAGTCTTTCCTCAGAGACTTTTAACTCAAGATATTTCAATAGATCTTTTTCATCTTCAGTATAAAATGTGATAGAATATCCAACAGAAGGTTTCCATCTCAATTGGAATCGGAAATAACACAAATCGCATAGAAAACGCACCAAAAACGAAAATGCAATATTTAAATAGTTTATATGTAATCTCTATCTCATCATTCCAGGCTACCTTAGGCTTCGTTACGAACTAATCTTTGGAGGATGACATAGTTAATTCTTTCCAAAAGAATCTTTTATAGAACATTATTTCAAAGTGTATTCGAAAAATGAATTAGAAAAAAATTTCTCAATTTTTTTTTCGAAAGTTCTCGAAGTTTTCCCGAAATTTTTCTCTAAAAAAAACCTCGAGAATTCCAACAGATCTTACAAATATTCTCCAGGGACTTTTCAAGTTTTACACTTTTGATTCATCTTTAGCATATTGTGGAAGAAAGAGGTTTTCAAAGGTACAGAATGTATTTCTAAACAAGGATGATTTATCGGATAAGGGATCTCTGTGCAGAATCACTATGGCTGACGGATATACCAACCAGCCAGTTTAGACCTTTAAAAAGAAATTGTACGAACCAAGAACAATTTACGATTGAGGCTGATAAACTAAAAGAACATTTCCTTGCTAAACAATATCCATCAGAGGTAATAGATAGATCATTACAGAAGGTGGAGAGAATGGACAGAAGTGCCTTCTTCTTACCAAAAATAACTAAGATAGAGTGCGATGAACAACTACGCCTAATATTACCATTTAACAGTGAATATAGAAAGGTAGAAAGGATTATTAAAAGATATTGGCACCATCTCCTCGTTGATAAGACAATAGGACCTCTCTTGAGCCTGACCCCTAAAATCACATACAGGGAGTGCAGAATTATTAGGCAAATGAGTATTTTGACCACATCATCCTCTTTATGCATGTTGTCTTACTCCAAGCTGTATAGGCTCGAAAGCCTACTACCAATTAAGCATATTAGGTGATGTGCATCTCTGTAATGAGAAGGGGTGTGGTCTAATGACATCAACACCCTTTGGCAAAATGGGTCAAAAGAAGGACTTGACAGGCTCAGAAAAGTCAAAAATAGTGAGATATCTTGCAGAGGGATGCAGCACTCTTAAAATTGCAAAGCTTCTGAAGCGTGATCATCGAACAATCAAGCGTTTCATTCAAAATAGTCAACAGGGTCGCAAGAAGCGTGTGGAAAAACCAAGGCGCAAAATAACTGCCCATGAACTGAGAAAAGTCAAGCGTGCAGCTGCCAAGATGCCACTTGCCACCAGTTTGGCCATATTTCAGAGCTGCAACATCACTGGAGTGCCCAAAAGCACAAGGTGTGCAATACTCAGAGACATGGCCAAGGTAAGAAAGGCTGAAAGACGACCACCACTGAACAAGACACACAAGTTGAAACGTCAAGACTGGGCCAAGAAATATCTCAAGACTGATTTTTCTAAGGTTTTATGGACTGATGAAATGAGAGTGAGTCTTGATGGGCCAGATGGATGGGCCCGTGGCTGGATTGGTAAAGGGCAGAGAGCTCCAGTCCGACTCAGACGCCAGCAAGGTGGAGGTGGAGTACTGGTTTGAGCTGGTATCATCAAAGATGAGCTTGTGGGGCCTTTTCGGGTTGAGGATGGAGTCAAGCTCAACTCCCAGTCCTACTGCCAGTTTCTGGAAGACACCTTCTTCAAGCAGTGGTACAGGAAGAAGTCTGCATCCTTCAAGAAAAACATGATTTTCATGCAGGACAATGCTCCATCACACGCGTCCAAGAACTCCACAGCGTGGCTGGCAAGAAAGGGTATAAAAGAAGAAATTCTAATGACATGGCCTCCTTGTTCACCTGATCTGAACCCCATTGAGAACCTGTGGTCCATCATCAAATGTGAGATTTACAAGGAGGGAAAACAGTACACCTCTCTGAACAGTGTCTGGGAGGCTGTGGTTGCTGCTGCACGCAATGTTAATGGTGAACAGATCAAAACACTGACAGAATCCATGGATGGCAGGCTTTTGAGTGTCCTTGCAAAGAAAGGTGGCTATATTGGTCACTGATTTGTTTTTGTTTTTTTTTTAATGTCAGAAATGTATATTTGTGAATGTTGAGATGTTATAGTGGTTTCACTGGTAAAAATAAATAATTGAAATGGGTATATATTTGTTTTTTGTTAAGTTGCCTAATAATTATGCACAGTAATAGTCACCTGCACACACAGATATCCCCCTAAAATAGCTAAAACTAAAAACAAACTAAAAACTACTTCCAAAAATATTCAGCTTTGATATTAATGAGTTTTTTGGGTTCATTGAGAACATGGTTGTTGTTCAATAATACAATTAATCCTCAAAAATACAACTTGCCTAATAATTCTGCACTCCCTGTATACCAAGGCACCCAATTTGGGTCTTAAGGTTGCACCCACATGCACAAAACGGAAAATACAACGAAATAGTCATTGGTTGGATGTAAAGGGATTTTATAGATGTGGTGTCTGCAAGAATTGCAGAACCACAAAATTCCCGAAAAAAACAGCTAGTATTCAATCCACCATCAATTCATTCCGCATTGATATTAAAGAGCATTTCTCTTGCAACTCTACAGATGTCATCTACTTAGTTCAATGCGGATGTTTTTTTTTTTCGAGAAAATTTTTGAGAAAACTTCGAAACTTTCAAAAAAGTTTGAGAATTTTTTTTTAGAATACATTTTTTGCATTTTTTTTTAAATAAACGTTGAAATAACGTTCCAAGAAAGATTCTTTTGGAGAGAATTAACTATGTCATTCTCCCAAGATTAGTTCGTAATATCTGATCGGTGGGGGTTCCAGGTGTCGGACCCCCGCAGATCAGATATTGATGACCTATCCTGATGATACAGTAGGTTATCAATATTAATGGCTGGACAACCCCTTTAACTTTTATAAAAAAGAACTGCATTAGGCCAGTTTCACATATGTGGTAAGAGATCCGGCAGGGAACCACCTGCTGAGCTCTCTGGATCCGGCATTTCCGGACGCTACCTAATGCCCGCCGGCCTCCTTAACTATAATGAGGACCGCTGGAGACCTGGCTGCTACCCGGCAAATATGCTGAGAATTGGCTGGACAGAAACCTCTACACGGATTATAGTTAATGGGGCCGGTGGGCATTCAGGAACCGTCCGGCAATACCTGCAGGCTGTTTCTTGCCAGATCTCGTACCGTATATGTGAAACTAGCCTTAGTCAATGCGCGCCACGTGCTTTCTATGGAGCTACTGCAAAGGATCTGAGAGAGTCCGGTTGGCATGCATTTATCGGTGACCGATATACACTATACGGACAAAATGTACTGCGACACCTTCACATTACACCTACAGGAGCTTTCCTAAATCCATAGGCGTTAATATGGAGATGACCCGCTTCCATTTTCAGCTAAAACAGCTTCCACTCTTCTGTACAAGAGTTTGGAGTGTCTGTGGGAATTTTTGCCCATTTGTCCAAAGGGCATTTCTGAGGTCAGACAATGATGGTGCACGGAAGGGCCTGGATCACAATCTCCATTCTAGCTCATCCCAAAGGCGTTCGATGGGGTTAAGGTCGGTTCTTCCACACCAAACTGACCCAACCATGGACCTTGTTTTGTGCCCTGGAGCACAGTCATGCTGGAACACAAAAGGGCATCCCCCCAAACTGTTCTCGCAAGGTTGCTAGCATACAATTGTCCAAAATGTGTTGGTATCTCTTCACTTAAACCAAGGCCAACCCCAGAAAAACATGCCCATAAGGTTATGCTTCCTCCACCGCTGCAGATCTCTGGTCTCCCCTATATGATGCATGATCCAGTGACATGACGGATGGGAGACACGTCACTGCGGCCAGTCATTGGCTGCAGCATCCACCAAGCAGAACAGCGCAACCCATGTGGGCAGAGTCTGGTATTGCAGCTAATTCCTGATTGAGGTCAATGGGACTGAGCTGAAAGACCAGACTCGACCTGTAAACAAGGGTGGCGCTGTTTCCAGAAAAACAAGAACCTTTCTGGCAATCCTATGCTACACATGGTTTAATTGACATATGTGATGATTTAGGGTCAGCTTTCGGATGATTTTTAGTGAAGACAGGGCTGGACACAAGAAGGAGTCATAAACATGAAGAGAATGAACCCCTTCAAGAAGGATGGAGAAGGCCTCCTAACAACACCAGGCCTTACGATGCAGATCGATGCCGATTTCATGCAGTGATCGGGCTCTCTCACCAGTTTATAGATGGTTGCCGTGTACTCCCCGTCCTTGATCTGCTGGGCGGCCATTCCTCAAGGGATTTAAACGTCCACGGAATCCCCGATCTTCTATTCAGTTCACGGTTACTAAGGCCGCTCATACAGCTCCCTAGCAACCAAACGGAAGTCACTCCTCCTAACCACGCCTCTTTCGCGAACGTGATTCCGATTTGCAGCTCGGCTGCTTTTCTTTTCTTTTTTTTTCTCAAGTACAATAAACTTTATTGAGAGTGACGATGCCCATTACCTGCAGTTACTGTTGATAGGAGGCAATCTTCTCCGTGGCAACCAAACAGTAAGTTCTTATTGTCTCTGTTCCACCCGCGAACAACAGTCCTTAGTAGTTACTAAGCTGCTAATAGTCAGTGGTTGGTAGACGTGTAGTCGAGGGGACTGGCTGGAAGAGATTTAGGGGTGTAGAAGTTGTATGTGCTGTACAACTATTCACTTTTCTTATTTTTACCTTTTCATATAGAAAAGTTGAGTTTCTTCTGCAGACTTTGCTGGTTTTGCACTGTTCTCATTGAATTAACTTCACTCCATTCATATATGTAGCTGCTTTCAAAATGCTGCTGGTTGCCATTGGAAACCGACAACAGTTCAGCTCCTCTCCGCTGTCAGTCATGTGATCTATCAGCTTCACACCAGACTGTTCAACTGACCGATGTCTCTTACTACCAGTTTATAGGAGGGGGCATGTAAAGCCTTTACCATAGAACACACCACCAACCTGCGCACTTGACCCCCCAGACCAGAAGCTTTCTTAGTACAGACCCCCCAGACTCTGCATTTAATACACAGCCCAGATGAGACTCCACCATAATCCAGACACCAGACCACACACACTCTGCCTACATCAGATTGTGCTGTAATCCAAACCCCAGACCAGACTCAGGCCCCACACCTGACTCCACTTTAATTCCAAATCTAGACTAGGCTCCACCTTAATCCAGCCCTCAGACCAGACTTTCCTTTAATCCAGACCTCAGACAGAACTCTACCTTAGGCCTCTTGCACACGATCGTATGCCCTCTGAGATATACGGTTCGTGAGCGGGCCATATGTCCCGGAGCAGCATTGATCGTGCGCACGGGCGTACACAACATCTTAGATTACAATGATGCTGTGCACGTCGGGCCGTCTGGTGTGCTATTGTCCTGCACTCATAAGATCATATGAGTACGGGACAATAGCACCCGGGCGGCCCGACGTCCACAGCATCATTGTAATCTATGATGCTGTGTACTCCTGTTAGCACGATCAATGCCGCTTTGGGACATATGGCCCGCTCACGGACCGTATATCTCGGAGGGTATACAGTCGTGTGCAAGAGGCCTTAGCCTTCTTCCGGGCCAGACTGCGCCTTAGCCTTTGTCCGGGCCAGACTGCGCCTTAGCCTTTGTCCGGGCCAGACTGCGACCTTAGCCTTTGTCGGGGCCAGACTGCGACCTTAGCCTTTGTCGGGGCCAGACTGCGACCTTAGCCTTTGTCGGGGCCAGACTGCGACCTTAGCCTTTGTCGGGGCCAGACTGCGACCTTAGCCTTTGTCGGGGCCAGACTGCGACCTTAGCCTTTGTCGGGGCCAGACTGCGACCTTAGCCTTTGTCGGGGCCAGACTGCGACCTTAGCCTTTGTCGGGGCCAGACTGCGACCTTAGCCTTTGTCGGGGCCAGACTGCGACCTTAGCCTTTGTCGGGGCCAGACTGCGACCTTAGCCTTTGTCGGGGCCAGACTGCGACCTTAGCCTTTGTCGGGGCCAGACTGCGACCTTAGCCTTTGTCGGGGCCAGACTGCGACCTTAGCCTTTGTCGGGGCCAGACTGCGACCTTAGCCTTTGTCGGGGCCAGACTGCGACCTTAGCCTTTGTCGGGGCCAGACTGCGACCTTAGCCTTTGTCGGGGCCAGACTGCGACCTTAGCCTTTGTCGGGGCCAGACTGCGACCTTAGCCTTTGTCGGGGCCAGACTGCGACCTTAGCCTTTGTCGGGGCCAGACTGCGACCTTAGCCTTTGTCGGGGCCAGACTGCGACCTTAGCCTTTGTCGGGGCCAGACTGCGACCTTAGCCTTTGTCGGGGCCAGACTGCGACCTTAGCCTTTGTCGGGGCCAGACTGCGACCTTAGCCTTTGTCGGGGCCAGACTGCGACCTTAGCCTTTGTCGGGGCCAGACTGCGACCTTAGCCTTTGTCGGGGCCAGACTGCGACCTTAGCCTTTGTCGGGGCCAGACTGCGACCTTAGCCTTTGTCGGGGCCAGACTGCGACCTTAGCCTTTGTCGGGGCCAGACTGCGACCTTAGCCTTTGTCGGGGCCAGACTGCGACCTTAGCCTTTGTCGGGGCCAGACTGCGACCTTAGCCTTTGTCGGGGCCAGACTGCGACCTTAGCCTTTGTCGGGGCCAGACTGCGACCTTAGCCTTTGTCGGGGCCAGACTGCGACCTTAGCCTTTGTCGGGGCCAGACTGCGACCTTAGCCTTTGTCGGGGCCAGACTGCGACCTTAGCCTTTGTCGGGGCCAGACTGCGACCTTAGCCTTTGTCGGGGCCAGACTGCGACCTTAGCCTTTGTCGGGGCCAGACTGCGACCTTAGCCTTTGTCGGGGCCAGACTGCGACCTTAGCCTTTGTCGGGGCCAGACTGCGACCTTAGCCTTTGTCGGGGCCAGACTGCGACCTTAGCCTTTGTCGGGGCCAGACTGCGACCTTAGCCTTTGTCGGGGCCAGACTGCGACCTTAGCCTTTGTCGGGGCCAGACTGCGACCTTAGCCTTTGTCGGGGCCAGACTGCGACCTTAGCCTTTGTCGGGGCCAGACTGCGACCTTAGCCTTTGTCGGGGCCAGACTGCGACCTTAGCCTTTGTCGGGGCCAGACTGCGACCTTAGCCTTTGTCGGGGCCAGACTGCGACCTTAGCCTTTGTCGGGGCCAGACTGCGACCTTAGCCTTTGTCGGGGCCAGACTGCGACCTTAGCCTTTGTCGGGGCCAGACTGCGACCTTAGCCTTTGTCGGGGCCAGACTGCGACCTTAGCCTTTGTCGGGGCCAGACTGCGACCTTAGCCTTTGTCGGGGCCAGACTGCGACCTTAGCCTTTGTCGGGGCCAGACTGCGACCTTAGCCTTTGTCGGGGCCAGACTGCGACCTTAGCCTTTGTCGGGGCCAGACTGCGACCTTAGCCTTTGTCGGGGCCAGACTGCGACCTTAGCCTTTGTCGGGGCCAGACTGCGACCTTAGCCTTTGTCGGGGCCAGACTGCGACCTTAGCCTTTGTCGGGGCCAGACTGCGACCTTAGCCTTTGTCGGGGCCAGACTGCGACCTTAGCCTTTGTCGGGGCCAGACTGCGACCTTAGCCTTTGTCGGGGCCAGACTGCGACCTTAGCCTTTGTCGGGGCCAGACTGCGACCTTAGCCTTTGTCGGGGCCAGACTGCGACCTTAGCCTTTGTCGGGGCCAGACTGCGACCTTAGCCTTTGTCGGGGCCAGACTGCGACCTTAGCCTTTGTCTGGGCCAGACTGCGCCTTAGCCTTTGTCCACGTCAAACTCCTCTGCCTTAATCCAAACTATCCTGTGTTATCTATATGTATAGGTGATATCTGTTATTGTAATCCTGCCAGTGATGATCATGACAAAGAAGTGGTGCCTGTTATTATACTTAGTGGCCAGTGTGAAAACTGCAGGATTTTAGGATTTTTTTTATATATAGAAATTTTAAATAAAATCACCAAAAAAAAAAAGACATATAACATAAAAAACTTGATTTAAACAAAAAGTAATTTTCTGATCCAACATAGGCCGACATTTACTAATACTGTCTAAAAGTTTCTAAAAGACCATTTCAGCTTCGACAGATAGTCTTAAACTGCAGCAGATTTATGACAGTGGCTGATACTGGATGATAAATATGGTGTGCCTATAGACTGTCTAGTCCAGGGATGGACAAACTCGGCCCTCCAGCTGTTTTAAAACTACAAATCCCATCATGCCCTGCTGTAGTCTGATAGCTGTAGGCAGACTGGGAATGATGGGATTTGTAGTTTTACAACAGCTGGAGGGCCAAGTTTGCCCATCCCTGGTCTAGTCTAACTTTCCCACCAAACCACAACCCTTTTCACAGAGCCACGCCTCCTCGTAGGACAATTCACAAAAAGGGTGGAAAAGTGACTATGGTGAAAAGCATGTATGGCAGATTATTTTTTTTTGTATTTTGCTCAGTAAATCTCCCCATTCTCTTTATATAGAACTGCCTTCTCCACCCCCATTTCGCCCCCTTTTCCATGCACTGATGGGTCACTAGGGGCACCAGTGTGCATTCTTAGGACATTCTTCTGCCAGTCAGAATGTGATGCCATGTCATCACAATATGCCGTCACTTTGTTTGAGTGCTTTTCCATCCGCTATACCAGGCTTCTTTGAGGCAGGAATGGGACTAGGGGTTTCCAAGCAGTGAAAACATTTCTCAGCTATTTTCCAGTGGTAGTGCGGTTCAGAATCACAGCATTAACACCTTAAGGACCTTGCCATTTTTCACCTTAACCCCTTCCCGACTGCCCACTGTGTATATACGTCCTATGTGCACATGCCCCATGCAGATTATTATTTTTTTTTAATAATTATTTATTATTAAAGCGCCATTCATTCCATAGCGCTGTACATATGAGAAACATAGAAACATAGAAACATAGAATGTGTCGGCAGATAAGAACCATTTGGCCCATCTAGTCTGCCCAATATACTGAATACTATGGATAGCCCCCGGCCCTATCTTATATGAAGGATAGCCTTATGCCTATCCCATGCATGCTTAAACCCCTTCACTGTATTTTCAGCTACCACTTCTGCAGGAAGGCTATTCCATGCATCCACTACTCTCTCAGTAAAGTAATACTTCCTTATATTACTTTTAAACCTTTGCCCCTCTAATTTAAAACTGTGTCCTCTTGTGGTAGTTTTTCTTCTTTTAAATATGCTCGCTTCCTTTACCGAGTTGATTCCCTTTATGTATTTAAAAGTTTCTATCATATCCCCTCTGTCTCTTCTTTCTTCCAAGCTATACATATTAAGGTCCTTTAACCTTTCCTGGTAAGTTTTATCCTGCAAAGAGGTATGCATACATAATACAGACAATTGCACTAATCATAAACAAAATGAGTTACAGACTGGTACAGAAGGAGAGAGGGCCCTGCCAGTGAGGGCTTACAATCTACATGGTATGGGAGAAGGACACAGTAGGTGCGGGGGAAGTTGGTCATGGCGGTATAGAGGCAGCAGGGTCACTGGTTGTAGGCTTGTCTGAAGAGGTGGGTTTTCAGGTTTCTTTTGAAGGATTCCACTGTGGGTGAGAGTCTGATATGTTGGGGTAGCGAGTTCCAGAGTATGGGGGATGCACAGGAGAAATCTTGGAGGCGATTGTGGGAAGAGGCGATAAGAGGAGAGGAGAGAAGGAGGTCTTGTGAGGATCGGAGAGTGCGTGTGGGGATGTATCGGGAAAGTAGCTCAGAGATGTAGGGAGGGGACAGGTTATGGACAGCCTTGTATGTATTTGTTAGTACTTTGAAGTGAATTCGCTGGGCAATGGGGAGCCAGTGAAGGGATTGGTAGAGGGGAGAGGCAGAGGAGTAACAGGGTAAGAGGTGGATTAGTCGGGCAGCAGAGTTGAGGATAGATTGGAGGGGTGCGAGAGTGCTAGATGGAAGGCCACAGAGGAGAGTGTTGCAGTAGTCTAGGCGGGAGATGATGAAGGCATGTACAAGCATTTTCGCAGATTCAAAGTTAAGGAAAGCGCGGATGCGGGAGATGTTTTTGGGTTGGAGGTGGCAGGTGGTGGAAAGGGCTTGGCTGTGCGGTCGGAAGGAAAGGGCAGAATCCAAGATCACTCCAAGGCAGCGGACTTGGTTGACCGGGGATAGTGTGCAGCCATTGATCTTGATAAATAGGTCTGTCGGGGAGGTTGAGCAAGATGGGGGAAAGATGATGAATTCTGTTTTATCCATGTTAAGTTTTAGAAAGCAAAAGGCGAAGAAGGATGATATAGAAGATAGACATTGTGGGATTCTTGATAGTAAGGTGGTGATGTCTGGACCAGAGAGGTAGATTTGTGTGTCATCAGCATAAGAGTAATACTAAAAGCCATGGGACTCTATGAGCTGTCCCAGGCCAAAAGTGTAGATAGAGAAGAGCAGGGTTCCTAGGACAGAGCCTTGGGACACCAACAGAGAGGGAATGAGACGAGGAGGTGGTGCGGGAGTGGGAGACACAAAATGTCCGTTCTGTGAGGTATGATGTGATCCAGGAGAGGGCCAGGTCAATGATGTGAGAAAGTTTGCAACAGAAGGGAGTGGTCAACAGTGTCGAAGGCAGAGGACAGGTCAAGGAGGACAGAGTATTGTTTCTTGGTTTTGGCTGTTAGTAGGTCATTGGTGACTTTGGTAAGGGCAGTCTCAGTTGAGTGGTGGGGTCGGAAGCCAGATTGTAGGCGGTCAAAGAGGGTGCAGGAGGAGACGTGAGAGGACAGTTCTGAATGGACATGTTGTTAAGTAGGTAAACAAAAAAGAGAGATACTCGCGCTGCAGTCTAAATAGGGGAAATAAGCTCACACAATATGAAACTATGTGCGGACTGAGTCGCTGCAGGGTTCCATTATGGGGTTAATTGCCAAAAATACCCCAATAAATAGGGAAAAACCTAATAATGGAAGAATAAAAATAGAACCCGCGCTGACTTGTTAGGTAGTTGTGTAGATTCGGATATTGCCGCAATGAATGGAAATTATTCCAATACCCAGTATGTGCACAGGCTAACTAAAGCTGAACAAGCTAAGAGGGAGGATTTGGTCTCTGAAAGACCCCAGAGAGTGAGGCTTCCGTAGCTTCGGGTGTGACGTCACATGAAAGGTTTCCAGGACGACGAGTAAACATCGCCTCCCTGTGCGCACGCGAGCTACCGGCCGGAGCTACGCGCATACCACGATGTGAGCAGAAGACCGGATCGGAAGAGACACCAACAGGAGAATCGCAGCCAGCAACACACGAATCCATCTGCAGTATCAAGTGTGCCCGGCAGTGCACATACCAGTAAGTGTCCAGCGCTTATTCTTATGCACACACTGTATTTGAATTACTGGATTCTCATCTGCCATAGACTATTGATACATAGATTCTGCTGTATTCGAATCGAGGAGTTAGCGAATATTTTGTTAGTAGATACTGGGTATTGGAATAATTTCCATTCATTGAGGCAATATCCGAATCTACACAACTACCTAACAAGTCAGCGCGGGTTCTATTTTTCTTCTTCCATGTTGTTCAAGTAGCTTTGAGGCATACGGAAGAAGTGATATGGGGCGATAACTGGAAAAAGCAGATGGGTCAAGTGAAGTCTTTTTGAGGATGGGTCTAATGGTAGCATGTTTAAAAGCAGAGGGGAAGACACCAGAGGTTAGTGATAGGTTGAAGAGATGAGTTAGGGTTGGGATAAACACTGTGGTGAGGTTAGGGATGAGGTGGGATGGGATTGGGTCAAGTGCACAGGTGGTCAGATGAGATCTGGAGAGTAGAGTGGAGATTTTTTCTTCTGTAATGGTGGAGAAGCGGGTTTTGGGAGTAGAGGACCGAGCAGTTGTGTAGAGGGTCCGTGGGGACTGTGTACTGAAGCTTTCTCTGATGTTGACTATCTTTTGTTTGAAGTATTTGGCAAAGTCCTCAGCTGAGATGAGAGGAGAGGTGGGTTCGCTGGGGGACGGAGAAGTGAGTTAAAAGTGTTAAAAAGTTGTTTAGGGCTGTGAGCCAGGGAAGATATGAGAGATGAGGCCTGTTTTGTATCGGCGAGTGAGGATTTGAATATGAGGAGGGATTGCTTGTATGCGGTGAAATGATCTTTAGAATGGGATTTCTTCCATCGCCGCTCAGCAGCCCTGGAAGCTTGTCTAAGTTTTTTGGTTAGGTTGGTGTGCCAGGGTTGTCTGTTAATTTTTCGGGTTTTGTTGTGTGTGAGGGGGGCAACAGTGTCCAGAGCTGTACCTATTGTGGTGTTATATAGGGGGTGTGGCAGCATCTGGGTCTTGGAGGGAACAGATGGTAGAGAGTGGGAGAAGAGAGTCAGAAAGCAAGCGAAAGTCGAGATGTTTAAGGTTCCTGCGGGGGTGTGCTAGTGTGTGGACCGGGGGGAGCTGCAGAAGAGACCAATGAAGAGAAGGTGAGTAGGTTGTGGTCGGATAGGGGGAGAGGCGAATTAGAAAGGTTAGATAGGGAGCAGAGGCGGGTAAAGATAAGATCCAGAGTGTGACCATCTCTGTGGGTGGGAGCGGAAGACCACTGTGATAGGCCGAAGGAGGAAGAGAGTGACAGGAGTTTAGAGGCGGCCGAGTGGCAGGTTTCAATAGGGATGTTAAAGTCACCCATGATGATAGTGGGGATGTCGGCAGAAAGAAAAAGTAGTAGCCAGGTGTTAAAGTGGTCAAGAAAGATGGTGGCTGGGCCTGGGGGGCGGTAAATGACGGCTACTTGAAGGTTGGAGGCAGAGTAGATGCGAACAGAGTGTACTTCAAATGAGGTGAGCATAATGGAGGGTGGCAGTGGAGTTGGGCTGTAGGAGCAGGTGTCTGATAGGAGAAGACCAACTACTCCACCATGTTTGCAGCCGGGGCGGGGGGTTGGAGTGAATTGAAATCCACTATATGAGAGTGCAGCAGGGGAGGAGGTGTCAGAGGGTGTCAGCCATGTTTCTGTGAGACCCAGAAAGGAAAGTTTTTGAAAGATAGAAAGTTCATGAATGTAGGACAGTTTGTTACAGACAGAGCGTGCATTCCATAATGCTCCTGCAAGAGGAACCAAAGGAGCAGGGGTCAGAGGAATGGTTATTAGGTTTAAGGGGTTGTAGAAATTTGTAGAAGGAGATTTGTAGTGGGACATGGAGGTTTGAAGAGATATCACCAGCAATAAGGTAGCACGTATATACACATACAGGAATCACTTTCATCCCACTGCTGATCAGCGCTGGGATTAAAGCTCCTGCTCCTGCAATCTAGCAGGAGCAGGTTGGGTCCCGGCAAACAGACAGAGCAGGGACCCTGAGGAGAAGACAGGAGCGGTTTATTACCGCTTATGCCTTCTCCTGTGCCATCAGGAGAGCGCTGAAAAAGCGCATGTTGCAGGTAGAAGGAAGCGGCAAAGCTTTTTTAGGGGGTGTCTGGAGCAGGGGCAGGAGCAGAGCTGCAGGGTCTAAGGAGACCCTGATCAGCTTTGCCTGTGTGTCATGCCCTGTGGGGATTCACTCTGGTAGACAGGATAAGTGGACGCAGTATAAAGGCACCAAGCAGTTCTTAAATCAAATAGTTCAGTGTTTATTCACACTCTTGGCAAGTTCTTAAAACAAAAAGTCACATTCAACACAAAAAAGTCACCTTTTGGTTTTGGTGTTAGTTTACACCCAGCTGGCAGTTCTGCCTCAAAGAGTCCATGAACAGACTTTAGGCAGCCTGTTAACCCTCACACTGGTCTCAGACCTCCAAGCCCAGCACAAGCCTCAGATCATAATACAGAGATCCTTTCTGCTGAACCCAGCTGTCTTTTAAAGGCAGCTAGGTGTCAAAACCCGGATCGTCACATAAGTCCAGTCCGGTGTTTGACCCCACCTGGCCGCTAATCAGTCCAGTAGCACACACTGGGAGGAAAATACCTGCCACCCCATACAACTCCCTTTACTGTGTCACATACCCCCCCCCCCACCTTTGTTCAACCTTGAGGGGGTGAACACATGCCAAACAGTGCACCTGGCACAGGGCATCCGCGTTTCCCTGCAACCGGCCTGCTCTGTGTTCTACCGAGAACTTAAAGTTCTGTAAGGATAAGAACCACCTGGTGACCCGGTCATTTCTCTCTTTGGCCTGGCTCATAAACTTGAGAGGGGAGTGGTCGGGCACTAGGCAGAACTTTCTCCCCAACAAATAGTAGCGGAGAGACTCGAGTGCCCACTTGATAGCCAGGCACTCTCTCTTCATTATACTGTACCTGGTCTCGGCTGGGGTGAGCTTGCGGCTTAGGAAGACAACGGGATGCTCCTCCCTGTTGACTTCCTGAGACAGTACAGCACTAAGGCTTACTTTGTACCACGAACTCCCTCTTGAAGTTGGGCGTCACCAAAACCGGTGACCCACACAGGGCCAACTTCAAAGCGGAAAAAGCCTCTTCCGCCCGATCATCACAGCAAACCATCGCTGATTTTCGTCCCTTCAAGAGTTCTGTCAAAGGTGTGGCTAGAGTAGCAAAGTGGGGGACAAACCTCATGTAATAGCCCACCATTCCCAGGAATGACTTTACTTGCCTAGTGGTGACAGGTTGGGGACAGTTTTGTATCGCCTCTATTTTGTTCAATTGGGGTTTGATGAGTCCGCGCCCAATGACATATCCTAGGTACCGTATTTAATCTCCTCTAACCCTATCGCACATTTTTTTGGGTTAGTGGTTAGTCCAGCCTTCCGAAGGTAGTCCTCTACGGCCTGCGCCTTGGACAGGTGACTCTCCCAGTCGGTACTATGAATGACAATATCGTCCAGGTAAGCCGAGGCGTACCTACAATGGAGACAAAGTACAATGTCAATTAATCGTTGAAACGTGGGGAGGCGCCATGAAGGCCAAAAGGTAACCTTATATTGATACAGCCCCTCAAGGGTGAGGAAGGCAGTTTTTTCTTTGGCAACCTCCATTAAGGGCACTTGCCAGTACTCTTTGGTGAGGTCCAAGACCAAGAAATACCTTGCCTGTCCTAACTGCTCGATTAGCTCATCCACCCGGGGCATGGGATATGCATCAAATTTAGAAATCTCATTTAATTTATGAAAATCATTACAGAACCATAATGTCCCGTCTGGCTTGGGTATTAGAACTATTGGGCTGGCCCACTCACTTTTAGACTCCTAGATGATATCCAGCCTCAGCATTAGCTGCACTTCCTCCGAGATGGCATTTCGCCAAGCCTCGGCCACTCGGTACGGTTTTAACTGGACTTTTGCCTGGGCCTCGTTGACAATATCATGCTGGATTATGGAAGTGCGTCCAGGGAGTTCCGAGAACACATCCATGTTCCGACTAACGAACTCCCTGGCTTCCTGAGGTAAGTGTCCTCCAGAGGTCTTTGAATGAACTCCTGAGGGACATATTATGTGCCAAAAAGAAATAAAAATATAAGTAAAAAAAAAAACAATAATAAAAAATACAAATAAAAAAAATGCAGTTGCTAACAGAAACTGTCACCATAGTCGCCCCGTTCTCTCAAACCTATACATGTTATATATAAAAACGATCGTCACAAAGTAGGGAACCCATTGCAATAATACATTTTTGTGTCAGTTTTAATATTTAAGAAATTATTTTTTCTTTTTTTAATTTATATCTTTTTAATAATAAGTAGCTTTTTTCTTCCAAATTAAACCTAAAAGAAGATAAAAAAAACTCTAAAAAAACATTCTAAAAAAAAGTCCTAAGTGTCAAGAAAAAAAAAAAATCACTAAAATTATTTTGGTAGTCAAACAAATAAAAAAGCTGTGGTCACTAAACCACCACATGCACAAAATCACTAAAAGCTGCCAGGCCTTTTTGGGCCCAGTCATGAAAGAGTTAAGGACCAGGCTATTTTTTTGGGAAACTTGACATGTGTCACTTTATGTGGTAATAACGTTGGAATGCTTTTACTTTTCCAAGCCATTCTGAGTTTATTTTCTCGTGACACATTGTACTTCATGATAGTGAAAAATTTTAGTCGATATAATTCACCTTTATTTATTAAATACAAAATTTACCGAAAATTTGAAAAAATTAGCAATTTTCTAAATTTGCATTTATCTGCTTTTGAGGGCTGTTTCACATGAGCGGATGCCGTGCTTGTCATCCGCTCGTGTGAAACAGCCCTAAGGCAGATAGTGATACATAATAAAAGAGTTATTACTTTACATTTCCCATATGCCCTCTGTCATGTTTGCATCATTTTGTAAATGTAATTTTATTATTTAGGATCTTATTAAGCTTAGAATTTTAGAAGCAAATTTTTTTAATTTTTAAGAAAATTTCCGAAACCCACTTTTTAAAGGACCACTTAAATTTTAAAGTCACTTTGTGGGGCTTACATAGTGGAAACCACCCATAAATGACCCCATTGTAGAAACTACACACCCTCAAGTTATTTAAAACTGATTTTACTAACTTTGTTAACCCTTTAGGTGTTCCACAAGAATTAAAGGAAAAAGTAGATTTAAATTTTTAAATTTCACTTTTTTGGCACATTTTCCATTTTAATTTTTTTTTTTCCCCCCTGTAACCCATCAAGGGTTAACAGCCAAATAAAATTCAATATCTATTACCCCGGTTCTGTAGTTTACAGTGACCCCCGTTATGTGGTCGTAAACTGCTGTATGGGCACACGGCAGGGGGCAGAAGGAAAGGAGCACCATATGGATTTTGGAGGGCAGATTTCATTGGGATAATTTAAGTTGCCATATGACCTTTTAAAGACCCCCTGATGCACCCCTAGAGTAGAAACTCCAAAAAAGCGACCTCATTTTGAAAATCATACGATAAGGTGACACCTTTATTGGTACTATTTAGTGGTATACCATATTTTTCGCCCCATAAGACGCACTTTTCCCCCCCCAAAAGTGGAGGAAAAATGCCCCTGCGTCTTATGGGGCGAATGCTGCCATTTTACATCGCAGTCTGTGATGCTGCAGCATTGTAGACTGCGATGCATCAGCTGGACGAGGGAGGGAGGAGGGGCCGGTGTCATGCAAATGCGGCGGGGCCGGTGCGGTCACTGTACTCCGGCCCTACCGCTCACTCACTTCCTTAATGCCTAAACATTTTATAATAATAGCTTTCATTGAAGTTCCGATCCCCAGCCTCATCTGTACTACTTACTAAATGTCCTGTAGCAGGCAGAGCAGGGCGGTCGGCGTATCTCACTGACGTCACTTGCCTTCGCGGCCTACTTCATTCATAAAGTAGGCGGCATTTTATAATAAGCTATTATTATAAAATGTTTAGGCAATAAAGCAGTGAGTGAGCGGTGGGGCCGGAGTACAGTGACCGCACCGGCCCCGCCGCATTTGCATGACACCGGCCCCTCCCACAGGATTACTGTGGCTCCGGTATATTAGGGCATTTGTGGATGCCACTATTATGGGGTGGGGGATATGTGGATGGCACTGTTATGGGGTGGGGGATCTGTGGGTGACACATATATAGCAGTGCCATCCACAGATCCACCCCCCATAACAGTGCCATCCACAGATCACCACCCCATAACAGTGCCATCCACAGATCACCACCCCCCCATAACAGTGCCATCCACAGATCACCACCCCCCCATAACAGTGCCATCCACAGATCACCACCCCCCATAACAGTGCCATCCACAGATCACCACCCCCCATAACAGTGCCATCCACAGATCACCCCCCCCCATAACAGTGCCATCCACAGATCACCCCCCATAACAGTGCCATCCACAGATCACCCCCCATAACAGTGCCATCCACAGATCACCCCCCCCATAACAGTGCCATCCACAGATCACCACCCCTCCATAACAGTGCCACCCACATATCACCACCCCCCATAACAGTGCCATCCACAGATCACCACCCCCCATAACAGTGCCATCCACAGATCACCACCCCCCCATAACAGTGCCATCCACAGATCACCCCCCCATAACCAGTGCCACCCACAGATCCCCCCCATAACAGTGCCACCCACAGATCCCCCCATAACAGTGCCACCCACAGATCCCCCCCATAACAGTGCCACCCACAGATCCCCCCCATAACAGTGCCACCCACAGATCCCCCATAACAGTGCCACCCACAGATCCCCCCCATAACAGTGCCACCCACAGATCCCCCCATAACAGTGCCACCCACAGATCCCCCCCATAACAGTGCCACCCACAGATCCCCCCCATAACACTGCCACCCACGGATCCCCCCCATAACAGTGCCACCCACAGATTCCCCCCCATAACAGTGCCACCCACAGATCTCCCCCATAACAGTGCCACCCACAGATCTCCCCCATAACAGTGCCACCCACAGATCCCCCCCCATAACAGTTCTATCCACAGATCCCCCATAGTAGTGTCATGCACAGACCACCATTAGTTCAAAACCCACCAAAAGCACACCTTTTGGTTCAAAAATATTTTTTTCTTATTTTCCTCCTCAAAAACCTAGGTGCGTCTTATGGGCCGGTGCGTCTTGTAGGGCGAAAAATACGGTATATGACTTTTGAATGCTCTATTATTATGCTTTTTGTGAGGCAAGGTAATCAAAAAATGGCTGTTCTGGCACAGTTTTAATTTTTTTTTGCTTTTTACGGTGTTCACCTGACAGGTTAGATCATGTGCTATTTTTATAGAGCATGTTGTTATGGAGGCAACTATATCAAATATGTCTACTTTTAGTGTTATTTTGTTTCAGTTTTACATAATAAAGCAATTTTTATGTCTCCTTTTTCTGAAAGCCATAATATTTTTATTTTTCGGGCAATTATCTTATGTAGGGGCTCAGTTTTTGCGGCATGAGGTGATGGTTTGATTGGTGCTATTTTGGGGTACATATTACTTTTTGATTGTTTGGTATTACACTTTTTCTGATTAATGGTGACAAAAAATAGATTCTTTTTTTTTTTGGCACGGTTTTTATTTTTATTTTTTATTTTTTTACGGTTTTCACCTTACAGGGTAAGTCATGTGATATTTTTATAGAGCAGGTTGTTACAGACGCGGCAATACCTACCGTAATATGTATGTTTTTTTTTTAAATATATATGATGTTTTCTTGTCTCCAATTTCTGAAAGCCATATCTTTTTTATATTTTGGGCGATTGTCTTAGTTAGAGTCTAATTTTTTTTGTGGGATGAGATGACGGTTTGATTGGTATTATTTTTGGGAATATATAACTTTTTGATCACTTGGTAATTATTACACTTTTAGTGATGAAAGTTTTTTTTTTTCTGTTTATTTACAATTTTATATGTTGCTTTTTATGAGAGAGGGTTTTTTTTTATTGTAAAAAACACTTTTATTTCACTTTTATTATTTTTTTATTTTTGTCCCACTATGGGACCTCTACATTACAGGGTCTGATGCCTGTTTCAGTGCAGCACAATACATTGCATTGACTGTCAATGTATTACACAGCAGGCCTATGAGACTCAGCCAGCTCCCTGCACTGCTCCTGGTCCCCGCACTGCCGCTGCTGCTTCTCCCCATGCGCCGATGAAAACATCTGGTGTCGGGGGGATGGCAGGGGATGTCCTAATTTTAACTCTATCCGTGGCCTCAATTTTGTGGCTACAACCCGGACCGACGTGATGAATTAGATGGCTTTTTCACTTCTTGTATTTCATGAATTTTTGTATTAAGTTTGTTGAAGATTTACTGTTTAGTGACATTCTTCAATCATTTCATCTGTTTTATATATTTAACAGTTTTTTTTATTATTGTCCTTCAGAATGCCCTGAGATGGTAAGTTAGCGGAAACCCCCAGAGATCCTGACCTGCCACAATGGGGACAGCGTCTTCCCTGGTGAACCCTGGAGAGGTGATTGAAGATACTTATGGCGGAGGAGGGGGAGAATCTTGTGAGATTCCTGTAGAAGTGAAGCCCAAGGCCCGCCTTCTCCGCAGTTCTTTCAGGCGTGGGCCAAGGGTTATTGGAGCCAGTTTTAAATCCACTGCCTCAGTGGACCTGGAATATGCTGCAGAATATGAACGACTTAAGAAGGAGTATGAGATATTCCGGGTTAGCAAGAATAATGAGATTGCTTCCATGCAGAAGAAAGAGGTGAAACTGGATGAGGAGAATAAACGGCTGAGGGCAGAGTTACAGGTGTGTAAAGCGAATGGTTTATATGCATGTGATGGCTCTGGAATTTCAAATGCATTTATGCGGAGTTACGGCTGCTTCATATAGTGTCAGTTATTTGGGGGGAAGGGGGGCAGCTTTGTGTTTACGATCCTCCATTCCAAACGTAAAATTTGACCACACGTGGACAAAATAGTTGGTACCCTGCTGTTAAAGAAAAACCCACAATGGTCACTGAAATAACTTGAAACTGACAAAGGTAATAATTAATGAAAATCAGCTAATGAAATAAGACATAGCTTTTGAATTGTGGTTCAACAGAATAATAATAAAAAAAAACTAATGAAACTGACCTGGACAAAAATAATGGTACCCCTAGAAAACATTTAAAATAATTTGACCATAGGGGCATGTTAAACTAAGATGTGTCCTGTAATTAGCATCACAGGTGTCTTTAAACTTGTAATCAGTGAGTCTGCCTATTTAAAAGGTGAAAAGTAGTCACTGCTATTTGGCCACACTGAACATGGACCAAAGAAAGCTAGGGAGAGAGTTGTCTCAGAAGATTAGAAAGAAAATTATAGACAAACATGTTAAAGGTAAAGGCCATCTCCAAACTGCCTAATGTTCTTGTTACTACATTTGCACATATTATTCAGAAGTTTAAGGTCTACAGGACTGTAGCCAACCTCCCTGGACATGGCTGCAAGAGGAAAAGTGATGAAAAATTGAAGAGACGGATAATACGAATGGTAACCAAAGAGCCCAAAACAAAGAGATTAGAGGTGAAATCCGAGGTCAATGTACATCAGTATCAGATCGCACCATCTGTCTCTGTCTTAGCCAAAGTAGACTTAGGGTCCATTCACACGTCCGTGTGTGTGGATCCGCAAAACACGGACATCGGCGATGTTCGGTCCGCATTTTGCGGACCGCACATCGCCGGCACTTAATAGAAAATGCCTATTCTTGTCCGCAATTGCGGACAATAATAGGACATGTTCTATATTTTTCGGGATCGGAATTGCGGACCCGGAAGTGCAGATCCGCAATTCCGGATCCGGGCAACACATCGTGCTGCCCAATAGAAATAAATGGGTCCGCAATTCCTTGCGGAACAAAATTGCGGACGTGTGAATGGACCCTTAATGGAAGACGACCAAGGAGGAAACCACTATTGAAAGCAAATCCTAAAAGAGCAAGACTGGAATTTACCAAAATGCATATTGACAAGCCACAAAGCTTCGGAGAGAATGTCCTTTGGACAGATGAGTCAAAACTGGAGCTTTTTGGCAAGTCACATCAGCTCTGTGTTCACACAAAAATGAAGTATACAAAGAAAATAACATTGTACCTACTGTGAAACATGGAGGAGGCTCATTTGTGTTTTGGGGCTGCTTTGCTGCATCTTGCACAGGGTGTCTTGAATCTGTGCAGGGTACAATGAAATCTCAAGACTATCAAGGCATTCTGGAGCAAAATGTGCTGCCCAGAGTCAGAAAGCTTGGTCTCAGTTGCAGGTCATGAGTCCAACAGGATAATGACCCAAAACACACAGCTAAAAACATCCAAGAATGGCTGACAGCAAAGCACTGGACTATTCCAAAGTGTCCTTCTATGAGCCCTGATCTAAATTCTATTGAACATCTGTGGAAGAAGCTGAAACATGCAGTCTGGAGAAGGCACCCGTCCATACCTGAGAGAGCTGGAGCAGTTTGGAGTGGGCCAAATACCTGTGAACAGGGGCAGAAGTCTCATTGAGAGTTACAGAAATCACTTGATTGCAGTGATTGCCTCAAAAGGTTGTGCAGCAAAATATTATGTTAAAGTAGTTGTCCAAGTTATTTTTATTGATGTCCTATCTGACACCCGGCACTCCCACCGATCGGCTGGGCCATCACCATCTCAGACAGTGCCTACAGTACATCATCGCTGCTAGTCCACTTGAGGGCAGTGGATTTGCAGTGGCCCAAGCACAGACATATACTGTATAAACCACACCTCCGCTGTCAGTAACTGCGCCTGTAGATTGCTGTACACAGCGTCACTTATGACAGCACACATAGGGGGGAATTGTCACGTGATCTGGCGCATTGACCGTGAAAAACATGTCACATTCATTGTTTTGAATGCACCTAGAAGGAAGACGAGCGGCTGGCTAATATATAAGATGGAAAGTGGGTGTAGAGCTACCTGGTTTACTGGGCAGGATGTAGTGAGAGCTTCTAGGTGTACTGGATGGGTACAAAACCAGGAGCAAGTGCACTAAACCATAAGAACTCATGTGATACGTGCTGCGCCCGACAGACCTCATGGACGAGATAGAGGCCCAACAGGTTTCTGTCTTGGAGACTGACATTTTACCAAAGAAAACACTGCGGCATACTGCGCTATTTTATTCAGCTTATTTTTTTATCGGATCTGCGACAGAGGCTCCATTGCAGATGTGACCCAAGCCTAAAGTTGGCACCAGTGGTATCTGGGTTTTATTTGGAGTTGAGAAACTGAAATATCGTTTCTGCTGATTTGGTTATGTGCTTTTTACATACATGCTTTTTCATTGGTGTTTTACATAGGGTGAATAAGGGTACTTTCACACTTGCGGCAAAGTTTTCCGGTATTAAGTTCCGTCCTAGGGGCTCAATGCTGGAAAAAAACTGAGCAGTTTTATCCTAATGCATTCTGAATGGAAATCAATCCGTTCAGGATGCATCAGGGTGTCTTCAGTTCAGTCCTTTGACGGTATTTGGACGGAGAAAAAACAACAGCATGCTGCATTTTTCTCTCTGGCCAAAAATCCTGAACACTTGCCGAAATAACGGATCCGGCATTTTTTTCCATTGGAATGTATTAGTGCCAGATCCGGCATTAAAATTGCCGCATTCACGGATCCGGTCTTCCAGTCTGCGCATGCGCAGACCTTTTAAAAATGTAAAAAAATAAATACCGGATCCGTTTTTCCAGATGACACCGGAGAGACGGATCCGGTATTGCAATGCATTTGTGAGACGGACCCGCATCCGGATCAGTCTACAAATGGTTTCCTTTTGCCGGAATCCAGCAACACAAGTGTGAACGTACCCTTAGTAGGAATACATTTCCATCTAATATGATTTTCTGCATTAGGCACTTCAGAAGACATACCAGAAGATCCTAAGAGAGAAGGAGAGTGCGGTTGAAGCCAAATACCAGGCTATGGAGAGAGCTGCTACCTTTGAACATGACCGAGATAAGGTGAAAAGACAGTTTAAGGTGAGCCACATTCTGCTGCCGGTATAGGGAGTCTGAAATCAGTGAAGTAGACCAAAATGGCAGCTGTAACACAATATAGGGCAGGTATGACATCTAGAATATGATCTAGAACATCTAGGTATTATATCTAGAATTAAATGGGTTTCTGACCCTCAAGCTTCAGTCAGTAATTGCTTAGAATGGGTTTAACATAAAAAAGAAAGCCTCTAACCTGTTCACCAGCTCTTCGTTCCAGTGTGGAAGTGTGACATTCCTCTTTCCATCACTTGCACTGCTGGGGAAATGTTACTGCAGAGGCCAATGAGTGGCTACAGTGGTTCATGTGACAGTGGGTGGGATGTCACACTTCCCACTGTTAATCGGACCTCAGATCAGACCCCCAATTTTTATCAGACCTCAGATCAGACCCCCAATGTTTATCAGACCTCAGATCAGACCTCCCAATGTCAGATCAGACCTCACAATGTTAATCAGACCGCAGATCAGACCTCCCAATGTCAGGCAGACCTCACAATATTAATCAGACCTCAGATCATACCCCCTTTGTTACACACCTGACCTTAGATCGGACATCCTAATGTTAATCAGACCCCCAGTGATAATCAGAACTCAGATCTAACCTCCCAATGTTACTCAGACTTCCCAATGCTAATCTGACCACAAATCAGACCCTCAGTGTTAATCAGACCTTAGAACAGACACCCTAATGTTAATCAGACCTCATATCAGACCCCCAATATTAATCAGCCCTCCGATCAGTCAGGACACAGCAGTTCAGCGCCAGAAGACCAGGGAGCGATGAGTAAAGTCAGCAGCAGGGGCGCTATATTCACCACTCCCATATACTAATGACCGCTTTCATAATTGAAGCACACATTAGTATTTTCTTTTTAAAAGACACCCTGATATCCCCCCTCCCCTCACACACACATATACACACACACTTTTGGGTGAAAAAAGTACGAAAAATACAGTATTTTATTTGAATCTCAGTATTTCGCAAAAAATTTAACTGTAGCTGACACGTTTTATTTCTTGCTCCTACTACTTCTTTTACCAGTAAAGGAATCTAAAGACATTTTATGGCATACATACAGTATAATTTATATATGTATGATATGTGCAGGTCCCACCTCTGGGACCCACTCTTATCTCAAAAGTGGGGCTCCGACGTGAATGAAGAGCATGCTGCACATGCGCTGTCACCCTCTATTCACTGCTATGGACTTCCAAAAGTTTAGAAGTATACAGTATATATGTATTAATATCATCTAATCCATGAAATGATTAGAACCTGACTGTAATAAGTCTTAACAGATCTTTAGAGAAACAAAAGAAAAAGAGATCCAGGATTTACTCAGAGCCAAAAGAGACCTTGAGGCCAAATTTCAAAGAATGCAAGCCCATGGAATACAAGTGTTTGACCCTGGTGAATCGGATACTGATGACAATGACACTGAAGTGACAGGTAATTATTCTTTTGGAGTTAAACTTTAAACCTTTAGACTTGGCTGGCGACCTACAGTTTGGATGCTTGGAGTGTGGATTTTAGCAGTGAGAACCTAGGAGTTACAATCTCTATTGATTTGTATAACTAAGTAAAGTCTACCTGGTTTCAGATGGCTATAATGTAAATGTATTTTAGTATCCTTATTGTGGCCACATAATTCAGATTTAATTTCAGTTCATTTGAAAAAGGGGAAAATCAGGTTATTTAGCCAAATACAAATTATGGGACACATTTATTAAGACTGGCATTTTTAGATGCCGAACTTAATAAGCCTCTGTGCGGTCGGTGGATCCACCGGAGTTATGTAGAGGTGCTGGCCTCTACATAACTTTGGCGTATCAGCCGCCGATTCTAAATATAAGACAGTTTTCTTGCTGTATTACATTTACACCATTTTCTAAGAGGAAGGAAGGGAGGAAAGGAAGGAAGGAAGGGATTCTATCCCCCTTTCACCATCTTAGGGAATTTTCAGCCTAGGCACGAGAACACGTTATTCCCACCTTCAGGGTCTGAACGTGGGCATAGAAGTCCAGGGAGAGCTGGTAGGGATTTGTCAGTAGGTGACTAACACTCTTACTGTAGATGTGTCCCAAATTGCATATCCATCTACTGTTTGTGCAGTGTAAAATTTACAGTTATAGAGTTTGTCCGGTGTCAGGAGTAAACCAGACAACATAGGGCAACCTCCAGCATTAAAGAAGTGATCAATACTTACCAGGCAGATCTCGCACCACCACTTTGTTCTTCTGAATCTGTTTACCTGGCTACATCTAAGACCTTATGTCAACAACACTTGACCACTGCAGCCAATCACTGGCCTCTTTGGTGCACCACTGAGGCTAGCAAAGTGTTGTTAACGTGACATCACCACTGCAGCTAGGTAAACCGATCCCGGCTGGGAGAACACAGCAGTGGCCTGGGATCTGCCAGGTAACTAATGATCACGCCTTTAATGCTGGCAGATCCCCTGTGTTGTTCAATTTCCTCATGGAACCGGAGAACCTCTTTAAAGACCAATCCTTGTGATAGGTCATCAATGTCTGATTGGTGGGGATCTGACTCCTGATGATCAGCAGTCTGAAGAGACTGCAGCTTTCAGAAAAGTGCTGTGGCCTCTTCATTGCATATCAGTCTTATTACTGTACATTGTATAGTGATTGATCTCGGTACTGCAGCTCAATCCCAATAACTTGAATGAGATTGAGCTGCAGAAATGCCATACGACCAATGGACGTGACGTCAGAAGGCAAGGATGAGACAGCATCAAGTACCACCGCCCTTTCCAACAACTAATCTGTCGAACTCCTACCGATCAGATATTGATGACCTATCCTGATTATAGTGTAGAGTAAGGCCCGTTGCAGACGAGCGATACGGATTAGGTCCGGATGCATTCAGTTAAAAATGTATGATTTCGCAAGCAAGTTCATTCAGTTTTGCCTGTGATTGCGTTCAGTTGTTCAGTTTTTATTGTGCAGGTGCAATGTGCATTGATGCGTTTTTCACGAGCGTGATAAAAAAACTGAAGGTTTACCAACAACATGTTTTAGCAATCATCTGTGAAAAACGCATCGCATCTGCACTTGCTTTTCACGCAGCCCCATTCACTTCTATGGGGCCAAAGTGATGCGTGGAAACCAACGCTCATGTACACAGACCCATTGAAATGAATAGGTCCGGATTCAGTGCGGGCGCAATGCGTTCGCATCACGCATTGCACCCGCTCGGAAAACTCGCTCGTGTGAAAGGGGCATAAAAGGAGCAAAACTGCATACAAAAGTTGCACATCTATAGATAAAATAACTATAATTTATTAAGCAGACCAAGGCAAAAATACAATTGTATACAATACAACCATGTATTAGGACAAACAATGTGTCCCGAACACATCCACATAATCACCAAGTCCTAAATTCTGAGAATTGTAAGCCACCAGAAAAGTACACAAATCATAACATACAATAAATGTGGCATCAAAAATAATACAATACTCATCAAATAGAGGCAGGCATGGTGTGTAGGAAGACGCGCGTCTATTTGATGTTAACCTTTTTAACATTTTGTATGTGTTTATTATACAAAGTCCCGGGAACGCAGTGTGACTACTGGACCAGCGGAGCCTTAGGCAGCGAGCCATCCATGGGCAGTATGATGCAGCTTCAGCAGTCATTTCGGGGCCCGGAGTTTGCTCACAGTTCTATTGATGTCGAAGGGCCATTTGCAAATGTAAACAGAGGTAAATGAGCTTTACATAGAAGAAGTAATGCTTATTTAGGCACGCTTGATGGCTCCATTTTTCCCCACTTTGTAGATGATTGGGACGCAGCGGTGGCCAGCTTGCTACAGGTCACGCCTCTCTTCTCGCAGTCTTTGTGGAGCAATACTGTGCGCTGTTACCTGATAAACACGAAGGATACTCAGACTGAAGTGGACGTTTTCCTGAGGGTGAGAACACATAGAACGTTGTAGAAAGCAGCTTTGATGAGAAATGTGTTACTAGACCATAAACTACTGCTTGTTCTTGTAGGAACACTCTCCGAAGCTTCAGAGGATGTGTGAAACGTTGGGCTACTTCTTCCAGGTGGTGCATTTTCCCGAGGAATGTGAAAACTATTATGATGCTGTGCGGAAGTGGGAAATTGAGAAAAGTTCCCTGGTGATCATATTTATGCGTTCCTCCTTCGATAGGTAAGGTGTGGAAAAATCTTTGCCTAAGGCTCCATTCACACGTCCGCAACGTGTTTTGCGGATACACGGAGCCGCGGATCCGCAAAACACGGAAAGCGGCAATGTGCGTTCCGCACATTGCCGGCACTAATAAAATATGCCTATTCTTGTCCGCAATTGCGGACAAGAATAGGACATGTTCTATTTTTTTGTGGAACGGAAGTGCGGACCCGGAAGTGCGGACCCGAAAGTGCGGATCCGCAATTCCGTGTCCGGGCAGCACATCGTGCTGCCCCATAGGAATGAATGGGTCCGCAATTCCGTTCCGCAATACAATGAAGTTCTTTTAAAGGGGTTTTCCAAGAGTACAGTATTGGTGACCTATACTTAAGGGGGAAGGGTCTCACTCCCGTTACCCCGTCAAACTGCAGGTGAAGAGGCCGTTGCGCTTTGATGAGTGATGCGGCCTCCTCACAGGTCACCAGGCACAGCTCCGTACATTGTATAAAGGCTGTGCCTGGTATTGCAGCCCAGACCCATTCAATTGAATAGGACTAAGCTGCAAATAGGCCATGTGAGCGATGATTGTGACAATGTGCCTATAAAGAGGTCGCGGCGCCCATCAGCAGTATACTATACAGCCTGTCCACTCTGAATCGCATTTCCATTGTCACAAGGAGACACCGGGATAACATTGCTGACCACAAGGGTGGCCCTCACTGGACAGATGGTAAAAGCCAGGAACAGTGAACCACCAGCACACACCAAGGCTGGAGGAACCCCCAGCTTCAGGCATCCAGCAGAGGCTAAATAGCCCAAGCAGCCACACACACACACACACGCACACACACACAAACCCAGTGTTCACAAAACACTAGGAAGAGAGTTAACCCTTCCAACACCAGACAGAGGAAGGAATCCACTTAAAGGGGAAGTGCACACACAAGAATAACAAACCACACGTTACCACCGGCAACAGCATGCGTGGCAACCATGTCACGGCAATCACCCAGAAGGCCGAGACACTTCCACCGCATGCTCTCACAGCAACACCCGCAAGTGTGGCAACAGTGTCACAGCGTACACCATAGGCCGTGACACTGTTTTAATTAAAGAAGTTTAATCCTTCAGTTTTTTTTTTTTGTTTTTTTTGTGGAAACAGGTGCTGGATTATTAGACTTTCTAGATTATCAAATGCAGAATTATCATTCTTTGAAGTTGTAGTAACCAGATCAAGTAGTCATAGTTCAGCTGAGACTGGTGCTCTGGGCCAGATATCTTTCTTCTTGGAGGTCCAATGTACGTGGCCTGTATTGCCTGCAGACACGGGGCTTGATTACAGCAGTGTCCTTTAGGCCAGAGCAAATTTCAGTGTGGAATAGATGAAAATTCTGCCTCTTGAACATTCCCGTACTGTGTCATTTCATTCCTTGGAGAGGACTTTTTTTTTTTTTTTTTTAATTTTTGCATCGGACTAGTAGGTCACAATATATATGAAGCTCACATCTAGTTTAGTGTTTTACCATTTGAGAACTTTCTGTTTAGTCTCAGTTCATTCATTTAAGCCTTGTTCGCAGCGTACAATGCAGTTCTGTCTGGGAAGACTGTAAGGAAGCATTCCTGAAAAATACTGAGGGCAAGCCGAGAATTGTTTATCACAAAACAGAGGATGGCGCAGGAATCTCCGACTGCATCCAGCAGCTAATGGAGGAGGATCCGAATAAAGCAAATAAAACAAAGGTGAGCACCTGTCAGCAGAATCAACTGGATTAGACCAGGCATACTGTCTTGTAGGGTTGATCCTGTCTTGTGAAAATTGGTTGCGGTGTTCCCAAGAAAAAAACAACAACTTTTATTCTTTATGCAAACAAGAGCTTCAGTGCACTGAGTGGAGTGGGCAGCACTGAAAAGCTAAGGTGCACTGAGTGGCTAAGCTACTTTCACACTACCGTTCAGAGCGGGTCGGTCTGATGTCTGCCCAGACGGATCCGCTCATATAATGCAGACTTGGGATCCGTTCAGAACGGATCCGTCTGCATTATATTGTAGAAATAATTCTAAGTGTGAAAGTTGTTCAGACGGATCCGTCCAGACTTTACATTGAAAGTCAATGGGGGACGGATCCGTTTGAAAATTGAGCCATACTGTGTCAACTTCAAACGGATCCGTCCCCATTGACTTACATTGTAAGTCTGGACGTATCCGTTTGCCTCCGCACGGCCAGGCGGACACCCGAACGCTGCAAGCAGCGTTCAGGTGTCCTCTTGCTGAGCGGAGCGGAGGCTGAACGCTGCCAGACTGATGCATTCTGAGCGGATCCGCATCCATTCAGAATGCATTGGGGCAGTACTGATGCGTTTGGGGCCGCTTGTGAGAGCCTTCAAATGGAGCTACAAGTGGAGCCCCGAACGCTAGTGTGAAAGTAGCCTTACCATGTTTTTATTGAACACACCATGTAAACATTCACAGTGCAGGTGGAAAAAGTAAGTGAACCCTTTGATTTAATAACTGGTTGAACCTCCTTTGGCAGTAATTACTTCAATCAAACGTTTCCTGTAGTTGCAGATCAGACGTGCACAACGGTCATTGAGCCATACTGTGTCATCTTCAAGCGGATCCGTCCCCATTGACTTACATGGTAAGTCTGGACGGATCCGTTTGCCTCCGCACGGCCAGGCAGACACCCGAACGCTGCAAGCAGCGTTCAGATGTCCGCTTGCTGAGCGGAGGCTGAACGCTGCCAGACTTATGCATTCTGAGCGGATCCGCGTCCACTCAGAATGCATTAGGGCAGTACGGGTGCGTTCGGGGCTGCTTGTGAGACCCTTCAAACGGAGCTCACAAGCGGAGCCCCGAACGCTAGTGTGAAGGTAGCCTAAGACCCACCTCTTGGTGCACTGAGTGGCTAGGACCCACCTCTTGGTGCACTGAGTGGCTAGGACCCACCTCTTGGTGCACTGAGTGGCTAGGACCCACCTCTTGGTGCACTGAGTGGCTAGGACCCACCTCTTGGTGCACTGAGTGGCTAGGACCCACCTCTTGGTGCACTGAGTGGCTAGGACCCACCTCTTGGTGCACTGAAGCCCTCAGTAGCATAAATAATGAGCGTTTTTTTCTTGGCAGTGCCGCAACCAATTTTCTGCTCCTTAATACCCTATCTATAAAAGGTGCATGTTTATTAATATTAATGGCAGACTAGATGTGTAGTAGTTTATGGATTTCGTGGATTTGTAACTCTCTCTAAAAACGACTATTACCAGCATTTTTTACAATATGAAGCTGCATTTTTCAGATTATTGAGCACGATGGAGAGCCTGAAGAAGGGGCTTATAAAACCTACTGTCATGTAGAGCAAGTCATAAAACAGGTATGTAAGGTCTCATGCATGTCAAACAGTAAATAGGCACAAATGGGACAACTTGCTCGTGATCCAATCGGTATTGTGATACATTTTTAGAACTACCTCATCTGTAATAAAGGTAATCCATACGGACATCCTGGCCCACTATTGCTCATGTGTTATAATTATTGGGCCTGTATGAATGAAAGGGATTTTGCCATCATACATGTGTAGGATACTGTATGTCGTAGATGAGGGTCCCACCTTTTGGACCTACACTTATTTTAACAAAAAGGCCCTTCGCCTGGAGAGGCGTCTGCCGCATCCAGGCGGTACATGAATAAAGGGGTTTTCTGTCTCTATTCACTTGTACAGCTGAACACCTTTAGTCACGTAACCCCCATAGAAGTGAATGACAAAAGTCACACATAGGCATGGCCTCGTTCTTCATTCATTGTAGACATGGATGCAGTGGCTGTCTCACCAGGCAGGACATGGGGTCAAGTCTATAGAGGCAATTTCCACTTCTTGGATTTTCAACTGTCAGATATTTGTGACCTACACTGTGATGGGAACACCCCTTTAAATAAGATTGTACTGGTTAAAGGAGTTAGAAATTGTCAAATGTTTAATTTTGCACAGGTCGTGTGTTACACTAGGCTTTAATGTCCCTGCGGCCTTGTCAACCAGTCTCTGCAGTGGATGTCACTGTAGCCAAAATATCATTGTGGTCTCTAGTGACTGCACAACAAAGATGCATGAAGTTAAGACATTACGGATAGTGTTGAGCGAACTTGTAGTTTCAAGCTTGGCATGCAAGGTTCGGGTTATCTAAGAATTCTATTATGGATTCCTCTACCATGGACCATAACTTCTGGTCCGTGGTAGCGGAATCCATAATGGTATTCGTACATAATCCGAACCCGAACCTTGTATGCCGGATTTGAAACCACAAGTTCTCTCAACACTAATTATGGACACAACATTGTGGAAGACCAGTTTACATGCAGCAGGGAGTGGATAACACTTGTGTGTTATGATCAGGGTACTGAGACCTCTACTGATCTATGGAACGAAGAGGTTGCTGCACTCTCCTGAGCGCCATCCCAGCTCTCATCTGCTCTGTTTGTAGTGCTTAGTACAGACAGTGCACTTTGGCCGCATCCGTTGAGTTTAGCTCTATAATATTCAGCATGTCCTATCCAGTATAGTCAATAATTGCTTCCGATTAGCTGAGGATACTACAGCCAGCCTCTTTCAAGATTCAGCATTAGGGCCCATTCACACAGCCGTATGAATGAGTCCACACCCGTTCTGCAATTTTTACGGAACGGGTGCAGACCCATTCATTTCAATGGAACTGAACTACGGATGCGGCCCCACAAAAAATATAGAGCATGTCCTATTGTTTTCCACAATTGCAGCCGTTTAAATGTTTGAGATAATGTCCTGACAATTTTCTTTTTTTTCATTGCAGGATTTGTTGGGTGTTGAGATCTCTGACCCTGATGCCAAAGATGATCCTGCAGTTCAAGAAGATGATGACTTTGGGGATGTTTTATGGGATGTCCATGATGAACAGGAGCAGATGGAGACTTTTCAGCATGCATCCCAGTCTACATGTGAGCTGGGGTTTGACAAAGTAAGTACAAATGGCTTAAAGGGATATTACGGTCAAGTAAAGTGATCTCCTAGGGGATAACTATTAAATCGGATGGGATTCTACTGCTGGGAGCCCCCCAGATTACAAGACTGGGATCCCATCACCACCACCCCCCAGGTGAACGAACTGGTCAGGCATGAATGTGGCTGCTCCATTAGCTTCTTTTTTAAATCATTTTTATTGCTTTTGTATTAAAGATTAATACAGAAAAAGAAGCCAAAAATGAAACAGCACAAAATACAACAGTGCATAAAGAAGTCCCACAAGAATCCCTACCTCCCTCCACCCTGATCCCACCCCACAGGGGCCATAGAACCAGTCCAAAGATATAAGAGGAAAGAAAAATATAAGATTAAATAAGAATAAGAGGTGCACTCAAACATTCACATAGGGAAGCCCGCACATTATATTACAGTAGGTCTCCCCAACCCACATGACTTATATCTCCAACTATCCATACACCAACAGCCCTCTCTGCTCCGTAAGGACACACAATTTGCTCAAATTTGCTCACAGTACCTCTCTTTAAATATACTCCTAATAATGACATTCATCCTGTTGAGATATTCCAGGAATGTTGGTGGAAGGGGTTGGATCCAGTACCTGGCTATCAACTTCCTGGCTTGGTAAAGCATCCGCTGTACCCTACAATATAGCTGTCCACTCATAGCCATATTAGTGAGAATACCCAACAACCATGCTTTAGGAAAAGCTGGAATAGAGATGACAAATACTTCTCTAACACGAGAGATAACTGAATCCCAGAACCCTCTCCGTTTCTCCCATTCCCCATCATATGCAGTAGGTGTGCCCCAGCGCCCCCACATCTTGGGCAATTGTCATCCACCCTCACTCCAATTCTGTGGAGAAATGCAGGAGAACGGTATACTCTGTGACGCATACATAACCGAGACATCCCATGCTTTTCAGAAAGTGCAAGCTCAGGTATTAACGCTAAGACCTTTTCCCATCCCTCCTTGGTAATATGCCCAATGTCTGTCTCTCATTTTTGTTTAATCGACAAAGGAAAGCTTTGTCTTGGTAGGTCTGCGCTGAATAAGAGTAAGTGTAGGATATAAAGCTCTCTTTCACCGTGGAGCCAGATACTCCATCTAGTAGGACATCTGAGTGGCTGATATTGTTTTAAAGCATTAAAGATAGTATACCTCTTGTTGGCATCCCCCAAGCCCCGCACATTCCACACCACCACAGTAACCCCTACTGCCATATCAACAGATCAGGCCATGACCTGAATACTGAAAGCAGCCCCTAACGAGTGCTACATACAATCCAATATGAAGGAGTCAAAGAATGACTAGCAAAGGCAATCCTGCTCATCACTAATAGTATGCCCCTGAGGAGGTCCCAACCCATAACAAAAAGAGAAAACCAAAGAGAACAAAACACAAACATTTTTCATGTCATGCGGAAAAGAGCGAACACCACATAGCCTAATGTAGGCATTAAAGGAACCGCCTATACCCATATAGTGCATAGTACCTCAATATTCCTGCACATGCCCATAATAAAAGTATTGAAACAACTCTCACAAATCAACATGAATCCCCAGGTGCCTAGACACTATAATAGTAGGCCAATAAGAACAAGAAACAATGAAATACCAAAACTAGAAGAGCCTGCAAAACAATAGCATATTACTGTACATCATGCACAGTACTCAGATGCAACCAGGCATTAATTACTGTCCATTCGTGGATTCATTGACATCCAACCATTCAGAAGCCTGTGTTGTAGCATTCATAGCGACAAGTCGCAGTTAGGCAGGATAAAACATAGAATATGGGAGGTACAAGGCTCTCATACGCCACTTGAAACTGCTCTCTTCTTCTCTATACGTCAGCGGAAAAATCTGGGAAGATGGAGATTTTTCCCGCCATAGGCCCCATCTCTCTCGCTTTGCGCAAAATAATGTCCTTATCTGTATAATGTAATATTCGAATCAAGATCGGATTGGGGGGGGGGGGGGGATTTCCTGGAGGCAGTGGCCTAGTTGGAACTCTGTGGGCCCTCTCAACATAAACAGGGCAGTGAGAGAGTCTTTGCCAAACGTTGTTAACAACCATGTCTCAAAAAACTCACCGCCCTCCATCTTCTCAGGAACTCCTATAACTCTCAAGTTGTTCCTGTGCAATCTGTTTTCTATATCCTCCGCTTTAGCGGCCACCGCCACAATGTTGTTGATCATTCTTTTCATGTCCCCTTTCAGCAGTGGGACATGTTCCTCCAGCTCTTTGACCCTTCCCTCCACAGCACTGCAGATCATGCCTAATATAGTTCACATCCTCCTTAACACCATAGCCATATTACGCTGTGCCACTGCCGAAAAAACGTCCTTAATAGTAGGTTCTGAGAAGGGAACAGCAATAGCCATAGAGGGCAGGGGGACAGTCGCCTCCAATGCAGGTGACAGGCCCGATGGTTCGGTCTGGGCTTCCGCTACTCTCTCCGAGCAGGGTACAGAAGACCACTCACCCCCGAAGGCACCATCTGATTCCCATGTGTCTGGAGCAGATTGCAATGTTGACTCCTGATCAGCCACTGAGGTAAATTTCCTGATATCGGCACCATGTTTGCCATGTGGCCTAGGTGTAGCCAGGGCTCCATCTCCTCCAAGATCTTTCCTTGGCGGCTTCTCGGGAATGCCGGGTCATGGTGGTTCTCTATGGTTAAAGGGGAACCTCAGCACTAGCACCTGGTTTCAAAATGCGATAAAAAGTGCAAGATGTCACGGATTATGAAGTATAATCAGAGGGAGCTCTTATCAGGCGCGTCCGCTCACATCCCCAGCCAGGCTCTGCCCCTGCTCCATTCATTTCTAAGGAAGTTCCTGGAGATAGCCGAGTGCTTACTCAAGGCTCTATGGATGAGCTGAAAAGTTGCAACCACATGGGTGAAGTGTTTTTCTTTCCACTCATTTTTTGTGAGAGTGCTGCCATTTTTCGTCTTGTATTGTCCTGGATTTGTTGCCGAATCCATTGGTCTGCGCCTATTTGGCCTGCTGTTCTGCCATAGTCGGGGACAGATTCTCTTTAACAGGAGTGCTCCTTTTTAGCAGTGGTAGTGATCTAAAAATTGATCAATCTGGGAAGAATTATTTTCCCCATGGCAGCTGAACCATCCAATGTTATACTTATACAATGTTATGCAAAATCTCTGAGGTTTTCTTTTATTATTTGTTATAAATGTCAATAATTCTGGTCCAACGTGAAGTGAATAACAAGGTTGGCATACCTTTTGAGCTGTATAGGCGCTGGTTCATTATATACTTAGATCACTATTAGTAGTTATTAACATTTTGGAAAGATTGACACTCAATCGCTTTAAAACTCAGTGCAAAGATTATAAATGGCAGGGGTGTAACTATAATTCATAGGGCCCAATAGCCAAACAAGATGGGTCCCCTTATCACCTAGTATAAGAAAATGAAAACAGCAGCATATATAGCAATAATTAAAGGTATGTATAATAGCACCACATACCACAACACCCACATTATAGAAAAAAATAACATCATATTGTTATTCCCCACAAAAAGGCCCAATGTTCTTGCACCTTATTGCCCCCCCAACCTCTGGGCTCCATAGCAAGAGCTTTGGCTGTAGTTATGCAAATGATAGATGGAAACCTTCCACTGCAGACCCGCTAATACTCATATAAATGTTTATTTTGCTGTATTTTCTGTCTATTGTGTTTTATTTTAGTACTATGATCGCTTGAATGATTTAGTAGCTGCTCCTGCCCCCATTCCCCCACTGCTAATATCAGGAGGACCCGGTTCTGGAAAATCTCTACTCCTTTCAAAGTGGTACGTTAGTTTCCAGGGCTTTCTGACGCATCAAACTAAAATAGATTTACTAGTGAATTTTGTTGGAAAAGAAGTGTATGTTTTTTTTTGTGTGTTCTTTTTTAAATTTGCTAAAAAAAAAAAATCTGTTATTTGGCTATACAGTATATTTATCCAAATCGGAGTTCTGCCATTGATCTGTAAGTGTGTGTTTTAAAAAAAAAAAAAAAAGTTTTGTGTGAAGGAACTGACATAATATCGAAAACTAAAAGCTTCTTAAAGGGTACCTATCATTTAAAAAGTTAGGATTGTTGGAGGTTAGGGTGCTGAGATCCCTACCGTTCGCTTAAACTACGGTTCAGATTTTCTGCAGATTTTTAGAAGCAGAGCCAGTCAGAAACGAAGGGGCACAACGCTTCTGCCCCCAGCACCTAGACCGCCGCCAGTCATCATTTCTGACCTGTCGCTATGACATGCCAAACTGACAGCTAGCCTGTAAAAAAGATGTAAACCTAGAGAGCGCCTAAAAGAAATGTATCATGAGACAATCCTTTTAAATAAGGTCAGGCTCACATACCCGTGGCAAACATCTAGGCGATAAGGAGCATTTGATAGGTTTTCCACCGATCTTTCCTAGTAGTTTCTGTGTTGTCCATAGACCACACATTTCACTAGCTGTTTAGTTGTCTTCTCATCAAAACTGATCTGCTTTGTTTGAATGGAGAAGATTTACCAGAAAAAACATATCTGAAACGTTGGCCATTATAACGGACTACTCCTCACCATCCGCTGTAGGCCCAAGGAGAAAATATCCCATTAGTATGGATATAGGAAAAGCAGCCTTTTGTTATTTATGACCATAAAGCAACCCCCTTACATAATGTAGAACATCGGCTTTCTGTGGCCTCATAGCCAATGCTATTGTATATGACTTCTACACAATCAGTATCGGCATTATCCTGGTCAGCAGTCCTGCTCCTAATGACAAGGTTTTATATGTGCAGGATCCAACTTCAGCAGAAACATTCACCAAACACTCTTATGTTGTATCATTTTGTTGGAAAACCAATGTCAACCAGCTCCGAGCCGGCTTTGATCATAAAGAGACTGACCCTGAAGGTAACGTTCCCTTTTTTATGTGCTTAGGATGTATAGCACAAAGATCACAGTTGAGTCACTGTAAGAGTAAAGCCTGTTTTAGGCTACTTTCACACTAGCGTTCGGGGCTCCGCTTGTGAGTTCCGTTTGAAGGCTCTCACAAGCGGCCCCAAACGGATCCGTCCAGCCCTAATGCATTCTGAGTGGAGGCGGATCCGCTCAGAATGCATCAGTTTGGCACCGTTTGTCCTCCACTCCGCTCAGCAGGCGGACCCCTGAACGCAGCTTGCAGCGTTCAGGTGTCCGCCTGGCCGTGCGGAGGCAAACGGATCCGTCCAGACTTACAATGTAAGTCAATGGGGACGGATCCGTTTGAAGATGACACAATATGGCTCAATTTTCAAACGGATCCGTCCCCCATTGACTTTCAATGTAAAGTCAAAACGGATCCGTTTGCATTATCATGAACAAAAAAAAAATAATAATAATTTTTTTTTTTGTTCATGGTAATGCAAACGGATCCGTTCTGAACGGATCTAAGCGTTTGCATTATAGGTGCGGATCCGTCTGTGCAGATACCAGACGGATCCGCACCTAAGGCAGGTGTGAAAGTAGCCTTACACTGCTATTTTTAGATCCGGCAGGCTGTTCTGGCAGGGAATCTGTATTCTGTCAGTGACAGAAGATACCACATCACCGTCATTATAATGGGGACCAGCGGAGATCTGGCCGCAACCTGGCAAGTATGTTTGCCGGGTTGTGGCCGGACCTCCGCCGCTCCCCATCATATTCACTGGGGCAGGTGGGTGTCAGGTAGCATCCGATAGTTATGGATCCAGACATTTTCGGCAGGCTGTTCCAGCAGATGGTAAACGCTAGTGTGAAACTAGTCTAAGTTGTATATTTATCCACAGGACAGGGGATAACTATTAAATCTGTTGGGGTCCTACCCGATTACCAGAATGGGGGCCCTGTGCCCCCTGCAGCTCCCCTGAAATGAACGGAGTGGCCGGTCGCACAGGTCCGTTGCTGCTCTATTCATTTCTATGATAGTTCCGGATATAGCCAAGTACAGCGCTCAGCTATCTCAGGAATTCCCATAGAAATGAATGGTGCGGCCATACGCAAGCCCCGCCGGGCGCTTAGTTTATTTCAGGGGGGCTGCAGGGGGTTTCGTGATCTGTGGCGGTCCCAGCAGCAGTAGATCTAATAGTTATCTCCTATCCTGTGGATAGTGGATAACTTCAAACAACTGGAATACCCCTTTAAGTGGGGAAGAAAAAATCCTCCATAAAATCCACAAGTAATATACTACTGCAGATAAAGGCCACATTCACACGTCAGTGATTTCCATCAGTGATTGTGAGCCAAAGCCAGGATTGGAGCCTCCACAGACATAAGGTATAAGGGCTCATTCAGACGGCCGTATGCTGTCCGCAAAAATGCGGATCCGGATCAGTTCAGCATGTCCGCAGAAAAACTGATTGCTTTCCGTTTTTTTGCGGACCCATAGACTTCAATGGGGCCATGTCCTGATTTTCACTGACAAGTATAGGACATGTTTCATTTGTTTTGGAATGGAAGGAAAGGAACCTATAGAAGTGAATGGTTCAGCATCTAATCTGCAAAAAAAAAAATAACAGATCCGCATTTTTGTGGACCGCATACGTCCGTCTGAATGAGCCCTAAGGGAAAGATCTGCACCTGGTTTTGGCTCAAAATCACTGATGGAAATCACTGACCAAATAACTGAAGTGTGAATGAGGCCTAACTGTGGATCTGCTGCAAAATCCACAACTGCAAATTTCAAAACTATTTGAAGTCCACAGTGGCAAATCTGCATGATTTGTTGCCGATCGCCATGCGGATTTGGTGCAGAAACTGCTTGCTGCAAACTCGGCCTGAGATGACTTAGAAAAGAACAGCATGGACATGGCACACCAGTGAAGTGAGCAGGGTCTAGAGCAGGGTGCACCACCAATGGAAAGAACCACATGCATGCATGGCCTCCTGGAAGTGCAAGCTGCGCCTATCAGACCATATTAGCACATATTTCTTATATGGTGTAAATGTCACGGATAATGATGCCCCTTTTACGTTTTTTTTTTTTTTATTGTGGCTCTTGGGACTGGTTCAGTATAACAATGTGGCCCTCAGAAAAGGTGGTGTCCCCTGGTCTATAGGTTGTATCTTCACAGGGTATCAGTTTTGTCCATAGTGTTTTTTTTTTGTGTGATTCCAAGGTGTAGACTGATCATTTGGGGATTTAGGGCATTGCCAAAAGGAATTGTGGGAGGCACAGACCGTTGGACAATACGTACACTCTTTAAAGGTACAGTGCCTTGTGGGACTAGCTCAGCTGAATGTGTTTTACGTTTTACTTAGCGATCCATTGCTTCGTTTTGGAGAAAAAGTGCTTTTAGTACTACATATCAAATAAGTAGTTAAGTGCACTGAGGGCGGGTCCAAGGCACTCTGCAGCTTTGCCTCTGCTGCTTGCTTCCACTTGACCTGAATTGACAGAGCAAGGTTCCTGCATAGTCATCTTGCCTGGTTCCTGCATAGTCCTCTTGCCTGGCTCTATCAATCAAGAAGGAGAGGAAAAGGCTGGCAGAGGAAGCAGGGTGCACAGAGTGGCTTGGGCCTGCCCTCAGTGCACTCAGGTAAACCAGCTTCCTGCTCTGCCAGGCAGATTACAGCGGCACTTTACTATTCGGGGAGGCAGTAAATGTACTAAGCGACAGTTACTCAAGAAAGAGCCACTGACGAGGACACAAAAGAGAGAGAAGTCTGCTAGGAAGAGAGGTTTTCTGAATCTGCATTTTATTTTTTATGTGTGTTTATGCTGCATTACATTCATTTTGCTTTTTCACTTTTCACACACTCATATATTTTAAGTAATTGGGGAGTTTTATTAAACAGCGTAAAAGAAAAACTGTCTTTGTTGCCCATAGAAACCATTTACCGCCTAGGTTGCTATGGGCAACACAACCAGTTTATCTTTCAGACCGTCTTCTAAATCTCCCCCATTGTGCATACTATTATTGTCATGTTTATGTGTTTTTTTCTGGTGCAGCTTATGCAGCATTCCTGGTCAGTATCATCACTTTCCATGGATCCGGGAAAGTTCTTGGAAGAATTTCCCCACTGGCTTGAGAAGCTTTCCATTCGCTATCAAGGCAACATCATCATCATCATTGACTCCATTGATCAAATAGAGGTATAGGTGAATGCCAAAGTTTTACATGATTAGCGCCATCTATGGTTACAGTGGGAATTTTGAGTCGCTCGTGTTAAAGCAATTTTCCTGGACTTTGATATTGAGAAAGATAGATTTAGAAAGATTTTACTTTTGGCAACCAAATCAGATTACAGGGGTTGCAGAGTGTAAAGATAGAAATGATCCTCAGGATAGGTTATCTATATCAGATTGGTGGGGGTCCAACTCCCGAAACCCCCCCAATCGGCTGTTAGAAGGGATCACGGCGCTCGTGTAGGCTACTGTTTAACTGCACTCTGTCTAACTTGTGGTGGGTTGCAGTGTAATTACAACTACTTGGCCCATAAGTGAACAGGATGAACGGGTATAATTACACTCCTCCGCCACTAGATGGTGTGCAGTTAAACAGTGAAGACGACACAACGCTCTCCCTCTTCAAACAGCTGATTGACAGGGGAGCCATGAGTGGGAACCCCCCGATCTGATATTGATGACCTATCCTGAGGATAGGTCGTCGGTATACTAGCACAGTAAATGCCTCATTATAGGGGTCTGTTTAGGTAATAGTCTTACCATGAACCACTGGATGTTGCCTTGGTCTCCAAGCCTTCCATATTAATTAAAGTGGGTTTTCCGATTTGCATCGACATCCTGTAAAATAATCCTTTATGAAGATAGTTGTAATTTTGTAATATATTTATTTTACCTTTATTGCTCCTAATATATACTCTGAGCTGTGGTCACATGACCATGTCCATGCAGCTCTTTCTTATTCCCTGTGATGTTTTGTCCATGAGTGTGTTAGAGCAGCAACAGGGGCAGTGATAGGGGAGTGTCTATGTAACTAGCTGGGTGGGCGGAGCCATAAACTAGCTGGGCTTTGTTAGGGGCGGTGCTGGAGCTGTGGCAGAGAAAGAAGTGCATCATGGGTTTGGTTGGATCCAGCAACAGGAAGTGCTACATACAGGATGGAAAGAAACAAGAGGGGTTTGGTTACATGGTGATATGGGTCAGTAGAGTCCAAATTGAAAAAAATAAAAATAAAGGAGAAGATGTACTATACAAGTGTATCTGTTGTAAAATGTAGTAATCCTGGAAAACCCCTTTTAAAGGGGTTGTCCGGGATGAAAGTAATTTTTTAAAACGTTAATAATCACCTTGCCATTACGCAGTAAAGTCATTCTGATGCTCTGTGTATTTTTCTTTCATCCCCTTTGCTCCTATGAGTTCCTAATACTGCTATCAGTATTGTTTACATAGCAGCTCCTGTGCTATGTCATTTCCGGCCACACTGCCTTATGGGTCCCACAAGGCTGCGTGACTCTGCAGCTGGATCTCACAAGCCTTTCCACTCCCCCTAATCAGTATTCCGCCTCCTGCCACTCATATTCCTCATCAGTATTCCTCCCCTAAAACCACCTTTTTCTAAGCCTACAAACTGAATCCCTCCCTGCTTCCATGTATCTGCTCTCTGCTAGCATTGCATAAAAGACAATAGTGTCAGGGAGCGATCTGACTGGCATGTAGGGACATGGGAGGCGTGGTCAGCACCCATACTGTAGCATATCCCATTCATTGCAAATGCCCATGGGGGGCGTGCACTATGCTAAATAGCATAGTTTGCTGCCTGCAATAGAACCTCCTTATACTCCTAATAACACTCCTCTATGGCCGGTGACGTCATCGGCAGAGGGGGGCGTTCCTTAGTGAGGCGACCAAATACTGCCTCCTTCTTCCCAGACTAACGCCCTCTGTGCCCGGTGATGTCACAGAGGGGTGTGGTTTAGCTGACATTTACCTCCTACTGACAGCCTTCTTGCTAGCTGCAGAACGATCCTGTGTGCTGGTGACGTCACCGGGCTCCTTGCTAAGCGGAAGAAGAGGCTTAGCACACCAGTAAGGAGTCGGTACGTCACTGAATCTTTGAAAATCTGAACTTCCGGCTGAGAATTTATGAAAGAAATACAGGGCATCAGAAAACTCTGGCAAAGGTAGGACAGGAATGTATGTAATATTTATGTGCTTGTTGTACCATTACAACAATGTCCCCAATCCCGGACAACCCCTTTAAGGGAGGTTTGTATAACTTCTATAATAATGAATGATTGCACCTTTTATGCACTGTGTACCTATGGAACGATTCCTATAATGACTATTTAATAGGTAATGAATGATTGTGCTGTCCTATAATACATATTAGTAAAGTATTAATCTTATAAAGCTGATTTTATATGTCTTCCAGCAATCGGAAAAGCACATGAAATGGCTGATTGATCCCTTACCAGTAAATGTTCGTGTAATTGTCTCTGTAAATGTTGAAACTTGTCCCCAAACCTGGAGGTAGGTTACTTCATAGCAGTTCTCTCCTGGTATATTGGAAGCCTAGTTCTCGCTTCTGGAATTATAGTATCGTATCTATATTGTACAGCCTTTTACTAGGCCTATGCTGACTATATTGTGTCGTGTGTAAAAGGCTCTGAATATTAAAAGAGAATAGCAAGCTCTGGGGGCACTCCTATTCTCTGGATCAGTGGAGATAAAGGGAATCCAGAAAAATTCTGAATGCAGAATAATTGTTGCCAAATGTTCCAGAAGATATCACACATGTCAATACAAGTCTTTGAAGGGGGGAGTGAGCAGCAGCATGAGTGAGATGGAACTCAAACAGAGACTAAAGAGACTATGTAAGGCCTCTTTCACACTTGCGTTGTCCGGATCCGGCGTGTACTCCACTTGCCGGAATTACACTCCGGATCCGGAAAAACGCAAGTGTACTGAAAGCATTTGAAGACGGAACCGTCTTCCAAATGCGTTCAGTGTTACTATGGCACCCAGGACGCTATTAAAGTCCTGGTTGCCATAGTAGGAGCGGGGAGCGGGGGAGCAGTATACTTACAGTCCGTGCGGCTCCCCGGGCGCTCCAGAATGACGTCAGAGCGCCCCATGCGCATGGATGACGTGATCCATGTGATCACATGATCCATGAGCTTGGGGCGCCCTGACGTCACTCTGGAGCGCCCGGGGAGCCGCACGGACGGTAAGTACACTGCTCCCCCGCTCCCCGCTACACTTTACCATGGCTGCCAAGACTTTAGCGTCCCGGCAGCCATGGTAACCACTCTGAAAAAGCTAAATGTCGGATGCGGCAATGCGCCGAAACGACGTTTAGCTTAAGGCCGGATCCGGATCAATGCCTTTCAATGGGCATTAATTCCGGATCCGGCCTTGCGGCAAGTGTTCCGGATTTTTGGCCGGAGCAAAAAGCGCAGCATGCTGCGGTATTTTCTCCGGCCAAAAAACGTTCCGTTCCGGAACTGAAGACATCCTGATGCATCCTGAACGGATTTCTCTCCATTCAGAATGCATTAGGATAATCCTGATCAGGATTCTTCCGGCATAGAGCCCCGACGACGGAACTCTATGCCGGAACACAACAACGCAGGTGTGAAAGAGCCCTAAGGGTGTTAAATTCACAACCATAACGGGTTACTACTTCTCTGTAATGTCCTTCATGATCCTGGGACTGCTTTGGAGTGAGTAACAGAAAGTTAGGAAGCAGCTTCTCCTCTACTTTGAGATTGTTGACAGATATTATCTATGTGTTTGATTACAGATTGTGGCCAACTCTCCATCTGGATCCACTGAACCCAAAGGATGTGAAGTCTCTCATAAATGTTGAGTGCAGTGCAAAAAATATTTTGTTAACCAAAGAACAGGTATATGTTGCATGAATCCTGGGCTAACAAAGTCAGTCACCTTTGTTATATTTTGGCACTGAATTTGCGCACTATTATGGAAAGTAATCTTCTGTAACTTTAATGCGTTCGTTGTTTTTTCACATCGAAAGTGAAAGAAATGTCTGATTATATTCTTCAGTATTCCAGATTGCCCACCAGGTCTGAAAGTGGTGTAATAATATTAGCATTGTATCATTTTCTTGTTTTTTTTTCTAGGAGAGAAGACTGGAGAGACATTGTCGATCTGCTACAACCTGCAATCCTCTATATGTAACTTTGTTAGCTAAAATACTGATCTGGTAGGTGGAAACTTATCTACTCTATTGAGGGTATGTGTCACCTGACTGAACTGTTAAAGGGTTTTTAATAGACACAATATCAGCAGGGCATGGTATAACTATCCGACCAGTGGGGATTGAGCAGAATGCCACAAGTCTCTAATAAATAAATGAATGCTGTCTATGGGACTGTTGCTGAAAATTTAGATTTTCTAAAAAAAATATTTTCTCAATGAATGGGAGAATATAAGCCAAGTAATTTATTAAATATGTGCATATTCATAGAGAAATGTGTGATTGCATGTTCTGTGTTTAAAGGGAACCTGTCACCAGTTTTATGGTGTCCTAACTAAGGGCAACATAAATAAGTGACTGATTCTCTTAGCAAAATGCTGGGTCACTTTCTTTAATTGAACCAGTCAATCTGCCAACATCTTGTATTGAAAAGCTCCAGCTGATAATGATGAGTCATGAATATTCATGAGCTCCTGACTCTCCCCGCCCACCTGCTGCTGAATGACAGTTATTTTCCATACGAATCAGCAGCAGGTGGGCAGGGGAGTGGCTATAGCTCTGAATTAAATATACGCTGGACTCAATGACATCACGCTGGACTCCAATCAGCTCATTAGCATGCGGCATGCGGCATCTTTGTGTGTAGATTATGAGATAACCATCTGTCACAGCAGTAAGTGAATACATCTAAGGTACTTTTTAGTAGTTAATGATTGTATATAATTAGTTAGATTATAATCAAATATCCACATGACAGGTTCCCTTTAAAGGGGTTCTCCAGCTTCAAAATAAAAGTTAAAAAAGCTGCAAAAGTTATAAAACAACAACAAAAAAAACCATACTTACCTCGTCTTTTTCTTGGTGTTCTAGTGCTGGCTCTTTGGTGGTTCTCCTGGTCTTTTGAATTACAGGCGCCCTGCATGTGACCACTGCAGGCAATCAGTGGCTGGTGCAGCGCTGAGCAGTGATTCCAGTAGAGTGCGGCACGCAACCTCTGTGGCCGCTGATTGGCTGCAGAGGTCACATGCTAGGTGCATTTAAAGAAAGCAGACCGGAGTGGCAGCACTGGATAGCCAAGATAAAGAAAAAAAGGAATGCTTTTTTTTTTTTTTTTATAACATTTACAGTCGTTATAATTTTTGTTGGATGACTCCTTTAATCATTAATTTTAGGATGCATTTACAATCTGGTCTTTCAGAGTGGATTCCAAAAAGAAAATCTGCAGCATTTTACAGTACATTATGTGGGGTGGGATTTTGAAAACCCAACCCTCAGTTAGTGAAAAACAAAAATGTGCGAAATTGAGGAGTTGTGGATTGTAACTATTCCCATTAAGGGAAAATTCAATTTGTAATGTAAATATGTGTTATGTGCAGGGCTGCAAACATGGGGGACGTTACAGATGTCTTGCAGCTTTGTCTACAGTGTCAGGATACAGTATCCTTGTATCGACTTGCACTACACACAGTGCAGGAATTTCTGCCCACTGCAAAAGACAAGGAGCTCATGAGAGAGGTAAGAACTCCATAGTATAGGAGCTAAAGTCTGATATAATTTCCTATGTATAATGCTAAGTGCCTTTTACAGCAGGTTTTTATTCTAGACATAACATTTTGTGTCCTTCCTGTGGTCTTCATAAAGATAAGATGTGTGTGTGTGTAGGTAGATAGATAACAATAATATTGAAAAAACAAACAAACAACTTTACATAAATCAATAGGACAAGCGATCACAAGAAACTTTGTAATATATTTTATCAATAAGTAATGTTTTGTTCTCATGTTATCACCTGTTTACCTCACCCTGTGCCAATTGCTTTTCAATTTAAAAAAATGCTTTGAATTCCATCTTAAGATATGCAGCTCCACTGGAGTATCATATTACACATGCCAATACAAGTCTATGGATGGGGGGTGGGGGAGCATCAGCATGAGTGAGACAGGGCTCAAAGAGAAATACCAGTCCTGACAGTTCCTAGACAGCAATAGAATGGTGGCTGAGACCTCCAATCACCCAGTAGTCCTGGGATATACAGTACCATAAATGCTTGTTGGCCATTTACCTGTGTGGCATTTAGGGTTTATCCTGTAGTTGTCCTGGGCTAGAAAATGGTTGCATCCCCCCCCCCCCCACACACACACACACAAAAACAGCCCCACTACTTTCCACAGGTTGTGGGTGGTATTACAGCTCAGCCTCCTTCAGTTCAGTGGAGCCTCCTTCAGTTCAGTGGTACCTCTTTACAAGGGTACTCCCAATATTCATGGTATATATAGTGTGATAACTGCTTGTTAGCTATTTACCTATGGGGCATTTATGGTATATTCTGTGTATATGCCATAAATGCCTATGGTAGGAATACCCTCTTACGTCAAGTTTTCCTGATCCTTGGCTGAATAAATCTTTCAATGTAAGTGTCTCGATGTGTGCCTGGGCAGTTTCTTATTTAACAGTTCAGTAGACTTAGAACAGAGTTGTCACTGCTTGACATGTGAATGAATTGGAAACCTTCATGCATCCAGGACTGATCAATAGTCATTTTACTGATGTGAATTTTCAAGTTCACAGCATCTTACAAGCTTTGGATTTGGCAGTTCAATAGCATTTTGGGGGAGATTTATCATCTTACTGTGCTAGAATAGTGGCATTAAAAAGTTGCAAACTATGTGTTTAAGACTATACTTTTTATTTTATTTTTTTAAGTAGCAATAAAGTCCATATGTTGCCCTCGCCATTTTTCAGAAGAGGGTATAGGAATGGGCGTGGCCATGACAAATTTATCTTCATTTACGCCAACGAAGCCAGAAATCTACGGCAGTTCATAGCTGTTTAGGCACATTGGGTGCCGAAGGATGCGCCTAATTTATGACAAGGCCTACGCCTCAACAGAAATTAGGCGCATCCTGCAGCAGCGCAAAAACCAGCGCAGAAAGCCCCTTTGTGTGGACATCATTGCACTAAGGCCCCTATAGGGCCATGATGACGCATTAGCCAATATCGCACTGCTATTTCCGCTGAAGTTCCACATCCATCACCTGGGTGGTGTCGTGAACCTTAAAATCTGCATCAGCAAAATGACTATTCATTGGAGAGTGCAAACTTTTAATTTCTGCCCCATGGAAGAGTTTCTTAGTTATTTAGAGTTTGAGCTAATATGAATTCTGTAATACTCCATCTCATCTCGGTGTTAGCCTGTCTCTAAACTGTCTAGCAAGGTGAATGCGGGCAATGAGATACAGTAGAAGAAGGACAGGGCATTCCGATTCTTTGTGCTATGTTACGGAAGTCATTGAGCATACTGATAAGACCTTATTGTACCTTAGATTTTGTGTCTGATCAGTGTAAGCCACAATGGAGTGAGTGAATATGAACTGATGGAGCTCTGCACTGGGCTGACCTGGCCAATATTGACATTTTTGGTTCATCACCTTCATAAGATGGTTGTACTTAGATATAGCTGTGGACTACTCCAGTTTCAACATCTTCAGGTACGTTCTTATGTTTCATCTGTCCTGATAAGCCTGTAAAGAGGGAAAGGTCATCAGTGAAGTTTAAAAACAGCAATATGATGTGAGGGTTGCATTTTTAGGATTCTCTGGGACAAAATCTGCAATCAATTTTATAGAGAACTTGGGAGCATGTTTGTAGATATGGAAACCTTCATCCTTTCAGTTAGTGACAATGCGAGTTTATTTGTATAGGCACAGGCATTTCCTAAGGTTATTGACTGCAGTTGTAGAAAGTGAAGACTATTGCCATCTTTCTTCATCCTCTCCCCAGGCATGGGAAGCGGCCAGACTGGAGTATATGCAAGGAGGGCCCAATATTGTGTCTGAGTACCGAGAGAAACTCATCCAGTATTTCACCACACAGTTAAGGTAGTTATTATTATTGAAACTATTTTACCACCAGTCATATGATGGGGATGAAATGCAATTCCTGAACTCTTGGAAATGGTATTTAATATTATAGCCTTGGGTATTTTATACTGATGTAATTAGACTAATGAAGTGGTTTGTCAAATCCTGATGTTTCACATACCACCAGCAGAATGATACAGGATAGTGCTTCATATAGGATTTACCACAGCAGAATGATAGAAGATAGTGCTTCATATAGTATTTACCACCAACAGAATGATATAGGATTTACCACCAGCAAAATGATATAAAATAGTGCTTCTTATAGGATTTACCACCAGCAGAATAATAGAAACATAAAAGCAAATCCTAACAACAGGCAACTTTCAAAACTGTCAAAACCAGCTATACTAGGAGCTCAAGGTGAAGTAAGTGATGTAAGTCTAGTGTGTACAGCAGTTTGCAGTGTAGTACAGGTCCAGAATACACAATCAATAAACAATAATGTGTAAACGTGATGTGATATACAGAAACAAAAGTCAAACAAATAATCATATAAACATCCTATCTGAGCAGGGGACAAACCCGGTTAACTGTAAGGTTATAGGCAGTTGTGCTTTCAGGGTATTTCTGGATAATAACGTATAACATTATGAAGAGACGTCGTCTGCTGGATCCTAGTAATTGTCTCCCAAAATCAACACGGTCTACATGGATTGGCGTATGAGTATTCGTTAAGGGGAATATTTGACAGCGTTAACATTATCCCTATACAAGGAAAGATTGATAGGTAATGAGTGGAATTATCAAACAACAATACTTAAAGGGGTTCTCCGGGAATTAGGAAAATGAAAATGCTTAAATATTACTTTATTATACATATTTTTTCACATACCTTTCATTAGATATAAAGGCTTGTTTTGTCTGTGGAGCAATCATTAGGAGAAATAAAACGTCCGCTGTCCTATTAGTACACAGAAAACCTGTCCTAATCACACAGGAGGCATTGCTACTTCAGAGCACTGAGGTAAACAGCTGCCTCGTCTTCTTCTATGATCCTGAATACAGTTTAATATGATCTTCAGCTAAACCTCTGTAGGAATGTGGTTCATGAGGAGACATGAAGTACAGAGAGGAGGGTGGAGGTGATGTGGATAATGCGCAGCAGCTCTTATATGGAGTCTCCATTACCACAGTCTGTCCTGTCCGTCCTCTCTGTACTTCATGTCTCCTCATGAATTCCATTCCCACAGAGATTCAGTTAAAGTTCTTATAATCTGTATTCAGAATCATAACTCCTGACAAGTAGGAGAGGAGGATGAGACAGCTCTTTACCTCATTGCTCAGAAGTAACATGTCCTCCTGTGTGATTAGGACAGGTTTTGTGTGTGATAATAGGACAGCGGCCATTTTGTTTCTCCTTAAATAAAATGAGCCATTATAAATAATAAGGTATTTGGGAATATATTTACAATAAAGTAATATTTAAGTATTTTCATTTTATAAATTCCGGGAGAACCCCTTTAAATAAGAGCAACAGAGGAACATCAGAGGAACATTAGCAGCAGTAAAAGAAGTATCGTCCGCAGCATTACTAGCAGCAATTTTCTGGTCAATTTAAGACTCTATGAAGTTATTGCTTACCTGCATTAGTCACACTGTGTAGAGGAGATGAGGGAGGGCTGAAGCCCAGATGAAAAGGTTGTGGTAAAGGGTTAACCACCCTAAGTAGTGCTTGTGGAGTGGGCACTGTGGCCTTAGGTGGGCACAGTGTGCAAATGGGCTGATGCCCTAAGGAAATTGTGCCTTAAATAATGTATGCACATGTGGCGTTTATATCACGCCACACGTGGAACCTAGGAGGAGGAGGGCGGTCTAGTGGAGGAGGAGGAAGAGGGAGCACCCAAGATGGCGGTCGCAGCTTCTGGGGGAATCTGGGCATGCGCTGGCGCCGATGGTGGATGGAGGTCCTAAGGGAAGGACAAAAATGGCCACCGTAGTGCCGAATGCGTATGGCGCGTGGGCTGTGATGTGAGAAGGATAGATGAATGGAAAAGACGGGGTTATATATAGTGCTATAGTACGAAGTGTAATTGGATTATGTGCAGCGGTTGTGTAGAGCGGAGAAGCAAGGATTATGGAGCATATATTACAAATAGGAGGGAGATAATGCAATGGAAGCTAAAGGAAAGAAGGATAGATGGAGAAAGGGGGAAAGTGGAGCTAGAAAAGAAGTAGATTAAGAGTAGAGATGGGAAGAAGTGAGAAAAGGAGGATGGAAAAAGGAAAATAGGAAGGGGAATGAGAAGAATGAAATAGAGTAAAGTAAATGAGAAGTAATAGGAAAAATTGAAATAAACAAAGGAAACAAAATGACTAAAATAAAATAAAAATAAGAAAGATAAAAATAAATGAAAATAAAGATAAAAATGAAAACAATAAAAAAATAAATTGTAATGGTGTGTGTGCTGTAGCGAATGAAACTGGAATAGAAATATGATGAAAGTATAGATGAATATAATTGTAAGTGAAAGAAAAGAAGGAGGGCAGAGCGGGGTGGAAGAAAATGGAAAAAGAATGAAATGGAAAATAAAATGGAGAAAAAGTGAGAAACTGATATAATGAAAAATTTGAATAGTGTAGTAAAAAGAAAGAGGACAGGGGGACCGACAGAAAGGCTGGGATAGGATATAGTCACTGAAAGGATATAAGTTAACCACCTCAGCCCCTATAGCTTAAACACCCTTAAAGACCAGGCCACTTTTTACACTTCTGACCTACCCTACTTTCACAGTTTATTGCTCGGTCATGCAACTTACCACCCAAATGAATTTTACCTCCTTTTCTTCTCACTAATAGAGCTTTCATTTGGTGGTATTTCATTGCTGCTGACATTTTTACTTTTTTTTGTTATTAATCGAAATTTAACGATTTTTTTGCAAAAAAATGCCATTTTTCACTTTCAGGTGTAAAATTTTGCAAAAAAAACGACATCCATATATAAATTTTGCTCTAAATTTATTGTTCTACATGTCTTTGATAAAAAAAAAATGTTTGGGTAAAAAAAAAAAATGGTTTGGGTAAAAGTTATAGCGTTTACAAACTATGGTACAAAAATGTGAATTTCCGCTTTTTGAAGCAGCTCTGACTTTCTGAGCACCTGTCATGTTTCCTGAGGTTCTACAATGGCCAGACAGTACAAACACCCCACAAATGACCCCATTTCGGAAAGTAGACACCCTAAGGTATTCGCTGATGGGCATAGTGAGTTCATTGAACTTTTTATTTTTTGTCACAAGCTAGTGGAAAATGATGATTTTTTTCTTTTTTTTTTTCTTACAAAGTCTCATATTCCACTAACTTGTGACAAAAAATAAAAACTTCTATGAACTCACTATTCCCATCAGCGAATACCTTGGGGTGTCTTCTTTCCAAAATGGGGTCACTTGTGGGGTAGTTATACTGCCCTGGCATTCTAGGGGCCCAAATGTGTGGTAAGTTGTTTGAAATCAAAATCTGTAAAAAATGGCTGGTGAAATCCGAAAGGTGCTCTTTGGAATATGGGCCCCTTTGCCCACCTAGGCTGCAAAAAAGTGTCACACATGTGGTATCTCCGTACTCAGGAGAAGTTGGGGAATGTGTTTTGGGGTGTCATTTTACATATACCCATGCTGGGTGAGATAAATATCTTGGTCAAATGCCAACTTTGTATAAAAAAATGGGAAAAGTTGTCTTTTGCCAAGATATTTCTCTCACCCAGCATGGGTATATGTAAAATGACACCCCAAAACACATTCCCCAACTTCTCCTGAGTACGGAGATACCACATGTGTGACACTTTTTTGCAGCCTAGGTGGGCAAAGGGGCCCATATTCCAAAGAGCACCTTTCGGATTTCACCGGTCATTTTTTACACATTTTGATTTCAAACTTTTTACCACACATTTGGGCCCCTAGAATGCCAGGGCAGTATAACTACCCCACAAGTGACCCCATTTTGGAAAGAAGACACCCCAAGGTATTCCGTGAGGGGCATGGCGAGTTCCTAGAATTTTTTATTTTTTTGTCAAAAGTTAGCGGAAAATGATGATTTTTTTTTTTTTTCTTACAAAGTCTCATATTCCACTAACTTGTGACAAAAAATAAAAACTTCTATGAACTCACTATGCCCATCAGCGAATACCTTGGGGTGTCTTCTTTCCAAAATGGGGTCACTTGTGGGGTAGTTATACTGCCCTGGCATTCTAGGGGCCCAAATGTGTGGTAAGTTGTTTGAAATCAAAATCTGTAAAAAATGGCTGGTGAAATCCGAAAGGTGCTCTTTGGAATATGGGCCCCTTTGCCCACCTAGGCTGCAAAAAAGTGTCACACATGTGGTATCGCCGTATTCAGGAGAAGTTGGGCAATGTGTTTTGTGGTGTCTTTTTACATATACTCATGCTGGGTGAGAGAAATATCTCGGCAAAAGACAACTTTTCCCATTTTTTATACAAAGTTGGCATTTGACCAAGATATTTATCTCACCCAGCATGGGTATATGTAAAATGACACCCCAAAACACATTCCCCAACTTCTCCTGAGTACGGAGATACCACATGTGTGACACTTTTTTGCAGCCTAGATGCGCAAAGGGGCCCAAATTCCTTTTAGGAGGGCATTTTTAGACATTTGGATACCAGACTTCTTCTCACGCTTTGGGGCCCCTAAAATGCCAGGGCAGTATAAATTCCCCACATGTGACCCCATTTTGTAAAGAAGACACCCCAAGGTATTCAATGAGAGGCATGGCGAGTTCATAGAAAAAAAAAAAATTTGGCACAAGTTAGCGGAAATTGATTTGTTTGGTTTTTTTCTCACAAAGTCTCCCTTTCCGCTAACTTGGGACAAAAATTTCAATCTTTCATGGACTCAATATGCCCCTCAGCGAATACCTTGGGGTGTCTTCTTTCCAAAATGGGGTCATTTGTGGGGTGTTTGTACTGCCCTGGCATTTGAGGGTCTCCGCAATCATTACATGTATGGCCAGCATTAGGAGTTTCTGCTATTCTCCTTATATTGAGCATACGGGTAATGAGATTTTTTTCTTTCCGTTCAGCCTCTGGGCTGAAAGAAAAAAATGAACGGCACAGATTTCTTCATTCGCATCGATCAATGTGGATGAAAAAATCTCTGCCAAAAAAAGAAAAAGGAGGGGAAAGGCGTCTGCCAGGACATAGGAGCTCCGCCCAACATCCATACCCACTTAGCCCGTATGCCCTGGGAAACCAGATTTCTCCATTCACATCAATCGATGTGGATGAATAAATCCTTGCCGGGATTTTTTTTTTATATATACAAAGTGTTTGCCAAAGTATATGAACACCGCCACCTCCTCAGCTCATATGCCTCGGCAAACGTATCTTTTACTGCAGAGGAGAAATCTCGTCTTGCAGCGCCGCATACACCGACTTGCGTGTAATCTGACAGCAGCGCAATGCTTCTGTCAGAATGCACATCAGTGCTGCAGCTAGTCGATCGGCTGGTCCACCTGGAAGGTAAAAAAAACAAAACAAAAAAGAAAAAACCAGGCCGCAACGCAATAAATTTATTAACTTTTGAACACAACATATAAACTTTTTTTAACTTTTTTAACTGAACGTTAACTTTTTTACTTACCGGTAATTTTTTTTTTTTGTACCTTTTTATAGAACAAACCTCTCCTTCCCCATGGGACAATGTGCAAAGCGCAAATCGCCCAAAGATGTGGCGAAGTACGTTATGCACTTTATCCCAGGTGAAAGGAGAGGTTTGCAGCAGCTGTGAGTAAAAGGGCCCTAATAGCCCTGTGTGTTGTCCTGTCCTGTGAAATGCAATCCCTATGCTAAGTGTACCTGGGTGTGGTCACGCCTTATTCCACTCCTGCTACAGACACGACATCTTTTTCGGGGTGACTGTTGGGTTGAGGTACCAGGAACGACACTGGGGAAATGTCGCTCGTGTAGACGGCTAACTACACTGGTGGATGGGGCCACGGAACCTTCTGGATACAGGAGGTTCTCGATGATCTCTTCCTGGAATTTGAGGAAGGATCATGTTCTCCCAGCCTTACTGTAGAGAACAAAACTATTGTACAGAGCCAATTGAATTAAATATACAGACACCTTCTTATACCAGCGTCTGGTGCGTCGGGAAACTAAATACGGAGACAACATCTGGTCATTGAAGTCCACCCCTCCCATGAGCAAATTATAGTCGTGGACTGAGAGGGGCTTTTCAATGACACGGGTTGCTCGCTCAATTTGTATTGTCGTGTCTGCGTGAATGGAGGAGAGCATGTAAACGTCACGCTTGTCTCTCCATTTCACCGCAAGCAGTTCTTCGTTACACAAGGCAGCCCTCTCCCCCCTTGCAAGACGGGTGGTAACGAGCCGTTGGGGGAAGCCCACGCGACTAGTTCGCGCGGTGCCAAAGGCGCAAATCTGTTCTAGAAACAAATGCCTAAAGAGGGCCACACTTGTGTAGAAATTGTCCACATAAAGATGGTACCCCTTGCCAAATAAGGGTGACACCAAGTCCCAGACTGTCTTCCCACTGCTCCCCAGGTAGTCAGGGCAACCGACCGCCTCCAGGGTCTGATCTTTTCCCTCATAGATCCGAAATTTGTGGGTATAGCCTGTGGCCCTTTCACAGAGCTTATACAATTTGACCCCATACCAGGCACGCTTGCTTGGGATGTATTGTTTGAAGCCAAGGCGCCCGGTAAAATGTATTAGGGACTCGTCTACGCAGATGTTTTGCTCTGGGGTATACAAATCTGCAAATTTCTGGTTGAAGTGGTCTATGAGGGGCCGAATTTTGTGGAGCCGGTCAAAAGCTGGGTGGCCTCTGGGACGGGAGGTGGTGTTGTCGCTAAAATGCAGGAAACGGAGGATGGCCTCAAATCGTGCCCTGGACATAGCAGCAGAGAACATGGGCATGTGATGAATCGGGTTCGTGGACCAATATGACCGCAATTCATGCTTTTTAGTTAGACCCATGTTGAGGAGAAGGCCCAGAAAAATTTTAAATTCGGAAACTTGGACTGGTTTCCACCGGAAAGGCTGGGCATAAAAGCTTCCCGGGTTGGCGGATATAAATTGTGTGGCATACCGGTTTGTCTCTGCCACGACTAAGTCCAAGAGCTCCGCAGTCAAGAACAGCTCAAAAAATCCCAGGGCCGAACCGATCTGAGCCGTCTCAACCCGAACTCCAGACTGGGCGGTGAAAGGGGGAACTAATGGTGCGGCTGAAGTTGGTGACTGCCAATCAGGGTTTGCCAGCACCTCAGGGATTCTAGGGGCTCTACGGGACTGTCTGTGCGGTGGCTGCGACGGGGTAACTACTGCACGTGCCACCGTACTAGCTTCAACTGCCCTTCTGGTGCTCGCCACGTCACCATGTTGTACGGCAGTGCTGGTACTAGGTCCAGGGAGTGCTGCGCTGCTGGTGTATGCCTCACCACGTGATCCGACAGCGCCAGCCCCACTCTGCTGCTCTTGAAGCGGATCCTGCGCAACCTGTGGTCTAGCGACAAGGGGCCGGGTACGCCTGGTTCTATCAGGGACCTCCACCTCCTCGTCCGAACTTTGGGTCAGAGAGCCACTGCTTTCTACAGGTTCATATTCTGACCCGCTAGATTCGTCAGATGAAGGTTCCCATTCCTCATCCGACTGGGTCAGAATCCTGTAGGCCTCTTCAGAAGAATACCCCCTGTTTGACATTTGGACTACTAAATTTAGGGGTATTCCCTGAGACTACCCAAGAAAAAAAGCAAGCCTGTCTTACAAAAGGGAGGCTAGCGAAGTACCAGAGGCCGCTGCGGTGCAGTGCGTGTAAAATGAATGTGCAGTGATCAAAAAAATATATATTTTTTGTCACTGCGGCGGGGCGGGCGTGGGTGAACGCACGTGTGGGCGACCGATCAGGCCTTTTCGGGCAAACACTGCGTTTTGGGTGGAGGGTGAGCTAAGGTGACACTAATACAATTATAGATCTGACTGTGATCAGTTTTGATCACTTACAGATACTATAAAAGTACAAATGCTGATTAGCGATACGCTAATCAGCGAATCAGTGACTGCGGTGCGGTGGGCTGGGCGCTAACCGATCGCTAACTACCTAACCAAGGGGCCTAAACTATCCTAAAACCTAACAGCCAATACTAGTGAAAAAAAAAGTGTCAGTTTACACTGATCACTTTTTGGCTTTCACTAAGTGATTGACAGGGGGCGATCAAGGGGTTAATTTGGATGATGGGGGTGATGCAAGGTGATCTGGGGCTAAGGGTAGTGTTTGGTGGGTACTCAGTGATGTCTGCTCCTCTGCTGGAACCAACCGACGAAAAGGACCAGCAGAGGAGCAGACAAGCCATTTAACACATCATATTTACTAATATGATCTGTTATATGGCTTCTGATTCGTTTTTTTGAAAATCGCCAGCCTGCCAGCCAATGATCGTTGCTGGCAGGCTGGTGACGAACTTGTCCTCTAACTTTTGCCGGCCCGCGATGCGCATGCGCGGGCCGGCTTTGAGCGAAATCTCGCGTCTCGCGAGATGACGCGTATATGCGTGACTGTGCGCAGCGCTGCCGCCTCCAGAACGCGATCCTGCGTTAGGCGGTCCGGAGGCGGTTAAGCACGGCTCCATCCGGAAGGAGATGTCAATATCTCATCTGAAAATAGAGAATAGCAAGTTAGTATAATGTATAATAGTAGTATACATAAGTGATTGGTAACATATAAAAAACATGATGGTATATATCAAGACATTATTACAGAGAAAAGTGCGTACAGGAGGAAAATGGCAGATAAATTCATATGAAACTCCCAAGATCGTATTCCCGATTTAAACCTTTGGGTTCCAAGGTCTGTAATTGGTGTATCCAGAAGGCCTCCCTGTTTTTGAATATGCGAGAGATGTCACCTCCCCTTCTAGGGGCTTCTATTTGTTCTACTACTTGAATGTGTGCCCCCATAGCGGTCCCTTGTTTCTGGACATAAAAAGTGTCCTGAAACATAAGGTAATTCTCAGTTAAGACTAAGTGGAGAAGACCTATGCGTAGTGTGGTCACTTCAATGTTTGTGTCTGTGGCCTCAAGCAGTCTGGTGATGGCAGAAAGGCCTTTTGTATGTGCAATGGAGGTATAGAGGCTGACCACGTCGAGCGTGACCAAAATGGAGTCAGAGTGAACCTGTTTAATATCCCTAATGATTTGCAGGAATGTAGATGTGTCAAGTAGGGATGATTTGGTGGTTTTAACCAGAGGCGTGAGTATTTTTTCTAGGAATACAGATAACGGGGATAGAATAGAGTCGGAATAGAGTCGGATGAGGAAACAATTGGGCATCCTGGTGGTTTATTGAGACGTTTGTGGACCTCGGGTAGAGTGTATAGAACGGGGATTATGTAAGTGTGTATGTTGCACTTGTTTAGATTTCTTCTAAGTAGTCTTTTTTTTATCCATAACCACCAAAACCCTGCCTTTGTCGGCAGGTTTGATGGTTAGGTCTCTATCCTTTTTAAGGGTCTGTAACGCTTCACTTCCTTCCCGTATCATGTTGGATTGGCAGCTGAATTTGAAAGGGGTAAATTCCCTTGTATAGGGATAATTTTAACGCCGTCAAATATTCCCCTTAACGAATACTCATACGCCAATCCATGTGGACCGTGTTGATTTTGGGAGCCAATTACTAGGATCCAGCAGACGACGTCTCTTCCTAATGTTATACATTATGACTGTAAATAAAAAGTATTGTGTTATCAATACTTACCTGCTTCTGACTTCTGCTGACAGCACCATCCAAAAGGTTAATTTTCTTTCTTCTTCTGCAATACTGTTATACATTGTTATCCAGAAATACCCTGAAAGCACAACTGCCTATAACCTTACAGTTAACCGGAGTTGTCCCATGCTCAAATAGGATGTTTATATGCAAATGCCTAATTTTGCAAATCTGACATGTTTCACTTTATGTGGTGATAACTTTAAAACGCTTTTAGTTATCCAAGCCATTCTGAGACAGTTTTTTTGTCACATATTGTACTTCATGACAGTGGTAAATTTAAGTAAAAAATATTTCATTTTTATTTATAAAAAAAATACCAAATTTTCCAAAAATTGGGAAAAATTCCCAATTTTTTAAATTTCAATTTCTGTGCTTTTAAAACCGATAATGATACCTCCTAAAATAGTTATTACTTTACATTCCCCGTATGTCTACTTCATGTTTGGATCATTTTGTAGATTACATTTTCTTTTTTTTGGGACGTTAGAAGGCTTAGAAGTTTAGAAGCAAATCTTAAAATTTTTAAGAACATTTCCAAAACCCAATTTTTAATGACCAGTTCAGGTCTGAAGTCAATTTGTGGGGCTTACATAATAGAAACCATCCATAAATTGCCACATTTTAGAAACTACACCCCTCAAGGTATTCAAAACTGATTTTACAAACTTTGTTAACCCTTTAGGTGTTCCACAAGAATGAAAGGAAAATGGAGATAAAATTTCAGAATTTCACTTTTTTGGCAGATTTTCAATTTTTTCCAGTAACAAAGCAAGGGTTAAAAGCCAAACAAAACTCAATATTTATTACCCTGATTCTGTAGTTTACAGAAACATGCCATGTGGTAGTAAACTGCTGTACGGGCGCACAGCAAAATGCAGAAAGAAAGGAACGCCGTATGGTTTTTGGAGGGCAGATTTCACTGGGATAATTTTAAGTTGCCATGTCACATTTGAAGACCCCCTGATGCACCCCTAGAGTACAAACTCCAAAAAAGTGACCCCATTTTGGAAACTACGGGATAAAGTGGCAGTTTTGTTGGAACCTAGGATTTTATTTTAGGGTACATATGATTTTTGGTTGCTCTATATTACACTTTTTGTGAGGTAAGGTAACAAAAAATTGTTGTTTTGGCACCGTTTTTATTTTTTGTTTTTTACAATGTTCATCTGACAGGGTAGATCATGTGCTATTTTTATAGAGCAGGTTGTTACGGACGCCGCAATACCAAATATGACTTTTTTGGGTTGTTTGTTTCAGTTTTATATAATAAAGCATTTTTGAAAAAATAAAATAAAATTGTGTCTCCATATTCTAAAAGACATAGTTTATTTATATTTTTGGGGTGACTGTCTTATGTAGGGGCTCATTTTTTTCAGTATGAGATGACGGTTTGATTGGTACTATTTTAGGGTGCATATGACTTTTTGATCACTTGGTATTACACTTTTTGTGATGTAAGGTGACAAATAAATGGCTTTTTTATTTTTTACGGTGTTCATCTGAGGGGTTAGGTCATGTGATATTTTTGTACAGCAGGTTCTCACGGACGCGACGATACCTAATATGTATACTTTTTTAAATTTAAGTTTTACACAATAACAGCATTTTTGATCCCTGTTTCAATTGCAGAATTGAACTGTCAGCGTCTTACACAGTAAGACGCTGACCGTTGCCTAGGAGGCTTCCGTAGCTGGCAGGCCCCAATGCCTGTGTAAGGAATCAGGGCTGCCATGGCAACCATTGGCCCCCTGTCAGCGCAGCGCGGGGGACCGATGTAGTCCGAGGGAGCCCCCTCCCTCTGTAAATCCCACACATGCCCAGTCATCGCTGACCGCGGCATGTGAAAGCGTTAAGGCATCGCTGTATGCGGTGATGCCGGCGGATGCAGCAGGGGCCCGGCTATCAGTAACAACAGGGCCCGTCCGTGCTGCAGATCGGGCGGGTGCAGCTCTTGCACCCGCCCGATCACATCACGTACATGTATGTGAGGATGCGGTAAGGCACCACATTCCCTCACATACATGTACGTGATATTGCGGGAAGGGGTTAAGTGCCTGTTGAAGTTCAACCAAGGGATAGGTGGGGAACATGAACCGCAGAAGGAAGTGAGACTCAGATTTCTACACATTGATTGATGTTGTTGTCAGCCATGACATTGAAGTCACGTTGTAGACCACATCAAGGTGGCATTGCTTCACAAACTGTTTGTGACTATGAAAGCTGCAAATACGTAACTTAAACCGCATATATCAGCAGGATAAACTTTATTAAACCAGGCATACTGCCTGGTAGGGTTGATCCTGCTGATTAAAATATCTGTCTTGTGAAAAAAAGTAGCAGCTTTCCCGAGAAAAAAGGCTTGTTGTATTCTTTATGCATATAACGCTTCAGAGCACTGATGAGTGTGGCCAACAATGGAAACCTAAGGAGCTGAGGTGCAGTAGGGGTCTAGGCCCTACGCCTCAGTGCACCGAAGCCCTCATTTGTATAACACCAACAACTGGTTTTTACATGGCAGGATCAATCCTACCAGGTAGGATGGATGGTGTAATAGGGTTGAACCTGCCGACAGGGGTTGTTTAAAAGAACACCAAAACTTAGAAATGAATATTAGAAGCGACCCGAGGAAACAGGTCCTGTTGCAGACAGAAGTTTAGGAGGGCTCCTACAGTCAGTTGTCTTACAGCCAGGCACAGATCTGTGAAAAGGAGGATAGAGCAATGGCAGAGGAGAATTCTTTATCTGGTGCAGATTTCAAGTAGAAAATTCCCCTTGACTACATTAGGGAGGTTATTTTCACATGAAGACAACATGAATAATTTCTTATGAGTCAAAGCTAAGGAAAATTTCCGCAGCAATTCCGATACATGTGCAAGTAGCCTAAACTAGGGATTACTACTTTTTTTCTTTTACGTTTTTCATCATTTAGTGTCAGCAGACACAGTCTTTAGGATACCTACACATGGGTGCAGGTTTAGTAACAGAAAATCCACACAGATTTCCGTGCATGATGTATTGCAGTTTTTGATTTGATGTATTTTTGATGCAGATCTCACCCTTCCATCGAAAAGGGTGAAATCTGCAGCAAAGATTGCAAACATACCGTAATTGACATGCCGCAGATTTCTAAATCCACACAGCATGTCAATTTCCACATGGACAAAAGAAGAAAAGTGGATATAAGATCTGTCTAATCTCATACATGTTGCTGATACTGTACTACACTGCGGTTTTTCACCTAAGAATCCACGTGGAAAAAGAGGGCCTGTCACCACTAAATACAATGCAATCTGCAGACAGCATATTATAGAGCGGGAGAAGCTGAGCAGATTGATATATAGTTTTATGGAAAGGATTTTGTAACTTCTACATTTAAACCTCCTCTCTACTCAGAGAATGATATCAATCACTGTAAAACTGAGGTCAGAAAGAGCAGAGAATTAAATCTATAAATTACAGGTTTTACTGAATCTTTTCCCATAAAACTAGATAGCAATCTGCTCAGCTCCTCCTTCTCTATAACCTGCTGGCTTTCATGATGACAGGTCCTCTTTAAGGGCTTAATAGTACAATTGTATTACTGCAATACCCACGTTGATCTGCTTTTCTTAATCCTAGTCGGGACAGAGTGACATGGCGGAGCGCCGATGAGCTCACGTGGTTATTCCAGCAACAAGGGGAGAAACAGAAGCTCCACAGATGTCTCATGAACTTGTTTGTATCACAGAATCTTTACAAAAGGTTTGTCTTTTGGAGAACACGTCTGTCAGTGTAAATTATTCTGCCGTATAAGATCATTTCACCTTGTTTGACATAGATTTCACATCTGCTTCATGAAACACGTTTTATATATTTTCTTGGTTCTCAGGGGACATTTTGCTGAATTGCTCAATTACTGGCAGCTTGTTGGGAAAGACAAGAACTCGATGGCCACAGAATACTTTGACGCTCTGAAGCAATATGAAAAAAACTGTGAAGGAGAAGAGAGCATGACATGTTTGGCAGACCTGTATGAAACACTAGGGCGTTTTCTCAAGGACTTGGGTCTCCTTAGTCAGGTCTTGTGCTTTCTACTGTGAATCCAGTCATTTAGAAATGAGTTAACCCATTAAGCTGCCTTCGTAGATTTTAAGACTTGTGGAGTAAAACTTTAAGGGGTTGTCTCACCTCAAACATTGGGCATCATAGATATATGCCACCAAAGTGAAGAAGAGTGCACTGCGAATGTGCAGCCACCCTCTATTCATTTCTACAGGAGTATTGAAAATAGATGAGTGGTTCGTTCGGCTATCTTTGGAAGTCCCATCGAAAAAAAAGAGTGTGCCGCGCAAGCGTGGCCACCACTCAATTTTCTTACATGGAACTGCCTGAAATAGCCAAGCCAGCGTTCAGCTACTGTATTTTCGCACTCCCATAGAAACTAATGGAGGGTGGCCGAGCATACATGGTGCGCTCTTGTTCACTTTGAGAGCTCCGTTCTAGAGATAGGTGTGGATCCTAGAGGTAGGACCCACATTCATCTGACATTGTTGGCATAGCCTACCGATATGCCACCAATGTTTGAGGTGAGATAACTCCCTTTAAAGAGCATTTGTTGGCATGATCAACCCTATTACATAGAAACATAGAAACATATGCTTTTCTTCTGTTTACTAACAGACTATGCCTGTACTACTGATTATTAGATATTAGGCCTCTTTCACACTTGCGTTGTTGGGATCCGGCATGCACTTCCGTTGCCGGAGGTGCCTGCCGGATCCGGAAAAACGCAAGTGTACTGAAAGCATTTGAAGACGGAACCGTCTTCCAAATGCTTTCAGTGTTACTATGGCACCCAGGACGCTATTAAGGTCCTGGTTGCCATAGTAGGAGCGGGGAGCGGGGGAGCAGTATACTTACAGTCCGTGCGGCTCCCGGGGCGCTCCAGAATGACGTCAGAGCGCCCCATGCGCATGGATGACGTGATCCATGCGATCACGTGATCCATGCGCTTGGGGCGCCCTGACGTCACTCTGGAGCGCCCGGGGAGCCGCACGGACGGTAAGTACACTGCTCCCCCGCTCCCCACTACACTTACCATGGCTGTCAGGACTTTAGCGTCCCGGCAGCCATGGTAACCACTCTGAAAAAGCTAAATGTCGGCTCCGGCAATGCGCCGAAACGACGTTTAGCTTAAGGCCGGATCCGGATCAATGCCTTCCAATGGGCATTAATTCCGGATCCGGCCTTGCGGCAAGTGTTCCGGATTTTTGGCCGGAGCAAAAAGCGCAGCATGCTGCGGTATTTTCTCCGGCCAACAAACGTTCCGTACCGGAACTGAAGACATCCTGATGCATCCTGAACGGATTACTCTCCATTCAGAATGCATTAGGATAATCCTGATCAGGATTCTTCCGGCATAGAGCCCCGACGACGGAACTCTATGCCGGAAGACAAGAACGCAGGTGTGAAAGAGCCCTTAGTCAGATTGTGCAAAACATAATAGGTTTTTGATTTTTCGTACTTGTTGTGGCGCCCCCTGGTGTTTTTTAATTGCCTCTCAGAATGTCCACCTAATGTGCCCAGTGGAGGGTAGAAGTCACCACTTCTGCGGTTCTATTATTACCTAGACATAATGCTTTTTAGGGTTGATTATGCTGAGTGAAATGCCACCTGTCTTGTAGCAATCCGTTGCATTATTTTTGAGAAACTTGTGCCTTTATTCTTATGCTAATTAGATGTTCGGAGCACCTAGGGACCCCCCTTGCCCCTCGGAGCATCACTTTACTATCGCTGTTCTCCCTTAGCCAATTGCTTCCATTGAGTGACATGGCCAGACACCCTCCTTATACTCTTGTCTGGCCCTGAAATCTCACACATGTGCTGGTGAGAGTTCAGTTAGAGAATGTGCAGTAGATCCCATCTTGCTTCTCGCCTTTAATGGAAGCCAAACTGCGCATGCACGGATTGAAATTCTTCCATTTCACTCCCATCATTAGATATTACAAACAGGAGAACATCCCTCGGCCTAAGGAACCAGCCAGAGTATCCAGGATGATGCCGGTTATTGATGATTTATTGAGCAGAATAAAACAACGCGTTTCGGGAGTTATCCTCCACTTCATCAGCTAAAAACTACGTATAACCTATTGGTAATTGAAGCAGATATCTGCTTCAATTACCAATAGGTTATAAGCAGTTTTTACCTGATGAAGTGGAGGATAACTCCCCGAAACGCGTTGTTTTATTCTGCTCAATAAATCATCAATAATGGCATCATCCTGGATCCTCTGGCTGGTTCCTTGCGCCGAGGGATGTTCTCCTGTTTGTGAGCCCTTCCGAATCTTCTTAGGGAATCGGGCATCCCCGTTAAGAACAACAACATCTGTGGCTGCATACCACCTTTCCTGGGATCCACCATATGGGGGCGCCTCTTTTCTTCTGTTTACTAACAGACTATGCCTGTACTACTGATTATTAGATATTAGTCAGATTGTGCAAAACATAATAGGTTTTTGATTTTTCGTACTTGTTGTGGCGCCCCCTGGTGTTTTTTAATTGCCTCTCAGAATGTCCACCTAATGTGCCCAGTGGAGGGTAGAAGTCACCACTTCTGCGGTTCTATTATTTATTGGCAGGCCTGCACAGTAGCACAATTCTACTGCCTGTGTTCAAGATGAATTTGGCTGTGGGGTTGAGGACTAGACACATGACGTGAACGTTCTGAGAGGGAATCTGAAGAACACCAGGGGGCGCCATAACAAGTATGTAACAGCAGTATCTAGTCTAGACACAAGAGATTTTAGTTTTTTAAATCATTACAAATTAATTTTAATTTTTTTAACTAGCACAGTAAGTCAATGTTTATTCATGGGACAAGTACTTTTAAATATATGCGTAATATAGTACACCTTCTCATGGAGACATATTGTGGCCACAGGTAGTTTTTCTTTGGCTCTGCCAGCTCTCCAGTCTTCGTTAGATGTGATGTTCTATATTGTTGCTCTCTTGCATGCTGTATTACTTACTTTTGTTTTAATGTATAGGCCGTGACACCTCTCCAGCGATCATTAGAGATCAGAGAGACTGTCCTCGATCCGGATCACCCCAGTGTGGCTCAGTCTCTGCACCAGCTGGCAGGGGTCTATGTGCAATCCAAGAAATTTGGAAATGCGGAACAGCTTTATAAACAGGCTCTAGAAATAAGTGAGAATGCCTATGGCAGTGAACACCTGAGAGTAGCCTGGGAGCTTGAGGCGTTAGCTGTGTTGTACCAGAAGCAGAACAAGTAAGAAAGCGGAGTAATAAACCCAACATACGCATGCAACTAAAGACATCACGCACTTCTACTAACAAACACGTGCATGCATTAATATAGTGTAGAAATCAATAGGTGAACAGTGATGTCCAGTTCGCATTGTTCGCCCGCGAACACATGCAGGCTGCCATCTTTTCTCACAAGTCCGGCGAGGCACAGGTAAGCCCTTACCTGTGCCGCGAGCCGGTCTGAAACAAATGCGGTCAGCGGGAGCAGGCAGTTTCCGAGAACAGCCCGATGAAGGCCCCCGGCGGCTGTTCTCGAAACTGCCTGCTCCCGGTGACCGCATTTGATTTCAGAACGGCTCGCGGCACAGGTAAGGGCTTACCTGTGCCTCGCCGGACTTGTGAGAAAAGATGGCAGCCCGCATGTGTTCGCATGTGAACTGGCCATCACTGTAGCTGAACAGATTGACCTCAAAACCTGGATCTAACTATCTTATCTCCAGTTCCCCTCCCAGTGCAGCAGCCATTTTATTGAAGCCATTGTAATGTGAGCCTTGTCTGATTATTCTGTTTTGTACAGGTATGAGCAAGCTGAACAACTGAGGAAAAGATCATTCAAAATTCGACAGAAGGCCGCAAGAAGGAAAGGGAGCGTGGTAATGCTACCATTCATCTTCATGACACTGGCTGACTCTAGGCAGTTACTTTACATTAGATATTGATTATAGAGGGATTTCAAGTTAGAATTACTTGTTTTACTCCGGTATAAAAGATTTTTAAAAGCTTTGTCAATCATCTGGAAAAGAACAATTCACAATGGGGAGATTTATCAAACTAGTGTAAAGATGAAAAGTGGTTTAGTTGGCCATAGCAACCAATCAGATTCCATCTTTCATTTTCCAAAGGAGCTCTGAAAATGAAAGGCAAAATCTAATTGGTTGCTATTGGCAATTTGGCCAGCTTTCCTTTACACCACTTTTAATAAATCTCCCCCAATCTATATATGGTCTGAAAGTGTGTGTTTTTGTGCACCTTTATTGTATAAGATTGCAACATCCATAAGAAGGTCAGTGCTCCACATTCTGTGATGGCCTGGGAAATAAAGGGGTTGTCCAATCCCATAACCCCATTTTTTTTTTTTTTTTTTTTTTTTACAAATAGCTTACAATGATTTAAAATAACTAAAGGAGTAGCACTTCGCTAATCTTCTGGAGCACCCATGGCTATTTTTCCCTGGTCTCACCCTCCAGTCTCAGTTCACCTTGCTCCAGCAATGATGTGTTGACACAACATGCAGCCACAGATGCCTAGTGTTGCTAGGGATTGGCTGCAGCAGTTAAGTGTCAGCAACCTACATCATCACTGGAGCTCAGTAAATGGAGACCGGCAAGGGACCAGGGAAGCATCGCCATGTGACCAGCAGAGGATTCATAAGATTATTATTACTCTTTCTGTTATTATATACCATTGTAAGCTGTTTGTAAAAAAAAATATGTCGTATGTTGGAATGGACCAACCCTTTTAAATGAAAACCTTTGAAACTGTTCTACCGTGAATTCTGAGTCCCGGGAATAAGATAAACTTGACTCAGTCTAGGAGAACAAGAAGTGATAAAGACATGTACAGACAAAATCACTTACAGTTGCAAGAAAAAGTATGTGAACCCTTTGGAATGATATGGATTTCTGCACAAATTGGTCATAAAATGTGATCTGATCTTCATCTAAGTCACAACAATAGACAATCACAGTCTGCTTAAACTAATAACACACAAAGAATTAAATGTTACCATGATTTTATTGAACACACCATGTAAACATTCACAGTGCAGGTGGGAAAAGTATGTGAACCCTTGGATTTAATAACTGGTTGAACCTCATTTGGCAGCAATAACTTCAACCAAATGTTTCCTGTAGTTGCAGATCAGACGTGCACAACGGTCAGGAATAATTCTTGACCATTCCTCTTTACAGAACTGTTTCAGTTCAGCAATATTCTCGGGATGTCTGGTGTGAATCGTTTTCTTGAGGTCATGCCACAGCATCTCAATCGGGTTGAGGTCAGGACTCTGACTGGGCCACTCCAGAAGGCGTATTTTCTTCTGTTTAAGCCATTCTGTTGTTGATTTACTTCTATGCTTTGGGTCGTTGTCCTGTTGCAACACCCATCTTCTGTTGAGCTTCAGCTGGTGGACCAATGGCCTTAAGTTCTCCTGCAAAATGTCTTGATAAACTTGGGAATTCATTTTTCCTTGATGATAGCAATCCGTCCAGGCCCTGATGCAGCAAAGCAGCCCCAAACCATGATGCCCCCACCACCATACTTCACAGTTGGCATGTGGTTTTGATGTTGGTGTGCTGTGCCTCTTTTTCTCCACACATAGTGTTGTGTGTTTTTTCCAAACAACTCAACTTTGGTTTTATCTGTCCGCAGAATATTTTGCCAGTACTGCTGTGGAACATCCAAGTGCCCTTGTGCAAACTTTAAACGTGCAGCAATGTTCGCTAACAGGGATGTTAGCATATGCCAGAGACTTTTGTAAGTCTTTAGCTGACACTCTAGGATTCTTGTTTCTTGTTCACCTCATTGAGCAGTCTGCGCTGTGCTCTTGCAGTCATCTTTACAGGAAGGCCACTCCTAGGGAGAGTAGCAGCAGTGCTGAACTTTCTCCATTTATAGACAATTTGTCTTACCGTGGACTGATGAACAGCAAGGCTTTTGGAGATACTTTTATAACCCTTTCCAGCTTTATGCAAGTCAACAATTCTTAATCGTAGGTCTTCTGAGAGCTCTTTTGTGCGAGGCATCATTCACATCAGGCAATGCTTCTTGTGAAAGGCAAACCCAGAACTGGTGTGTGTTTTTTATACAATCTCATTGATTGGACTCCAGTTGGCTGACACCTCACTCCAATTAGCTCTTGGAGATGTCATTAGTCTAGGGGTTCACATACTTTTTCCACCTGCACTGTGAATGTTTACATGGTGTGTTCAATAAAAACATGGTAACATTTAATTCTTTGTGTGTTATTAGTTTAAAGGGCTTCTGTCACCCCACTAAACATTTTTTTTTTTTTTTTTGTGTACTTATAATCCTTATACTACGATTTATCCATACATAATGTGATTAATCATTTTGGTTCAGTAGATTCTGCTAAAAACGTACTTTTATAATATGTAAATTACCTGTCTACCAGCAAGTAGGGCGGCTACTTGCTGGTAGCAGCCGCATCCTCCTATCATAATGATGCTCCCTCCGCATGTTGATTGACAGGGCCAGCGAACAGGATCTTTCTCTGCTGGCCCTGTTTGCATTCAAAATCTGGCGCCTGCGCCATACCTGTCTTCAGTTGGCGCAGGCGCACTGAGAGGAGAGCGCTCGCACGGCCGCTCCTTCCTCAAAGCGCCTGCGCCGGGTGTAGATGTGACGTCATCGGCACAGGCGCATTGAGGATGGAGCGGCCGAGCGAGCGACCACCTCTCAGTGCGCCTGCGCAGATTGAATACCGTTACGGCGCAGGCGCCAGATTTTAAATGCAAACAGGGCCAGCAGAGAAAGATCCTGTTCGCTGGCCCTGTCAATCAACATGCGGAGGGGGCGTCATTATGATAGGAGGATGCGGCTGCTACCAGCAAGTAGCCGCCCCACTTGCTGGTAGACAGGTAATTTACATATTATAAAAGTACGTTTTTAGCAGAATTTACTGAACCAAAATGATTAATCACATTATGTATGGATAAATCGCAGTATAAGGATTATAAGTACACAAAAAAAAAACTGTTTAGTGGGGTGACAGAAGCCCTTTAAGCTGACTGTGATTGTCTATTGTTGTGACTTAGATGAAGATCCATATCATTCCAAAGGGTTCACATACTTTTTCTTGCAACTGTACATAGTAAAAGCAATCTCTCTGATCTGTGTTCACTGGGCAGGCTCCTGTTGGCTTTCCTGGCGGCCACAGTCGCATAGCCGATGTTTCTGTCAACTGTCGTAGCAGGACACAGCCCCATAGCCCACAACCAGTCATGATGGAATACAAGAGAGGTAGTCTCAGACAACCTTCCATACAAATACTTCATTGGAGCTTAAATCTCTTTTTTCTATGCCTAGAACTTTATTGTTTAGTGCCTTCTGGCTCCTCTGAGATGCTTCCAGTGTCCAGTATGCATGACCATTGAACTCATCACTTAGGAATGCGGCTTACACAGATCGTTGGCAGTGTCGGATGTTTGTCTCCCGCCAATCTGATAATGATGAATTATCCTGAGGATAGGTCAATATCTGGAAATCGGACAACCCATTTAAATTACCTTTACAATAACAATACTGGAATATCTTTTCTTTGAACTCTGCATTGAGCAATTCCTAGGTTATTCCTCCTGGAAACGTGAATAAATCCACAACTGATCGTTGACATTACAAAGGAGCGTGTCCCCACACATAACAATGATAGTTCAGAAAACCTGATGCTGATTTATTTCATGGGGAATACAAGTAACTTGTAAAACAAGTGCTTCCCCTTTTCTGGAATCTCATGGCTGTCTTTTTTTCTGTTAGTATGGGTTTGCTCTGTTAAAGCGTCGTGCGCTTCAGCTGGAGGAACTAACACTGGGCAAAGACACTTCAGATAACGCAAGAACCCTGAACGAACTGGGAGTTTTATATTATTTGCAGAACAACCTAGAGTGAGTATAACTTGTATACCTTTTGTGTATGTTGTAGTCTCTCGTCTTCATTTCTTATAGAGGTTTGACTATTGTGTCATTAACTTTGTCACATAGGGACTGATTATTTTTTCATTAATTTAATTTATCATGGTTGGAAAACCAGCTGAGATGAGAAAACTAGAACATCTATCTTGATATTAAAATACTGGTTCAGAAAACCATTACAATGCCTGTTAAACTGCCCTTTTAGCTTGGGGAATACATGATTAATTACATTTATTTTAGTTGCATTATTTTATAATATTTGGCAGTGTTGAACATTCTAGTATGTAATAATTCACGCTGTTCTTATCTCCACTGGATCTAAAAATTTGCCACATGCCATTTGACCTGTTGGTATGCTTTTGCATTAATGGAAACCCATATAGGCGCTGGGAGAACACTGAAATTCCATGCCGATGTTGCTTCTGCTCATATGCTGAACCTGGACCACTGACAAATTCCATGTAGCTTGACCTTTACAGCGCCTATAGTTGTCTATGGATGAGGGTTATAGACTGTATTAATATGGTTTCCTTGTAGTTAAATGGGTTTTCCAAGATTGTTTTTACCGATGACCTACTGGATAGATCATCAGTATCTGATCGATGGGGGTCTGACACTTGAATGGGGCTGATCTACAATACAAAGCACAGCTGCTATACAATGTACGGCGCTGTGCTTGGTAAGCTGTGAAAAGGCAGCGGTGCCTTCTCAAAACAGCTGATCAGCAGGGTTCCCGGGTGTCGGACCCCCACCGATCAGATATTTATGACCTATGCAAAGGATTGGTTATCAGTAAAAAAAAAATCTTGGAAAACCCTTTTAACCTGCTTTAGGTGAATTGAGGTTCAGCACAGAAGCAGCTAATGTATGTATATTAGGGACTTACATATATCTCAGTTCTCTAATAGGTTACTACAATCCAGAGGTAAGGTACTGTTGCGGTTATTAATATCTCTTTGTTTTGTATTTTTTATCTTTCTAGAACAGCAGAAATGTTTCTTAAGCGCTCCTTGGAAATGAGGGAACGCGTGCTTGGTCCAGAACATCCGGACTGTGCTCAGTCTTTAAATAATCTAGCAGCTCTCTATAATGAGAAGAAGCAGTATGACAAAGCAGAGGAACTGTATGAGAGAGCGTTAGACATCAGGAGGAGGGCGCTATCTCCAGACCACCCTTCACTGGCCTATACTGTGAAGCATCTTGCTGTGCTCCACAAAAGAAAGGTATAGTCTGTGTTCCGAGGACTTCATTGTAATCGGTTATGGACCGTGGCAATCAAAGGGTTAACAGCGGAGATTGCAGCCTCCTTTGCCCCCGGCTGTAAACCAGGAGCTTGCTGTAAAAACCAAGGCTGTTAGTAACAGCCGGTTCTTAGAGCAGGATGCAGCACCAAAAGGTGACGCTGCAGACTGAGGACCTGCAATGGTGGTCAAACCTTAAAGACTATGTACACCTTCTAAGGCAATTTTTTTTGTTGACTGCATATTACTAATTTGTGGCTGAAAATCATTTTTCAATTGGCCTTTATTAAAAATATTGAGCTGTTCTGTCAAAAAGGGTTAACTGTTTTTCTAGCTGTGTGATTGGTACTTTTACTTTCACTTTGTGCAGTCATCTAATAACCCTTATCTCTAAATTACTAAAAGGTTGTAAACACTTATCTAAGCCGCATTCTTATCCGTAAGATGAGAACTGAGCTATAATAAGTGTTTATAATGTCAGAGAGCAGAGATAAGGAGTCCGCCTGCTCCCCAGATGACGCAAAAGACAGAAAATCCACAAGCTGCCACTACAGCATGTCAGCTCTGTACAGAAAAAAGGATGCCATATTTCTAATAAAGACCAATTGAAAAAAATATTTTTAGGTCAAAATGATGACAATTCAATAATTTTTAAAAATTGCCCCCAAAGGTGTACAAAGCCTTTAAATGGTTTCCAAAGATGGATGGCATGTTTTTACTACAGGCTTGGGTTTTTCTGTTGCTTATCCAATGAAGTATGGTGCAGATATCTTGCTCAGTGCTTGCTGGCCTCTATATAAATGCTAACTCTTTATTGTATTTCATTTTATTGCATATTGGTAATGTACTCCTCTTGTACAGTCAGCCGGTGGTTTGGTGCCTTATACTTTCTGACTGAAGAAATTGGGACCCTCGCTAGTAGAGTTGGCTACACACAAAAAATCACTGTGAGCTATCTTCAACTTCATCCCCATAATTGCAAGCTCAGTGGCAAAATCGGCATGTTGTTTACTATAAAGGGATTGAGATGAGCAGCTAACAGACACCCATGGTGCCGCTTATATCCTGACAAAACAATGGGCCAAATTGAGTAATCCTAAAGATGGAGTAAACTTAGACAGGCTGTCTAGACCTGCACCAGATTTATCACAGAGGCTCAGGCCGGATGATGAATGTGGTGCAGGGATAGACACTTTTATCTAGCTGTATACCAACTATTGGTTGGCTTACTGTAGGACATCTCTTTACGCTAGAACTCTGGCACAATTTTGGCATAAAATGGGGCATCATAGGCCCCACCCCTATCCCACAAAGCTCCATCTCCTTACCGATACGCACGCCCCTTGTCGAAAATGTCAGAAAAAAAGTGTACAAACCGTAGATACACCAAATGGCTCCAATTTACGCCACTTGATTTTTGGTGCAGGGACATGAAACAAGTTAAGGTTTACCTTGTCTTAAAGATTTCAAATTTTTACATGAAACTGTAATCATTTATTGTTCATTAGGTTTCTACATATTTTTTTATTTCCCTAGGGGAAGCTTGATAAGGCGGTGCCTCTTTATGAGCTGGCTGTGGAAATCCGTCAGAAGTCATTTGGCCCAAAACACCCCAGTGTTGCTACTGCGTTGGTGAATCTTGCAGTATTGTACTGTCAAATGGTAAGGCTTTTGTGGTTTCCTGGTAGACTACTTATAGAAGACCTGTCATCTCTCCTGACATGTCCGTTTCTGAAATGTCTCCTTGAAATAACAATTCGATCTGATGCTGATGGTCTCTGTGTTGTTCCTTTCCTTTTTTATTCCTTTTGGAAATGTATGGTTAAATTGACAAACTGGGTGATGCTATTCCCCTTGTTAGAGGAACTTGTCTCCCAATTATTTTGTGTCAAGCCCTTTAAACAAAAACCAAGTGACTTGTGTGGCATCCATTGCTGCATATTATTGACCTGACATTGGCCTGTGTAAATTTAGGACAAGATGCGATATGCAATGTACTTAAAATGTACCTAAACGTTCCACTGACATTTTTTTAAAGTGTTATAAAAATTATTTTTAGGGTTTTTCCAATATACTTCATTTATTTATTTTCAAATTTTACCACCAAAAGAGACCCCTGAAGTTCAGGCCTCCTGAGATGCTATTCTCTTTTGGTGGTAAAGCTAGAATATAAATAAAGTATATTGGAAAAATTATTTTTAGGGCGTTTCTAACACTTTCAAAAAGTTTTAGTTGAATGTTTAGGTACACTTAACATTTTTATGTAGGTTATAACTACCTATAAACTTTAAAATAGTGTTCAAAGAAACATATGCTTTTCCAGACATCAGGCCATTTTATGCAGTAGAACACACTGTTATGTTACATGTATAAAGTGTTTGTCGCCGGGGCTGCTTGCTCTTGTTTTTTTTCTACTGCTATATAGGTAAGCGACCCTCTGGTTCAAGAAATAAGTTGGAAAATTAACTGGATGGACATGGCGCTTTGCTTTTTCTCTTTTAGGCTGGTTTCACTGGAGTGTCTGCGAGAGCGCCTTCCTGACCTACGTAGCAGTGATATGATTGCATAGCATCATATTGATTTATAATGCTATGGATCCCTTAACAGTTCTGGGATGTATTGTATAGCACTTACAGCATTATGTCAGTGTTATACAATACATTCCAGAACTCTAAGGGTTATATAGCATCATAAATCATTATAGAGCTACATAGGTCAGGAGCTCTCGCAGACATACACTCTGCCAGCTCACGGGCTCTTCTTCTGCCATTCAAGATGGCCACACCACTTCTCAGACTACGTGATGAACATTGTGCCTTTGGTAGCCCAAGTCACTTCCTGCTTGTCCAGCCCTGCTCTTGGATTGGTCAGCACCGCTCACATGAGCAGTGCTGGCCAATCCGAGGGCGGGCAGGAAGTTTCTTGGACTACCAAATGCGCAGTCTGAGTGGTGCAGCCACTTTACATGGCAAAAGAGGAGCCTGGGAATTGGCAGATCTTCAGCTGAGAAGATGAAAAGCAGGGAAACATGTTCTAGGCATTTCCCAGTTAATGTGAATTTTATTTTATTTTTTTCTTGAACCGGACTGTCACCTTAACAATGTCGGCACACTATAAATAATTTTTTAATTACATAAGGCTCCATATACTGTGTATTATGTTACTTGTTTTCATGATTTCAGAAAAAACAAGTGGAAGCGTTACCTCTATATGAGCGTGCCATGAAGATTTATGAAGACAGCCTTGGTCGAATGCACCCCAGAGTTGGAGAAACCCTGAAAAACCTTGCTTTATTAAGGTAGTGTCATCTGTTAGATCTGATGAGATGGAAAATGACTTTAGTCCAGCATCCTGTGATCAAGGTATAATGTAGATAATTAGTGCTTTTGTCACTTTTGGGTCATATGCTCATAAGGACATCCACTGTTAGGGCAGTGGACTTCATAGAGTGAGTCATGATGGAAAGCCGCTCTGTAGGGCCTCATGCACACGGCTGTGGTCGTATTGTGGCCCGCAAACAGCAGCTCCGCAATATGCGGGCACCGGCCGTGTGCTCCCCGCATCAGGGATATGCGGACGCATTCACTTGAATGGGTCTCAATCCGTCCCGGCCGCCGCACGGACGTTGCCCATGCATTATGCACGGAACAGCCGCACAACAGCCGTGTGCATGAAGCCTAAGAGTAGCCCCAGCCGTCACAGACCTGTCCTGTCCATGCATCCAATACATGCAATACGGAATTTCCAAACATTTCTATGGCCAGATGTGGCCTCCTACAGCAGTAACTACTAATTGTCAGAGGTTAGAGATGCAGGACCCATGTTAATCAGCTAGCTTCTACTTAAAGGGGTATTTCGGTAAAGTAACTTAATTTTAGAAAAACTGCATTAAGGCTGCAAGCTGTGACCCAACCAGAACCCATACCTACACATATAATCAGAGTTTTAATTTACCTTGCAATCCATTTGTCTAGCTCCTGTGTGAGCCTGCAGCACACTGAGTGTATGATGGCGCCTGATCTTCCCTCACAGAACTACAATCCCCACAATCCCTAGCTTTCCTGCTGTAAGTGTTGATGTTTACTGATTGGCTGCCTGATATACAGTCCGGCCACGCCCTCTCAGTAATCAGCAGCACACTAACACGCCCTTTGTTTCACAAGACATTTAGCTACAGAAACATACTGAGCATGCTCGACCTAACAAAGGCTCAGAACTACAGGTCGATGCCATGGTAATTTATGAGGAAATTACTACTGAAATGGTAAATATCATATATTTATATTAGGTAATTATTGGTGATGAATTAGCCTAAAACATAAGTTATATTTTTGGTAACCAGAATAAGAAGCTGTTCCCTCCTCCATTTATAAAGCACATCTTATAAACAGTAGTAATTCTCTTACTGGGCCATATAGTGCATATCTTTCAAATATCGAGCACCTTGCAGAAGTTCATTTTGTGGTATAAACTGGGTCTCTTGCCTTCTATGTGGAACATGACAAATCTGAAGGAGATTTTCATTTAGGACTATGAAGGGCTGTATTTACTAAAAGGCTTGCCATCTTGAAGAACAGTGTCTACCACCATGACTTGTTGTTGGATAAAGCCTTTCCCTAGTATGGTTATTGGTTTGGTTATAACCTCAGTCACATAAAAAATATAAGTTGATTTCCTTATGTTTAACAGGTATGAAGAAGGGGATTTTGAAAAAGCAGCTGAGCTTTATAAAAGAGCAATGGAAATCAAAGAAGCAGACACATCTGTATTAGGCGCAAAGGCTCCTTCTGGCCATTCTTCTAGTGGAGGAGACACCTACAGCCTCAGGAATACCTTACCAGTGAATGCATTCACTGAACCATGAGATCACTATCACCTAGAAAGGTAGATGATCTGAAACACAAGCCTGACCTCATCATCATCGGCACTACAGACATCAGCTATGCATCTCAGTTTCTATTATGTCCCAAGGACCATCCTGTATCATTTCTTCAGTGCCTTCAAATCACACAATCAGTATTTGAATGGAGCCTTTCATCACAAGGAATTGTGTGTGTGTGTGTGTGTAGACTTGAACCGAAGAAAATATTTCAGTGTCTGCCATGTAATGGTTTTTAGCAAATCCTAATATAAGCCAGGTTTCATGGTTATAAGAGAGCGAGGCATTTCCTTCTGAAGGGTTCTGATGTTCTGTTGGAGGTAGGACATTCTTTCCTGGGGAAGATACATCCAAGCCAGGTTTTCTGTGGGGGAAGAAGAGAGGGTGGACAATGGTGTTTTATCACCAAACCAAGTTGGGGTATTCAGAATGATTTGAAGGCTATCCAGGTTTGGGGCAGGACTGTGGCAACTTGAGGAGTGGTTGCCAGGAAAGATGGTAGAATTGCAAACTAAGTGACAAGACTGGATTCAACCTTGGTAAGTCAGGCATCTTGGGATGTGGAGGTTTGTGTCCTTGATGCCCTTTGATGTGAGGAATTAGCCTTGCTCCTTGGAGACATTTACTGTCCTCAATGGCTCTATCCAAAAGCAAAAGCACCTATACATAAGGGTTGAAATGCTTTAGGCCCAGCCCAGGATAGGCCAAACTATTCCATCTTTTAAGACACAGCAAAAAGGATGGATTAGAATTCTTAGAACCTTTCTCCCAAAAGAACAGGAACAATTACTCCTTGAAAAAGAGAGTACATAATTTATAGCATATGGGATATTTTTCCTTATATTATGTAACTGAACTGCTGCAGAAACTCTTTTTGAAGAAGAAATAGTAAGCCAGAGATTAGACAAGATTAACATGACCTACTTAAAGGGTTTCTGTCGCCCCAATTTTCGCTATTAAACAGGCTGACATTGTAGAAGTGAAAATGTCACCTGAATTTAACTCTGCATTTCTTTTATTTAAGTATGCCCCCGTTTTCGTGTAATTTTAACTTTTATTATATGCAAATGAGCCTCTAGGAGCAGGGGGGGCATTGCACCTGCTCCTAGAGGCTCCATTCGCCAACCTCATTTTCATGCCCTTCTGTCTTGATTGACAGGGCCAGGCCAGCGTTGGTTCTCCTGCTAGCCCCGTCTGCTGGCTTTCTCACTGCGCCTGTACCGAATACTGAACGAGAGGGAACAGGCGCGAGATTTACACGGCAGCCGGGGCTAGCAGGAGAACCAACGCTGGCCTGGCCCTGTCAATCAAGACAGAAGGGCGTGGAAAGGAGGTTGGCGAACGGAGCCTTTAGGAGCAGGTGCAACGCCCCCCTTGCTCCTAGAGGCTCATTTGCATATAATAAAAGTTAAAATTACACGAAAACGGGGGCATACTTAAGTAAAAGAAATGCAGAGTTAAATTCAGGTGACATTTTCACATCTATAATGTCAGCCTGTTTAATAGCGAAAATTGGGGTGACAGAAACCCTTTAAAGGGGTTTTCCGACTTTTTTATTTATACTGATTACCTAACCTCTGGATAGTTCATCAGTATGTGATTGATGGGGGTCTGACACCCGGGATCCCCACTGATCAGCTGTTTCAGACCCTAGACCAGTGACGACACCATCATCAGTCATGTGGCCTCGGCTCAGCTCAGTCCTATTCAAGTAAATGGGGCTGGGCTGAAATACCAAGCACAGCCGCTATACAATGTACAGCTTTGTGCTTGGTAAGCTGTGAAAAAAACAGTGCCAATCAGATACTGTAGACCTATTCTGAGGTATTATTTGAGGTATATTCGCACACTGCAAACATTAAAAAATTCTGAGACTGAAAAATCCATTCCATACATCTGAATGAGGCTGGTAGTGGATATCTGTAAGCCCTATTCAGATGAGCAAGAACAGGAAGGTTACAGAATCTGTCACCTGTAAATCTACCCGTACAGTGCCAGGCACAATGTGTCTGTGATGCCAGAACACCCCCTCCTTCATGGTCAGTCATAACTCTCTATTTGGAGGACCTCTCACATGTTCCCTTCAGTGGTGCAGTCTTCTTTTCTCATTACATATGAGCGGCCCTTAGTCTTAGGGCTCTTTCAGACTAGCGTGTGCAGTCCGGAAATCACGCTCCATTCTGGACACTGCTAGTCTTGCAGGAGCGCATGGCATTATATATAATGCTGTGTGTCTCTGCTTCACCTTACGTCTACAGGATCATACAGACATAAAGCAGTCACTATGATTCTGTAGCCGTAAGGTCATACAGAGGAACACAGCGTTATAAAGCAGTATAATGCCATGCGCTCCTGCAAGACGAGCGGTGTCCAGAACGGAGGATCACGCTCACACATGGAGCGCGATTTCCAGACTACGCTAGTGTGAACGAGCCCTTAGGAGGACGAACATCTGCAGGGAGAGATACAGTAAGTTGCATCGCAGTCCAAAGTTACAAGGGGCATACATGTATCCCCTCATATGGAACATTTTTACCTGCTTCATGGATTTAACTCCTCCATAACCAGTATTCAGAGGTACTGCTATCAAAGCCAATGTGATTTCTAGACATTCCATATACTTGAACCTGAATTTGGATGGTGACGTTCTTACTGAGCAGCGGATTTTATTTCTAATAAAAAAGCTTTTATATACTGTCTTGTATGCTACATTATATTTATTAGAAGTGAGATGATTCGTTACTTAAGGGGGACATGTCCTCTGTCATGACTTGTCTATCTTAGGGAATTCTTGCATTTCCCATTAAATCAACATTTTCAAGAATTTTTCCCCCATAACATTGTGCAATTGCTCCTAAAAAATGATAAATAAATTGACAACGGGATGTGTTACCATGACCCTTGGTGTGTCCCAAAACATGTCTGCACTGATTGGATAGTGTCAGGGTATACAGGGACACCCACCCAACTGGTATCAGCCAGTTGTCAGTTTATTAATACATTTTAATGAGGAATGGGACAGGAGTTCTAAGCAAATCGGATCTAAAGTTATTCAATAAGGAATATAATAATTTACCAAAATAGACATGTCAGGAGAGCTGACAGGTCCTCCTTAGAGAGGATCCGTCATGACTTTTAAGAATGAAAACCTAATTCCCACAGTCCCGAGTATTTTGCCATTTTGATCTGATCCCTGGTTCCGGAGATATGGCCTCTGTTAGCTATGGGGCTGTATAGGCTAAGTGTGGTTTTCAAAGAGGGCGGCAACCGCATCTTTTCGCTAGATTTAGAGTTGCTTTGACGCTGTCCGCTATGATTGGACAGTGTCGGGGTGAGAGATGCAGTCGCCACTCACCTTGGCAAACCACACTCCGTGATCATATAGAGTCCCATAACTATCTCTGGAAGGGGGAATCGGATCAAGAAAAACAAAATGGTTCAATACTGTTAGAGGCCGCCGGGAATTAGGTCAGGTAATCAGTTTTTATTTTTAAAAGTTATGACAGGTCCTTTAAGCCAAAAACACTTATTTTGTATTGTTTAAATAGTTCACTATTTTTTTTTTTTATATATACACATTGCAAGTAAAGTTTTTAAATGAATAAAAATATGTCAGTGCATTCATGACTTTAACCAGTTTAAAATTCACCATTCACCCTCCTTCCCGACCCTGCACATTTGTCATTTTGTCACTACATGGGTCTTTGGAAGTCAGAACTTTTTTCCATTTGGTTATATAAATAATCATCTAATTTTTTTTATTTATAAAACTATTTTTTTTTAAATGATGCCCTTTTCCATAACGCTTGTTATGGAAAAGGGCTTAGGTAGTCGGGGCTGGGCTAGAAACTACATTGTGGCATGTGGTCACTTTTTTTTAATTATTTAAATTTTTTCTTAGGGTATTTTCACACTAGGGTTTTTCTTTTCCGGCATATAGTTCTGTCCTAGGGGCTCTATACCAGAAAAGAACAGATCAGTTTTATCCCCATGCATTCTGAATGGAGAGCAATCCATTCAGAATGTCTTCAGTTCAGTCTTTTTGACTGTTCAGGATGGAGATAATACCGCAGCATGACCGGAAAAATAAATAAATAATATAATAATAAATGCCTGATCCGGCATTTCAATGCATTTGTAAGATGGATCAGGATGCTGATCAGTCTTACAAATGCCATCAGTTGGCATACATTTTGACGGATCCGGCAGGCAGTTCCGGCGATGGAACTGCTTGCCGGATCACTCTGCCGCAAGTGTGAAAGTACCCTTATCTGGTCTTTTTATTTTACACTTTTTGGACCTTTGGAGCGCATTTAAGATTACTATCTTTTTAATTGCTATTTTTGCCAGAAAAATGGTCTGATGCAGTAGTGCCAGTTACAGGGGGAATACAGCCCCCAGAGGCTTGACAAGGCTGTTGAGCCTCAGTGCAGACCTGATCGGAGTCTGTCAAGTCCCAGTTGCTTGTACAATCATATGATCACTAGGACTGGAGTAGGAAAAGGGACATGCTGCTTCCTGATATGTATACGGTGAAGGAGAAGGCAGGGACAGTAAAAAACAAGAAGTTTCTCCTTTCTCTATGGGGTCTGGCTACCTGCTTGAGCAGCTGCATGAGTAGCAAGGGATCTTCAGGAATGTCCTTGCAGAGATAAATGCAGACATATATACTCAACTAGTGGTCGGCAAGTCGTTAATTGTACTTTTGACAATAGTTTTAATATTGTAAAGAAATTGTCAGGCAGGACAAAATGTTTTAGAAAAGGGTACAGAATGGGTTAAAAAAATAAAAGCAGCATTACTCTCCTCACTGATTCCCTGTTGCTTGCTTTTCCGACACTTATAGGGGCCCCATTGGTCTTTGCTTCCTAGTTCTGTCTCTATACACAGGAAATGTGCATTCAGGCAGTCATTGGCCACAGCACTGACCAGGAAGTGGTGACCAGCGGAAACCCTATCAGAACAGCAGTGGTTGGGGATCAGTGAGGTGAGTAATACTTCTTTTCTTCTGGCCTCTTTTCTAAAAAATGGTTATTCTGAAAGTGAAGCTCTGGTTCAAGACAAAATTCATATTAAAGGGGTTGTCCGGGTTCAGAGCTGAACCCGGACATACCCCCATTTTCACCCAGGCAGCCCCCCTGACTTGAGCATCGGAGCAGTTTATGCTCCGGTGCTCTCCTTTGCCCTGGCAGTGTGTTATGATAAACAAAAGAGCCCTTGCCTGTGCGATTTAGCGCAGGGCAAGGGAGCGCATCGGAGCATGAGATGCTTCAAAGCTAGCCCCAGGGATGCTGCCGGGGTGAAAATAAGGGTATGTCCGGGTTCAGCTCTGAACCCGGACAACCCCTTTAACTGGTGAAAGGACAATACATTCAGCCACAAATCTGCCAATTCCTAGGTTCCTCTTCTGTCATCCAAGATGGTCTTGCCACTTCTTAGACTACCTGATGCACACTGCATCGATAGTTCAAGATACTTACTGCTGTCCATGTGAGCAGCTTCGGCCAATCTGAGAGCAGTGCTGGATAAACAGGAAGAGTCTTGGACTACCAATGAAATGAATGTGAGAAGTGCCACAACGAACTTGGACAGCAGTAGAGGGGCCTTGGATTTGGTGAAACTGTCTTGAACTGTTGGGCCAACAAAATCTAAGCTTTTAAACTTATCACCACTTAAACGCTAAACCAAACAAGAATTGGGGTAAAACCCAACCAGCAAGAGCTTCTGACATGTTGGCATGCATTGAAGGTAAGCAACTGTTTTAATACTCAAAAATAAAATTTCTAGAAAGAAAAAAAGAAAGAAATGTATTGACTTGAATATCCATGAGAGTGAATTCTATTGCAGAAGACCACAACGACTATATATATTTAAATAATGCTTAATTTATTAGTACAGTGTAAGTACGACCTGACGGAGGACTAACTCCTTTAGTTCGATGACAGAAGAGGAAAGCAGAACTAGGAGGCGGCATTACACTAGGACACATGGGAATGATAGACATGACTCGTAGCAATTGGGAACTATAACCATTAGATGTACTACATCTTTTTCATTTGTGCCATGAGATCCTCCAGGCTCTGATCTGTGTCCTCCACTGTAGCGCCTGATGTGGGTTTCTGTAAGAAGAACCAAAGAATGTTCAGAGGCAGGTGGACAGTTTTCAAATGTAGAATTGCATGCCTATTATTTGCACCCCCTCCCATCCACCCGAAGCTGAAATTATTCTGTACTTTATTGTGGTCTCCACCAAGTTTAATCTGTCCTTAATGGCTTCTGTCATCAGATACGGTGCAACAATACCTTATCGCCTTAGATGTGTGTGCTTAACAGTTGAACATCATGGTCTCCATCCCTGTACAGCGCGTGCGCTGAACGAGCTTCCACAAGATTTCTGGGCCAGGCATGAGTACATCTTTACTGCCTGGTCCTCTCAGTCAGTGGTGGGGGCGCAGCATGAAGGGCAGTGAGCAGAGCCTCTGGAGCAACAAGGTGCAACAGCATTGCCTTCATTGCTCCTAGGGGCTCATTTGCATATTATATATAAATATCAATTTTCCCAAGAAGGCACGCAACTAGGAAGATGGGACCAAGACTATGGTGTTTAACTGTCATGCGCAAGACAGTTTTATTGCGACATATAACAGAACATACTTTAAAGAGGGTGATCTGAGATGATATACTGTAATTATGGTGAAAAGTACTAAACTATTACAAGGTGGTGGGATTTTTATTTCCAAAGCGAGTGAACATTAGCAAATTGGATGCCTTCAATCTGTCACTTTGGAAATGCTGTGAGATATTTGGGCAGCAGGAGAAGCGGATCAGAGTGAATCCCCGATCATTATGTACTTAGTCATCATGCGGGCAGTCCCATCAGTTATTGACAGTCTTTGCCCTATCAGTGTACATACAAGGATAGGTGTTATGCTAATCTCAGATTTAGGGCTCATTCAGACGACCATATCTGTTTTGCGGTCTGCAAAACACGGATACCGGCCGTGTGTATTCCTCATTTTGCGGAACAGCCAGCCCTATGAAAGAAATGCCTATTCTTATCCGCAAAAATGGAATGAAAGTACGCGTGCGGACAGCACACCATGTGCTGTCAGCATGTTTTGCGGCCCCATTGAAATTAATAGGTCCACGTTTGTGGAATGGATACGAACACAAATATACGATCATCTGAATGAGCCCTTAGGACTCTTTCACACGAGCAGATCCCGTGCGTGGAATCCGCTGTGTGAGAGAGAGCCAAGCCCCGTCCCGGACAGCAGAGACACGTGGCATTAACATGATGGATAATGCTCTTTGCGTCTCAGTGATTTTTTTACTACAAAATCACGGTGACAACTTTATCTCACTGTAATTTTGTAGTAAAAAGATCACAGAGGGGCAAAGAGCATTATCCATCATGTTAAAGCTCCGTGTCTCTGCTGTCCGGGACGGGGCTTGGCTCTCTTTCACGCAGCGGATTCCACGCACAGGATACGCTCGTGTGAAAGAACCCTAATATGGCATGAGGCCGCTGAGACTAGTGATTGGCTGCACCGCTACAGTCAGGCAAACAGAGCTCGGTGTGGAAGATGAAGTGGTGCTGGTGGAATGGAGGGGGTTCAGGCCAGTGACTATAAGGTCGTTTTTTTTTGTGTTGTGTTATTTTTTTTTTTATTCTAATAGCTCCCCTGCCTCTTAAAAAAAGAAAGAAAATGAACTTGGACAACCTCTAATGATTCAAATCTTCCATTCACTTCCACGTTGACTATACATTCAACTCTATTTGCAGTACTGGTGCCAAAATGAATACCAGAACAATATACTACTACTGGAATCAATATTTTTAAATACCAGCACTTTCATTTACTAGGTAACCATTATTTTCCTACCGTTATAGGAATTGTATATGCCACAGTAATCCCCTCTGGCAGCTCAGGGACTGGTCCAGAAGCCTCTTTTAACTCTTCTTCAGAAATCTCAGACACCAGTTCAATGCCTAGAATATGAACACATAAACACGGTACTGTACATAGGATATTAAAGGGAACCTGTCATCAACTTTTTGCAGACGCACTGATTTCAGCGGTGTGTCACCCATGAGCTAAAAGTAAGTGGTTGCTGAGAACCAGCATCATAATCATTGCAGCCCGGGCCTGGAAAAGAGTCACATCTACCTGAGAAGAGTCATGGTTATTCCTAATCTCCTGCTCTCACCCATCTGCTGATGATTGGCAGTTCTCTCCTAGAGAGAAAGGGAGAAAACTAGGTAGAAGACTGTCAGTCATCAGCAGGTGGGCAGGAACTCATGAATGACCATGACTCTTCTCAGGTGGCCGGGACTCTATTCCAGGCCCAGTCTGCAATGGTTGTGATGTTGGTTCTCGGCAACCTCCTACTTTTAACTTTTAAAAGACAGACCCCTGAAAACAACTCACCTGTCTTTAATTTAGAAGTTAATTGAGCCGTGGCAGCGCTTGCGTGGTGTGCCCTCCAATAATTTCTATGGGACTTCTGAAAATAGCTGAGCGCGCTTGCCATGCCAATCTCTGAACTCCCACAGAAATGAATGGAGAGAACACAGTATATGCGCAGTGCAATCTCCTTCACTTTCTGGAGATAAGTGTGCATCCCATCTCTGAGACCAGTACCTATCTGACTTTGATGGCATATCCTAGTGATATGTTACCAATGTCTGAGCTAGAACAATCCCTTTAAAGCCAAAAAGCTATGTCTCTATATGGGAAACCATGATAAACATTATATTCACACCACTCAGATAGCATTTGGAAGTGGAAATACAGAGTCTGTCCTTACCCCATTCATTCTCCTCGTGCACAACTGGCGATTCTTCTACAGCTACCACCTCAGGCTTTGGTTCTGAAGCCTCTCGGAGCTAAAAAATAAAAATAAAAAATTAATTATATTGTTGGTTACAGGTAATTGTATTATTAAGGGCTCATGCACACAAATCTATTTTTTGACCAACTGAAAAAAAGATTTTTAGCTTAAAATGAGTACAATTCAATAATAAAATTAATTGCCCCTGAAGGTGGACATAGCCTTTAAGCTCCCTTGGCACTGCTCATACATTTCATAGATGTGATCTTCTCACATGTATCTAAGACAAGATGGTTTTGACTGGAACCTAAAAATTCTGAGGTCATAGGTTTGACTCCAATCAGCTAAAGCTGGCCATGCACATTAGATTTGTATTGGCTGAATCCACTGATTTGATTGGATTCCTCTGATTATCTAATAAGTATGGTGGCCTCCCGACTCTCACCTGATCGGTTGATGCCAGGGAAGATTGGAATTGGGCAAATTGGATTCAGCTGCCAGATCTTTTTGCTAGAGGGGTAATAAGCTGCTCCCAGAGGAATCTAGCAGTGGCTTTCTCCCCTCTCCACATTCACTACATATGCATGTTTGGCCGAGCTGAGCATGCATATGTGTGGAAGGATCGGGAGAGGTATCCGTCAGCTGAACAAGGCTGACAGCTATCTAATATGTATGACCAACTTTACAGTTGTTTTAAATTTATCAGCAAAAGGGCCTCTATTAACAGTGACTCCACAAACAATACCGCCAGCACAGTGTCCCACAATACCAACATAGTGCCTACCTTCACACCTCCATAGAATTGTATTACTACATTCTGGCTGCCTGCAGCCTCCACTAGGGGGAGCTCACTACCTACATATTTTTAGAGTTTACACTGAAGCAATACAGCTGGCTTTTCCTATTTAGACGCCTCTTCCCAGCTACCATTTTGCATAGGAGAACTGGCAGATTCATTTGGAGGCATCTTTGAATCTGGACTTGACTATGGCTTCTAAACCGACACGGACTTACCTTGTATGCCTCCTGTTGTTGTCTGCAATATTTATCATCACATGATGGGTTGGGCTTCAAAGCCATTGTAGGGAAAAAATCCTGCATTGCATTGTATCCTAGGTAATAACTGACCGTGCCAAAATGTAACAGAAATCTACAAAACAAGATCAAGATCATTTATCCTTTTAAAGTATCCGTGTTATTTAATCGCCTACTTTATTTAATCCATGTTCTCATATATAATCATTTCATGCTTCTCAATAGAGTGTCATATAAAACTATGGTTATATAATGTAAAGGCTAAATTGTTTATGCAGTTTCTTCATCTTTAAATTACAAAGGTTTTGATAAACGCCTTTTTTCCCAACAATACAACCTGGCTTCCTTCTATACACCATGTGCGATATAGAAAGAGATATATATATATATATATATATATATATAAAATTATATACACAGTCATGGCCGTAAATGTTGGCACCCCTGAAATTTTTCAAGAAAATGAAGTATTTCTCACAGAAAAGTATTGCAGTAACACATGTTTTGCTATACACATGTTTATTCCCTTTGTGTGTACTGGAACTAACCAAAAAAGGGAGGGAAAAAAGCGAATTGGACATAATGTCACACCAAACTCCAAAAATGGGCTGGACAAAATTATTGACACCCTTAACTTAATATTTGGTTGCACAGCCTTTCGAAAAAATAAGGCTACTTTCACACTTGCGTTCGGAGCGGATCCGTCTGATGTCTACACAGACGGATCCGCTCCTATAATGCAAACGATGGTATCCATTCAGAACGGATCCGTCTGCAATATATTTCACAAAAAAATCTAAGTGTGAAAGTTAGTCAGACGGATCCGTCCAGACTTTACATTGAAAGTCAATGGGGGACGGATCCGTTTGAAAATTGCACCATATTGTGTCAACTTCAAAAGGATCCGTCCCCATTGACTTACATTGTAAGTCTGGACGGATCCGTTTGGCTCCGCACGGCCAGGCGGACACCCGAACGCTGCAAGCTGCGTTCGGGTGTCCGCCTGCTGAGCGGAACGGAGGCCAAGCGGAGCCAGACTGATGCATTCTGAGCAGATCCGCATCCACTCAGAATGCATTGGGGCTGGACGGATCCGTTCGGGGCTGCTTGTGAGAGCCTTCAAACGGAGCTCACAAGCGGAACCCCGAACGCAAGTGTGAAAGTAGCCTAACTAAAATCAGTCGCTTCCTATAACCATCAATAAGCTTCTGACACCTTTCAACCGAAATTGTGGACCACTCTTCCTTAGCAAACTGCTCCAGGTCTCTCTTATTGTAAGGGCGCCTTTTCCCAACAGCAATTTTAAGATCTCTCCACAGGTGTTCAATGGGATTTAGATCTGGACTCATTGCTGGCCACTTCAGAACTCTCCAGCACTTTGTTGCCATCCATTTCTGGGTGCTTTTTGACGTATGTTTGGGGGTCATTGTCCTGCTAGAAGACCCAAGATCTCGGGCGCAAACCCAGCTTTCTGACACTGGGCTCTACAGTGTGACCCAAAATCCGTTGGTAATCCTCAGATTTCATGATGCCTTGCACACATTCAAGGCACCCCGTGCCAGAGGCAGCAAAACAACCCCAAAACATCAATGAACCTCCCCCATATTTCACTGTAGGTATTGTGTTCTTTTCTTTGTAGGCCTCATTCCATTTTCGGTAAACAGTAGAATGATGTGCTTTACCAAAAACCTCTATATTGGTCTCATCTGTCCACAAGACGTTTTCCCAGAAGGATTTTGGCTTACTCAAGTTCATTTTTGCAAAGTGGGGTCCTCCTGGGTCTCCTGCCATAGCGTTTCCTTTAATTTAAATATCGATGGATAGTTTGCGCTGACACTGATGCTCCCTGAGCCTGCAGGACAGCTTGAATATCTTTGGAACTTGTTTGGGGTTGCTTATCCACCATCCGGACTATCCTGCGTTGACACCTTTCATCAATTTTTCTCTTCTGTCCACGCCCAGGGAGATTAGCTACGGTGCCATGGGTTGCAAACTTCTTGACAATGTTGATCACTGTGAACAAAGGCAAATCTAGATCTCTGGAGATGGACTTGTAACCTTGAGATTGTTGATATTTTTCCACAATTTTGGTTCTCAAGTCCTCAGACAGTTCTCTTCTCCTCTTTCTGTTGTCCATGCTTAGTGTGGCGCACACAGACACACAATGCAAAGACTAAGTGAACTTCTCTCCTTTTTATCTGCTTTCATGTGTGATTTTTATATTGCCCACACCTGTTACTTGCCCCAGGTGAGTGTAACGGAGCATCACATGCTTGAAACAATATTATTTATCCACAATTTTGAAAGGGTCCCAATAATTTTGTCCAGCCCATTTTTGGAGTTTGGTGTGACACTATGTCCAATTTGCTTTTTTTCCTCCCTTTTTTGGTTTTGTTCCAATACACACAAAGGGAATAAACATGTGTTACTGCAATACTTTTCTGTGAGAAATACTTCATTTTCTTGAAAAATTTCAGAGGTGCCAACATTTACTGCCATGACATTATATATATATATATATATATATATATATATACACACACATACACACACACACACACACACATCTCACCACTATATACAGTATTTGCACAAGTCTTGCCTATGAACCATTCACCATCTTGCTACTTGCTGCCTATAGCATGCATGGTGTACCTTTAATGTAGCTAGACCACACGACTGCTATGGGGCCCGATGCTGAACTCCTTTCTCTTCTCTGGGCAAGAAAACAATGTATTTACATGTATTGGTCACTAGGTGGCGCTCAATGCAAATAGATCATGGGAAGTATATATATTCCTAGGCACTGAGCTCCCAGTAGTGGTGTCTGCAGGCAAACAGCTTTGTAATGGAACAGAAGCAGATTTAGGCCTCATGCACACGACCGTTGTGTGTTTTGCGGTCCGCAAATTGCGGATCCGCAAAACACGGATGGCGTCCGTGTGCGTTCCGCCATTTGCGGAACGGCACGGACAGCCATTGATATAACTGCCTATTCTTGTCCGCAAAACGGACCACAGAACAGAGCAACGGAGTGCTGTCCGCATCTTTTGCGGCCCCATTGAAGTAAATGGGTCCGAATCCAAGCCGCAAAAACTGCGACTCGGATGCGGACCAAAACAACGGTCGTGTGCACGAGGCCTTACCAGTATTTATACCACTTATCTGGTGTAACTATATTGAGAAATATGGTGTTCGATTGAGTGTCATATTTATGAAGCATCTGTTCTATTTTTTTCCACCACAGAAGCTGGATTAAGTGGGTGAGGCAATGTTTTTTATCACAATTACTTTAATTAAAATGTCTTCCGCTTACAAGAAAAATTTAAATTTCCCAAAGAATTGGGGCATTGCAGCTTGCGTTGTCTGGCAGTTATTGATGCATATATATACACATTGGGAAAATTGTGTGAGGCAGGGGGCCCATAGTAAGTGTTTCTATGGGGTCCTGTGAGATCTATGTACACCTCAGTTATGGTGTCCCCTATAGATACAGATTGTACTGCCACTAATACTAGTAACACAACGTGGCCTCCATAAGAATGTTCATATAAGCAGATCCTTTTCTGCGTTAACTCTTAGACTTACGTGCATGTCATGCATTTTCCAAACACTTACTTGAGTACGTTCTGTACAAGTATTCCTGCGACAACTCCCATGGTGGTGGGAAGACTGGCAGCACAAACGCCTTCTCGTTTCAATGTCTTTTCATCAATGTTTGCTGCGACCACTAGAGGTGGTGCACACTGCAGAAGATAAGCCAGATATGGAAGTCAATGAGGTACCTCTCTACTGGCAACACATTTCTCATCTTTGGGGAAAGCTGCAGCTTTGGGTTAAGATTTTGCTTTGAGAGCAATGCAGTAAAAGCTTCCACTTTTCTCCCAGGAATAGGGGATCAGACACCCTCATTCTTGGGGCTGAGGGATTCTAGTGGTCGGACGCCTACTAATAGGACATCTATGCAGATGAAATTGAGATAAGACATCAATGCTCTTTCATGGAAAACCACTTTTAAGCCATAGAAATAAAGCAAGTAGTTTAACAAAAAGTGGTGCTTGTGAGCAAGTACGGTTATGTAAGCACAATCAGAAGGGAAATCTGCTGAAACGAGATATGTGGAAAAAAAGCTGAATAGGCAGAGATCTCTTTCTAAAACAGTAGATCACTGCAGGTTAAATTTAGAGAATCAAAAACCATAAAGCAAATAAAATACCCCAAATACTGCAAAGGTTACTTTCTAAAACTTAAGATGACTACACGTTAAATATAGAGAATCAAATACCGCAAAGCAGGCTGTTTCCCCAGGTTTAATAAGCTGAATGTGTCCAGACACTGCATTCTCACTGACTCCAGACTCCATCCAGATCTGTCCAAGTTCATTGCAAGCCTAGTAGACAGGAAAAAAAAAGAAGAAATCAGATGATAAATCTCAAAGACAAACAAATGAATGCTGAGGCAGACATTACTGGTAATAGCAGGGCTATGGAGTCCGAGTCAGAACTTACCGCCTCCACAGCCCTGGGTAATACCATGAATTAACTTCACTGTAATGGAGGATCAGCTTTCAGCAACTGAAATGAGGAGAACCTCTCTGTGCACCGACTAAACTTCTAACGGGTCTCAAATGAAAGTTGAAAAGACCCTGGGGGGGGGGGGGGGGGGGGGGGGGGGAATCAGGTTGATATAGAACATTTATTAATACTCTGCCAGTTTTGAACAAAAATGTGTGACTTTTCCAACAGAAAAGTGGTCTAAACAACACCAGAAATACACTGCCTGTCCAAAAAAAAAAAAAAAAAAAGTCACACACTCTAATATTTTGTTGGACCGCCTTTAGCTTTGATTACGACACGCATTCGCTGTGGCATTGTTTCGATAAGCTTCTACAATGTCACAAGATTTATTTCCATTCAGTGCTGCACACCGTTATATATACAAACAATAGAGCTAAGAAATGGGGGTTATTCTAGATAACAGTGGTACTCTGCTCAGAAGTCCCAGGTAGATGGGCGTGTCCAGTCTAAAAGGGGTGCCACCCCCAATATATTGCAAGAAAATTTAGACCAAAACTTAGTGATAGGGACCCATCTGCGGAAGCCACCTTGATGCCTGGTAGATGGGCCCGACACGTATGTGCGCTAAGAGCTTCCATTACTCATTTATACTCATTTATAGTGGGTATTGTACCTATTTTATCTAGAATTACCCCCATTTCTTAGCTCTATTGTTTGTATATATAACAGTGTGCAGCCATTTTGTTTTTTGTAATTCTGTTTGCTTCATGGATATGCACCTGTGATTCATTCAGTGTTGCATTGATGATGGTAGAGTCTGACTGCTGCGCAAAGCCTTTTCCAGCACATCCCAAAGATTCTCAATGGGGTCAAGGTCTGGACTCTGTGGTGGCCAATCCATGTGTGAAAATGATGTCTCGTGCTCCCTGAACCACTCACAATTTGAGCCCGATGAATCCTGGCATTGTCATCTTGGAATATGCCCGTGCCATCAGGAAAGAACAAATCCATTGATGGAATAACCTGGTCATTCAATATGTTCAGGTAGTCAGCTGACCTCATTCTTGGAGCACATACTGTTGCTGAACCTAGACCTGACCAACTGCAGCAACCCCAGATCATAGCACTGTCGCCACAGGCTTGTACAGTAGGCACTAGGCATGATGGGTGCATCACTTCATCTGCCTCTCTTCTTACCCTGATGCGCCCATCACTCTGGAACAGGGTAAATCTGGACTCATCAGACGACATGACCTTCTTCCATTGCTCCAGAGTCCAATCTTTATGCTCCCTAGCAAATTGAAGCCTTTTTTTGTGGTTTTCCTCACTGATTAGTGGTTTTCTTACTGCTACACAGCTGTTCAGTCCCAATCCCTTGAGTTCCCTTCGCATTGTGCATGTGGAAATGCTCTTTCTTTCACTATTAAACATAGCCATAAGTTCTACTGTTGTTTTTCTTCGATTTGATTTCACCAAACGTTTAAGTGATCGCCGATCACGATCATTCAGGATTTTTTCGCCGCCACATTTCTTCCTCGAATACGATGGGTCCCCACTATTCTTCCAGTTTTTAATAATGCGTTGGACAGTTCTTAACCTAATTTTAGTAGTTTGTGCAATCTCCTTAGATGTTTTCTCTGCTTGATGCATGCCAATGATTTGACCCTTCTCAAACAGACTAACATATTTTCCACGACCACGAGATGCGTCTTTCGACATGGTTGTTTAAGAAATGAGAAGCAACTCATTGCACCAGTTGGGGTTAAATAACTTATTGCCAACTAAAAGATCATTAAAGATCGCCCATGCAGTAATTATCCAAGAGGAGGCTCATAACTATTTTCTTAGTTAAATCCAGGTGGCGACTTTTTTTTGGACAGGCAGTGTATATGCCAGCTTCTTGCTGGTGCACAGAACTGCTGAGCACCCAGCCACCTTTTTCTAGAGATTGTTGGGGGTTTTCACAGCAGGGAACCTCGCTATCTCCTTGCTAACATACAACATAATTGGACTACACTGACAATATTGTGTGCCTCCGTGTTTTTTAGCGGTCCCATTGACTTGAATGGGTCCGCGAACCATTTTCCGCGTAAATAATAGGACAGGTTATATTTTTTTGACGGACTAGAACCATGGATCACGGATGCGGATGGCAAACGGTGCATTAGCCAAGTTTTCAACGAACCCATTGAAAATCAATGGGTCCGCAAAAAATCACGAAAAAGCGGCGCAACTGACACGGAATAAAACAACGGTCGTGTGCATGAGGCCTAAAGTTGATGGCAGGTTCCCTTTAAATTACAAACCAGCTAATGGCATAAGATAGACAAGTATAAAATAAGGACATCTCAGTATTACAGTGATGATGGAAGTTAGGCAAGGTACAAATATTTGGTCTACTTATATATGGGAGAGGATTTTTTTTGTATAAATGTAATGAAAAGTAAAAAAAAATTCTTTATATAAAACTTTAAAGATACTGGTCCTATTTTGGCACAATGTGAAATTTATGCTGCAAGAATAAAATATAAAAAAATTATAAAGCCTGAAATAAAAAATATTTACCCTTAGGGAGCATTCACACGACCGTATAAATGCATCCGCATCCGTTCCGCAAATTTGCGGAACGGGTGCGGACCCATTCATTTCAACGGGCCGCAAAACATGCGGAGGGCACACCGTGTGCTGTCCGCATCCGTTGTTCCGTTCCGTGGCCCCGCAAAAAAGATAGAGCATGTCCTATTCTTGTCCGCGAGTGCGGACAAGAATGGGCATTCTCTAGCGCCGGCCATGTGCGGTCCGCAAAATGCAGAACGCACACGGCCGGTATCAGTGTTTTGCGGATCCGCAATTTGCGGACCGCAAAACACTTATGGTCGTGTGAATGCTCCCTTAGAATAGTACAAGCATATAGGAAACTTTTTAATATATCTCATCAGAGAGGGAAGCTTTCTGCTCCTCTTATCAGATTCTTCTCCTGCTCAGATTAGTCTTCAGTAATGAACACAGCCTGCCTGCTCACTGGAGAGGAGAAGGGAGGGGCGGTAGCAGACAGGCAAAGGCAGAGAGACTAACACAGTGACTTCTGCTAGTTTGTAAGTGATTTTCTAGTGACTATATCTAAACTGCTTAGTTCTGCTGTGTAATGTCCTCCAGCCTCCATGCTGCTGCTTCTGAGGGTGTGGGAGCAGAATCTTCTGTTTCTCCATGTGCTGTGTATGGGAAGACCTGATATTACCTAGTCTCCACCTGCCAGCTCAGAGAAAAACATGACAGATGGCGGAGGGCAAAACTGCCGAATAATGCCATATACAAGTTATAAAAAGGCTAGAAATAGTGTTATTTGTACACCCAGATAGTAGCTAATTCTGAAAACACCTGAAACAACAGTAACACGTTAAGCTAACCACTAAGAATTTAGTTTCAATTATGTAAATCTCTTGTACCATAGTTGGGGGCAGGTGATCTGTACCTATGAGGCACTAACTGATCTAAGATCACCATAGGACACTATAGTAGAGATCAAAGTTCTACTCAATTGTCCTCTGGATGTTGTGGCTGTGATACAGATGATATCTGCATCTGTGTTACAATCTATACACAGTATTCAAATGCCTTAGTTTATATTCTTCCATTGTTTTGACCAAACATGGGGTTTACTTTAATGGTCAGACCTGCCCCAAACTGGAAAAACATTTTCTTGTCCTCTCTTATTATGTCCGAGTGCCTGAAAACGTCTTCTTGGCATCTTACAACCCCCTCTGTCAATGTGCTACATTGTAGGTTTATTCAGTATTACAAAATCTACTGTGAAAAGGGGGAAATTCTACTTACAGTGTTAATTGCCATGCGTGCTTCAAAGTTGTCGACACAGCTAAGTACAAGGTCTACTGGTTCTCCTTCTTGTAATCCCCCTTTGCTAAAATTGGAAGAAAAAAAAAAAAAACTTTCAAGGGATTGTCTTCTGTGTACCATCTTCTACCTGACCTCCATATTAATCCTGATCTGCCTTCCCTGACCGCTGATCCGACTTCGGATTGCAAGAACCCTGCCTGTCCTGACCTCGGCTTATTCCTTGAATGTGGTTTTGCCCGATCCCTCTGTGTTCTGTACCGGAGCTTCTTGACCCTGTGGATCTATCGAACACAAACTAATCCAAGAGGTAGTGGCCTGGTGGTTCCCCTGCAGTGGAGTACAGATCCCTGTATAGGGTTTAAAGGGTGAAGATCAAGGGGGCCACTAAGATAATGCCCTTAGAAGCAGTCCCAAGTCAAATCTGTTCAGGAGACACAGTGGATCCACATCTGCTATGTAACAGCCGCAACAATTTTTGCAAGACAGTTATCGTTTTAATCAGAATCAACCCTACAGTTGCCTGGTTTAATAAAATTGATCCTGCTGAGTGCTGCTCTGTAAAGGTTTTTCTCACAAATGAGATTTGTGATAAAAGAATTATGGCCAGGGGCTCAACCACTTACTAGGACTGTGGCTGTCATTCCTCCTCACTGCTTTGAAGAGAGGTCTGAATTGAGCGGCCGCATGCATGCTGGACTGGCACTCCATTCAAAGTATTTCAGGCTGGCAGAAGCATCTAAGCACTGCGCCCTGTACGTCTTATCTGGCTGTTTGTTACATCAGGAAGATTGATTTACCTTATTCTATCCATGAAGTGCTGAAAGTTGTCTATGGTTGTGATGTTATAGTTATGAACTTCAAACTGGACGTCAGGATTTATATTCCTGCAAGGAAGAAAATAATCGGATATCAGGACTGTAGATAAGGAGCTCTCTTCTACCCATCTACAATTAAAAGGTATAGCCAAAGGACAGGGAACTCCGTTAAATGTGAATGTGGAAAAAAAACGGCATCTCTCTATAGCAAGGGACTTTTCAAACTGTGTCTGTAGTGTACATTGTTTAAAGGGGTTGTTCGAGTTATAAAAAAAATAAATAAAACTATAGCACTGATGGTCAGCAATATATAACTAAGCTAAGCAAGTTTTAGGCAAAAAAAGTTATATTTCCTAATTTCCCTGGTTCTCTTCTGGCCCTTTGTTTACCTGCAATAACAACAATCTTTGCCCCTCCATCACAGGTCATGTGACCCTCAGTGAAATCTGAGAAAGCAACAACTGGAGATAAAGTAAGTGCATGGTAAAGCCCTTACATTTGATTAGTTAGAAACATACAAAGAACAAAAAAATAACTTGAACAATCTCTTTAAGTCTCCTCACGCCGATAAGGCGCCCTCTCCCCAACGAAAGATAGTACCCCTCAAATCCTGACTTAGGCCTCTCACCCAGTTAAGCCAGTACTCTCTGCTCTGCACTGATGAGGGGAAATCACCCCGAAACAGCTGCCTGCAGATGAGGTGCTGGCTTACTTAATATCCGAATCATGTCTCAAGGCCTATTTAAAGTGATGAACACTGACTTGTAGGATAGCTGCCATACATCTGGTGGCATTAGAGGCAGAGCTTGTTAAGATCTCATTTACATCCCTTTCTTCCCAGAATTCCAGAGTAGCATGTATGGCCTATAGGTCTCCTAACGCTGATTAAGGCACTATCTCCCCAAGGAGAGATATTCCCCCCCCCCCCCCAAAAAAAAATAAAATTGTATACCTTAGGCACACCTTATACCAACAGAGCCCAATATAGTGTTCTGGTGGCCTTCATCAGGTGTGAATTCACAGCTTTCGCTATTCCATACAGTGACATTTAGTTAGAAAAAAATAAAAAAAAGTATATCCCTCACGGCATATTTTATTTAATTTTTTTAAGCATAGCCACCTATGGGGGACAGATATCACTCAGTGGCATCCATTAAATGCATCTTCCACAGACGGAAGCCTCAGGCGCACACTGCCCCAAACTGAATGATGCCTTACCTCAGTGTGTGCTCAGCTGCCTCCACTTTGCTAAGCCCAGCCTGATGTGGCTGGAAGAAGAGTCTGTTCATATTGGCCAACTCCACCTTATCATAGTCAAACAGCAGCAGCTGGAATGAGGAAAGAAAGAAAAGAATCACGCGTGACCCTGGTTAATCCATCCTCCGGCGCAGGCGATATGAAAACTGGCGTAGAAAACGCTGACAGCTCAAGGGGAGTGTCTTTTCTGCTGCAGATAAGGGGGCGTGTCTCAGTTCTCCCTATCACAGCTCAGGAGGCGTGTCTCAGTTCTCACTATCACAGCTCAGGAGGCAGTTGAAAGATGAAACTGAGCATGTGCGACCATCTCAGTGAGCAGGACAAAGAAATAAGGAAAAAAAAAAAAAAAAACAGCGGGTGACGCTGTACAGATACATTTTATTGGCTATGCTAAATTTTAAATTACATGCAATTACAAAAGAATTCAGATCCAGATGTTGGTTTTAAAGCTTCAAACACCACAACAGTACCCTGAAGGCTTAGAAGCAGCTGACTGACATTTCTTACTCCTAGAGGGAATTTACTAGCTTTACCCTATTTGAATGGATGGCACATGCAGGTTTCCACACTGGATCCCATATGAAAAAGAGGGTGGGCCAAAATGGGGGATATTTTCCAAAAGTGGTGTAAAGGAAAACTGGCTTAGTTGCCCATAGTGACCAACCAGATTTCAACTTTTATTTTTCAGTGCTACTTTGGAAAATGAAAGGTGGAATGTGATTGGCTGCTATGGGCAACTACGCCAGTTTTCCTTTAGACCAGTTTTGATAAATCTCCCTCAACCTATACAGTATTTAATTTTTTTTTATTACAATGCGTATGTCAAAACAGTCTGTTTTTAAGGGGGGATTAAACAAATTAATTCCAGCACTCTGTACCCATAATGTACTACTGGAGACAATAAACCTAATTATAATAACAAAAGATCACAACTACTGTATGTAATTAAAATTGGTTGAAAAATCTGTATTACCTTACCAATTCCACATCTTGTCAGCATTTCTGCTGTGACGCTGCCGACACCACCGACTCCCACTACTGCCACCGTATATGTACGGATTTTCTAGGTCAGATATTAAAAATGACATTTCATTACAACCAAATTCAGAACTATACACTTAAAGGGGTTCTGCAGCTTGTTTAAACTGATGACCTATCCTCTGGACAGACCATCAGCATCTGACCGGCAGGGGTCCGATACCCGGGACCCCCGCCGATCAGCTGTTTGTAGGCAGCGGCACTCCGGCAGCGCCGCGGCCTTCTCACTGTTTCCCGCTGGCCCAGTGACATCACGACTAGTATCAACTGGCCTGAGCAGGGCTAAACTCCGCTCACTTGAATGGAGCTTAGCCCCGCCCAGGCCAGTTGATACTAGTCGTGACGTCACTTTGCCAGCGGTAAACAGTGAGAAGGCCGCGGCTCTGCTGGAGCGCCGCTGCCTTCTCAAACAGCTGATCGACGGGGGTCCCGGGTATCGGACCCCCGCCGGTCAGATGCTGATGGTCTATCCGGAGGATAGATCATCAGTTTAAACAAAGTGCAGAACCCCTTTAATGATATTACAATTGAAGGACTGAGAAAAAAAAGAAATTGTGAACTAACAGTATAAAAAAAATAAGCTGCCCAATGTGTGATCTAGACATGGCGGGGGTCCTGGGGTTCAGCAGAACACAGTACTGATAACAGGATATACAGTATTTGGGCTGTGTTGGGTAAGTTATGGCACAGCACTCCTGTGGGGCCCCAGGAGTCGACCCTCCATAGATTACACATCCTAGGGGTAGGCTATCAATGTAAAGTCCTGGAAATCTGCAGCAGGTAAATGTATTATTCTGAATGATCTCTTACCTCGTAATCTTGGACAATTCCCATTCGCTTCAAAGCCATCAAGCGGCTATGAAAAAACAAGAAAAAAAAATCCGCTCAAAATAGATAAAACATTAACAAGGTGTGAATATATTTTTACAGTACGGGACATTTGGAAGTAAGAACAGCCCAAACCAATCTAAACACTGAGGAGGCTATAAAGCTCACACGAGTGCTGCAGCCCCTACAGTCGGACCCCCACCGATCTGATATGATGGTCTCTACTAAGGATCGGCCATCAATTTTAAAAAGGCTGGATAGCCATATTAAACACTGCTAACCTGTCTCTTATATTAAGGGTCTCTTATATAGCCTAAGGATATGTCATCCATGTGTTAGTCCTGGAAAATCTTTCTACTCCTATGCCCAAAATATGGTCTAAAAGGCACCTAAGGCCTTGTGCCCATGGCTGTAACACAGTGCCCATAGTCCTACACGGTACCACCATGTGCAGATCAGCTCCAAGCTATTAATGACGGCCTGTCAATTCTCCTGACATGTCTGTATACAGTATGCAATGAAACCAGAATTCTGGAGATCTTTGTGTTGTGCCGTTCCTCCGTTATTCATACTACGTTTACAACCACGTGAGTGTGTCCCTACTACCGCGTCAGTGCAAGAACACCCCTATCTGACAAAGAGAATGGTAACACCCACTTGCCAATTTATGCCTACATTTTTAGGAGGATTAACAGACGAATGGCACAGTGAAGAACCAGAATAGTTTTTTCATGGGGGATTCAAATGAAGTTTTTACTTCGACAAGTCAGGAGCTGTGAAAGTCCTCTTTAAGGCCCCATTCACACGACCTTATGTGTGGTCCACATCTGATCCACTTTTTTTTTGCGGATTGGGTGCGGGCACATTCATTTCAATGGGTCCCCTGTCCATACTTCCATTCCATAGCCCGTTTTGTGAACGAGGAATAGGCATTGTTACAATGGATCCGGAAAAAAAAAAACTGATGCAACACGGAAGTCACACGGATGTCATCCGTATTCTTTGCGGATCTGTGTTTTGCAGACTGCAAAATACATACGGTCGTGTGCATGAGGCCAGAGACATTGGGGGAGATTTATCAAAACTGGTATAAAGTAGAACTGGCTTAGCTGCCCATAGCAACCAATCAGATTCCACCTTCCATCTTTCAGAGCTCCTTTGGAAAATGAAAGGTGGAATCTAATTGGTTGCTATGGGCATGTTTTTTTTTTACATCAGTTTTGATAAATCTCACCCATGAATGTGATAAGTTGAAGCAGGTGTAGTGGAACCCGGCTCTTATCTGCCCAAACCATGAGAAAATCCTGACAGGGATCATATGTGACGACTAATGGCTTTATAACATCCGGAAATGTCCAATCCTATTCTAGTTTGAATCTGAGTCTTTATGCAGAAATCACTGATAACATGCTCAGGGCTCATGCACACCACTGTATGTATTTTGCGGTCTGCAAAACACGGATTTGCAAAAAATACGGATGACGGCCGTGTGCATTACGCATTTTGCGGAACGGAACAGCTGGCCCCTAATAGAACAGTCCAATCCTTGTCCGTAATGCAAGACAATAATAGGACTTGTTCTGTTTCTTTGCGGAACGGACATACGGAAACTGAATGCACACGGAGTAACTTTTTTGCGGACCCATTGAAATGAATGGTTCTGCATACGGTCCGCAAAAAAAACTGGAGCGGACACGGAAAGAAAATACGTTCTTGTGTATGAGGCCTTACTGTTTCTACCTCATTGTCTGAAGCAAGATATGTGGTCTTTGGACTCATCAGTGCAATTGGCGCGTGCCTGGAGTCATTGGACTCATCTCTGCTGATAGGCGACCTCCATATCCAAGTTTCTCAGCTTGTCTCCCATCTCCCTATATGTGCCCCCTCTGCCTGTACCCCTCAGTTCCTTCACTTTTACCCTTTAGATAAACCATCAAAGACGACAGCGATGCTGTGGCAGAAAGCAGAGCAGGTGCGTTGGTTGTGACCACAATGTGTGACCGTACCCTTAAAGGTGCCATGTTGCTGATCTAAGGGGGCCTTGCAGAATTTTCTTTCACTGAAAATCTGTTCCATTCATCAGAAATGTTTTGGCTGAAAGCACATGGATTTCTACAAGCCCCATTCAGATGAACCAAACTGATTTTCAGTCTCAGAAATTTCTGCAACAAAATCAGCAGCGTGTGCATCCGCCCTAAAACTGTACAAACCAGTAAATGCATCATGTATCAATCCAAAACCGCCTTGGTACAGACCGCCTGTGTCTGCTGTGATCATCTGCACCATTTTATATCATTTCTGCATCATAAATAGTGCCACATTCCAAAAACTAAATGACAGCTAAGGGGCAAGTCAAAGATTGCAGACTCCTTGCCACAACACTACTACCTCCTGTAACCCCGAAATCTAGCAGTACCCAGTGCCATGTACCTCAATGTGGTATTACTTGTCATGCCACCTACTGCCCATACTGGGTGACTGCCAGCTGGGTACAGACTACTTGCCGCACACTACTACCTCCTGTAACCCCGAAATCTATCAGTACCCAGTGCCATGTACCTCAATGTGGTATTACTTGTCATGCCACCTACTGCCCATACTGGGCGACTACTAGCTGGGTGTAGACTACTTGCCGCACACTACTACCTCCTATAACCCAGGAATTTATCAGTACCCAGTGCCATGTGTCTCAGTGTAGTATTACTTGTCATGCCCACATATTGCCCATACTGGGTGACTACCAGCTGGGTGTAGACTACTTACCGCACACATCTACCTCCTGTAACCCAGAAATCTATCAGTACCTACCTAGTCCCATGTGTCTCAGTGTAGTATTACTTTTCATGCCACCTACTGCCCATACTGGGTGACTGCCAGCTGGGTGCAGACTACTTACCGCACACAATACTACCTCCTGTAACCCAGGAATCTAGCAGTACCCAGTGCCATGTGTCTCAGTGTGGTATTACTTGTCATGCCACCTACTGCCCATACTGGGTGACTGCCAGCTGGGTGCAGACTACTTACCGCACACTACTACCTCCTGTAACCCAGAAATCTAGCAGTACCCAGTAGTACCAGTACCATGTGTCTCAGTGTGGTATTACTTGTCATGCCCACCTAGCTACTGCCCATACTGCCAGCAGGAGCACCCACCTGTACGGGTTAGAGTCCACCACCTCCGCACTCATCTTCTCAATCTTAGCTCTGTGGGTTTCATGCCTCCTGACCCTGTTCAGCTCCTCTTCTAGCTCCCGGACCCTGGCCCGCAGCCCCTCTACCACACTGTCAGTAGCCATGGCACTGCCAGCTGCTGCAGTCTATGGATGCTCGGAATTAGTCACTGCCGCTTAGAGACACGTCTGCAGACAGGAAGAGGAAGGATCCGTCCTGCGGGTGTTAAACTACATCTCCCAGCAGGCTTGCAGTCTGTCGGCCAGCCATGGCTTGCTGGGAGTTGTAGTTCTGTAAGAGGACTGCAGGTGGGGCAGCAATAGGTAGTGTGTGACTGATATAATGGATTTATGAGACTATGGAGCCTATATCTACTATGAGAAACTTTATTAGAAGTGGCATTACATTGCTTACACTAGGACAGACCCATTTAATGGTTTTTAATATAAGAATTTCCTAATTTCAACACGCGAACGGCAGTAGTACCCATTCCTGATACCGAAGGGGAGCCTGCCAGTTTCCAATATGGACGCTGCACCGCCTCACTACTTCCTCCTTATTTACAGAATGAAGCGTGACGTAAACACGTAATTTTTTTTATTCACAAACTTTATTGACAAACTAAAGCAAAACAAACAGTAAATGTGCGAAAGTCTAAAGGTGCCGTTACGAGACTGGACTTTACACACACGTTTGGTGCAGAGATGGTGGCGATGGAAGCAGACACCAGCGCCGTCAGAGACCAGCACAAGTTTGACGAGCACAAATTAAATGACTACCTATCCAGCCACCTGCCAGGCTTCAGCAGCCCCGGTGACGTCCTGACCGTCAGGCAGTACAGGTGAGAGGCCAGGCTTGGTATACCTCTGGGCTTGTCACTTGAAATTGCAATGCCAGTGTGATTAGATTTTGACTGCAGAAATTGCAAATAATAAAAAAAAAATATATTATAATTTTGAAACTTTTGGTTTGGCAGTTTACCTGTAGTACTATATAAAGCATAGAAGTAACGCTCCAACAAGAGTAAAGTCATGAGTACGGTATATATGACATAAGTGCCTGTTAGCTAGGGGTCACACCTGTGGGATCTGCAGTTATTGGGGAAATTGGGGTCCCCTGAACCTCAAAATGTCAGCAAAGCTGACAGTCAGATCCAGGAGGAGAGTAGATTAGGAAGTGTCTCTCTATTGGAGTCACAGAAAGAGCCAAAATCACACTTGCACAGCCTCCGCCACATCGCATGCAGAATAGTAGCCAGGATGCTCCACAGGACGCTGACACTGGTTGGAATACCCCTTTAAGTGTGAGTTCACAGCTGCGTTCTGGATTCCGTTATGGCTTTCCGTTATAAAATGGTTATAACGGAATCCATAAGATGGAAGTCAAAACGGAAGCCTTAAAGAGGCATTCCATTTTGATCCGTCTTAAAAGAAGTCTATGGGGAATCATAGCGGGTCCGTCTGGGTCCTGTTATGCAAGACGCAAAACAAAGTCCTGTTGCCAGGACTTTTTTCTCCTTTCTGCATAACGGAAACCAGACGGATCCGCTATGATTCCCCATAGACTTCTATTAAGACGGAATGCCTCTTAAAGGCTACCGTTTTGCATTCCGTCATAATACAAGTCTATGGGCAGCATAACGGATCCGTCCTTCCGTCTTATGGATTCCGTTATTTTCCGTTATAACCGGAAAGCCAGAACGCAGATGTGAACTTTCCCCCCCTAAATCTGTCAGCACCATATGCCGTCCACGCTGAGCAGTATAAGCTAGTGACACACACGGATTTCGGTATTGTATGTGCCTGATGTGCAGCACACGGTGACAAAGCATAATTTCATCATTACTGTACGGTTGGCCATTAAGTATCTATAAATCAATTATAAAGGGTCAAAAGAATGACAAAGTACACAGCTGTGGACTCCTGGAATCACAAAGGTCTCTCACCTTATTCGGGAAATAATGAGTGTCGTAATGAGTTCTGCTCACTTGCTTATCATGATATCACTGAAAAAAAGCAGCCCCTAAAATAAAACTTTTACTGGATACAATTAAAAACGAGATACATAGAACCCCAAAAAAGACACACATTTGTGTATACAATACATCAACAACACAAATAGATATCCTGTGCCCACACAACTGTATAATGACATAGTGTACGCACAATTACTCAGAAGTTAGCAAGGGCAATAGGATAAAAATCATCTGCATATGATATTTAGCGTTATGTTGCAGAAGACCATGGTTGTGACCATAACTCACGGTTAGTTGATACCAGTCATTAGGTGCCAGGCAGTCTTCAGGGGTAGCAACCAAATAATGGGGTGGGGAAGATGTTTAATCCCTAGTGTGATCCTATAGGTATCCCTGCCTAAAAGCATAGCACCCGCCCCGAAAGGGGTGACCCCACTTATCGGTGGCTAAACCCTGACAAGCCCTGGATGTCCCTGCTTATATCTTCTCCTCCCGACGCGTTTCCCCAGGTGGCGGTAACCACTTGGTTCATCAGGGGAAAGAAACGCAGCGAGTATGAGATGAACAGATGCTGCCAGTTCCTGAATCCAAAGATTTAATGGTAGATACACAATATATGTGGACACCATTAGGAACGGTGCCTCTTTAAAGGCTCAGGGTAATGTGGGCTTCTGACGTCACTTTACCACACTTCCGGTAATCTGATAAACACATGATTTTACAAATTAGTAAATCAACTGTTAATAGGGACAAATTAAATACAACAATGCACCCCAGTTTTGTAATCCATAACTCCATCTACTCTGCTATACTTCTAGATCGCACAGAGAAATAAGCCATGGGTAATCCGGTGTGAGGACCAGTGAAGTGCATTGGTGGAACGCAAGACCGGTGACACACATTGGCGTTCCAAAAACCGGAAGTTCCTTGCTAGATGAGCAGAGGTAGCATGGTCTGGGAGCGCACACTGCGCATGAATCATCACCACGTTAGGCTACTTTCACACTGGCGTTTCTGGGTCCGTTTGTGAGATCTGTTTCAAGGCTCTCACAAGCGGCCCAAAACGGATCAGTTCAGCCCCAATGCATTCTGAATGGATAAGGATCCGCTCAGAATGCATCAGTTTGGCTCCGTTCAGCCTCCATTCTGCTCTGGAGGCGGACACCAAAACGCTGCTTGCAGCGTTTTAATGTCCGCCTGACGATGCAGAGCCAAACGGATCCGTCCTGACTTACAATGTAAGTCAATGGGGACGGATCCGTTTTCACTGACACAATATGGTGCAATTGAAAACGGATCCGCCTACCATTGACTTTCAGTGTAAGTAAAAACGGATCCGTTTGCATTATCATGAAATTTTTTATTTTTGTTCATGGTAATGCAAACGGATCCGTTCTGAACTGATACAAGCTTTTGCATTATAGGTGCGGATCCGTCTGTGCAGATACCAGACAGATCCGCACCTAACGCAGGTGTGAAAGTAGCCTTAGAGTACGAAAAATACAGCTAGAATCGTACTCAATATATAAGGTACCCCTCTGAGCCATATGCGGTGCTACTATTAGGGGAATAAATCAGAAGACAACCAATATAAACCTGGCCAGTATTTTAAACAAAGATTATATACTGTATAAGCCCAGGGTGTCATTCAGATAGTTGTGTACGGAAGCGCGCCATTCTTGGCCATGATTGATATGCAGGGTTCCTAGCCCATACATTTACTTGGGTCCCATTTTTTACGGAGATCAGATATGTATCACACAGAACAAAAAAACAGCAGAATAGCTACACGAAGCACGAGAAGGAGATCTGTTCATTAAGACCCAGAGGACCCACGGTTCTAAGGCGGTGAATCCACTGGGCCTCCTTACACAGAATCCTTTTGTCCCAGTCCCCACCTCTTGGCGATTTACGCAACACTTCGATCACCTAAAATCGCAAGACTCTAAAATTACCAGAATGACACTCCAAGACATGTCTTGCTATCGGCTTGTCTCTCCGATTTTTTTTTTTTTTTTATTTATTTTTTTTTTTATGTCACCAATGTGGTCCCCCCCACCCTCCGAAGTAGTTGTCTCTTAGTTTTTTCAACATAACTTAGTGGACATGGAGAAGTATACAACACCTTGAGTTCTACAGTTTGCAAGGTCTCTCATAAGATAGGTTTTACTAGTAGAGAGACTCTGGAAACTTGTGGATTTCCAAATAAGGGGACAACAAATACAGTCCTGTCCACACCTGAAGGTACCGCAGGGTTTTCTACTAAGCCACATGTCCTTCTGAGAGGGTGCTTTGTAATGACTATGTACTAGTCGGTCCCTGAGGGACCTACCCCTCCTATACGTAATAAGTGGCCTGGGAGGGATACACTCCTCCAGGTCTGGGTCAGATAGTAAAATACCCCAGTGTCGTCTTAGAATACCCTGAACTTTCTGGTTCTGGGCGTCATAGGTGCCAACAATTCTCATAGTGTTATTAGTGACAACAGCGTCTGTCTGTGGGATATGAAGAGAATCATTGAACACCTCCCTAAGTATTTCAACGGGATATCCTCTTTAAATAAACCTATCTCGCATATCTCCTGCTTGAGTCCAAAATGATTCATTAAATGAACAGTTTCTTTGAGTTTTCAAATATTGTCTCTTGGGGATGCCCCTTTCACCGCAACAAGCTATTAGTAGATGTTGGTTTTCGATACGTGGTGGTATGTAGTTCACCATTGGTCTTAGAAATCCGGATATCAAGAAATGCGATAATTTGTCGTTCTATCTCGTATGTAAATCTAAGGCCAATGGTATTGATATTTAAGCATTGAACAAAGCCTTTAAACAGTTCAATGTCACCATCCCACAGAATCAGGATGTCATCTATGTAGCGACCCCAAAAGACAACATGAGACGTGAATTCATCAAGGTCAAAGACCATGGTATCCTCCCACCAGCCCAGGAGCAAATTGGCATAACTGGGGGCACAGGGGCTCCCCATTGCCGTGCCCTTGCGCCGGTGGTAGTAGCGGGACTCAAACAAGAAATAGTTTTGCGTAAGCACAAATCGTAACACGGTAAGAACAAACTTGTTATGTGCTTGGAAATGAGTGCCCCTAGATTTTAGGAAATGTTCCACAGCCTGAAGGCCACTCTCATGCGGGATGCTAGTGTAAAGTGCTTCCACATCTATGGAGGCTAAAAACACCTTCTCATCTGCCCTGATGTTATAAATTTTTAGCATTAAAAAATTGCAAAAAATGTATAACATCATGGCATTCTCTTCATAGAGACAGGCAATCTTTGCTTATCCCACAGACAGACCCTGTTGTCACTAATAACACTATGAGAATTGTTGGCACCTACGACGCCCAGAACCAGAAAGTTCAGGGTATTCTAAGACTATTGAAGAAATAGAGATGGGCACTCTAATATCCGGAACCACCGGGTGATAAATTTAATATTTTAATAAAATTGATATCAATAACATAAATAATCACAATATCATAAACACAATATCATAAAATACAGATAATAAAAATAGGACTAATAGCCAAATGTATTCAATCTATATATATATATATATATATATATATATATATATATATATATATATATATATATATATAATAGTCACTAAAGACAGAATTGAGGTAGATAGGGTTAATAATAAGCTGCCTGTGAGACAAACTCCGATTGCAATAGTTAAATACGTCGGGTGAGTATTCAGTGAGTGTTCAGTGAGCACCTGCAGATGCTCATCACCAAGTGAAGTGTTACATAAAAGGAAAATTTATAAACGTGACAGGTCTTTCAAATGAAGTGTAATCCAAACAGCAAAAAAAAATATATGAATAGAAAAATAAACGTTGGTGATCACTTGCAAATCGTGCAAAGAAAAATATCAATTTATACTGTGAAGTGTTCCTTTGTTTCAAAATAGAAAATAATCAGGGTGTATATACTACCCGCATTCAAGAGGAGTTTTATAGTGGCAGTTCCACGACTCTAGCAAATGTCTCCTAATACAAATATTTGCTCCAATAATAATCACTTTCCACGGATTTGGGCAAATACAAAGGTTTTAGCAGTCACTCCTGTTTAAAGTGGTACTCACGCTTAATACTGTGGTTCAGTCTGTAGCGTGGCTGCAAGAAAGGCTCATGTATAGAATGAAGAGGTACCTTGCTGGTATACCTGACTGATATACCTGGACTCTATGGTCCGCTTCCACTGTTAATCGCAGTTGTCCAGAGCTGTCCGTAGTCCACAGGTCTCGCTCTGTTTAAATCATAGACAGAGTTCCGGTCAGTCTGCAATGGGCGTTTTACCCTGCTCCGGATCGCTGGTTTAATTGTTCCAGCTGATTTTTCTGCTGTCCTTAAGTTACCAGACTGTGGCCAGTAGATCTGGTATTTATTCGGTTGAAGCGCTTATCCTAGGTGACAATATCGTTCTGCCGGTTTTCTGCCAGGATTAATTTCTTATCCGTCCACGCCAGACGCGTTTCAAAGGTTACTACCTTCTTCCTCAGTGGGCCACTGAGGAAGAAGGTAGTAACCTTTGAAACGCGTCTGGCGTGGACGGATAAGAAATTAATCCTGGCAGAAAACCGGCAGAACGATATTGTCACCTAGGATAAGCGCTTCAACCGAATAAATACCAGATCTACTGGCCACAGTCTGGTAACTTAAGGACAGCAGAAAAATCAGCTGGAACAATTAAACCAGCGATCCGGAGCAGGGTAAAACGCCCATTGCAGACTGACCGGAACTCTGTCTATGATTTAAACAGAGCGAGACCTGTGGACTACGGACAGCTCTGGACAACTGCGATTAACAGTGGAAGCGGACCATAGAGTCCAGGTATATCAGTCAGGTATACCAGCAAGGTACCTCTTCATTCTATACATGAGCCTTTCTTGCAGCCACGCTACAGACTGAACCACAGTATTAAGCGTGAGTACCACTTTAAACAGGAGTGACTGCTAAAACCTTTGTATTTGCCCAAATCCGTGGAAAGTGATTATTATTGGAGCAAATATTTGTATTAGGAGACATTTGCTAGAGTCGTGGAACTGCCACTATAAAACTCCTCTTGAATGCGGGTAGTATATACACCCTGATTATTTTCTATTTTGAAACAAAGGAACACTTCACAGTATAAATTGATATTTTTCTTTGCACGATTTGCAAGTGATCACCAACGTTTATTTTTCTATTCATATATTTTTTTTTGCTGTTTGGATTACACTTCATTTGAAAGACCTGTCACGTTTATAAATTTTCCTTTTATGTAACACTTCACTTGGTGATGAGCATCTGCAGGTGCTCACTGAACACTCACTGAATACTCACCCGACGTATTTAACTATTGCAATCGGAGTTTGTCTCACAGGCAGCTTATTATTAACCCTATCTACCTCAATTCTGTCTTTAGTGACTATTATATATATATATATATATATATATATATATATATATATATATATATATATATATATATAGATTGAATACATTTGGCTATTAGTCCTATTTTTATTATCTGTATTTTATGATATTGTGTTTATGATATTGTGATTATTTATGTTATTGATATCAATTTTATTAAAATATTAAATTTATCACCCGGTGGTTCCGGATATTAGAGTGCCCATCTCTATTTCTTCAATATTATTCGGTGCTTTGAGTGCGACATCAGATAGGTGCACCTGCCCATCCCAAATCAGGAGGCAGAGCCGTCCTTTATCTGGTTTATATTCTAAGACTATACTGGGGTATTTTACTATCTGACCCGGACCTGGGGGACTGTATCCCTCCTAGGCCACTTATTACGTATAGGAAGGGTAGGTCCCTCAGGGACCGACTAGTACAGGGTTGGCTAACATGAGGCTTTCCAGCTGTTGCAAAACTACAACTCCCAGCATGCCCAGGCTACCTACAGTTATCAGCCTACAGCAGGGCATGGTGGGAGTTGTAGTTTTGCTACAGCTGGAGAGCCTCAGGTTGGCCATGCCTGGATAAGTACATAGTCATTACAAAGCACCCTCTCAGACGGACATGTGGCTTAGTAGAAAACCCTGCGGTACCTTCAGGTGTGGACAGGACTGTATTTGTTGTCCCCTTATTTGGAAATCCACAAGTTTCCAGAGTCTCTCTACTAGTAAAACCTATCTTATGAGAGACTTTGCAAACTGTAGAACTCAAGGTGTTGTATACTTGTCTATGTCCACTAACTTATGTTGGAAAAACTAAGAGAGAACTACGTCGGAGGGTGGGGGACCACATTGGTGACATAAAAAATCGGAGAGACAAGCCGATAGCAAGACATGTCTTGGAGTATCATTCCGGTAATTTTAGAGTCTTGCGATTTCAGGTGATCGAGGTGTTGCGTAAATCGCCAAGAGGTGGGGACTGGGACAAAAGTATTCTGTGTAAGGAGGCCCAGTGGATTCACCGCCTTAGAACCGTGGGTCCTCTGGGTCTCAATGAACAGATCTCCTTCTCGTGCTTCGTGTAGCTATTCTGCTTTTTTTTTTGTTCTGTGTTATACATATCTGATTTCCGTGAAAAATGGGACCCAAGTAAGTGTATGGGCTTGGAACCCTACATACCCATCATGGACAAGAATGGCGCGCTTCCGTACACAATTATCTGAATGACACCCTGGGCTTATACAGTATATAATCTTTGTTTAAAATACTGCCCAGGTTTATATTGGTTGTCTTCTGATTTATTCCCCTAATAGTAGCACCGCATATGGCTCAGAGGGGTACCTTAGGTATCGATTACGATTCTAGCTGTATTTTTCGTGCTCTAACATGGTGAGGATTCATGCGCAGTGTGCGCTCCGAGACCAGGCTACCTCTGCTTATCTAGCAAGGAACTTCCGGTTTTTGGAACGCCCATGTGTGTCACCGGTCTTGCGTTCCACCAATGCACTTCACTGGTCCTCACACCGGATTACCCATGGCTTATTTCTCAGTGCGATCTAGAAGTATAACAGAGTGGAGTTATGGATTACAAAACTGGGGGGCATTGTTGTAACTTGTATTTAATTTGTCCCTATTAACAGTTGTATTTACTAATTCGTAATACCATGTGTTTATCATATTACCGGAAGTTGGGTAAAGTGACGTCAGATGCCCACAATACCCAGAGCCTTTAAAGAGGCACCATTCCTAATGGAGGTGCGCTCTTTTTTTATCCTGGTGCCCACATATATTGTGTATCTACCATCAGATGTTTGGATTCAGGAACTGGCAGCATCTGTTCATCTCATACTCGCTGCAAGTTTCTTTTCCCTCATGAACCACATGGTTACCGCCACTTGGGGAAACGCGTCGGGAGGAGAAGATATTAGCAGGGACATCCAGGGCTTGTCAGGGTTTAGCCACCAATAAGTGGGGTCACCCCTTTCGGGGCGGGTGCTACGCTTTTAGGCAGGGATACCTATAGGATCACACTAGGGATTAAACATCTTCCCCACCCCATTATTTGGTTGCTACCCCTGAAGACTGCCTGGCACCTAATGACTGGTATCAACTAACCGTGAGTTATGGTCACAACCATGGTCTTCTGCAACATAACGCTAAATATCATATGCAGATGATTTTTATCCTATTGCCCTTGCTAACTTCTGAGTAATTGTGCGTACACTATGTCATTATACAGTTGTGTGGGCACAGGATATCTATTTGTGTTGTTGATGTATTGTGTACACAAATGTGTGTCTTTTTTGGGGTTCTATGTATCTCGTTTTTAATTGTATCCAGTAAAAGTTTTATTTTAGGGGCTGCTTTTTTTCAGTGATATCATGATAAGCAAGTGAGCAGAACTCATCACGACACTCATTATTTCCCGAATAAGGTGAGAGACCTTTGTGATTCCAGGAGTCCACAGCTGTGTACTTTGTCATTCTTTTTACCCTTTATAATTGATTTATAGATACTTAATGGCCAACCGTACAGTAATTATGAAATTATGCTTTGTCACCGTGTGCTGCAGTAACGAAAACGACACATCAGGCACATACAATACCAAAATCCGTGTGTGTCACTAGTAGTGTTGAGCGAACTTGTTTTTAAAGTTCGGCGTCTAAAGTTCGGGTTATCGAAGAATCCCGTAATGGATTCTAAATTCCGTTATGGTCCGTGGTAGCGATGTGGCGGAGGCTGTGCAAGTGTGATTTTGGCTCTTTCTGTGACTCCAATAGACTAGAGAGACACTTCCTAATCTACTCTCCTCCTGGATCTGACTGTCAGCTTTGCTTACATTTTGAGGTTCAGGGGACAACCAATTTTCCCAATAACTGCAGATCCCACAGGTGTGACCCCTAGCTAACAGGCACTTATGTCATATATACTCTTCATCCTAGGGATTAAACATCTTCCCTACCCCATTTGTTGGTTGCTACCCCTGAAGACTGCCTGGCACCTAATGACTGGTATCAACTAACTAGGGTTGTTGCGGATATCGAAATTTCGATACCCAATCAATATTTTTGTCCCGGTATCGATACGATACCGGGATTTCCATTTTTTTCGATACTGGGCTGGACAGCAGCACAGGGGAGAAGGAAGCAGTGTCTCCCTCCCCCTGTGCTGCCGTTGCCACCAATGAATGGAGAGAGGGGCGGAGGGGCCGGCGCACTACGCAACCAATGATAAGACTTTTCCTACACACAGCGGCGCCCAGAGATGTCCCTGCATTTACCATTATTCCTGGGCGCCGCTCCGTTCGCCTGCTGTGCCCCATTACTGTCGCCTGTTCCATATGCTAATTTACTATCGGAGCAATGGGGAGGAGTCCATCAGCTTCTCTAGTGGGCGTTCCTTCTCCCTGCGCTGCACTGAGAATGGGCAGCGCTACAGCCAGGGAGAAGGAACGGCCACTAGAGAAGCTGATGTCTCCTCCCCATTGCTCCGATAGTAATTAGCATATGGAGCAGGAGACCGTAATGGGGCACAGCGGGCAAACAGAGCCGCACACAGGAATAATAGTAAGTGCTGGGACATCTCTGGGCGCCGCTCCATGTAGCCTAATACTTAAAGTCTGGACCCAGGAAAAGTAGTCTTTAACACATAATACAGGAGGCGGTTGCCGGCAGCAGAATCGCATTGCCGGCACCCTGCCCCTGACAGGGAGCTGTGATCAGCGGCACCTGAGGGGTTCACTGCCGCTGATCTGCCAGTACCCACCTCCTGTATTAAGGGGTAATTTTCATTGGTGGCACAGTGCGCCCGCCCCTCTCAACCCCCCAGTATTAAAATCATTGGTGGCAGTGGCCACAGGGTACTCTCCCCTCCCCCTCATTGGTGGCAGTGGCAGCTTCTGATCGGAGCCCCAGCTGTGTAAGCCTGGGGCTCCGATCAGTTACCATGGCAGCCAGGACGCTACTGAAGCCCTGGCTGCCATGGTAACATCCCTGATGCTGTGTGCACAGAGCAGCAGGGACAGTGTGAAGTCCTATTAAAAAAAAAATCCCAGGTTCTAGCCCCTAAGGGGGTAAATAGTTATTAAATAAATAGTGTAAAAAAAACACCAAAATATTAAGTATGAATCACCCCCTTTCCCAATTTCACATATAAAATGTATAAACAATAAATAAACATATCACATATTGCCACGTCAGAAAATTCCAAACTATTAAAATATAAAAAAAAATCTATGCGGTGAACGCCGGAACAGAAAAAATAAATAAAAACTGCACGATTGGCCATTTTTTAAAATGTGGAATGCACGTGGCTTTTTTGGTTTATTTTTTTGCGTGGTATCGAATGGTATCGAGTATCGCAATACTTTTTTATGGTATCAAAACTGAATCAAAAATTTGGTATCGCAACAACTCTACAACTAACGTGAGTTATGGTCACAACCATGGTCTTCTGCAACATAACGTTAAATATCCTATGCAGATGATTTTTATCCTGTTGCCCTTGCTAAGTTCTGAGTAATTGTGCTTGCACTATATAATTATACAGTTGTGTGGGCATAGGATATACCGTATTTTTCGCTTTATAAGACGCACCTGTTTATAAGACGCACCTAGGTTTTTGAGGAGGAAAATGAGAAAATAAATATTTTTAACCAAAAGGTGTGCTTTTGGTGGGTTTTGAACTAATGGTGGTCTGTGGATGACACTATTATGGGTGATCTGTGGATGACACTTCTATGGAGGGGATCTGTGGATGACGCACTGTTATGAGGGATCTATGGATGACACTTATGTGATTATACCATCATCCTAGAGAATACACTGATGTACTGTAGGTACTGTACATTGGTGTATTCTCAAGGATGAGGGGAGTTATAGTCAGATTAAATAGAAACACTATCCAGGGACTGTTCTGTAATTGGCATGTGTTTATATTAAATATGACTATAACCCCCCCTCATCCATAGGAATCCACTCATATACTGCAGCACATGCGTGGATTCCTATGGATGAGGGGGGTTATAGTCATATTTAATATAAACACATGACAATTACAGAACAGTCCCTGGACAGTGCTTATATTAAATATGACTATAACCCCCCTCATCCATAGGAATCCACTCATATACTGCAGTATCTGGGTGGATACCTATGGATGAGGGGGGAGGGGGGAAGGGGGGGTTTGTAGTCATAGATGACACATTTGCAGTCATTTTTATATTGCCCTGAGCTCCACTCACCCGGGGACTGGGTACACAAAACCGCTCTACACAGCAGGAGCAGAGCTGGTACAGCGGGAAATTGGAAGGAAGCTGATGGAGGTGAGGGCAGCACCACTGCGCTCACCACTAATCAGCAGGACTAAAGAAGTGCGGGCTGACGGCAGCAGAGCACATTCATTGAAGCTGCCAGCCCGCCCAACGGTTTACTGTATAATCTCTAACTTCATTCACCTTCTCCTGGTACGGAGATTTCAGAGACTTCCACTTGTGTTTTACCTCTTCTACCTCTTGAATCAGTAACTCTGGGCTTGTCTCCTCCGTTTTGACAATGTCTGCTTGAATTCAGGAAGGAAGCTCAGGACTTGCAGCTGGCTGCACAGCATCTTCTGCTTTCTGCGTCGCTCCATGGAATCATCCACCAGGACTTTGGCTGGGATCTCGCCATCACCTTCTTCTTTACACCGCACGTCCAGACAAGTAGTTCGGGAGCAGGAAGCAGTGACAGGATGGCGGAGGGCTTTTGGATTCCCTCTCTAACCGCCCTTGTCTGGAGTCTGGACGTGCGGCGTAAAGAAGGTGATGCGAGATTCCAGCCAGTCCTGGTGGATGATTTCATGGAGCGACGCAGAAAGCATTAGCTGCTGTGCAGCCAGCTGCAAGTTCTGCACTTCTTTCCTGAATTCATACAAGAAGCGGACATTGTCAAAAGGGAGGAGACAAGCCCAGAGTTACTGATTCAAGAGGTAAAACAGAAGTGGAAGTCTCTGAAATCTCCGTACCAGGAGAAAATTCAGTTCGGTTTACTATATTAGCGGGCGGGCTGGCTGGCAGCAGCGGAGCACAATAAGTGAAGCTGCCAGCCCGACAATCCCTGGTGCAGTCTTGTTAAGGAAGCGCGGGCTAGCGGCAGAAACCTTTAGTGAAGCCGCCAGCCCGCCCAACAGTTTAATGATAGGCTCAGGAGTTGTTAGTGAGAGCTCCTGAGCCACCTAATTTTAGTTCTATTCGTTTTATAAGACGCAGTGACTTTTCCCCTCCACTTTGGAGGGGAAAAAAGTGCGTCTTATAAAACGAAAAATACGGTATATATTTTTGTTATGTATTGTATACACAAATGTGTGTCTTTTTTGGGTGTTCTATGTATCTCGTTTTTAATTGTATCCAGTAAAAGTTATATTTTAGAGGCTTGTTTTCAGTGATATCTTGTTTATGTCCCTTATTGGGAGTTTATTCCTAAATTTTGTGAGTCACTTGCTTATCATCCAGCATTGGGAGATTATGTCAGGCTTCTCTTTTCCGCACCAGTCTTCTCTTGTCAACATACTCTCCCCACGTTGGAGGAGTGACAAATACTTGTGTCGCTCCGCCAGTGCAGGGAAAATGTAAGGGTTAAAAAAAAAAAACTATTTTTGATCCCCAACTTAAAAAAACCAATTTAAAGGGATTCTGTCACCTCTTTTTAGCCTATAGAGTTGCGGACATGCACAGCTAGATCGCCGCTAGCATGTCCGCAATATACCTGTCCCATATCTCTGAGTGGTTTTATTTAGTGTAAAAATTGATTTTATATATATGTAAAGCAGCCTGGTAAGGAGCCCAAGGGGCTGCACTAACTATTCTGGGGCCCAGCTACGCCCCCCTGTGAAGTCAGATCGCCGTAATCTCGCATTGTCACGCCAGTTGTCCTGGCTATCCAGCCCTGACTTTTGAGTGTTCTTCTCTTTCTGGCAGCCATGGCCAGGCATGGCGTTTTGGGTTTTGCCTTCTGGCACCCCTACTTCTTTGCCCCAGTGGGAGACGGGATCTGCCACAACTGCAGTTCTGTGGTCCTTGATATCCTGATGTGCCTTCATTTTCAGGCGGTCTCCTTCCAATCAGTATTCCACAGAGTGGTTTCTTTCTGCACTGCTCCTTCGCACGCTGCCTATTGCCAGTTTTCTTAGACTTCTTTTTTCTTTCTTCTCATCCCATGTTGTAACAGTTGATGACTCTAGGGTGGTTTATTCCTGTGGTTCTGATCCTCTGGTATCAATTTCCTTCTGAGTATCCTGGACCGAGGCTATGTCTCCCCTTTCCTACATCTTCCGCCGTCGCTCTGTTTGTTATGGTGACTGACTTGTCTTCTTGCTTGTCTGTCTTATGGATTTTCTGTGCTGCTATCCACTCCTGATGTCTCCTAAGCCCAGGCTTAGTTTCCCTGGGTATCTTGAGTATTAAACACTTTCTCTGGATGGCCTTTCTGTTACATGTTCTTCCTGTCCTATTCAGGATTTACTGTGCATCCTTCTCCCGCGTTTCTATGCTCGACCTTTATTCTGGTCTTTTGTTCCCTCCCCATGGTACTGCTCTGGAACGTCTCATGGTCTTCTGTCTCCCCCAGTAATACGAGCGAGAAACTAGGATTTTTTTTTTGTGCTTTCCAGTAAAAACCTTTTCCCGCTGAGTTAATTGGGGAACACAGCTCCTATTCAGTAAGTGCATTGCTGGATCTTCCTGATGGGTCCCACCTGTTCTTGGTTCTGACCCATCTTCCGCTCTCTTTGTTCCTATTGTTTTCTGTTGGCTTCTTCTAGCTGCTCCTACTGCTTTCGTACAAACTGATTGAGCTCAATGTCTGCAGGGGGGTTATAGCTGAGAGGAGGCGCTAACACTTTAGCTTAGTGTCACCTCCTAGGGGCAGAAACTATACCCATGGTCTTCTGTGTCCCCCAATGAACTCGGCGAGAAAAGTATTTTACAAGTAAGCACAAAAAAATCCTATTTTTCTTTTGCTGATCTGGGACTCTATTTCAGAGTTATGATACTTTTTTCTTATATGCAAATTAGTCCTTTTTGGTGCAATAAGGACATCCCCATTGTTGCGCCTTTCCTTTCTGTGGCCAGCCTCTCCCTCACTGCTTTGATTGACAGGGCCAGGCAGAGACAAAGCAGCCAGGGAGGAGCTGGCCACAGAGACAAATGGAGCTTGGGTGCAACAAGAGCAAAGGTAATGCCTTCATTGCACCAAAAGCCTAATTTGCATATTAAGAAAAATATAACTAGAGAATAGAGCCTCAGATCAACTAAAGAAAATGAGTGTTTTAATCAAGTGATCCACAGCTATGTGTCTGTGTAAACAGTTGGATAGGGAGGTCACTGGTCACAGATTCCCTTTAAGGGTAGACACATTTGTACGTCGTTTTTTCTATTATTGAAATGGTAGGTAATACATAAAAGCTGATTTCATAATTAAAGACTAACCATGCAAGGTGGGCATGCAGTACATGGTTCCAACAACCATGAATAAAATGCACAGATCCAGTTTTGCTTCCTATGTCCACTGTAGTTGTTCATACACGTTCACACAGTGTGCAGTCTGAAATTCAGTATAAACCATTCCTGTCTTCCAAATAAGAGGACTGTTCTCTGTAGTCTAACTTGTTTATTGGCAAAACAGGAGTATTGATGTGTGGTGAAACTATAAGAATACAAATAACTTGTATAAGTATAAAGCATACAAGATGGCATGTACAGCAGGAAGCATAGAACAGCATGTACTACAACATAACATTAACTCTGAGCATATGTCCCAAAATGGCTGCCTGTACATAGGATTGCATAGCTAACATCTAACAGCTACAACATGTTCACAGAGTAATACTACCGCTAACTAAACATCACTGCATAACATAATATCCCTGAGACAAAGTGGAACTCTGCTTTGACTACTGTGGCAGCCGCTTCTTTCTCTGCGGCGAGTTTTTCCAGTGACACTTGCAGGAGTTCTCCTTTTCTAGTAACACTCTCTCTCTCTTTCCTTTGACGCTTGCAGGCATGCTGTCTCTTCTTCCAGTGACACTTGCAGGTGTACTCTCTCCTTTTCTAGTAACGCTCTCTCTCTCTTTCCTTTTGACGCTTGCAGGCATGCTGGCTCTTCTTCCAGTGATGCTTGCAGGTGTGCTCTTTCTGTTTCTTGATCTGTTTCTGCTTGCCTTAGCTTTAGTTGCATCTCTTGTGCGGTAAAGGAAGACCTTACTTTTGCCGCTTCAGCTTCTGTACACGCAAGAGCAGACTTTTCTAATATTGAGAATTTGCTAGAGCAGCGTGCTCGTGACCTGGTCCTGTATGACGATGCCTGGCTAGTGCACATTGTGTGCCTGTTTGCTGGCTGCTTAATGTCTCTGTGCGGACTCGGGCTATGTAGAAACGGACTTCAGCGTGGTCTGGATCGTGTTACACTTGCTGGGGGCTGCCCTCTTACTACTTGTGACTGTATGGCCACCTCAAATCTTATACGCAGGACCGCGTGTGTGATGGCGGCTCCGTATAGTCAGATCCACTATCGCTGGTGACTAGCATCTGTTATACTGTTCTGTCTTCATACACATTCACACAGTGTGCAGTCTGAAATTCAGTATAAACCATTCCTGTCTTCTAAATAAGAGGACTGTTCTCTGTAGTCTAACTTGTTTATTGGCAAAACAGGAGTATTGATGTGTGGTGAAAATATAAGAATACGAATAACTTGTATAAGTATAAAGCATACAAGATAGCATGTACAGCAGGAAGCATAGAACAGCATGTACTACAACATAACATTTAACTCTGAGGCTTAAAATGTCTGCCTGTACATAGGATTGCATAGCTAACATCTAACAGCTACAACATGTTCCCAGAGTAATACTACAGCTAACTAAACATCACTGCATAACATATCCCTGAGACAAGGTAGATCTCACTCACCAGATATACTTGCACAAAGATGGTGGAGTTTAAGAAGGAGAGCTGCATGGAACAGCTGTGCTGTCTGTAAAATGGGACTGGGATTCCCTTTCCCACAATGCCTTGCACTACCCACAATGCTTAGCATCTCCCAACAATACAATAATCTTTATTTACAGGAAACACAAGTGTAATACATTTTTACCACCGCTAGATGGTGCTGTTACCTAACTAATAACAGGAATAGCAAACTAAAAGCAGAATTGATCTACTGAAATGAATCTCCCCGTGCTGGAGGCAGAACAGTAGTGATAGATTTCTTATAAAAGAACTGCTCTGTCATATAGGCACTTCGACTCCCAGCTTGTACATTGAATGCAGAGTTTTATCTAATAAAGTAACACAATTTCTCCATAAATGAAATGATAAAATAAGATTGTGATTATTGTCATTTTAGATCTGGACAATCCAACCCTACATTCTTCCTTCTGAAGGGTCAGAAAAAGTTTGTTCTAAGAAAGAAGCCACATGGTCCGCTGCTTCCAGGAGCTCACCGGGTAAAGTGCCATTTATTACATAAAGGCCTAATATTGAAACTATTCAGCTATCAGGTGCATTTCTTTAAATGTGGTGTGTGCTGACATCTAGTGGCTGATAAGAAAAATGCAACTATTCATAAATTGTAAAGAATATATAAGTTTTGCTGTTTATACAGCGAAGTAACTATACCACATGACAAGAAGGGAGGACTATATATTAATATTAATTGGCCATTATTATATATTTATACATCCTGTCACATTGTACTTAAGCCAGTATTACACATATACAGTCCTGATCAAAAGTTTAAGACCACTTGAAAAATGGCAAAAGATCATATTTTACATTGTTGGATCTTAACAAGGTTCCAAGTAGAGCTTCAACATGCAACAAGAAGAAATGAGAGTGAGACAAAACATTTTTTGAACATTCAATTTAATGAAAACAACGAATAAACTGAAACAGGCTGTTTTTCAGCTGATCAAAATTTTAGGACCACATGCCTTTGAAAGGCGAAATCTGTGCAAAGATGTGGATTCATTGTCATATTCTGTCAGGTAGTCACACTTGATGGCAAAGGCAAAAAAACTCCCTTTTTGAACGTTGTCGGGTTGCTGAACTGCATAAGCAGGGTCTCTCACAGCGCGCCATCGCTGCTGAGGTGGGACGCAGTAAGGCAGTCATTTGGAATTTCTTAAATGATCCTGAGGGTTATGGAACAAAAAAGTCAAGTGGAAGAACCAAAATAATTTAATCAGCACTGAGCCGGAGAATCCAATTGGCTGTCCGTCAAGACTCCATCCTTGACCCAATTTAAGGCCCTTATTGGTGCTGACTGCAGCCCCATAACCATCAGACGGCATCTGAGACTGAAGGGCTTCAAAAACAACAGCTTTTTCCTTCAGTGGAACAATGGAGCTTCAGGAAGTGCAGGGGCGTCAAACGGCCGCTGGCTATGTCCAGATGTTGCAGAGAGCATTCCTCATGACTGAGGGCCCTCGTCTGTGTGGTAACGACTGGGTTTTTCAACAGGACAACGCTACTGTACACAATGCCCGCAGGACAAGGGACTTCTTCCAGGAGAATAACATCACTCTTTTGGCCCATCCTGCGTGTTCCCCTGATCTAAATCCAATTGAGAACCTTTGGGGATGGATGGCAAGGGAAGTTTACAAAAATGGACAACAGTTCCAGACAGTAGATGGCCTTCGTGCGGCCGTCTTCACCACTTGGAGAAATGTTCCCACTCACCTCATGGAAACGCTTGCATCAAGCATGCCAAAACAAATTTTTGAAGTGATAAACAATAATGGCGGAGCTACTCATTACTGAGTTCATATTTGGAAGTTGGATTTCTGTTTTGGGGGGGTTTAGTTTTTTTTTGATCAGCTGAAAAACAGCCTGTTTCAGTTTATTCATTGTTTTCATTAAATTGAATGCTCAAAAAATGTTTTGTCTCACTCCCATTTCTTGTTGCATGTTGAAGCTCTACTTGGAACCTTGTTAAGATCCAGCCATGCTAAATATGATTTTTTGCCATTTTTCAAGTGGTCTTAAACTTTTGATCAGGACTGTATTATAAATCCCGTGACTCACGACTATCGGAGGACGTGTCATGAATGTCCATTACAGCCCATTTTAAAGATGAACTGTGTAATCCTTCAAACATCTGCTGCTGGGTTCCTCCACATCATCTTTCAGCATTGGGGTTTTCAGGAGCATGTGGTTATTTTATTTTAGAGGGAACCTCTAACCTTAACAATCTTAAAGGGTTTATCCGAGCCTGGAAATGTTCCCCCCCCCCCCCCCCCATACACCCGGGCCCCTCACACTGATTCTACTTAATTGGCTGCCTGCTCTCTGCCTCTGCTCCTGGTCCCTGCACGGCCCCCGCTGCTTCTCCCTGTAAGCAGATGAAAACAACCAGTGTCATGGGGAAGAGGGGAGGGCTCGTCCTCGTCACCGTCTGCCATTGGCTGCTCCCCCAACATCAGATATTTTCATCCTCTCACGGGGAAAAGCAGCAAAGGCCGTGTCATGGAACAGGAGTGGCACGGTGAGCCAGGTGAGTAGAATCAATGTGAGGGTCTCTGGTATATGGGGGGCATTTCCAGGCTCAGATAACCCCTTTAACCGAAACAAATTGGTTCCAGCTCTGCTGTGTCACAACTAAACTTGTGATTAAAGTACCCTCTTGGCAGTACTTTTATTCTGCTCCTTCTCCAGACTCCTTTTCTTGTAGCATGTAACACCATCTAATAACCTCTTGTATTTTTCCTTAGATTGAAAGAGAATATGAGGTACAGAAGGCTTTATTTTCCAATGGATTTCCTGTACCAAGGCCTTTACTTTACTGCACGGACGTGACCATTATTGGTACTGAATTTTATGTGATGGATCACGTCCAGGTTAGTTTTATGTATTCCTGATTTAAATTGTACCTCCAATTATGAAAAAAAAAAAACTTGAGTTGTGCATGTGGATATAAGACACTTTGTCATTAATTTTATTAAAGAAAAAAGGCTTCTGTCTGGTTTAACCAGGCTGCATTGCTCTTTACTGCTTTTAACATGGAAGTCTGTGGAGAGTGGAGGAGGCTGCTAGATGAGAGACCCAAACGGCAGTTTCTTAGCTCGGCTACAATTAGCACTTTTGACTCTACTATATCTAGTAAGATAAGGCTCTACCACTGTTCAAAGCGAGGTGATAAGGCTAGTTTCACACTAGCTTTAAAGAGATCCAGCAGACTGATCCAGCATTGCCGGGCGTTACCTGATCCCTGCCGGCCCCATTAACTGTAATGGAGGCTGCCAAAGATCCAGCCACAACCTGGCAAATATGCAGAGAATCTCCATATCTGCTGGGTTGTCGCCAGATCTCCACCAGACCCCATTATAGTTAATGGGACAGGCGGGCATTCAGGTAGCGTCTGGCAATGCCAGATCAGTCTGCTGGATCTCTTTAACCCTTTTCGTTTTTTCGCTCCCCGCCTTCCCAGAGCCATTACTTTTTGATTTTTCTGTTCACATAGTCGTATGAGGGCTAACACCAACATTTAATATTGCATAGAATTTAGTGGGAAGTGGGGAAAAAAATTCCAAAGGTGGTGGAATTGGAAAAAAAAACTGCAATTTTGCCACAGTTTTAAGTTTATTTATTTTTATTTTTTACAGCGTTCATTATGCGGTAAAACTGACTGGTGATCAGTACGAATCCGGCGATACCACATATGTATACTTTTCCTTGCGTTTTTTTTGTTTTTTTTTGCTGTCACATTCTGACACCTATAACTTTTTTGTAGATATTTGTGTGGAGCTGTATGAGAGCTCATTTTTTGCTGGGCTATGTGTACTTTTTATTGATACCACTGTGGGGCGTTTACGGCTTTTTGATCACTTTGTATTTATTTTTTGGGAGGAGAAGCAACCAAAAAATGGAAAATCGGCCATTTTGGCCCTTTTTTTTTTTTTTTTTTTTTTTTCATTTCACCTTTTTCCGTATGGGATTAATACTTTAAAGGGACACTGACAGGCCCAATAAGCATATTTAGCTACATATATGACTGCACAGGTCTTCTAAAGTGTATTAAAATCATATAAGTATACCCCCTGTCCACCTTATAAATACAGTAAACTGATGTTTTATAACCTGGTAGAATCGTCTTCTTTCTGCCCAAGGGGCGGCGTTTCAGCTTCACTTGCGCCCAGCTAGCCGCCCCCAACCGCCGTTTTGACGCGCCGCCCAGCTCATCAATATTCACTTCGCTGGGCGGCTTCTGCTGTCCCCGACTGCTCTGAAGAGTGCCCGGCGCAGGCGCAGAACGCAGAGGCTGAAGCGGCCTCTAAGAAGCAGAGTGGACGCAGGCGCGATGTGATCCCGGCCAGTGAGGGTGCCGGGCGCATGCGCTGAAGATGAAATGTCCGATGCCCATAGCTTTGTATTGGGCATGCGCCGAATCTTGTAAAGTCGGGGACAGCAGCAGCCGCCCAGCGAAGTGAATATTGATGAGCTCGGCGGCGCTTTAAAACGGCGGTTGGGGGCGGCTGGCTGGGCAGAAGTCAAGCTGAAACGCCGCCCCTTGGGCGGAAAGAAGACGATTCTACCAGGTCTTGGACAGGGGGTATACTTATATGATTTTAATACACTTTAGAAGACCTGTGCAGTCATATATGTAGCTAAATATGCTTATTGGGCCTGTCAGTGTCCCTTTCAAATTTTGATAGTTTGAGCATTTACACACTCTGCAATACCCATGATGTGTATTTTTAATTGACCTTTTTTTTATTTTTCATTTTGGGGAAAGGGGGGTGATTGGAACTTTTTTTTTTTTTATTTATTTATTTATTTTATTTGTAAAAACTATGAATTTTTTGTTTTACACTTTTTTTTTTATAGTTCCCATAGGGAACTTTAACAATCAACCATTTGATTGCTATTATCATTATCATCCGCTTGCATTGGAGTCTATGATGATTTTACTACTTTCCTATGGAGCCCTATTACAGGGGCTGCTGCACACAAGCTCCGGCTCCTCCGATCGCCGCATGGGGGAGCCATAGTATAACCAAAAGAATGTGCTTCCGGTTTTCAGCGCGCTCAGATGACATTGTCAGGTCTGATCATGGCATCTGAGGGGTTAAATGTCTGAGATCGGCATTACCGCCAGTCACGGACATTAGCCACTGGTGTCTGCTGTAGGAAACAACAGGCACCGGGTTGCTATGGGAGCGGGCGCCATCTTTAAAGACCTGACATGTGACTTAATAGTACGTCACATGTTGGGAAGGGGTTAAAGCTAGTGTTCTTCTCATTTTTTCTATTCCCCTGTGAAGAGAAAACAGCGTCTTAACCCCTTTTAATATGTTTTCCAGCATTTGATGCAATTAGTGTCATCCTTTTTTCTATATCTCCATGTACATCAGTGATATCTGTAATAGTTGCCCTATGTGTTTTCATATTTTACTGGCTGGCTGTCTCGCTTTTTCAGGGACGTATATTCCGAGATGTCTCACTGCCAGATGTCAGGCCTGCGGAAAGATCAGCCTTGTATGTCGCCCTCACTGAAACTCTTGCCCAGCTCCATTCATTTGACATACGTACATTAAATCTTACTGGGTATGGCAAAGGGAAAGGATATTGCCAGAGGCAGGTAATGTGAATATTATTTCTAATGCCTGTAATTATCTAATTATCAAAGACAAGTTATGCTATATGTAAAAACATGGAGGCTGTTTGCAGTTATGACCTAAATCAGCAGCACAATATCTTCATGCAGCTCCACCTTAAACTTTTACTCAACCGCACAGCAGTGCCCCCATCTCTTGACTGTTGGACACTTTAAAGGGCCAGGCGTGATGACGTTTACACTGCTTGGCCCTGTCAGTTAAAGTGCAGAGGGCTTGGCAGTTGCAGAGAGCGGAGCCTCTAGGTGTAATGGTAACGGCCCCTTGCTCCTATAGGCTTATTTGCATATATTAAAACATAATTTCTCTTAGCAATGCGGGCACATATAAACATGGGACCAACTGAGATCCTTCTGCTGCCAGGTCCACATACAACAGGCCAGTCAGTGTGAAAGGTACAAATCTGCCAACAGGTGCCCTTAACCTCTTACGGACACAGGGCGTACCTGTACACCCTGATGTCCGAGTCCTTAAGGACACAGGCGTACAGGTATGCCCTGTGTATTTCCGTCGGGCGGTGATCGGAACGAGGTGCCTGCTGAAATCATTCAGCAGGCACCCTGTGACAATGCCGAGGGGGGTCCTGTGATTCCCCCCCCCCCCGTATCCGCGATCGCTGCGGATTAACCCCTTCTATGCCGCGGTGCAAATCGCGACGTAGAAGTTGTTTGTGGTTGAGGGAGCCCATCGAGTCCCCGCGCTGCTGTGGCGGGGACCCGATGGGTGAGAAGACAGCCCGATGCGGTGCAGAGGCTGCCCAATGCCTTGCACAGCATCGGGACATGCCTTCTACGGGAGCCGAGGAGATCCAGCCTCAGGCTAGGTCTCTTAGGCAACCTGTTAGTGTATGACTCAGTGTCATACACTAACAGGCAATGCATTACAATATAGATGTATTGTAATGCATTGCAGAGGGGATCAGACCCCCAAAAGTTCAAGTTCCAGAGTGGGACAGAACTAAAGTTTAAAAATTAAAAAAAGTAAAAAAAAAAAGTGTTTTTCAATAAAAAAAAATTGTTTCAAGTTAAAAAAAGGAAAAACGCCCCTTTCCCCTAATTTTATAATATATATATTTTTTTTTAAACACGCACATATTAGATATTGCCGCGTCCGTAACGACCGGCTCTATAAATATATCACATGATCCACCACGTCTGATAGACACCATAAAAAAATAAAAAATAAAAACTGTGAAAAAAAAGGCAATTTTTGTCACCTTACATCACTAAAAGTGCAACACTAAGCGATCAAAAAGGTCGCCCCCCAAAATAGTAGCACTCTAACCATCACCTCATCCCGCAAAAAATGAGCCCCTACATAGGACAATCGTCCAAAAAAAAAAAAAAAATATGGCTTTAAGATTATTGAGACACTAAAACATGATTTATTTATTTTTGTTTCAAAAATTATATAATAAAAAAGTAGACATATTGGGTATCACCGCGTCGGTAAAAACCTTCTCTATAAAAATATTACATGACCTAGCTCCTCAGGTGAACACCATAAAAAAATACAAAATAAAACAGTGTCAAAAAAGCAATTTTTTGGTCACCTTACATCACAAAAAGTGTAATACCAAGCGATCAAAAAGTCATATGCACCCTTAAATAGTACCAATCAAACCGTCATCTCATATCGAAGAAAATGAGCCCCTATATAAGACAGTCGCCCAAAAAATAAAAAAAAACTATGGCTTTCAGATTATGGAGACACAAAAAAATAATGTTTTTCAAAAATCCTTTATTATATAAAACTGAAACAAACAGCAATATTTGGTATTGTCGCGTCCATAACAACCTGCTCTATAAAAATAGCTCATGATCTAACCCAGTGATGGGCAAACTGTGGCTCTCCAGATGTTGTAAAACTACACATCCCATCATGCCCTGATGTAGGCTGATAGCTGTAGGTAGACTGGGCATACTGGGAGTTGTAGTTTTACAACAGCTGGAGAGCTGCAGTTTGCCCATCCCTGATCTAACCTGTCAGATGAACGTTGTAAATAACAAAAAATAAAAACAATGCCAAAACAGCTATTTCTTGTTACCTTGCCTCACAAAAAGTGTAATATAGAGCAACCAAAAATCATCTGTACCCTAAAATAGTACCAACCGACCTGAAACCTTATCCCATAGTTTCCAAAATGGGGTCACTTTTTTGGAGTTTCTACTCTAGGGGTGCATCAGGGGGTCTTCAAATGTGACATGGCAAGTTAAAATTATCCCAGTGAAATCTGCCCTCCAAAAACCGTATGGCATTCCTTTCCTTTTGCGCCCTGCCGTGTGCCCGTTCAGCAGTTTACGACCACATATGGGGTGTTTCTATAAACTACAGAATCAGGTCAATAAATATTGTTTAGTTTGGCTGTTAATACTTGATTTATTAGCGGGAAAAAATGATTAAAATAGAAAATCTCCCAAAAAGTGAAATTCTGAAATTTCATCTCAATTTTCCATTAATTCTTGTGGAACACCTAAAGGGTTAACGACGTTTGTAAAATCGGTTTTTACTACCTTGAGGGGTGTAGTTTCTAAAATTGGGGTCATTTTTGGGTGGTTTCTATTATGTAAGCCTCATAAAAGTGACTTCAGACCTGAACTGGTCCTGAAACAGTGGGTTTTGGAAATTTTCTGAAAAATTTCAAGATTTGCTTCTAAATTTCTAAGCCTTGTAATGTCCCCAAAAAATAAAATGGCATTCCCAAAATGATCCAAACATGAAGTAGACATATGGGGAATGTAAAGTAATAACTATTTTTGGAGTTATTGCTATGTATTATAGAAATAGAGAAATTGAAACTTGGAAAATTGCAAATTTTTCCAAATTTGGGGTAAATTTGGTATTTTGTATAAATTAAAAAAAAAAAATTTTTGACTCCATTTTACCAGTGTCATGAAGTACAATATGTGACGAAAAAACTATCTCAGAATGGCCTGGATAAGCAAAAAGCGTTTTAAAGTTATTCACACATAAAGTGACACTGGTCAGATTTGCAAAAAATGGCCTGGTCCGTAAGGTGAAAATGAGGCCGATCCTTAAGGGGTTAAATCTAAGCCTTTAACTAATGTGTCTGTGCTTTACATGTCATTTTACCGGTCTTATACTGTTTGCGATATTTTGATTTCATATTATCTCCTTGTTTAAATTCTGTATATTATTATTATTATCTATGGAATTGACAGGTTAATACATGGAAGAAGCAATATGAAAGGGCTGCACATAGAGATGTACCCGCAATGAACCAACTGGCAGACTGGTTAATCAGCAATGTGCCAAGCAACGACAATGAAGAGACTCTGATCCATGGAGATTTCAGGATTGATAATATTATTTTCCATCAAACTGAGGTAGTCTTGCTTTATTAAATTTAAAGGGTTTATCCAGTTCTTTTAAATTGATATCCTGCTATAAATCAGTGGGGGTCCAACCCTTGGCACCCCTTTTTTGTTTGTAGAGGCCACAGCACTCCAATGAGCACCATGTCCTCTTCATTGTTTACCAGGCACAACTCATTACATTTCGTGGTGACTGCACCTTGTATTGCAGCTCAGTCTCCTTCACTTAAATGGGCAAAGTTTTAGCAAACAGTAATTTCACTACTAGAAGTATTGAGCTGTACCAGGTAACAGTGAAAGGGATGTGGGTCTTGCCGGAGCACCGCAGCTTCTTTAAACCGCTAATTGGGGGGATGCTAAGAGTTGGACCCCCACTATCTAAATAAAGCCCTGTTCTAAACATAACCAGATAACCCTTAAAGGGGTTTCCAGGATTTGTATATTTTAATTTACCTGTGAAGGGATCTTTACTTACATGCTCCCCAATGCTCTATGGCTCCCAGGCTATCTTTACTGACTTCTGTATCCCGCCAGTCAACATCCACACAGATGAGATTGCGTGTGCCGCTGCAGTCAATGTCTGGCCTCAGCTGTGACCGAGTCCGTGCAGAAGTTGACAGGTGGGGACCTGAAGTCCGGTGAAGACAACTTTAGAGCAGGCAAGTATAGATCTTTTTACAGGTCCTGATGGCCTTTGTGCCTTAAATCTGTTATAAGAACTGGTTGCTGTGTATAGTATTGGGCATTTGGTACCGTTTTGTTAGATGTGTACTGTTTAGTCCAGCATCTTTACAGTAGTCTGCTGGAAAAAAAACTGTGTATTTATCTGGATGCAACAAAGCATCTTTCATTGCATTTCCGGATTTTGTGTGTCCAGGGGTGTCCTTACAGATCTGCAATACGAAGACAAATTCTGAATACATCTGTGTATAATGTAAATGTAAATCTGGTGTCCTAGCAAGCTAACATTTACCGATTCTCTTCAGGCCCGTGTAATTGCTGTGCTTGATTGGGAACTCTCCACTATTGGGCATCCTATGTCTGATCTGGCTTACTGTGCTTCACCTTATTTTTGGCCTCGAGGTGTGCAGTTCCTTGGAAGCACTAGTAGCAAATCCTTTGCAGATGTTGAAGGTGAGTATTTGTAGTAAAGACAGACATGACATAAATTTGCGTCTTATTAAAGGGTTTATCCTATGAAAATTATCGATCACCTTCTGGAAGGATAGGAGATAAATATAATTTCACAAGGAGTCCCAACAACTGGGGCCCCCTATGAAGGGTCCCCTCAGCAGTCTGCATGTTGGTCCGCTGCACCATTAACTTCTGCAGGGCCGACGTAAGCAGTGCTTTGTGAATAGGTGATAAATACTTTTTGTTGGATAACCCCCATTATCCTGGCTCAGTCATGTTATTCTACTGCAAGCTTCCAGGTAGGGGCGTAGCTATAGGGGGTGCAGAGGTAGCAGTCTCTACCGGGCCCAGGAGCCTGAGGGGACCCAAAGACTGTTGTGGTGCATAAGAAGACACCAGTATTATAGAAAGTTTATGCTGGTCAAGTTACACCTCTGGCTCAAGGGGGTGGCGTTTAAATTTTTGCCTCGGGCAGCACGAAGGCCTTGTGCTTCCTGCCCCTGGCCACAAAGCACTGAGGAAAGGGGGGCCCCAAGGTGAACTCTTGCACCAGGGCCCATGAGCCAATAGCTATGCCCCTGCTTCCAGGGCTATCACGAGCCCAGAAAAGTTCCTACAGGAGAAAGAAGGGAATCTGAATGAATCATTACTTCACTTTATTAATAATATTAATAATAAAGAACCACAAGCCCAAACATAAAGTATATAAAGACAATATGGCTAAAAAAACTTAAATCAGAAACAGACCACTCTATATATAACGATAATACCTCATATAGACCAGCAGATAAGTCTGCAATGTAAAAATAAGTAAAAGCTTGAGCTACCAACCTGCAGAAGGCATCGTACCCAGCTACCCCTCAGACTGCAGCGAACCTTTATTACCCTGACATCATTGGAGTGTTCATTGGTCCCCCAGTGGCCTCCCCCTTTTTTAAGGGGTTTTCCTGTTTTAACCCCATTTTCAATTAGGCCCCCAATATGTAGTCCTTGAAAAATAAGATGTGCACTAACCTCCTGCTCCATTCAGCAATGTTTTTAGTCCCTGACCTGTAAACTTCTGGACGGGGTCACCTGCATCGCTGCAGCTTTTCACTGGCCTCAGTGGCAGCATGCTCTAGCAGTGATGTGAAGAAGCACGTCTGGAAGTTTACAGGCCGGTGACCTGAAGCACCGCTCTAATGCTTGAACCAAGCTCTGGACCACATTCTTAAATAACCACAAATGGAGTTAAAGGTGGAAAACCCCTTTGAGTTTTTTTAACTTCTGTAGCTGTCTGTATGGATTTTATATTATAAAGGGCCTGCTCAGGATTACAAAAAGATGGTTGCTTTCTTCAAGAAACAGCTCCGCTCCAGTCCTTCGATTGTCTCTGGTTTTGTAGTTCTTGTCAATTAAATGCGGCTAAGGCTACTTTCACACCTGCGTTAGGTGCGGATCCGTCTGGTATCTGCACAGACGGATCCGCACCTATAATGCAAACGCTTAGATCCGTTCAGAACGGATCCGTTTGCATTACCATGAACAAAAAAAAAAAAAAAAAATTTTTTTTTTTTTTTTTGTTCATGATGATGCAAACGGATCCGTTTTGACTTTACATTGAAAGTCAATGGGGGACGGATCCGTTTGAAAATTGAGCCATATTGTGTCAACTTCAAACGGATCCGTCCCCATTGACTTACATTGTAAGTCTGGACGGATCCGTTTGCCTCCGCACGGCCAGGCGGACACCCGAGCGCTGCAAGCTGCGTTCAGGTGTCCGCTTGCTGAGCGGAGCGGAGGCTGAACGCTGCCAGACTGATGCATTCTGAGCGGATCCGCATCCACTCAGAATGCATTAGGGCTGGACGGATCCGTTCAGGGCTGCTTGTGAGAGCCTTCAAACGGAACTCTCAAGCGGAGCCCCGAACGCTAGTGTGAAAGTACTTTAAGCTGCAATAGTACACACAGTGTGTGTGGTGCTGTTTTTAGAAAGCAACCATGGTTTTCTCATTTATGAATGTGATCTTTTTTTTCATTTCTCCATTTCAGAAACCATAACGTTTGTTTGTTTTTGTAGACAAAGCCATATTGATATTTTGGGGTTTTATGGTGTTCACTGTGCGGCATAAGTGAAATGCTAACTTAATTATGTGGGTCAGTAATATTATGCCAAGATTAACTTTATATAGCTTTTTAATGTTTTTTTCACAATGAAAACTACTTTTAAAAAAAATTGTATTTGCATTATCACATTCAAAGACCCCTAACATTTTTATTTTAACATAACGATGAAGCTGTGCGATGGCTTATATATATTTTTATTTTTATTTTTTTGCAGAATGAGTTTTCACTGGTAGCAATTTTTGATCACTTTTTAGTTTTTTTTTTTCAGTAAGTAGGAATGGACATAACGAGACAGTGGTATGTGACCACAGCAGATTGACTGCAACAGCCACATGCCCTGTGTGAGAATGCCATTGCTGGACCAGGCAGCAGAGAGGGGTGGGGAACTGGGCAGGGTCTGTGTGGGAGCAGCAGGGACAGCACCCTGGGAACTGGGCAGGGTCTGTGTTGGAGCAGCAGGGACAGCACCCTGGGAACTGGGCAGGGTCTGTGTTGGAGCAGCAGGGACAGCACCCTGGGAACTGGGCAGGGTCTGTGTGGGAGCAGCAGGGACAGCACCCTGGGAACTGGGCAGGGTCTGTGTTGGAGCAGCAGGGACAGCACCCTGGGAACTGGGCAGGGTCTGTGTGGGAGCAGCAGGGACAGCACCCTTGGAACTGGGCAGGGTCTGTGTGGGAGCAGCAGGGACAGCACCCTGGGAACTTTACAACATCATTTTCTGTAATACATTTTCAACATTGCAAAAGCGTATCTTTTCTTCTTCTTCTTCAAGGAATGCCTGCATTTGAGGATCTGATAAATATTTATAGTCGCTGTCGAGGAATATCATCACAAGTGCATGACTGGAATTTTTTTCTTGCTTTGACTTTTTTTAAGCTTGCTGGGATATTACAGGTAAGGACCGTTCTTTATATGTAATATACTACACTCTACATACTTTGGTCATGAAGAAGGACCCCCACTAAAATGGTCCGAAACGCGTAACAATTTTTCTTGTGTGTTGAATAATAATTTTTCCCGCTTTTGGATATTGATCACCTATTTGCTGGATAGGTCATCAGTGTTGGATGCCTGGCACCCCCACCAATCAGCTGTTTTTGGCAGCTGCTGGTGCTAGGAACCAAACTGTGGACAGAGTTGGAAGCAGAAGGCTCTGTGTGTAGTGGTTGTGTCAGCGTACAGCAGATTAGCTCCCAGCAACTTTATAACATTGTATTTTTGAGTTATAACCTTTGTGCCATCCACCTTGCAGCATAAGTAACATGTCACCCCTATTATATTGGTGAGTACGATTTCAGTGATACCAAATATGTCTAGTTTTGCTTAAAACAAGGCACTGCATTCCATAACTATATAGTGTTTTTTTTTTTTTGTTTTCTTTTCTCCGTTGTTTACCATTTCCCGTGTGACCATATCCAGCAGAAGTAGGGTCTTTAAATGTTACACCTGCTCAGGAGCTAAGTGGGTGCCATAGCTGCCAGTTGCCGAAGCTAATTTTTGTGATTGGCAATAACGGCGATTGCAGGCATTTCACACCTCGGCATAGCATCTGAGAGGCTTTTCCCCACAAGCACTGCGCTGTTGAACGGCTCACTCACGTGGTGATCTGGGGAGCCATTTCTTCTCTGTGGTAGTCTCAGTCCCTCTGAAGGATCCAAAGCTACCACAGCAATAGTTTCTATAGAGTGTTGCCTTTGACAGGGCTTCATAGGAAGATAGCGAATCTCCCATAGAACAATTAAAAAATAAAGATCATTTACAGTTCTGCATCCTGTACAAATTGGACGCGTAATAAAAAGTTATATAGACTCCAAAAAGGTGTCAATAAAAACTACAGATCACCCTGTAGAAAATGAGCACTCTCACGCCTCCATAGATGTAAACATAAAAAAGTTGTCAGAATATGGTTATGCAAATAAAAAATACAAGATTTTATTTCTTTTTTAAGTATTAAAGCACAAGATATTGTTGTAATCGTACTGACCTGGAGAATGGAGTGACCATATCATTTTTACTGCATAGGGAACGCGTGAAAAACGAAACTCGTAAAACTTTGTTGGCATCGCATTTTCCTTTCAAAATTTGAAGCATTTTAATTTTTTCCAGCTTCCCACTACATCATTTGGAACAATAAATGATGGTACAGCTTATCCTGCAAAAAAAAAAAGACCCTCATACGTGTATGTGACCAGAAAAATAAAAATGTTATGGCTCTAGGAAAGCAGGGAGTAATGAAATTGAAATGGGATATTGCTTGGTAATAAAGGGCTTAACTAACATATTTTTTTTTTACAGGTCTTTTCAGTTCAAGTGATGCCATATACAGTGGGGGAAATAATTATTTGACCCCTCACTGATTTTGTAAGTTTGTCCAATGACAAAGAAATGAAAAGTCTCAGAACAGTATCATTTCAATGGTAGGTTTATTGTAACAGTGGCAGATAGCACATCAAAAGGAAAATCGAAAAAATAACTTTAAATAAAAGATAGCAACTGATTTGCATTTCATTGAGTGAAATAAGTATTTGAACCCCTACCAACCATTAAGAGTTCTGGCTCCCACAGAGTGGTTAGACACTTCTACTCAATTAGTCACCCTCATTAAGGACACCTGTCTTAACTAGTCACCTGTATAAAAGACACCTGTCCACAGAATCAATCAATCAAGCAGACTCCAAACTCTCCAACATGGGAAAGACCAAAGAGCTGTCCAAGGATGTCAGAGACAAAATTGTAGACCTGCACAAGGCTGGAATGGGCTACAAAACCATTAGCAAGAAGCTGGGAGAGAAGGTGACAACTGTTGGTGCGATTGTTCGAAAATGGAAGGAGCACAAAATGACCATCAATCGACCTCGCTCTGGGGCTCCACGCAAGATCTCACCTCGTGGGGTGTCAATGGTTCTGAGAAAGGTGAAAAAGCATCCTAGAACTACACGGGAGGAGTTAGTTAATGACCTCAAATTATCAGGGACCACAGTCACCAAGAAAACCATTGGAAACACATTACACCGCAATGGATTAAAATCCTGCAGGGCTCGCAAGGTCCCCCTGCTCAGGAAGGCACATGTGCAGGCCCGTCTGAAGTTTGCCAATGAACACCTGAATGATTCAGAGAGTGACTGGGAGAAGGTGCTGTGGTCTGATGAGACCAAAATAGAGCTCTTTGGCATTAACTCAACTCGCTGTGTTTGGAGGAAGAAAAATGCTGCCTATGACCCCCAAAACACCGTCCCCACCGTCAAGCATGGGGGTGGAAACATTTTGCTTTGGGGGTGTTTTTCTGCTAAGGGCACAGGACAACTTATTCGCATAAACGGGAAAATGGACGGAGCCATGTATCGTGAAATCCTGAGCGACAACCTCCTTCCCTCTGCCAGGAAACTGAAAATGGGTCGTGGATGGGTGTTCCAGCACGACAATGACCCAAAACATACAGCAAAGGCAACAAAGGAGTGGCTCAAGAAGAAGCACATTAAGGTCATGGAGTGGCCTAGTCAGTCTCCGGACCTTAATCCAATCGAAAACCTATGGAGGGAGCTCAAGCTCAGAGTTGCACAGAGACAGCCTCGAAACCTTAGGGATTTAGAGATGATCTGCAAAGAGGAGTGGACCAACATTCCTCCTAAAATGTGCGCAAACTTGGTCATCAATTACAAGAAACGTTTGACCTCTGTGCTTGCAAACCAGGGTTTTTCCACCAAGTATTAAGTCTTTTTTTGTTAGAGGGTTCAAATACTTATTTCACTCAATGAAATGCAAATCAGTTGCTATCTTTTATTTAAAGTTATTTTTTCGATTTTCCTTTTGATGTGCTATCTGCCACTGTTACAATAAACCTACCATTGAAATGATACTGTTCTGAGACTTTTCATTTCTTTGTCATTGGACAAACTTACAAAATCAGTGAGGGTTCAAATAATTATTTCCCCCACTGTATCTGAAATTTTTTTTATATTCTTTTGCCAAAAGAAAAAATTACTTTTCATGGAAAATATATTTTATAAATGTGAATTATTATTATTTTTTTTCATAAACTTTATTTAACTTCTCTTTTAGTCCCACTCTCATCATCATTGACCAGTGTAAACATCGCAGCAATCAGCCAACAAATGTGCAAACGCCTGTTGGTCAGCTGGTTGTATGTGAGCACGTTTTGTCCCTGTGTTGGGATGTGCTGCCTACATAATGGTAACTGCATGGGGGACAGATGAGCATAGTATCATTCATCGAGTGGCCGGTGTTAACGCTTGTTAACCGAGTGCCAATTGACTCATTTTACCATTTGATCGGCAGGGGTGGACTGGCCATAGACCCTACAGGGAAATATTTTGGTGGGCCAATGCCCAGGGGACCACCCGAGCCCTCTTCACAGCCTCCAGCTGGGTACATAATGATCAGATGCTCTCAGCATTAATTAATGCTGGGACCATCGGGTCCTTATACACCTGGCCAATGGCTGCAGGTGTCCTGAATTCGACTGTATCGCTATCCTCACAGTTGAAAACGTCAGCGGGAGCAGCAGTATTTTGTGCTGCACTGTGGGATTGCTGTCCTCGCCTGCTTTTATTGTCCCTGTCTACATATAACTGTTCAGATATCTGACCAGGACCTGTCACCTCTCCTGATATGTTTTACTAAATTGTTTGTATTCCACATGATATAATTCTGGAGCATTTAGTCATCGGACTCTATGTTGTGTCCTTCCTCTGTTAGTCCAATGTGATGTTAAATACTTTTATGTAAAAAAAAAAAGTATTATAGCAGTGATCATTCAATAAAGGTCTGCAAGCTTTCAGAGCTGATACGAGAAATCCAGCACCGTGTCTCGATAAAAACCATTCTTTATTGTGGTGGTCACTTGTGGTGATCCATAAAGTGCAGATTCACATGCCATGCATTTCAGAAGAACACATGTTGTCCTTCGTCATGGCATTCAAGCTTTCAGAGCACAGAGGCAGTATACAAATGATCGACTGGGAGGCACAACATTTAAAAGATATTAAAGGGCCTTTGTCATCAGGAACATCATTATTAAACTGGCTGAGTTTAGACATGTGCTAATGTCAGTTGAAGCTAAGTCTTTGTCCCTTCTTTCTAGGTGCCTTAGTGAAAAAGGAACTTTATTTTATGTAAATGAGTCTCTAGGAGCAATAGGGGTGTTGCCACTACTAATAGAGGCTCTGTTTTCCCTCCGCTGGCTGCGCCCTCGTCATGTTGATTGACAGGGCCAGGCAGAATGACGTGAACACTACCTGGCCCTGTCAATAAACATAATGAGGGCGCGGCCGAGAAAGTACATGATGGTGTCTTTCTAACAAAACTAGAACCAGCCCTGTACTTCACATGAATCCAGAGATCTCCCCATTCATTCTTGCCCCTTCTCTGCTAGGTTTACATTAAACTGGCAGCTCAGGGGGTGGCCCTTTCTGCTGCAGCTCAGGGGGTGTGTCCTTTCTGCTGTATCTCTCTCCATGTCACAGCTCAGGAGGCAGTGGAAAGATGGAACTGAGCATGTGCGTCCACCTAAGAGAGGTGAACCTAGAAATAAGAAAAAGAACAAACAGCAGGTGAAGTTATGCAGATACATTTATTGAATAAATGGTGGCTATACAGAATTTTTAATTACATGCAATTACAAAGGTATTCTGAAAACTATTTTTTCATGGGCTAACTTCTTGAAAAGCAGGGTTCCTACAGATACAGGTGGCCCCACATTTCCACTACAATCGCTTAGAGGAGGAGCTGTTCTTTTCCCTTCTGTAACAAAATTCACATATCCCATCTTTGTTGTAGTTTGTCTGAAATGTTTGTTTTTCAGGGAATTCATGCAAGGTTCCTTCTTGGAAATTCCAGTGGAGAGAATGCTAGCATATTTGCTGACATGGTTCAACCTTTGGCTGAAAATGGATTAAGACTCGCCAAAAGGTAAGACGTTCACGTTTTCTTGCATGCTATAAATTGTGTACGCTGAGTTTTCTACAGTCGAGCTGACAGCAATGTAATGCTGCCCTAGTACCGTAAGTTTTAGCTAAGGGCGCTTGTATTCATATTGTGGGAGCTTTCTTCGACTTGCCATACCTGATAAGAAAATCCCAGCTCATGAATAAGCTTTACTCCCGCACATGTCTTTAGTGGTGCTAGATGTTGGATGTATTTTACAAGGGCAACCAAGTTAACGGGACCCTGTAACCAATATATTGTAATCTGTAGGGTGCTGTCCCGGTGATTAAATAGTGTGTGCGGCTGCACCCACTCGAGAGCTTGTCATATATGCCCCTTCCTACTCTGAACTTGGCCTAATGGCATTTGTTAATATTACATTGCTTTTAGTTTCCAGCGTTTGTATTTGGCTATCTCCGGCAATTCCATATAGATGAATGATGGAGCGGACAAGCATGTGTGTCTACTGCTCCAGGCAGAAGAGGAGCACAGTACCCTGTTCTCATGATTGACGGGGGTCTCAGCGGTCAGACCCCCCACCAATTATTTACTTATACCCTATCCACAGGATAGGGCATAAGTTGTCTTAATGGGACAACCCCTTTAAACATTGACTCATAGGAAGCCCATTCTAATAGGCGACATTAGCAGATGTCTCTCTTCCTCTAGGAACCTACATGATGTTACATTGTTTCATTTGTCAATATAATTAGCTCTTTATAATATTTTCCAGAGAACAATCAGCTGTTGAGTTGCCTAACTCTCCGGGGGAGCTGTTCCTGCTTAGTGCCAAAGGGCAACGGGTTTTGAAGCAAGTGAAGGAGTTTTTACAGCAACACGTATTTCCTGCACAACAGGTTAGATTTTCTGTCAGACGTTTTGCAGAATACAAGGTGATATACACGCTTGTAGTATTTGCATCACGGTTAGTATATTATAACCGAAACAATCATCAAAAAGATGAAGAGCTATGTGTGGAAATATACTCAATATTACCAAAAAAACAGAAACACACATATATGATAATAATACATTTTATTAGATGACATCATAAAGGACAACATATAGATAAATGATTGTATGTATAGCAGCAATGCAGTTAACGCTGCGAATCAGCAGCTCCCCAGTAGGTGCTCAAGGTAACAATACCCCCTAAAAAACCACTCCTTATGGCTTGACAGCCACATGCATGAGAAGACATAAACTCCTCAACAGGACCAGAGGAGGGAGTATGTTGCAAATGATCCAGGTAAAAAACGATGCAGGCAAGAGCCACAGAAGTTACAAAAGCCAAAGAAGGGTAACAAAAATAATACATACTAAACCAATTGCATAGTGATTTTTCAAGGGGCGCCCCTTGAAAAAGCCGAGCGAAACGCGCGTCAGGGTGCGCTCTCCAGAGGTCCAAGGTTTCTTCCCTTATTATACTCCATCAGGTATTGATTTGTTATCTGCTGTTATTAGGCTTTATATGGGTCTCACTATGCAATTGGTTTTCTATGCTATTATTTTTGTTACCCTTCTTTGGCTTTTGTAACTTCTGTGGCTCTTGCCTGCATCGTTTTTTACCTGGATCTTTTGCAACATACTCCTTCCTCTGGTGCTGTTGAGGAGTTTATGTCTTCTCATGCATGTTGCTGTCAAGCCATAAGGAGTGTTTTTTTAGGGGGTATTGTTACCTTGTGCACCTACTGGGGAGCTGCTGATTCTGCGTTAACTGCATTGCTGCTATACATACAATTATTTATCTATATGTTGTCCTTTATGATGTCATCTAATAAAATGTATTATCATATGTGTGTTTCTGGTTTTTTGGGGTAATATCACGGTTAATATTGTCAGACTCCCACTGATCAGATACTGATGACCTATCCAGAGTATAGGTCATCAGTTAAAAAAAAATCTCATAAAATCCCTTTAAACAGCTGAGGTCCCTGAGTTAGAGGTAAACAGCTAAGATTAATATGCTGTTAAGTTTTACAAATTGCAGAGTTCAGATGACTGTTTAAAAATTGCAAAAGTTTCCTACCTGTGGTGTATTGTGCACTGTGAGGGCCATTGTAACATAGGCTACCAATATGCCATAGATCAGGGCTGGTCAACCTGCGACTCTCCAGCTGTTGCAAAACTACAACTCCCAGCATGCCCAGACAGCCTACAGCTATCAGCCTACAGCAGGGCATGGTGGGAATTGTAGTTTTACAAGAGCTGGAGAGCCGCAGGTTGGCCAGCCCTGCCATAGATGTTTGTTATTGAAAAACTCTTTAACTTCAATGCTATTTTTGTTATTGCATTCAATTTTTCCTCCAGCTTTCAGTTTCACTGCATCAACAGACAGTTGCTTCTACTTCTCAGGGAAATACGTCAGAGAGCTGCTCTGATGACTTGATCTGTAGCCCTTATGTCTAGATCCCTAACAGCTCATAAGCACTTATCAAGTTGATAAGAATATAGCTTATGTCTAGATCCCTAACAGCTCATAAGCACTTATCAAGTTGATAAGAATATAGCTTAAATAAGAATGCAGCTTAACTTAGTGTTTCTGAGCTGTCAGGAGTAAACTCATAAATGCTACAGATCGAGCCATCAGAGCAGATTTCTAATGTATTTCAGTCAAAAGCAGAAAGAACAGTCTTTAGAGTGAGACTTGAGGGCTTTAGAGGATAAAGTGTTAAAAAAAAAAAAAAGACCAGTTGGAAAAATGATTTTTAGCCCAAGGCAAGTAGAATACAACGATAAAACAAATGCCCCCAAATGGGCCCATAGTCTTTAACTATATATTGTGTGGGCTTACAGTTTTTTTTTAATCATCAGTGTCATTTTACAAGCTACTATACTCTGTCATTTTAGGAGATTTTAGAATATTATACCAAACATGAGAACTCGCCACTTAGATGGAGGAAACCATTGGTCGTAGAGAAGCTTAAGGTAAGTAGTAACATTGCAAATACAGACTGGCTGCTGCAGATTTACTAGGACTGTTCGGCTATAGCTTAGTGCCAGGGTACTGGTTATGGCTTTTAAAGGGGCTGCCAAAGGAAAGTACTGTAAAAAGATTCTAGTTTTAGATTTTGCTATCTAGAAATGGCACCACTCTTGACCAAAGGCTGTGTCTGGCGTTACAACACTACCTCCTTTACTTGTATCCTCTGCTTCTCTTTTTTTAACCTGGACAACCCCTTAAAGTATTAGCAATCAATGCTTGAACAAAATGTATAGTTGGTAAGAGCTTGTTCCTTTCTTACAGTGGTTTAAAATTTTCCCTAGGAACTGGCAAAGGCTGAAGGGCTGTGGAACTTGTTTCTGCCAGCTGTCAGTGGTCTTAGCCAGACAGACTACGCTTTTATTGCAGAAGAAACTGGGAAACATTTCTTTGCTCCAGAAATTTTCAATTGCCAAGCACCAGGTTTGTGTCTAAGGGTGCAGTCACACATTGGATTTTGCCTTTGTCAAAATGTGCTGCTTCTGCCACACTTTTTGAGCGTGTTTAGTTTAGTCCCATTGAATAGGGCTAGACCCGGAGTGGACAGCCGCCGCAGTTTCCAGTTGTGTCCATATAGAATGTATGCCACAGCCACATGAACGGCAGCATCGCCTCCCATTGACCATAAAGGGAGGTGGTCCCCACACAGCCACCTCACATTTTTTGGTGCTGAATCTGCACCACATTACGAAGACAAAAATATCCATGTAGCCGAGGCCTTATCGATACCAATGTCTAGTGAACATTCCAGTCAATCCTGTCTGTGTGTGGAATAGGGCTTTATTGTGCTGTTTATTTCCCCAAATCATCCCTTTTGTGTGTGTATAGGTAGCCAGCTTCTCCACAGCTGGTGATGGCTTCATATATGCATGACTGTATAACCTATACATATAATAGACTTGATAGTCGTGGTCACCAGTAGTTATTTTGTGCGGCGCAGAGTACCCATTCATGGTACGTACATGAAAAGTCTTGGATTAAAACACAATGTAGGTTGTGCTAATGACCTTAGCATTAAATCATTTTTCTGAGACTTTAATACTGATGACCTATCTTCTGGATAGATCATCAGTATTTGAATGGTATTGGTCAAACACTCAGGACCCCGGACGATCAGCTGTTTGAGAAGGCAGTGGCCCTTGCAGTAGTGCAGCAGCCTTCTCGCAGCTTTTCCTAGGCCAGTGACGACACGTTCATTAGTCACGTGGCCTAGGCTCAGCTCAGCCTCCTCCTGCCTTCTCAAACAGCTGATCGGCGGGTGTCAGACCCCTACCAATCATATACTGATGACCTATCATCAGGATAGGTCATCAGTATAAAAGTCTTGGCAACCCTTTTAAGTGTCTTCGTAGAGTTAGGCTTTGTACTTATAGTGACATTTTCTGGAAGGTGTTGTGTATTGGTCCATGTAGGGATGATTTGCTCTGTCATAATGTCCATCAGCTTTTATGGGAGGACTAGCACTTCATGGTCCATTGGGCAATGTTGGTACCTGTAGTACGATGGATCCAACAGTGCATTGTGGCTTACCTTACAAATGGAAGCCACAACACTGATGTGAACAGAGCCTTAAAGCATAGGAGGTACTGTGAAAAGTGAAATGAACACCTGCAAATGTACCTAATACTAATTAAACTACCTATGCCATTACTGCAGCGAGATTAGGCTTTACATAAGTATGTGCTGAGCTTCCATTCTATTTGCAGACACTGGCAACATGGAGGTGCTTCACATGTATGGCACAGAAGAGCAGAAGAAACAGTGGCTTGAACCTCTCCTTGCAGGGGAAATCCAGTCTTGTTTCTGCATGACAGGTGAGGATGCATAATAAATCTGAACTAATTATTTCATGGAAATGATGAGTTGGGAAAAGTAGGAAAAAGTGTGTGTTTTTATTAAAGGATTACTCCACAAATAAATAAAATAGTAATCTTGTCAGAAATCTCACTTGGGAACCACATTAACCCATAGGGCCGGGGCTGACGGTTACATAAAGAGACTGAGTGTCGAAAAAAGGGGCCAGGGTTATTGGATTGGGACCGATCCTCCATGGGCCCCCAGATTTACTAAAACTTGAGTTTCTGACTTTCTGACACACTGAGGGATAGAGATGTGCGTAATTTATTAAGAGGGGATCAAGACTGGTGTATGGGAACACAATCCTTGATATATCTCCCCAATGTACTTTTATATTACTATTCTCAGATTTTCTATAATAAGCAGTACACCAATCCATAAACACCCTTTTAATTGAAGGAGTTGACCCACAAGCAACATTTATTGCCTATCCACAGGATAGGCGATAAATGTATGATCGTTGGAGGTTTAAATGCTGGGACCCCCACAGATCAAGAGAATGGGGAGGTCTTCAAGTTCCCTGTGTGAATGGAGTAGTAGTGTACATGCATGATCACCACTCCGTTCACGTCTATAGAATAGAACAATGGTCACACAGCACACTACTACTCCATTCTCACAGGAGACCCGGCGACCACTGTTGTTGTGAACGATGGGAGTCTCATTTATCACCTATACTGTGGATATGTGATTAATGTTGATTCACTAAATTACCCCTTTAACTGCTATACACAGAATGACTATCAATGACCTACATTATATTTTTCCTATCCAGAGCCTGATGTCGCTTCCAGTGACGCCACCAACATGGAGTGCTCCATCAAGAGAGATGGAGATAGCTACATTGTCAATGGAAAGAAGTGGTGGAGCAGTGGTGAGTAAAGCTTGTAGGGGTCAACCTTCATTGTAAAACGTTCACTTTTTGTCAGCTTCGGCACCACAAGCAGTTTACCTGCAGAAATGGTCTGCATGGCCAAGGCGTCTGAGAGGTTAAATGTCTGCGATTGACTTTACCGCCAAATCACAGACAATAACCGCGGGCCTCTGCTGTGTAAAATGGTAGAAACCCGGCAGTTATGGTTCATGTAGCGCTTGTGAATGGCCGCTACTTTTAAAGACTGGATTTCCACTGTACATGTAGGGTGGAGGTATGGAAAGGGTTAATGTCTTATATATCTTGGGCAACAATTTTAAATGTTGCAAAAAATTAATACACCAGTCGCCCACAACATGAAAAAAAAAAATGTAATAGCGCAAAAATTACTGTTTGCATGCACTAAATAATTGGCACATGAACGCAAACCTAAGACAGACTTAAAACTGACTCCAAATAGACTAAAAATGATAAATGGAAAATGCAAATATCCGTTTGTATATGTATTTCGCCATAGTGATATGCACCTACATACGGGTTGTGCTGACTCAACCCCCCACATTTTTTAAAAATGATAAATGTCCCCCTTTGTGCTTATTCCTGGAGGAAATGAATCTCCACACTCCCATCCCTCTCCACCCTTTTACTTGTCTCCTAATTCCCAGAACAGATATAACGTGCTAGAAATTGATGTCATCCTTTTATTCTCAAGAAATCTTTCTGCTGATAACTTTTAGGGTCATCACACCCTTTGATAAAATGCCACTTCAGAAACAGTAAGCTTTTCCGCCACCTGTTGCGTAACTTCCTGGTAGTGGCAAAAGTCCCAAGACTGGAGATCGTTTAAAGCAACCCTCTGGCCTAGGGTCATAATTTGATATGTGATGGGGAATAGAATATAATATTACCTTGTGCCCTCAGTTTGCACCTCTTTGCTTTAGATCCCCCATATTAGGGTCCCATCTATGGCTGACAGCTTTTTAGACTGCCAGATCTCCTTCTGCTTATGGATTATTGCTGATGACCTCAACGCCTTGTCAATGTTTGTGCTCACCTACATGGTCCTGTCAGGCTCTGGGCTCCATTAGAAGCTCTGGTATAAAATAAAGGAACCTGTGTTCTCCTTCACTGCTTTGAACTAGATATGCCTGAAGAGGAATTGGAATTATGTGCAAGGAGTTGTTTCGCCACTGACATCACTTGTTAGAACCATTTGCCCAGGCCCCACCAATGTCTCTACAAAGAGCTCTCCACACATTTCTTGTTACTACATTGGAGCCCCTTCATTCCCCATTAAATGCCTTTTGCAAGATTTTACTACTGATCACCTATCCTTAGTATAGGTCATCAGTATCTGATCGGTGGGGGTCCAACACCTGGGGCCCTGCCGATCAGCTGTTTGAGAAGGCAGGGGTGCTTGCCGTAGTGCCGCTGCCTTCTCACAACTTTTCCTATGCCAGTGATGACATGTTCATCAGTAATGTGGCTTAGGCGCAGCTCAGCCCCATTGAATGCCGATGCCTTCTCAAGCAGCTGATCGCGGTGGTCACGGGTGTCGGACCCCCACCGATCAGATACTGATGACCTATCCTGAGGATAGGTCATCAGTAGTAAAATTTTGGACAACCTTTTTAAGCCATTGCGTCATAGTACGTCCTCGCAAGTAGTTAGTTACACCCTGGTAATGTACTATTATGATTCTTTGATGGTTGTGCCCATACCATCACGTGTAGGTGCCAGCTGTAATATGCGGCTGGCACTCCACTCTCAATGTGGGATTGACGTTAACTCTGATTAAACACTTTAATGCTACAGTCAGCATTGATAGCAGCATCTAAGTGGTTAGAGAGAGGGATGAGGTTCCCTCTCTCACCCGATTGAACGTGGCTAGGCCTAATAGGCATTATGTTAGTATTGCAGTGTACAATATGAGTGATCAGAATATGTTTAAGTCCCCTGGTGGGACAAAAAATTTAAAAAAGGGTTAAACAAATCAAGAACTACCTTTACTGAAGACCAACTCAGTATATATACAGTTCAAGAAGTCTAACAACATAACTCAATCAAACATGAACAGCATGCAAACAGACATCCCTCCCCAGTGTCTTAATGAAAGAATAGGGAGAGAGGAGACACATGTGATGGGATTATCTCCCGAGTGTATCATAGGGTGATCTACTCCTCTACCCCGGAGTTGGCTATCTTAATCCTATTACTAACACAATAGAACAAAGGGACAAATAAACTAACACATTCATTGGGAGTCTCAGTGCAGAGTTAACCCTTTTTGTGTTGCGGGTTTCACACCCTGCACTTTTAATGGGCAATAGGAAAGATGTGGCCTATAACTCCACACATAAATCGGGGTTAATAGTTCCTTGTAACCCCAAGAGGTCTGAGGTGGGTCTCCATAGTTCTGGGTCCATAGTCCTTAGGAAGGAGGCTAGCCCTCGGGCTTCTCCAGCAGCCCCATTGATGGTTCAGTCCGTCACAGAAGAGATCGCAGAAAAATGTGCACACTCCACAAAACCCACGTATGCAGAGATAACTGACGTTCCTGTGTGCCCTGCCCACTATCTTCAAAATAGAATTGGTTTTTAGTCTGTTCTGTCATTTCTGGAAATACGCAAGTTTAATATATTGAATTATTGACTATTAAGAGACTGTTGTAATAGCTCCTAACGCCATACGTATACAGTGCGTGGCACCAAGGGGTTATAGCAGTACTGTAGACAGTGAGGTACTGTAGATGCAACCATCAAGCACCTAACTAGTCCTGCACTCAGCAGAGAAGTGGATATACAGGGGCGGACTGGCTATAGACCCTACAGGGAAATAAAGATCTGTTGGTCTCAGCATTAATTAATGTACGAGCATCAGGTACTTATGCACCTGGCCAACGGCTGCAGTTGTCCTTCTGAAATCAACTACTGTATATCACCATCCTCAGGACGGTGATACAGTTGAATACTGTGGCGGGGGTGACAGTATTTTATGCTGTGCTGTGGTATTTGGTTCTGCTGATGCAGTATTTTGCGCTGTGCTGTGGTATTTGGTTCTGCTGGGGCGGTGTTTTGTGCTGCACTACGGTATTGCCGGGCCCGCCTACTTCTGTTGTCCCTGCTATGCTGTCCCTATGTGCTTGTGTTGCCCCACTTTCTGTCAATTTGGACCCACCTACAACATGGGGCCACTTTTATATTTCTTTCCTGGGCCACTTGGAGTCCGTCCCCCGTGAATCTAATTGTGTCCAGTCTAGCCAATACGATGTGGGCAAACAGCCTGTACTCTTAAGTGATGGACTCTAGCAGACTACCAGAAAGATTTGTATAGCAACCAATCAGAGTCAACCTTTCATTTTCCAAAGGAGCTCTGAAAAATGAAAGGTAGAGTCTCATTGGTTGCTATGGACAACTGTGCCAGTCTTCCTTTTATACCAATTTTGATAAATCTCCCTATGCGTTTAGCTTGCAGAGCATTGACTACAGAACTTGCTATGTGAAATTACCGCCACTGACTATAAATGAGTGTTCCATAACTTTTCATTATACAGTGATTAAAGGGATTGTCTGGGCAACAAAAAGTATTGCTCATTACTTTCACTTTGGATATACAGTAGTATCTTTCAGTAAAATACTTTATGTACCTGTGTTTTCTGAATCGCTAGATCCGGGTCTGAACGGCAGTCACATGGTCAGAGTCTGTTCCCCAGTCCTGATTATGGATCCTCTGTAAAGAAGACATTCACCAGGACTGGGGGAAGGATTCCCACACCACCTACTCACCTGCCATGCAAATCAGTAAGGTGGTGAAGGTGCATCAGAAGACAGAAGGGGAGAGCAGTTTAGACAACACATGGCCATACAGTAGATTACAACCTGAAAGGTGTATAAAAAGAGAAATTAATGACCAATACGTATTGTTTCCAAGACAACCCCTTTAAACATAACCTAAAACTATAAACCCCTTTAACGAGGACCTTTCACCTGGATATCCTTAATCTAATTATTATCCTACCTTTATAGTGCGGCCCCCACTGATGTTTTGGCACTTTTTTTTTCTTCTAAAGAACCCCCCGTTTGTCCACTGTAGTCCCCGTATCTTTTGGCGCATCATATGCTAATGAGGTGACTCGGTTATACTAGGCGTGGACTTGTATTTCTCCTGGGCACGTATCCAATCAGAGCGCCCCGCTCTTAGCCCGGGAGAAGGAGCTCAAGTTCTCATGGGAGAGGGACCCGCACAAATAAGACAATAGGAGCATATCCTAGCGATATGCCCCCATTGCCTGAGATGACACAACCCCTTTAACATAGTTAACCACATCTACTTTCCCATCCACTTTTTAAAACTGGAGTGAGTGGTATAAAAATGCTAAAAGTCACAAAATTTCTGCAAATGACCCCAAAAAGACAAAAGTCCCTAATTTGAAACTTTTTGACAGCAGAATTCTGGAGTGCAGGGTGTGATAAGTTACTCCACAAGGTTTCTGTTCACTGACAGCAAGTGGATATCTTTTAGAGTTGATCTACACAGTACAGTAACCTGATTCCAAAATCAAGGGGACAGTTACTTGTAGGTGTTGAGAAGAATACAGTCACTGAGATAGACACTGGACCAGGGACTGGGATGAAATCCTGCTGATGACAACATCTTAGGATTTCTTGCTAGTGATTCACAGCAGCACAACATGACGAATACAGATAGATAAGAACATACTAGAGTCAGGCTTCTAAGAGGCAGGACCCACTGTCAAAAACTATTAGTACCTAGTCCTCTACCTTGATAGGGTTTTTCACCCTGAGATGGTTGAGCCATTTCCCTGACTATGGCGGCCCGGCACTGACCTCCCCCACCTACAGTAATACACCCTGATATTTCTTACCACAGGTCTCAAATTTATCATCGTGTTGCTGGGTGACAGGTGATCAAGTTGTAAAAGGCAGAGAAGCTGACTACCTATATCTACTGTCGGCAAGAGTGGACGGTTGTGAATGCGGTCATTTACTGCATAGACTAATTCTAATTGTACGTAAATGCTTAGTATGCCACGATAAGGAGCAAATAGATGTCATTTAGTATGTTATAACAAGCCTATCACCTGTTTATTAATCATTGTTGGATCTTGCATTATTTAAAGGGGTTGTCGGCGCCAAGCCTGGGGTTCTTCCCTGTCCCCCTGAACATAAAAAAAAAAAAAACGAACTCGCCTGTCTGCAGTCTTGCTGCAGCTTGGTCTTGTGACTTCTGCAGCCAATCAAAGGCCTCAGTTGTCATAGAGACTTGAACAGTATATCACTGCTGTGACGTAGTGTTCAAGCTGCTGTGACAGCTGAGGCCTGTCATTGGCCGCAGAGGTCATGGGAACAACAGGTGATTTTTTTTATTATTTTTTTTATGTGCATGGGGACAGAGGAGGAACCCATGGGTTGTCGTCTCCAAGGTTGGACAACCCCTTGAAAGGGTTATTCCTGTTTCATGATATTGATGACCTGTCTCTCGGCACCCCACCGATCAGCTGTTTGAAGGGACCACGACATTTCTGCGAGCATTGCATTCTTTTCATGCTTTACCTGCACATCATCTCCCTTGTGGCGGCGAAGTGTAATTACAGCTTCCTTTCCTATTTATTTGAATGGGACAAACAGTTGTTATTACACTACACCATATCTACAAGGGAGACTATGTGCAGCTAAACATTGAAGAGAACAAAGCCCTCGCACTAGAACCGCAGCTTCAAACAGCTGATCAATAGGGGTGCCGAGAGTTAAACCTCCACCAATCTGACATTGATGACATACTGAGGATAGATCACCAGTAACATAGTACATAAGGCCGAAAAAAGACATTTGTCCATCCAGTTCGGCCTGTCATCCTGCAAGTTGATCCAGAGGAAGGCAAAAAAAAAACTGAGGTAGAAGCCAATTTTCCCCACTTTAGGGGAATAAAAAATTCCTTCCCGACTCCAATCAGGCAATCAGAATAACTCCCTGGATCAACGACCCCTCTCTAGTAGCTATAGCCTGTAATATTATTAAACTCCAGAAATACATCCAGGCCCCTCTTGAATTCCTTTATTGTACTCACCATCACCACCTCCTCAGGCAGAGAATTCTATAGTCTCACTGCTCTTACCGTAAAGAATCCTTTTCTATGTTTGTGTACAAACCTTCTTTCCTCCAGACGCAGAGGATGTCCCCTCGTCACAGTCACAGTCCTGAGGATAAATAGATGATGGGATAGATCTCTGTACTGACCCCTGATATATTTATACATGGTTATTAGATCTCCCCTCAGTCGTCTTTTTTCTAAACTGAATAACCCTAATTTTGATAATCTTTCAGGGTACTGTAGTCCCCCCATTCCAGTTATTACTTTAGTTGCCCTCCTCTGGACCCTCTCCAGCTCTGCTATGTCTGCCTTGTTCACAGGAGCCCAGAACTGTACACAGTACTCCATGTGTGGTCTGACTAGCGATATGTAAAGTGGTAGGACTATGTTCTCATCACGGGCATCTATGCCCCTTTTGATGCAACCCATTATCTTATTGGCCTTGGCAGCAGCTGCCTGACACTGATTTTTGCAGCTTAGTTTGCTGTTTATTAAAATTCCTAGATCCTTTTCCATGTCAGTGTTACTGAGTGTTTTACCATTTAGTATGTACGGGTGACTTGCATTATTCCTTCCCATGTGAAACATAGAATGTGTCGGCAGATGAGAACCATTTGGCCCATCTAGTCTCCCCAATATACTGAGTACTATGGATAGCCCCTGGCCCTATCTTATCTGAAGGATGGCCTTATGCCTATCCCATGCATGCTTAAACTCCTTCACTGTATTTGCAGCTACCACTTCTGCAGGAAGGCTATTCCATGCATCCACTACTCTCTGTAAAGTAATACTTCCTGATATTACTTTTAAACCTTTGCCCCTATAATTTAAAACTATGTCCTCTTGTAGCAGTTTTTCTTCTTTTAAATATTCTCTCCTCTTTTACCTTTGTTGATTCCCTTTATGTATTTAAAAGTTTCTATCATATCCCCTCTGTCTCGTCTTTCTTCCAAGCTATGCATGTTAAGGTCCTTTAATCTTTCCTGGTAAGTTTTATCCTGCAATCCATGTACCAGTTTAGTAGCTCTTCTCTGAACTCTCTCCAAAGTATCAATATCCTTCTGGAGATATGGTCTCCAGTACTGAGCACAATACTCCAAATGCGGTCTCTCTAGTGCTCTGTAGAGCGGCATGAGCACCTCCCTCTTTCTACTAGTAATGCCTCTCCCTATACACCCAAGCATTCTGCTAGCATATCCTGCTGCTCTATGACATTGTCTGCCTACCTTTTAAGTCTTCTGAAATAATGACCCCTAAATCCCTTTCCTCAGATACTGAGGTTAGGACTGTATCACTGATTTTATATTCTGCTCTTGGGTTTTTACGCCCCAGGTGCATTATTTTGCACTTATCCACATAAAATTTTAGTTGCCAGATTTTTGACCATTCCTCTAGTTTTCCCAAATCCTTTTCCATTTGGTGTATCCCTCCAGGAACATCAACCCTGTTACAAATCTTTGTGTCATCAGCAAAAAGACACACCTTACCATCGAGGCCTTCTGCAATTTTGCTGATAAAGATATTAAACTATATGGGTCCCAGAACAGATCCCTGAGGTACCCCACTGGTAACAAGACCTTGGTCTGAATATACTCCATTGACTACAACCCTCTGTTGCCTGTCCCTCAGCCACTGCCTAATCCATTCAACAATATGGGAGTCTAAGCCCAAAGACTGCAATTTATTGATAAGCCTTCTGTGTGGGACAGTATCGAAAGCCTTACTGAAGTCTAGATAAGCAATGTCTACTGCACCTCCGCCATCTATTGTTTTAGTCACCCAATCAAAAAAATCAATAAGATTAGTTTGACATGATCTCCCTGAAGTAAACCCATGCTGTTTTTCATCTTTCAATCCATGGGATTTTAGATGTTCCACAATCCTCTCCTTAAGTATGGTTTCCATTAATTTCCCCACTATTGATGTCAGGCTTACTGGCCTATAGTTGCCCGATTCCTCCCTACTACCTTTCTTGTGAATCTGCACAACATTTGCTAATTTCCAATCTTCTGGGACGACTCCTGTTGCCAGCGATTGGTTAAATAAATCTGTTAATGGTTTTGCTAGTTCACCGCTGAGCTCTTTTAATAGCTTTGGGTGTATCCCATCAGCCCCTGTGACTTATTTGTATTGATTTTAGACAGCTGACTTAGAACCTCTTCCTCTGTAAAGACACATGCATCAAAAGATTCATTAGTCTTCTTTCCTAACTGAGGTCCTTTTCCTTCATTTTCCTTTGTAAAGACTGAACAGAAGTATTCATTGAGGCAGTCAGCTAGTTCTTTATCTTCTTCCATATACCGTTCTTCTTTTGTTTTTAATTTTGTAATTCCTTGTTTTAGTTTCCTTTTTTCATTTATGTATCTAAAGAATGCCTTATTGCCTTTTTTCCCTGACTGAGCTAATTTCTCTTCTGCCTGTGCTTTGGAAGCTCTTATAACTTGTTTGGCCTCTCTCTGCCTAATCTTATAAATTTGCCTGTCATCCTCGTTTTTTGTTTTTTTTATAATTCCTAAATGCTATCTTTTTGTTTTTAATGATTTTGGCCACTTCTGCTGAGTACCACAGTGGTCTTTTCCTTTTTTTTCTTTTACTGACAAGCCTAATGCAATTTTCTGTTGCCTCTTTTAAGTAGTCCCATTTCTCCTGGACTCCAATGAAACTGTTCCAATCTGATAGGGACTCGTATACCACTAATCTAATTTTAGAAAAGTCAGTTTTTCTAAAATCTAAAACTTTTGTTTTTGTGTGGTGTGACTCAGTCACTGTACTTAATAGTAAACCACACTGACTGGTGATCACTAGATCCCAAGCTTTCCCCTACAGTGGCCAAACTTTACATTTACATTTGTCAGTGTTAAACCTCATCTGCCACTTATCTGCCCAAGCCTCCAATCTATCCAGATTGCTCTGTAGTAGTATACCGTCCTCTTCAGTGTTAATTACTTTACACAGTTTAGTGTCATCTGCGAAAATTGATATTTTACTATGCAAGCCTTCTACAAGATCATTAATAAATATATTGAAGAGAATAGGGCCCAATACTGACCCCTGAGGTACTCCACTAGTGACAGTGACCCAATCTGAGTGTGTACCACTAATAACCACCCTCTGTTTTCTATCATGAAACCAGAATACCTCTTTAAGAATAAATGTGTTTTGTTATGGAGTCCAGCATTTTACCTGACTATGGTTACGGTCACATATCCGCTAAGCTACCATATCTGGCATAGCCAGTTACCACCATGCATTGCCGCCTCTCCATTGACTATAGTGGCATCTGACGAGGATTCGGCGGCTTTCCAGCATAAATTCCGGCTTTCGGACGGACAAATACTGTTACATGCAGCACAGTGGTATTTGTCTGGTATTTGTCAAAGCCAGCATTTAAGCCAGAGCCATCGGATCCCATTATAGTCAATGGGAGTTCGGAGGTTTGCAGCGGTATCCTACTTTGCCAAATACGATAACTCCGGTAGTCTATTCCTCTGTCGGAACAGACTACCAGATTAGATGCCTCAAAATATTGTGTTGTTTTCTCTAGCATTTTTGAATCTGCTACAGAGGCCCCTAATCGAGTCTCTGATGCTGATGTGAACGTAGTCTTACCAGTCTGGGGATAATGTTACACTTTGGTAGGATCCGCTCTTGAAAACATTAAATGCTTTAAACCTGCTGTCTCTGGAATGTGTAACACATTGGAGCCTTTAAATAATCAGTAATGGTATTAAAATATTTTATTATGTACAATATATCAATGCAACAAAATGAAAAATTGTTACATTCAGTTAATGGGGTTTTCCGATTTTTGCAATTTTCAGCATCAGTTGACAGGAAACTACACGTTATCGGTAATGCCCCGTTTTCCTGCACTCCATCGTGGTGACGTAACCTTTTCCACTGTGTTGGTTCCATATACCGATGACGTCACGTCTACATCTAAGGCATGCCAAGGCTTGTAAGGCTCTGCCCCACAGATGACCTTTCCTCTGAGGGTGGTGTTCTGCTCATTCTCCTGGACCCTGCCCTGTAGACGTGATGTCAGCAATAATGCTGTGTCTAAGGCCTCATGCACACGACCATTGTGTGTTTTGCGGTCCGCAAATTGCGGATCTGCAAAACACGGATGGCGTCTGTGTGCGTTCCGCAATTTGCGGAACTGGGTGTTCAGCCGTTTAAATAGAACTGCCTATTCTTGTCCGCAAAACAGAGAAGAATAGGACACGTTATATTTTTTTTGCGGACCACGGAAAGGAGCAATGGATGCAGAAAGCACACGGAGTGCATCTTTTGCGGCCCCATTGAAGTGAATGGGTTTGCATCCAAGCAAATACTGAGGCTCGGATGCGGACCAAAACAACGGTTGTGTGCATGAGGCCTTAGGACTAGGTTTTTCCAGCAGGGCTTCAAGCAGGCTTGGATCTGTGACTTTCGAGCAGGGAGGGAAAAGAGAGGCAGAGACCTGATGCTCCAGTTACTGCGGTGGGATGTAAACACAGGGTGTTGGTCACAGATTGCAATTTCACTGGAGGAGTCAAAATGCACTCGGAACTTCATCTGACTTATATAATGTAGTAATGTTGAATGCTGATGTTTTTTATTTTTTGTGTAACCCGAAACCCCTTTAAAGGCTTTGTCTGCCTATGCAGCTTTTTTTGTATTTTGGCAATGCATCTAAAATGAAAATTTTAAGTAGCTTTGCTATTTGTCCTGATCAAACATGTATTTTATCTTTTTTTTTTTAATACAGCTCCTATACAAACCTATGTGTTTCCATGGTAACAGACACCCCATTGTAGTCTGATCCTGCAGTCAACATTTCTTCATTCAGTCCCTACTTCTTGGTAATCGACTGATTGTATGTTAGTTTGGAACAGATGGGGGGGAAAAGTAAAACTTTAGGATCAGACTATTGAGGGTTTGTTTGTTGTCTATTACAGTGGAAATGCTTAGGTCCGCATGGAGCTGTGGACCCAACTCCAGGACAGTAAAAACAAATTGATTTGCAAAGGCGAAAATAGCTATTAAATTGTAGCAGAGGAGAGATTCTTCAACACATACCATAATGTGTATTATGCACAAACAATGCCGTATTAAAATGTTCCCCCCTGCGGTTAAAGCCTTGTTCACACTGGTGGTTTAGCTTCAGTAGATATAACTGATATTATGTAAGGCATCTTGTGCTGTTGTTTTTTTCTGAAGCATTAGAAATGTCGACAGAGCACCTAAAGACGGGTCGAGCTGCAGTGTGAATATAGCCATAAAAACAATGTATGTCTTCATTTGTGAAACATCCTTGGTGAGTGGATTACCCTATTGTTCGCTTTATAAGACAGACTTTTTTCTCCCCCCACTTTGTGGAGGGAAAATGTCAGTGCATCTTATAAAGCAAATAATTTGGTGCCGAAACTACACAGCCCTGTCCATTGTGTAGTGTTCGGAGCTGGTAACTACTGTGTAGTTTCAACGCCGGAGCTACAAGGTAACAGCTGATCGGTGGGGGTGCCGGGTGTCGAAACCCCTCTGATCTGATATTGATGACCTATCCTGAGGACAGGCCATCAATATCAAAATCCTGGACAACCCCTTTAAGTCACATGATTGTTAAAGGGATTCTGTCATCAGGTTTGGGGCTATAGAGATACGGACATGCACGGCTAGATCGCCGCTAGCATGTCCGCAATATATGTGTCCTATAGGGCTGTGTGGTTTTAATTTCTTTAAAAAAGGATTTTATAGATATGCAAATGAGTGTTGAATGTGTCCAAGGGGCTGCACTAACCTTACTTGTGCCCAGCCGTGCCCAGCCACGCCCGCCTGTGAAGGAGCCCAGCACCGCCTATGTCTCCTCCTTTCATTAACGATACATTGCCGTAATTTCGAGATGCGCGAGCTCGCGCATGCGCAGTGCCGGTATAGTGTTCCTTCCCTGTGCTGGCATCAGCCTCAGGGAAAGAACTGCGCATGCACGAGCTCGCGCATCGCGAGATTACGGCAATGTATTGTTGATGAAAGGAGGAGACATGGGCGGTGCTGGGCTCCTTCACAGGCGGGCACAGCTGGGCACAAGTAAGGTTAGTGCAGCCCCTTGGACACATTCAACACTCATTTGCATATCTATAAAATCCTATTTTAAAGAAATTAAAACCGCACAGCCCTATAGGACACATATATTGCGGACATGCTAGCGACGATCTAGCCGTGCATGTCCGTATCTCTATAGCCCCAAACCTGAAGACAGAATCCCTTTTAAGTCTCAGTGCAATCGCTGAATGGTCTTAAAGGGACCAGGGTTGCTACAAATTAAGTCACTTAAATGTTATATAGCAATTGGAGTAAATGATAGTTCAAATCTACGCCAGCTCATAGCTGATGTAGATTTGAATTTCTTACTCGCGGATTGGCTAAAAATGTGCCAAATATGTTAAGAGGCCTGTAATTCTTAATAAATTTGGCGCATCCTGTGTTTGTAATTCCATGCTTAGTATATCATTCATAATATATTTGTTTCTATTGAAGTGTTCCTTTATATAAAGTTGATTATGTTTAAATATATAGCAGCATAGTAAAGTGTCTCACTTTACTAATCACTTATGAAAGGGTATGCATCCCCTGACTATTTAAACAAACCATAATAGAGTGAATAGGGATGCTAAAAGCAAAAAACTTTAATTTAATTCTTCAAAAATAGACATAAAAATACTGTAGGTGAAAATAAAACCCAACTAACAATCGGTAGCACGTCCCGTAGCTAATGAAGTGACCACCGCCGAAGATCTAAAGGCACTAATATGGAAGGTTCAGGGAAATGAACCCCCACAACAGGACCAATTCCGGTGGTGTGTGCAGTGGTCTGTGCACCAAAACTAATGTTTGGGTGTGCAGCTGTCACAGACGCAGCTGATCAAACGCCCAAAACCTCCATCAAGATAAGAGGATTGCAGTGGGAAGCGCTATAGATACTAAGACTCCATTTGTATCCAATTTACAAATAAAGTGTGGGAAAAGTAACCAGTCCCTCACTGGCATCGCTATCAATGTAGACTATTTGCCCTCATTGCCCTGAATTTGCTTCACATCTAAATAACCTAACCTCATAGCTCTACGCGTTTCTGCATCATTATGATGCCTCATCAGGAGCACGTGATGTGAGCTTGAATTAGGACCGGATAACAATACAAGTTGGCATTAGTAGATACGCAAACCCTCTCTCACAGGGGCAGCGCTCCGGCACTGTGACGTCTTACAAACAGGTTCGAATCCCTAACCCATCTAAAGAGATTGAACCTGTTTGTAGGCACATATGACAAGCCTTTTTTCAGAACCATGATCTCAGCAGTATTCAGTTGTCTCTGAGACAAATTGATGATCTGCATCTCATCACACGTACTAAAGGACTGGAAGGGTGATACCTTGATGGCTTCCTTTCTCTGAGCAAATAGTCGTACACTGGGGGGCCCCTGCCTAAAAAATGGCCCCTTGTGAATGTGCCCCTCGCCCTTCTTCCTCTCGCCCACTACACACACCACCGGAATTGGTCCTGTTGTGGGGGTTCATTTACCCCAGACTTCCCTATTAGTGCCTTTTAGATCTTTGGTGGTTGTCACTTCATTAGCTGTGGGACGTGCTACCGATTGTTAGTTGGGTTTTATTTTTAGTTTTTTTGCTTTTAGCATCCCTATTCACTCTATTATGGTTTGTTTAGCATAGTAAAGTCCCCAATATACTATTTTCTACTGTTTTGTTTAAAAAATAAATAAAAAATTAGCTAAAGTTTATGCTCTGGGTAAGACCTCTGGTAGAGCATGCACAGTTCGTTCCTCTTCTGCTTGATGGTGTCTCTGAAAGGCGAGGTGCCCAATGGTCTCTCTGAAAGGTGAGGTCAACACACACCTTAAGGGCTCATGCACAGGACCGTATGTATTTTGCATTCTGCAAAACGTGGATCCGCAAAAAATATGGATGAATGTCCTTGTGCATTCCGAATTTTGCGGAACAGATGGCCCCTAATAGAACAGTCCTAACGTTGTCCGTTATGCGGACAATAATAGGACATGTTCTATTATTTTGCGGGAACGGACAAGCAGACATACTGAAACGGAATGTACACGGAGTAACTTAATTTTTTTATATATTTTTTGCAGACCCATTGAAATGAATGGTTCTGCATACTGTCCGCAAAAAAATAAAATAAACTTAACGGACACGGAAAGAAAATATGTTTGTGTGCATGAGCCCTTACTGAGGACTGAAATGAGGCTCTCAATTAATGAGCAGAGTCTGTCACGAACACAGAAACAGAGCAGTGCTGCAGGGCATTGTGGGAAATGTAGTTTGAAGAGATTGTTTCTGGTCACACTGGACAGGTTTTTTTGTAACAGATGGGTCTAGATTTACTAGTATATCCAAACTTGAAAATACTTCACTAAAAGTTCTAGATAGAAAAACTGCTTGTTTCTTCTACGTGATTGTCAGAATACATCGAATACTCCTCAACACTCGGAGTTCTTTGTCTTCTCCAAGAGCCAAACTTTTTCACTGTTTTAGTAACATAAGACTTAAACGTGGTCCCCATGTAAGCATACAATAGCGGGTTGAGACAGCTGTGAAATAAGGCCATGCTGCTTGTCACCTGCATCAATAGGTCTATGGTTCTGCTGGTCTGGCAGTTTGTTATCAAAGCATATACGATATCAATGGCCCTCCAGAACTTGATAACATTATATGGCAGCTGTGTGATGAGAAACATTCCCACCACTGCCAATAAGACCTTTAGGGACCGAGATCTTTTAATGTTTGGGGTTTTAACAAGGACTTTGGCCATAGCAGAGTAGCAGAAGAGCATGATAAGGAAAGGGATCACAAAGCAGCACACCGTTTCAAGAATCTGAATGAATGCAGTGAGCTGTTTTACCGAATCTTTAGGGTATGATGGTAGACAGGCATGCTTTCCGTTGTGTTCCTTTATCTCGCTGAACTGTAAATCAGGGATGCTCAGCAACATTGACGTGATCCACACAAAAAGGCAAATTGCCCAGCATCTCCTTCTGAAATTCTGATTAGTTGACACTCGAAGTACTGAAAAGTATCTGTCCAAGCTGATGCAGGCCAGGAACTGCATGCCTGAGCTGAAGTTCACAGTATACAGGGCAGAAGTTATCTTGCACATTGCTTTTCCAAACTGCCAACCAGTGGAAGCATCCACCGCCCAGAAGGGAAGGGTGAAGAGCAGCAACAGATCTGCCACTGCTAAATTCAGCAGGTAGACATCAGACTTGGTTTTCATTTTCTTATAATATGCATAAATGGCAACCACTAAGGAATTGCCTGCTATGCCAACCACAAATGCCACAGAGTAGAATGCTGGGAGAAAGACTGCAGCAAATCTCCGGATGTCATGCTTCTTGCAAAGTTCTTCATAGCTATCATAATCAAAAGCAGTGTTGTTGTAATCGTCGTAGGTTTCTGTTGTTGTCATCGTTGTGCTGTTTATTATATGTTGATTCATTTTGCTGCTTCTGGTGAGGAAAGAGATTATTGTTATATTTGGACAGTGGGGCAGATTTACTAATCCTGAAGATGGCGTAACCTTAGACAGGCGGTCTAGACCTGCACCAACTTTATCACCGTGGCTCAGGCTGGATGAAGCATTTGGTGCAGATGCATTTGTCTGACATGTTGCTTGGGGACACCTCACCACTACAGCCAGTCATTGGCTTCAGCGGCGCACGTGGCCTTGTCAATACCTTACCAGAAGTAAACAAGCTGAAGAACAGATGATGGCAGAATGTGACCCAGCAGGTCAGTATAATCTTTTATTAGGTGATGCACTCATGGGGGCATAAGTAAATGGTTAATGGGGTTATCCATGGGGAAAAGATATTTATGACTTATCCTTAGGATAGTCAAATATTAAAGTTGAAAGCAGCACAACACCCCTCATAACACAGGAATGCAACAGAACGTCTCACCGTTTGATCCAAATCCGGTATCCAGCAAACATTAAAAAAAAAAATAGCAACAGCGTATTGAAACCCAATGAAATGAATGAAGCCTTGTCCGAGTAGTACTAGTTCTCTTAGGGTCCATTCACACGTCCGCATTAGGGCTGCATTAAAATATTATTTTAGTAATCGAGTATTATACCGATTTATTTTTTACGATTAATCGAGTAATCTAATAAGAAAAAATGAATTAATAGACTGTTTTCCTTTATAAAAACTCATCAGACTCCCTGCCATCAGTCCCCAACACACTTTGTTCCCCCGTGCATCAGTTCCCCCCAGTGCCATCAGTTCCACTATCCCCCAGTGCCACCATCTGCCCCCCCAGTGCCACCATCTGCCCCCCCAGTGCCACCATCTGCCCCCCCAGTGCCACCATCTGCCCCCCCAGTGCCACCATCTGCCCCCCCAGTGCCACCAGTTGTCCCCCAGTGCCACCAGTTGTCCCCCCCAGTGCCATCAGCTTGCCCCCCCAGTGCCATCAGGTGCCACCAGCTTGCCCCCCAGTGCCACCAGCACTGAGCCCTGATCCCACATGTATAACAGAAAGCCAGGACATAAAGTGCCCCCTAGGCTGTAAGTCTCACCCCCTCCTCTGCACCAGTGTGACCTGTCATGTCATCCTCCAGTGCCAGCACATGGTACCAGCAGTGGCTGGCATCACCTGTTACACCAGCCCCACTCCCCAGGCTCCTCACCTCCCTGATCTTGTCCCGCTTCTGCTTGACATCAGGATCCGCAGGCTACTTGCCCACCACTTCGATAGGCTCTTTGAAGGACCGGGAATTTAACCTGCCCGCGGCCGTGCCCCTGCCCTGCAGCAGTCATTCTCCTCCTGAATCTCCCCCTTGATCTGCTCGGGTGGCCGGTTCAGCGTGTGGTTGGCTTCCTGCAGCACCCTCTCATGTTCTTCCCGGATCCGGGCGGGGGCTAGACGACCCCCGTTCTCTTCATCCTGCAGCCCAGGACTAAAGGGGGTGTGCTGCGGGGGAGGCTGCTGGAAGAACACTCCACACTGAAAGGCAGCAGACTGCCGACTGGCATGGCAGCTGGACGCGCGCACAAAGTTTCCCTCAGCGGAGTGCAGCAAGGTACGGGCCGGCGGGTGACCACGGAGTGGTGAGTTAGCAAGCGCTTCACACCCGCTCCATGGTCACATGACACAAAAAAATCCTCAATGCAAATTTTTTGCATCGAGGATTTTTTTGTGTCGAATTACTCGATTTAATAGAGAAATCGTTTCAGCCCTAGTCCGCATGAATGGGTCCGCATCCGTTCTTCAATTTTCAAAACTGGTGCGGACCCATTCATTTCAATGGGGCCGCAAAAGATGCGGACAGCACACCATGTGCTGTCCGCATCTGCACTTCCGTCCCGTGGCCCAGCAAAAAAGATAGAGCATGTCCTATTCTTGTCCGCAGCCCCAGACAAGAATAGGCATTTCTATCATAGTGACGGCTGTGTGCAGTCCTCAAAATGCAATTTGCGGACCACAAAACACTTGTGTGAACTGACCCTTATTCAAATTAGCTGTCTTTCCAAAAATAAAAGAAATCTGAGCTCTACACTGATGATGGACAATGTCCCCAAAACATCTGTTTGCAGATGAGGTACTGGCTTAGCTATAATCCTAATTTATGTTTTAAGGCCTGTTAAAAGGTCAAATATTGGTTTATAAGATACAGTAGCTACTGTACCTTACATCTTGTGGCATCGGAGCCTCAGTTTTTGTATCTTTTTGGAGAGATTTAATTTGTATATCTTTTTCCCAGAGGAGCATTGCCTAGCCTAGAAGACTCCTTGCGCCTACTAGATGCTCTCTACATTGAGAAATAGTATTCTCATACTTCCTTTATTGTAAAGCATAAAACACCTCTTGTAATGCTTCTGCTCTATTCTGTGCAGTTATCTATGGGTCAAGGACTTGTTATAGGAAATCCATGTTTCCTATTACTTACTATGCATATGACCTTCGCCTTCAGATCTTACAGCACATTCCATTCGTTGGGAAAACTTCTGTCAAATCCAAAATTTTAAGATGCCCCTTCTTCTGTCTAAGATGTGATCTAGTAAAAGAACAAGACAATAACAGGAAACTCAGATTTTTATGGATTTCCTGTCCTCCCATCAGAATATACAGATTTTTTGAACAATAAGATGGAAATCAAAATCATTCCATTAAACTCACTGGGCTTCATTTACAAGAGCCGGGACTGGGACATAAATGTTAGTGGTTCCTACACTGCCCTGAAAATTGTAGGCTTAGGTAAGTTCAAGAGAGGCGGTATATTAGTGTTAGGGACCCATCTGTGGAAGCCACCTGGACGCCTGGTAGATGGGCCCGACACACACGTTTGATCAAAAATGTGCGCAAAGAGCTTCTATTTTTCCATTTATAGTAGGTATAATACCACTTTAATTTAGAATGATCCCCATTTCTCAGCTCTATTGTTTGTATGTAAAATGTTGTGCAGCCATTTTTTTTATCAACTATGTTTGCTTGACGGATATGCACCTGTGACTATGAATGTGCTAGTCTAAATTTTCTTGTAGTATAATGCAAAACGTATCACAGGCGAACGTGTACAAAGCTTAGCATGCCAGTTCTCAGGGGGTGTTTATCCCATTATTATTATATTTTTTTTTTTTTTGCACAGCCGCATTTACTCACACCAAAAAAGCAAACGTGGCATGGATAGATATATATATATATATATATATATATATATATATATATATATATATATATATATATATCCATGCCATGTTTGCTTTTTTGGTGTGAGTAAATGCGGCTGTGCAAAAAAAAAAGTCTTTCTAAGGGCTCATACATGGTGCTTATTACACATGGATTCCTGTGCAGAAAATCCACACTAACACAGTACTAGCTAAGTACAGTAGATCAGATTTTGAAAATATCATCCACATGGGGTGGAAATTTTCTGCACAGAAATTGCCAGTTCTTGAAATCCGAGGCATGTCAATTGTTTGCTGGGATTTTCAGTGCAGATTTTACCTTTTTGCAATGTAAAGGCTGAGATCTGGGGCAAATCTGCATCAAAATCCACAACACAATTCCCAAGTAGGACATGATGACATGATGCAAAATGCAGCGAAAACCACAAGAAGATTGGCATAAACTACACTGCCGTGTGCTAGGAAAACAATGGTGTGTGTGTGTCCACTTGGCACTTCTGGGTAGTCAGGGGGGATTATGAGAGGGGAAGCGCCGAATATGCCAGCAGTTCTCATTAGTGCTATTAGTGGGAATAGAGCAGAGTTCGAAAGTGATTTGTACCTCAAGTTGGAGGCAAGCTGATGTACTTAGCAATTACATTCTGGATTTTCTTAATACACGTAATACACTAAGTTGGGGGCACTGGAAATTTCATGTCTCTGTTTTATGACTGTAGCCCAAAATACATAGACAGCATTTCCGAACCAGGGTTTCCTTGAGAGAAAGCTTCTTTTTAAATGCAGGGGATTTTGAGCTTACACAGATTTTTGGCACTCCAGTCTTAGCCATTTCTTATTCACTCTGCCCTCACATTCACTTTCTCTACGGCTATGCCCACACGTGACTGAAAATACAGAGGTCAAGTCAGCAGTGGTTTTGGCGCAGGAAAAACCGCTACAAAAAACGCATGTATAAGAGCTCATGCAAACAACCATGTCTGTATTTCGGTCCGCAAACCACAGATCTGCAAGATTTGGATACCTTCTGTGTGCTATCTACATTTTTCTCCCATCACTAGAAATGACTATGCTTGTCCACAATATGTTCAATCATTTGTGGAACAGACATGCGGGTCTGTTCCACAAATGACCCATGGAAATAAAAGGGTCCTTGCACTATCCAAAAAAGAGTAAAATGCGCGGGAGAGACCCAGTGTAAACTTAGGCAGTCTTAGGACTTTCATAGTTGGAGCATGTGGGGTCATAGATTTGGCACTTTATGCAATAAGTTAGAAGAGAAGGAAAGCAGCGCTCATAGGTGGGACCGCTTGTAAATATTATTATTATTATTATTATTATTTATTATTATTAATTTTTATTTTATTTTTTTCTCTGCATGGAAGTCAGCCTGGTTTATTGGAGACAACATTTATGCCAAGAGAGAAATGTTTCTCGCTTCTTGCATAGAGGATGCAGGTGTTGGGATTGGCAGAACCAAGACAATTCTGGCTCTAGATTAGTTGAACAATAACTTTTACTGTTTGTTTCTTTAAGTTACTTAACTTACTTAAAGAGACAAACCATAAAAGTTATTAATCATCTCATCTGGAGCCAGCATTGCCTTGGTTGTGCCATCTGCCAATCCCAACACCTGCCTCCTCTGTTCCTGACTAGAGCGCCTGTGCTTAGAGGGAGACACCTGGCAGCACCAAACAATTTTTACTACACACTGTATCTGGTGTCGCGCTCCCAACGCGACATTGCAAGGTGAGCCCCGCCAACCACGTGTGCCCACCGGCTTTACAAGCGGTCCCACCTATGAGCGCTGCTTTCCTTCTCTTCTAACTTCTTGCATAAAGCGCCAAATCTATGACACCACATGCTCCAACTATGACAGTCCTAAGACTGCCTAAGTTTACACTGGGTCTCTCCCGCGCATTTTACTCTTTTTTGGATAGTGCAAGGACCCTTTTATTTCCATGGGTCATTTGTGGAACAGACCCGCATGTCTGTTCCACAAATGATTGAACATATTGTGGACAAGCATAGTCATTTCTAGTGATGGGAGAAAAATGTAGATAGCACACAGAAGGTATCCAAATCTTGCAGATCTGTGGTTTGCGGACCGAAATACAGACATGGTTGTTTGCATGAGCTCTTATACATGCGTTTTTTGTAGCGGTTTTTCCTGCGCCAAAACCACTGCTGACTTGACCTCTGTATTTTCAGTCACGTGTGGGCATAGCCGTAGAGAAAGTGAATGTGAGGGCAGAGTGAATAAGAAATGGCTAAGACTGGAGTGCCAAAAATCTGTGTAAGCTCAAAATCCCCTGCATTTAAAAAGAAGCTTTCTCTCAAGGAAACCCTGGTTCGGAAATGCTGTCTATGTATTTTGGGCTACAGTCATAAAACATAGACATGAAATTTCCAGTGCCCCCAACTTAGTGTATTACGTGTATTAAGAAAATCCATAATGTAATTGCTAAGTACATCAGCTTGCCTCCAACTTGAGGTACAAATCACTTTCGAACTCTGTTCTATTCCCACTAATAGCACTAATGAGAACTGCTGGCATATTCGGCGCTTCCCCTCTCATAATCCCCCCTGACTACCCAGAAGTGCCAAGTGAACACACACACACCATTGTTTTCCTAGCACACGGCAGTGTAGTTTATGCCAATCTTCTTGTGGTTTTCGCTGCATTTTGCATCATGTCATCATGTCCTACTTGGGAATTGTGTTGTGGATTTTGATGCAGATTTGCCCCAGATCTCAGCCTTTACATTGCAAAAGGTAAAATCTGCACTGAAAATCCCAGCAAACAACTGACATGCCTCGGATTTCAAAAACTGGCAATTTCTGTGCAGAAAATTTCCACCCCATGTGGATGATATTTTCAAAATCTGATCTACTGCACTTAGCTAGTACTGTGTTAGTGTGGATTTTCGGCACAGGAATCCATGTGTAATAAGCACCATGTATGAGCCCTTAGAAAGACTTTTTTACAATGATTTTCTTGCTTTGACAAATCGCAATGAAGAAGAGGGCAAATATTGCAAGCCTTCTATGGAGATGTAGCGTGCTACCTGTCCGTGAGTTGGCAGCCAGCAGATAGTGTGATTCCTTACTCTGTGCATCTGCCCCTAATAACTGGATTTTATTAGTGTAACTTACAGATGTTATCATTTATAAGGGACTGTCCAAGAACAGACAGTACTCGCAAAATTAGAGTTTTCCTATATATTTGCCCCCCAAGTTACATTTTTTTTTTCATTAATGCCTAGGAATTTTAAAAAATCCTTTAGTAACGAACCTGTAATATTTAAAGAGCATCTGTCAGCAGGATCACCCCTATTAAACCAGACACAATGCTTGGTATTGCTGACCCTGCTGATTCCAAATATGCTTTTCTTCCCCTGATCCGTCGCTGCATTTAGAAGAAATGCTTATTTTTTTAAAATATGCAAAATATGCAAAAGTGCACCTTAGCGCCTATGTTCTGCTTCTTTAGACACTTTTTCTTCCACCTGGACGCCTGGCCTGTCAATCAAGTAGATGGGGGAGTGTCCAGGGAAGTCGAGTGCAGGAGCTAAGGTGCACCCTAACCTTTGGTGCACCCTAATTTACATATTAGTAGATATACTCATTTCTGCTACACAAAGCAGTGAATTGGGGGGCATGGTTTTAATCAGCAGGGTCAGCTCTACCTGGTATTATACAGATGTAGTAGAGTTAACACTCATGCTTTATGAGACGTGTTATCTAAACTAAATGCGTTAAGCAAACACCTTCAATTGCTTTTTCAATGGCTTTTGTTTCAAGATAACACGATGAGCTAAGAAATTTGAGTTAAGAGTTTGAGTGTTAACCCTGCTACATCTGTACATGGTTTTGTAGGGTTGATCCTACTGACAGATGCTCCTTAATAACTATCTAGAAGCAAGGTTTACTTTAGCTGCGATTCAGGTCCATAATTTAAAACATATTTGGCTTTGAGTAATTGACTCAAACACAGTGATTCTCCCAGGTTTTCTTATTGTTTTTGGCCCTGTCCACGGCAGAACGCAGGGATCCACTTGTCAGCTCAGATGGAATTAACAACAAATCTTAGGGGAGCCGAATTTCCTGAAAGTCACTTTAGCACAGCTCCTGTCGTGAAGAAGACCAGCATGTGGAAGTATGAATTAGAAACAGATTATGCTACAGCCGGAGGGGACACTTTGCTTCCTTCTCTGTTCTGTTGAATACTTTGTAGCCTTCCATCCTAATAACTGCTGTGTAATTAGCCATAGATTAGAGTGACACTCATCAGTGTCATCATTTTATGGTTAGGACTTTTATATATCTGCCATACACCTAAAACAAGGCTAAAAGTCATAAAGCAATAGAATAAATGCAGTTAGTTTATATTTTCAGCGTGGCTGACATATAGTAGGTAGCTTTCAGAGAATAACACAATGGATATCATTACAAATATATCATCACATGCACTCACCTCCAGTTCAGAAAGCTTTGCTTTTCTGAAGTGTGTGCACTGGACGGTCTGTCTGTTCATGCAAAAAAAAAGTGTTTATGAGTCTTTTTAGTCATCCTACGGGTACTCCTCCCTTCTCTGGAAAAGCCAGATAAAGCTCCCCCCTCCTTGCTTTCTTTTCCTGCACTGTCAGGAAATCTAACAGGAAGTTTTTTTTTTATTCTGCACGTCTAGTCTATGGTACTAAATTATCTAGATTTTTTAATGGAAAGCTCACCATTTTTATGTTGCCCTATATGAGATCAGTAGAAACGCAAGGTCATTTACTTGAATTCTTTCAGCTGTTTTGCTAAAATCAGCATTGAGCAGTTCCAGCGCTGGCCAAGACCTCTCGTTCCACTGCTCAAGCTCATTTTTGAACCGTGCAATGCATGAATAAAGCAATGTCGCCATATTTCTTCATGCTTTTTACCTTCATTGACAAAATAATTTTATTGTATGTGTTTTACCGTTTTTTTTTTTAATCATATGTACAGTGCCATGGAATGAATGTTGCTTTAATAATGATAACAAAAAATAGTTAGAAAAGTGTTCTGTTTTTCTCATTTTGCATCCTTATTTTATTTAATCATAAACTTTACATAATTAGAATTTTTTTTGTCCTATTGGGGAATTGGCACCTTCGGGAGAAATTTTTTATTTTATTTTATTGCATTTTACTCATTTTGGTCTAAAAAACATATATTTCAATTGGTAAAATGAAGGAATATAGCGGCTCACCCTCTTGTTGCTCTGGATATGGTGCTCTTGTCAATTTGACTCACCCGGTCAAAGCGATTGATTAATTGTGTATATCCAAGACATACACAATAAATAAAAACCTGTTCTAGAACATAATTAAAGACAAAATTAAGCCTTTTAATGAACAAAATGACAATAATAATAAATGATAAAAATAATAAATAAAATGTGTGACATATGAGGGCTGTATGTACACTGAACAAAAATATAAACGCATCACTTTCGGTTTTGCTCCCATTTTGCATGAGCTGAACTCAAAGATCTGAAACATTTTCTACATACACAAAAGACCCATTACTCTCATATATTGTTCACAAATCTGTCTAAATCTGTGTTAGTGATCACTTCTTTGCCGAGATAATCCATCCCACCTCACATGTATGGCATATCAAGGTGCTGATTAGACAGCATGAATATTGCACAGGTGTGCCTTAGACTTCCCACAATAAAAGACCACTCTGAAATGTGCACAGTTTTGCCTTACTGGGGCCACCTTTCGCCTCACGCAGTGAAACACATTTCCGTCGCATAGAGTTGATCAGGTTGTTGATTGTGGCCTCTGGAATGTTGGTCCACTCCTCTTCAATAGCTGTGCAAAGTTGCAGAATATTGGCAGGAACTGAAACACTCTGTCGTATACTCCAATCCAGAGCATCCCAAACATGCACAATGGGTGACATGTCCGGTGAGTATGCTGGCCATGCAAGAACTGGGATGTTTTCAGCTTCCAGGAATTGTGTACAGATCCTTGCAATATGGGGCCATGCATTATCATGCTGCAACATGAGGTGATGGTTCTGGATGAATGGCACAACAATGGGCCTAAGGATCTTGTCACGGTATCTCTGTGTATTCAAAATGGCATCAATAAAATGCACCTGTGTTCGTTGTCCATAACATACGCCTGCCCATACCATGGGCCACTCAATCCACAACATTGATGTCAGCAAACCGCTCACCCACACGACGCCACACACGCGGTCTGCCATCTACCCTGAACAGTGAAAACTGGACTCGTCTGTTAACAGAACGCCTCTCCAACGTGCCAGACGCCATCGAATGTGAGCATTTGCCCACTCAAGTCGGTTACGACGATGAACTGCAGTCAGGTCCAGGCCCGATGAGGACGACAAGCATGCAGATGAGCTTCCCTAAGACGGTTTCTGACAGTTTGTGCAGAAATTCTTTGGTTATGCAAACCGATTGTTGCTGCAGCTGTCCAGGTGGCTGGTCTCAGATGATCATGGAGGTGAACATGCTGAATTTAGAGGTCCTGGGCTGGTGTGGTTACACGTGGTCTGCGGTTGTGAGGCCGGTTGGATGTACTGCCAAATTCTCTTAAATGCCTTTGGAGATGGCTTATGGTAGAGAAATGAACATTCATTGCACGGGCAACAGCTCTGGTAGACATTCCTGCAGTCAGCATGCCAATTGCACGCTCCCTCAAACGTTGCAACATCTTTGGCATTGTGCTGTGTGATCAAACTGCACATTTCAGAGTGTCCTTTTATTGGGTGCAGTCTAAGGCACACCTGTGCAATATTCATGCTGTCTAATCAGTACCTTGATATGGCACACCTGTGAGGTGGGATGGATTATCTCGGCAAAGGAGAAGTGCTCACTAACACAGATTTAGACAGATTTGTGAACAATATTTAAGAGTAATGGGTCTTTTGTGTATGTAGAAAATGTTTTAGATCTTTGAGTTCAACTCATGCAAAATGGGAGCAAAACCGAAAGTGTTGCGTTTATATTTTTGTTCAGTGTATAATAGGTCCACTTATATCATTATATAGTGGCTAACATTCATACAGCTACAGAAGTATGCCACGATAAATATCACATTTGCATATGATGGTGGTAGGTTACAAATGGTAATACATTTGCATATGCTAGTATTAGATTATAAATAATAATACAATGTGTTTCTAATTGGAACCACAAAAATTCTGTCTCCTTTACAGGTAGCCCACCATTGATAGTACTTATAAGTCTTTTAGTTTGGTCACCATGATGAGATACAAAAGTGATACATTTGAATGTCTCTTGTTTTATATTGTGTCCACTGTATAATTAGATCTCCATTTAGTTTTTGTATCATTCAGCTATGTTAGCGCTCTTAGTAGAGGTAATGTCCTAACAGTGATCAGTGTGGAATACTCACTGTTAGTCAATGATATTTACTGAACATGGCGTCCTACATGGTAATCAGCACATTGACCTCTGCCTCCACATCCCTGTGACTGGTGCGGATGATGTTACCTTTACTCGCGGCTATGTTATCCGCAATTTCCGCGGTTGATGCTTGGCATCACACCAGTATCCACGTGCCGCTCTCAAACCGCCCGGGTCTTTTGGCAAGATGGGGGATTCTAGAAGGAGAGGGAGAGTTATAATGTCTGTGAAGCGCTCCACATTACTTGTAACGAAGAGATGATTTTCTCATATATCCATTACTTTTAAGCAAGTGGGTCTCAGAGCTTGCAAGTGTATCTGTAAACGCCAGACGCGTTTTGGAGTTTACACTTACTCCTTCCTCAGTGGCTGCATACACTTAAACATTCGTTGCAATACTGCCACATATGTAGCACATTTTTTTATTATTTTTATCATTTATTATTATTATTATTATTATTATTGTCTTTTTGTTCATTATACGGCTTAATTTTGTTTTTAATTATGTTCTAGAACAGGTTTTTATTTATTGTGAATGTAGATGTGCAATAACAAATACTTATTTTAAGGTAATACTCTTTCGGGTTTTTTCAAATGTAGAGTGTCTGTCTTGGATATACACAATTAATCAATCGCTTTGACGGTGTGAGTCAAATTGACAAGAGCACCATATCCAGAGCAACAAGAGTGAGCTGCTTTATTCCTTTATTTTAGCTATTTATGCTAATCACCCAGATAGAGCAGATCTCCTTACGTGCTAGCGACGGAAATTTGGAACCATTCAGAGAATAAACGATTGAAAGTAGAGACCTTTGTATTTGAAGAATCAGAATTAATGGAAAATAATACATTAAATGACAGAACAATGTCTGAGATAATTATGGAACTAGAAACCCTCCTACAGAAAGAATTAGGACAAAGATGGGAAATAAAGTCATTGAATCAATATGTAGAACATGGTAAAATCCCAAAAGGCCTATTATCTAAAATCCCAGAACAAGATCTATGTAGCCCAGAATTTATTAAAGAATGGGATTCCTTCTTTGTGACACAATCAACGGCATTAATACAGTTGATTATCAAAAGAAGGACCCAGATTTTGGAAAAAATAACAGACAAATGAAATCAATTGAATGACATAATAGAGAAACTCACAAAAAATGAGGAATTTAACATACGGCAGCAAAGGTTATGCAAAGGCTTAGACAAAACAGAACAGGAGATTATTAATAAGAAAATTAAGAAATATAGAAACAATTCAAGAACTGAAGAAAAGAAAGAGGAACATCAAAAACAGCGTCATAAACGGGAGGATGATAGACAAACAAGAGAAATAGAAAATGATAACACACAAACAAGATTCGCTGTCCCTGTCACTAATAGATTTGAAACATTATCAAACCAGAATTTTTTAGACAGAACTCCACCACATCACAAATCGCGTGTTCGACAAACATCACAGCAGTCACCAGAACAAACCCACCGCCCGCTATCGCCTATGATGCCCCAATACAATTTGAGACACAGATATACCAATCAAGAATGAGGCCTCAGAGCACAATATCAACCCAGGACACCATACTCACGGAATCCACACAAACACCCAATCACATACAGGAAAACACACAGACAATATCACAAAGAGTATACTCAGGAGACAGGAAGAAGAAAATATGGAGGGGGCAAAGAAAAAAGAATAAATTACAACAAACAGTAGATGTAACAACCGAACACAACGCAATAGCGAATTTAAGTTCATTAACGGAAACCCAAGTGAAGTTACTTAATAAGGGGCTATAATTTGCACCTACAGCTAGAATAAATAAATTCAACACATACACTCACCTAAAGAATTATTAGGAACACCTGTTCTATTTCTCATTAATGCAATTATCTAGTCAACCAATCACATGGCAGTTGCTTCAATGCATTTAGGGGTGTGGTCCTGGTCAAGACAATCTCCTGAACTCCAAACTGAATGTCAGAATGGGAAAGAAAGGTGATTTAAGCAATTTTGAGCGTGGCATGGTTGTTGGTGCCAGACGGGCCGGTCTGAGTATTTCACAATCTGCTCAGTTACTGGGATTTTCATGCGCAGCCATTTCTAGGGTTTACAAAGAATGGTGTGAAAAGGGAAAAACATCCAGTATGCGGCAGTCCTGTGGGCAAAAATGCCTTGTGGATGCTAGAGGTCAGAGGAGAATGGGCCGACTGATTCGAGCTGATAGAAGAGCAACGTTGACTGAAATAACCACTCGTTACAACCGAGGTATGCAGCAAAGCATTTGTGAAGCCACAACACGCACAACCTTGAGGCGGATGGGCTACAACAGCAGAAGACCCCACCGGGTACCACTCATCTCCACTACAAATAGGAAAAAGAGGCTACAATTTGCACAAGCTCGCCAAAATTGGACTGTTGAAGGCTGGAAAAATGTTGCCTGGTCTGATGAGTCTTGATTTCTGTTGAGACATTCAAATGGTAGAGTCCGAATTTGGCGTAAACAGAATGAGAACATGTATCCATCCTCTGATGGCTACTTCCAGCAGGATAATGCACCATGTCACAAAGCTCAAATCATTTCAAATTGGTTTCTTGAACATGACAATGAGTTCACTGTACTAAAATGGCCCCTACAGTCACCAGATCTCAACCCAATAGAGCATCTTTGGGATGTGGTGGAACGGGAGCTTGTGCCCTGGATGTGCATCCCTCAAATCTCCATCAACTGCAAGATGCTATCCTATCAATATGGGCCAACATTTCTAAAGAATGCTATCAGCACCTAGTTGAATCAATGCCACGTAGAATTAAGGCAGTTCTGAAGGCAAAAGAGGGTCCAACACCGTATTAGTATGGTGTTCCTAATAATTCTTTAGGTGAGTGTGAGTGTGTGTGTGTGTGTGTGTGTGTGTGTGTGTATATATAATACAAAAATTGGACTGCACTCCGAAGGACTTTCCAAAGAGCCAATGAACTTTATTTACCCATAAAGTGGCACCCTCCTTTTTCCCTTTTTTTCTTGGATGGTGCTGCTGGTAAAAAAGTCGCCACCAAAAAAAATTTATAAAAAGATTCTCAATGAGGTTAAGGTCTGGACTCTGTGGTGGCCAATCCATGTGTGAAAATGATGTCTCATGCTCCCTGAACCACTCTTTCACAATTTGAGCCCGATGAATCATGACATTGTCATCTTGGAATATGCCCGTGCCATCAGGGAAGAAAAAATCCATTGATGGAATATCCTGGTCATTCAGTATGTTCAGGTAGCACATACTGTTGCTGAACCTAGACCTGACCAACTGCAGCAACCCCAGATCATAGCACTGCCCCCACAGACATGTACAGTAGGCACTAAGCATGGTGGGTGCATCACTTCATCTGCCTCTCTTCTTACCCTGATGCGCCCATCACTCTGGAACAGGGTAAATCTTGACTTATCAGACCACATGACCTTCCATTGCTCCAGAGTCCAATTTTTATGCTCCCTAGCAAACTGAAGCCTTTTTTTTCTGGTTTGCCTCACTGATTGATTATTGTTTTTCTTACGGCTACACAGCTGTTCAGTCCCAATCCTTTGAGTTCCCTTCGCATTGTGCATGTGGAAATGCTCTTACTTTCACTATTAAACAAAGCCCTGAGTTCTACGGTTGTTTTTCTTTGATTTGATATCCCCAAACGTTTAAGTGATCGCCAATCACGATCATTCAGGATTTTTTTCCGACCACATTTCTTCCTCGAATACGATGGGTCCACACTACCCTTCCAGTTTTTAATAATGCGTTGGACAGTTCTTAACCCAATTTTAGTAGTTTCTGCAATCTTCTTAGATGTTTTCTCTGCTTGATGCCTGCCAATGATTTATTTGACCCTTCTCCAATAGACTAACATCTTTTCCACGACCACAAGATTTTTCTTTTGACATGGTTGTTTAAGAAATGAGAAGCAACTCATTGCACCACTTGTGGTTAAATAACTTGTTGCCAGGTGAAAGATAATCGCCCATGCAGTAATTTTCCAATAGGAGGCTCATACCTATTTTCTAAGTTAAATCCAGGTGGCGACTTTTTTTTTTTGGACATGCAGTGTATATATATATATATATATAGCCCTAACTACAATTTCTTCTTTTTGAACAAAAAAAGTAAATATTGGCAAAAAAATCAACACAAATGTGGGAAACAAAAGCACAAAAAAAATCACCAGAGCAGCAATTCCAGATGTTGTTGTTCTTTTCTTCTTTCAGCAGCAAAAGGTCAAATCGCAGTGGTGGTGCACCACAACTCCCAGCAAGCCAACAAGCAGCACAGAGAAGGACAGAACCTTTCTGCATGCAGTCACCAGTTAGAATGGCTGCCTACAGACAGGTTCAGCCCTTTCCTGTGCTGCTATAGCGGTGCCATTGGCTTGAGGGGTCTAGTTTCAAAACTGGGGTCACTTTTTGGGGGTTTCCACTGTAACTCAGGGTGTCTTCATATGCAACATAGCTCCCAATTACCATTCCAGCTAAATCCGCCCTCCAAAAGCCATATGGTTCTCCTTCCACTCAGAAGCCTGCTGTGCGCCCATACATCATTTTTTGAGCACATATGGGGTGTTGCCGTATTCGGGGGAAAATGGGGAACAAAATGTCGGGTGCATTTTGTCCTGTTACCCTATGGGAAAGTGAAAACTGTTGGTGTAAAGCAACTTTTTTTTGTGAAAAAAATGCTATTTTTTTTTTTTTAACTGTCAAGTTTTTCCTTATTCTAGAAAACACCTTTGAGGTCAAAGTGCTCACAACACACCTTAAAAGATTCCTTGAGGGGTGTAGTTTCCAAAATGGCGTCACTTTTTGGGGGTTTCCACTGTAGGGCCACCTCAGGGTGTCTTCATATGCGACATAGCTCCCAATTACCATACCAGCTAAATCCGCCCTCCAAAAGCCATATGGTGCTCCTTCCACTCGGAAGCCTGCTGTGCGCCCATACATCAGTTTTTGAGCACACATGGGTGTTTCTATAAACTCCAGATTCAGGGTAATAGATTTTGAGTTTTTTTGGCTGTTAAGCCTTAATGTGTTGCAGAAATAATAGATTAAAAGTAAAATCTGAAAAAAAAATTGACATTTCATTCGCATTTTCCTTTACTTCTCGTGGGGCACCTAAAGGGTTAACAAAGTTTGTAAAATTAGTTTTGAATAGCTTGAGGGGTGTAGTTTCTAAAATGGGGCCCTAATGGGGTTTCTAATATGTAAGTCCCACAAAGTGATTTCATAACTGAACTTGTCCTGAAAAAATTGGGTTTTTGAATTTTTTTAAAAAATTAAGATTTTGCTTCTAAACTTCTAAGCCTTCTAACGTCCCCAAAAAATCTAATTTTCAAAATGTTCCAAACATGAAATAGACATATGGGGAATTTAAAGTAATAACTATTTTTTGGAGGTATTACTATCTATTATAAAAGTAGAGAAATTGAAATTTGGAAATTTGCTACATTTTCCAAATATTTGGTAAATTTTGTATTTTTTTATGAATAAAAATGAAATATTTTGACTCAAATTTACCACTGTTATGAAGTACAATATGTGACGAGAAAACTATCTCAGAATGGTCTGGATAAGTAAAAGCGTTTTAAAGTTATCACCACATAAAGTGACACATGTCAGATTTGCTAAAAATGGCCTTGTCCTTAAGGTGGAAAAATGGCAGGGTCCTGAAGGGGTTAAAATTGTTAATTCCTGTGGAACACCTAAAGGCTTAACAAAGTTTCTAAAATCTGTTTAGAATAAACACTGAGGAAGGGGAAGAGGTCCCCGAAACGCGTTTGGCGTAACCAGCTGACATACTCCCATCGTGACCAAGGCCTTTTCAGAAAATACAGATGACATCAAAATCTGTGAATAATCTGTTCTAAAATCTGGAGCGCTCCAGGAAAAACTCTCTTCATTTAAGATCTGCCGAGCACAGCTCTCGAGTCTTTCGTTACAAATTGCAGATCAGAAGCACACCAGGTCTCGCGATACCTTGTTACAGTCTCGGACCGGAGGTACGTCACAGACCACGTGAGTCGCAGCGTACCCTGCGATACAGACAACCAAGTCAGCAGTACACTTTAGACCGCACTACTCCGGCGTCTATCTTCACCAAACGCGGGACCACGCGCACCACAGAAGCCAAGTAAGCGTGAGTTTCTTTGACTTCCAACCTAGCTGGGTTAAGGCAAGACCCAAATAAATTTTTCTTACCTCGGGGCACACAGTATTACTTTGACCAAAGGAAACTGTTATTCAAGAGACAGTATATCTGTGTTTAATTCGTGCATAGGACGCATAATTACCAAACTTTACGTTTTTGCACAAGGACAATTACCCTATTCATTCAACTTTGGTTCTTTATATGACATGAACTCTATATTACGAAATATCAAATGAACTAACATATGCCAGTGCTGTTATATATTAATTTTTAGTGTTCTTATATATTTTTATCCCATTGTGTATTTTATTGTATTTTGAGTTTTGAATTAAATTGTGATCACTTTTTATATTGCATTTTAGCCTTTTTCATATTACCACACATACAGAGTGCCAGTCCAATTTATTTATCTATTTTTCAATACTTGTCTGTATGGGTGATACAGCTTACCTGCCCTAGAGCACCTGGTCCTTATTTTGCATACGAGTGAGCTATTCCTTTTCTACTTTTTTTCAAGACCACCTGGAACTGAACCCGAGTTCGGTACAAAGGTTTTTTACAGTAGAAATTAAGCCAATACATTCTAATACTATATGGAGCGCGCGATCCGTACAGTATTCTAACCCATTTTTATGCAAATCGACTTCAGATGAAGTATCTGAAGTCTGTTCGCTCATCCCTAATCATAATGCAAGAAGCATTGAACAGCAGGGCTTGGAGTTTTCTCTGATCACGACTGTCAGTGCTGGAGGACAGCAGAAGATCACATGGCAACAGCTGCTGTGCTCCTCATGATCACCAACATATACACGTGTGTCAAGATGTGAGAAAGGAATAATAGCCGGGATAGTAAATAAGATGAGCTATGTGTAGTCTGAGGATGCAGCCATACTACCTTTCTTTTGTTCCCTACTTCTTGATAGCTTGCTGATCAGCAAGTAGAGGATAGATGGATGGCATTCTGAGGCCCCTTTCACACCAGTGAGTTTTCCGCATGGGTGTAATGCGTGACGTGAACGCATATTGCCCGCACTGAATCCTGACCCTTTCATTTCAATGGGTCTGTGTACATGAGCGTTTTTTTCATGCATCAGTTTTGCGTTGCGTGAAAAATGCAGCATGTTCTATATTCTGTGTTTTTCACGCAGCCCTGGCACCATAGAAGTGAATGGGGCTTCAGTGAAAAGTGCATTGCATCAGGAAGCAAGTGCATTTTTCACTGATAGTTGCTAAAAGATGTTGTTAGTAAACCTTCCGTTTTTTATCACGCGTGGAAAAACGCATTAAAACGCATTGCACCCGTGTAGAAAAAACTGACTGAACTTGCTTGCAAAATGGTGCGAGTTTCACTGAATGCATCTGCAGCCAATCCGTATCATTTGCGTGAAATAGTCCTAAGTGCAGCATCAGGTTCCACAGGGTTTATAAAGGTTCATGTTTAATGACAGGAAGCAGAGATATTAAACTGTAAGGAAACAGAATATTAGAAAATTCAATGTCCTTTTTTTCCCCCTCAGAAACCAGAATACCCTTTAATGCTTTTACTGCCAACTACTTGTGTAATGTCTAAGAGCCTGTGACTGTCATCATCTTAACCCCTTCAGGACCTTCAAGTATAAAAAATATATATAATTATAAAAGTTCAAATCAACTTCCTAAAAATACTTAACCAATAAAAAAAATAAACATCATGGTTTTTGCCTCGTGCGAAAATCCCCATACAATTAAAATCTAACAATATTAATGGCATACAGCAAATGGCGCAACTCCCCAATAATTTTTTCATAAAAAGTGATCAAAAAGTCACACACACTTCAAAGTATCACTGAAAAGTCCAGATCGCACCGCAAAAAACTAGCCTTCACACAGCCCCATACACATAACTACAAAAAAGTTATAGGGGTCAGAATATGGTGATAATTTTTTTTCTGAAGGGTTTTAATTTTTTATTCAGTATTAAAACGCAAGAAAAATTATACAAATGTGGTATCGTTGTAATCGCTTCAGTTTTGTCCCCATTCATTGTCAATCGGGATGAAACAGAATGCACCAAAATGCATTCCATTCCGTTTGGTTGCGTCCCTATCGCAGACAGAAAAACGCTGCAAGCAGCATTTTTCTGTCCTTGATGTGGTGCGGAGCAAGTCAATGGGGACGGATCTGTTTTCTCTGACACAATAGAAAACTGATCTGTCCCCCATTGACTTTCAATGGTGTTCATGACTGGTCCGTCATGGCTATAGAAGACATAATACAACCGGATCCGTTCATGACGGATGCATGCGGTTGTATTATAGTACTGGAAGCGTTTTTGCAGATCCCTGACGGATCCACAAAAACGCTAGTGTGAAAGTAACCTTACTGAGTTTCCTCACTTTATGCCAAACCTGTATTGTGTTCCATAGAACAGGAAAATCTCTTATGTTAGGAGGTAGTACGGCTGTTGGGAGATGCAGTAATGCCAAAAGGGAGATATGAGGGAAGAATTGTTTTTCCATTTCCACATTGGCAAAATGCGTTCAACCTCGTATCCAATCCAGAACATATCTAAAGTTGGCAGCCAAGTTCTACAGTGAAATATCGGGGAAGTTAAGACCACCCAGTATACAAGGTTGCTGTAATTTATATAGGCTAATACAACTCTTCCATGTAGTGCCCCAGATGAAACGTCTAAAGGTTCTTTGAAGAAGTTTAATAACGGAAGAGTGTAGCAGTAGGGGTAAAGTTTGGTTTATGTATAGCTATTTATGAAAGGCTACCATTTTAAGGAGAAGACATCAGTCCGAGAAAGACAACGTAAAATATTGCCATGACTGAATTAAAGAAATGACCGAGGTTATGAGAGGACGGTAGTTCAGCCTATATAAACGGACCTGGTTGGTGGCCAATTTAACCCCCAGATATGTAATGGACTCAGAATGCCATTGAAATGGGAAGAAAGTACCCCAATAGTTTTTGGCCGTGCTTCCGATTTATGAAAATTGACTTTAAATCCAGATATCGAACCAAAAGACGCTATTTGTTCTGCATTCATTTAAGTGGGGCCACAAAAACTGTGGACAGCACACTGTGCTGTCAGCATCCGTATGTCCGTGCCACAGAAAATAAAATAAATAGAACATGTCCTATACTTGTCCTTTTGACGGAACATTTCTACAGAAGGGCGAAAGAAAATGGCAACATGCACATGGCTGGTATTCGTGTTCCCGGTATCCACAAAACACAGACGGTCGTGTGCATGATGCCTTAGTCAATAGTTTGCCTAAAAATAAGATTCTACTTTACCACATAGACTGATGGGCTAGTAGTGTTGTTCTTCAATAGATTTCTTCCTATTACAGTCCTTATCCCCATGTTATATTGGAATATGTGCACATTCAAAAATATGGCTTTTGTCTTCTGACATGTACTGTACATCCCATTTACCAGAATTGAGTAAACTCCCTGCTGGCTGCAATATTTTAGGACTGTCAAGAGGTGCCATGGGGAATTCTGTTATTTGTCCACTTGCAGGAAACCGTTTCCAGCCACCTGCACATAATAAAAATTTTCTTTTTTTTTTATTTGAATATGTGAGCTCCAAAAAGAATTAAAAGGAAAAGCAAATGTTTTTTTGTAAGAAACAAGCATTTATAAGTTGTAACACAGCAGAACATAATTTGCGCCGATTGATCCACCTACACCTCATGTATTAGCTTGCTCTGATACGAGAGATACATTTTTTGACCATTTTTGGAATAGATTGACCTCAGCAGTAAGGAGAACCCAGACGAAAAGCAAAAAGAAAATCGCAATAATATATTTCTAACATTGAAACTATAGGGATATAACTGGAATAATTACCATCACAATAACTACATATGTTACTGGTGGGCCACCCTGTGATGTTGAATTGTAGGACTTGTCCTCTATAGTGATCTTGAAAACAAAGTTTTGACCAAAAATAGTATATAAAAATTCACCAGGAAAATAGATTTTACAGGCTTTTTCTATGAATGCAATATTGATAACATATCCTTAAGATAGGTTATCAATATGTCATCGGTTGGGGTCCAACTCCCTACACTCTCTGCAGCCTCTTCCTCGGCTAATGATGTCATGTTTGTCGGTCACATGACTTTTTTGTGCAATTCAGTCCCAATTAAGTGAAGCCAGCCACTATACTATGAGTGGTGGCCTCGTCAAACAGCTCATCAGCAGGGGGTTCTGGGAATCTGACCCCCACCGATCTGATATTCATGACCTAACCTGGGGATAGGGGCATGACTTTTAGGGAAAAGGGGGCATGGCTTAAATGTTCTATAGACAGGTATGTCATATTTATCAGCCACTGTGATAATTCCAGTGCAGTTTAAAACTAAATTTACACTCTCTTACTTTTACAGAGGACTAGTAAATGTGGACCAATATCTTTATACACCTTGATTTACTGTATGTTATTTTGATGTCTGATTTTTTTTTTTTTTATCTCTTTTCTGTAGGTGCTGGAAACTTCAACTGCAAAATAGCGATTGTAATGGGTAAAACAGATACTGGTTCCTCCTCCAGGTACATATTGACCGAGACCTGCTATTACAGCAGCTTTGTTCATGGAAGGAAATGTGATCAGTTTTTGGAACGTAACTTAAAGGGGACTTGTCAGCAGGTTTAGAGCATGTTCTAATGCTTCTGCTTATAACAAAACCAGCCACTGCTGCTCATCAGGCGCAGAGGCAGTAAAGCGATATTTATTGTCCTTGGCTTCATCGTGCAATGCCTATGCTTCCTGAGTCACTGGACTCCTCTCCATTAATTTATAGTTCTTGTACTTAAGATGTATTCTATATGATGTGCCATAAATGTCCAATATTTGGCATCCCCACTTCTCTGTAGGAAAAAGAATCTTTTGTCCCATGTTGTGCATTATAACCCAGCAAAACATGGGGAAGAGCTGTCCCCACTTGTCTAGTGCTTACCATTAAAGCCTCCTATAAGTTAATTTTCGACCCTTTAAATTGGCCTTATGACATGACTCGGATATTCAATAAGCCAGCACCTCATCTGCAGACGGCTGTTTTGGGGTGATTAGCCCTCATCAGTGCAGAGCAGAGTGAACATTGACTTATTGGATGGCTGCCATACATCTGGTGGCATTAGAGGCAGAGCTTGTTAAGAGCTCACTTGCATCCCTTTCTTCCCAGAATTCCAGAGGAGCATGTATGGCCTATAAGTCTCCTCACGCTGATTAAGGCGCTCTCTCCCCAGGGAGAGATAGTATCCCCCAAATTCTGACTTAGGCCTCTCACCCAGTTAAGCCAGTACTCTCTGCTCTGCACTGATGAGGGCCAATCACCCTGAAACAGCTGTCTGCAGATGAGGTGCTGGCTTATTTAATATCGGAGTCATGTCTCAAGGCCTATTTAAAGAGTTGAACATTGATTATAGGATAGCTGCCTCACTTGATGGCATTAGAGGCAGAGCCTCTTAAGATTTCATTTGCATCCCTTTCTTCCCAGAATTCCAGAGGAGCAATAAAATATGCAATAAATATTAAAATTTATATTAAAAAGGTTTTCTAGCTTGTAGATATTGATGAACTATCGTCAAGATAGGTCATCAATTTCAGATTGGTAGAGATCCAACACTTGTCACTGCCACCAATAAGCTGTATTTGTGTGAATAGAAGCTGACAGAAACCACACTGTGGACAGGAGCCTTATGTTTTCGTCTCCTTTCGCTGTTATGTTTCCCACGCCGGCACGTGGTCAGTGGGGTGCCGTTTGTCAGACCCCGACTGATCTGACCTATCCTGAGGATAGGTCATATTATCTACTGCCTAGGAACTCCCTTTAATGGATTCCTACAACTGTTTCACTCAGGATGCTTCAGCATCCTGAATTTTATGCGGTCTATCAAGTACTTTTATGTCATTCTTTTAAAAGTCTTTCAAACTTGGTTTAACACCGGTCATAGCAATATGAATATTAACAAATAATGTTATTATTTAAAGAAGTTCTCCAGGACTAGAAAAAAGATGGTTGCATTCTTCCAGAAACAGTGCCACACCTATTCACAGCTTGTGTATGGTATTATAGCTCAGTCCCATTCACTTTAATGGTTCTGAGCTGCAAAATCAGACACAACCCATGGACGAGAGTTTTTTTGTTTTTGTTTGTTTTTTAAGGAGTATAGATTCTCAGTAAACTGAATATATCATTTAAAATATGTGCTTTGCATAATATTATTTTTCAGATATAAGAAGCACAGCATGATCCTTGTTCCCATGGACACAAAAGGAGTAGAGATCATCAGAGCGCTAAAAGTGTTTGGGTATGAAGGTAACGATGCAGTCTTTTTGTTGCTACAGAGGTAAAGCACTCTGGCTGCCTGCACTATTTAGCTTGCTTTCATACTAGTAGTATAATCGTACACAACCAAAATCTCATCACGTTACTCTATGTCTACTCAGGCATTTGGAGACTTGGAGCTGTGATACTGCTGCTGTGACAATACTTTATGAAATTCTACAGAATTTAAAACCTATAAATTAAATGGTAGTAAAAGGTGTAATCACAGCAGCCACTCTGCATTTACACAATGCGGTCTGCTGTACATGCAGGTGCCCATATTATGTTGATGGAGCCTACAGAACACACATCTCTCCATTATTATTACCAGACTCACTCCTAAAGAAAACGATTACAATAAGGGTGTGTTCACACATGCATTAGGTAGCTTGGATATGAACCTATTATAAGAGTATTCTATTCCAATGTAATTGTTCATGTTTCGTACATTCATGTCTACACCTAGTCACCTTTTAGGGCCCATTATTGTGGGTGAATACACGGGCAATGATCGGGAATTAACCATTTGTTCCAGGTCATGCCCACTCGTTCAGCTGCATTGACTAGAACGATTGCTAATGTGATCATTTATCCCTGTATAGATTTATTACTTGTCGGCAGTACGTCCCTGTTTGCACCAGGCATTGTGCTGCCGATAAACAGGGATTTTATGTGCTGCTTGAAAGATGCCATCACCAGACAAATGAGTGGGTGATCAGCGGTACCTTTACGTGGGACAGATATCGGGAGAGAGGGTTCATATGAACATTCATCCCTAATAATTGTCTGGATGCACATCACTGAACATTCAGGCAACTTTTTAAATGTTTTTCTGCTTTACCGGTACATCTGTTCTGCTGCATTTAAACAATTATATTTGCAGATACCCATCATGGAGGACACTTTGAAGTGCATTTCAACAATGTGAGAGTTCCTGTAACTAATCTAATTCTGGGTAAGTCCTTATTTTACAGGATGGAATCCCTTTTGGAGTGTGACAGTATTTTTTCCGTTGGAACGAAAACTGTTGTTGATTGTTTTTGCTGGCTTTGTGCTGGCTGGAGTTTTCAAAACTTTAGATGCTATTAGCAATCCAGTATGAAAAGACAGCCAAGTCTCAGACTAATTCTGGAAATTCCCTTTTTACAGAAAAAAAAAAAAAGAGGAAACCAGATCCCTGCATAGATTATAATAGAGCCGATAGGATGTCACTTTACTTTCTGCCAAAATACACCCAGTGATGTAACAGGGCAGTGAACTCTTCTTAGCATCTGCATGAATTCCTTGTGTCCGATGCAGGTAGTCGCTGTTTGTCCTCCTAACGAAGCTCTAATGTCAAACTGTGGCAAATACAGAATTTATATGTAATACAGGGGAATAGAACGTTATATAATCATCCCTTTAGGTACATACCATAGATCCATCAATCAATCCATCACGTGAGAAAACCTTCCTCTAATTCCCTAAAAGAGGTTCTATGTCCTTTATGAATGCACTTGGCCTGCGATTATGTGCCAAAAGTTACTATCCCTCCTTGTCTGTACTGGACAGCTCAAGTCTGCCACAATGAAAGAGGGGAATCCCAAACTGGGGACAGGTGCCTTCATGAGACAACCCTTTTAAAGAAGAGAACATTAGATGACCAATGAATAAACCCTAGGTCACCAGAGCTAGTGATATTAATCTCTCCAACTACCTTACACCAGCGTTTCTTAATGTTTCAAACACAAATACCTCCTACTCAAATAAATATTTGTATCCCCAAGGCTAAACTTTTACATTGTTCTGTACCTTTTAAAAGCAAATCACGTAAAATACCCTTAGAGATTTGGCTTACACACCATGGGAAAGACATACCACAGATTGAGAACCTAAGCTCTAGGCCACCAAGAACTGTGCTTGTGTTGCGTTTGTATGTGCAGTGCTTGTTATGGTGGCACTAAGGAGTAATCTTCTATGCTTTTCATTAAGTCTTAACTTTAAACAGACTTTTTCCAGTTTCCCACATGTTACTACCTACTACAGAGTTCACTTTTTATTTCGTACACAACCCTTATTCAGATGGATCACCATGGAATTTTTGTAAGCTTTTAATGCTTTTTCTTCAGAAAGGATGATGGCATTTAAAGGAATTGCAATTTGCTTAAAGTTTCACATTCAAAAATGATTCTTTTTAGATAGGTGATAGAGTACACGTTCCTGCAGAGCTGTGCTGTTTAGTGGTGACACAACGGATCCCTGCATAGATTATAACAGAGCCTGATAGGATGTCAGTTTACTTTCTGCCAAAATACACCCAGTGATGTAACAGGGCAGTGAACTCTTCTTAGCATCTGCGCTGGTTGTCTGCCACGAATTCCTTGTGTCCGATGCACGTAGTCGCTGTTTGCGCTCTTAACAAAGCTCTAATGTCAAACTGTGGCAAATACATAATTTATATGTAATACAGGGGAATAGAACGTTATATAATCATCCCTTCAGGTACATACCATAGATCCATAACGTGAGAAAACCTTCCTCTAATTCCCTAAAAGGGGTTCTGCAGCAACTAAGGGTTTATAAGTAATAATGTAATGTACTCCCTACTCTTATCTATGTCCTTTATGAATGCACTTGGCTTGCGGTTTGGTGCCAAAAGTTACTATCCCCGCCAGTCTGTACTGTACCAAAACAGTCAACTTGCATAGACATATAGTACTCACTCTTACCAAGCAACATCACATATGTGTCTGTTTGTCAATTCTGGCTTTACTTCTACTCAACAATGTGGAGCTGAGCCATCTAAAATGTGCGGAGGGTGGCATGTGTGAGGTCTGGATGAAGTAAATGTTTGATATTCTCATACACGAAAGAAGTAGATGGATGACATTGAGGAAAAATTTTCATTTGTTCAACTGTATCTCTGTACAGTGGAGAAAAGTAATCCAGAACTATTTGTGTTATTTTATGAAATGGAAATATATTAGTTATGCCATTGTGCAGAATGCAAAACCTCACTATTAGGGAAAGAATAAAGTACATAAAGTAATTCCTCTTTACTGGCATTTCAAACTTGTTTGTTTGAATTTCATCAGATTTTGAAAATAATCAAAAATTATAGTATTGTATTTTTTGTTAACATTTTAGTATTTTTATTTTTTTTTCCGTTTCTTATTGTTCTCTACTCTTATATATTTAACGATGTCCGTCTGATAACCCTGCATCATAGGACAGGTAGCGGACTAAGTACTGTGAATGTTGTGGTAATGTGTATGGTAAAGTGCTGGAGGGGCATAGTCTGCTGGAGCTCTTGGTTTAAGTTTATATGGGCTGGATTTCTTACTGGGAGATAGGTTTGGTGGAGGGATTTCCCAGTCCACACCCCTCCATTACAGGTTTTTCCCCTAGCCCTAGGTGATCCCAGGTGAGCCCTGTAGGGATCATCACTGGGAAAATAAAGCAGACCTCAGAATACCAGTCTGCGGGAATGCAGCATGGAGAGCTGACCTTTGTGGTTAGATCTTGGTGACTGGCTGGTGTGAACAGGACTCTATAGGTGAGACGGGAATTGCCTGTGTATTAGGTAGAGCCCAGATGGGCAGGCATTTATTTTTTTTAATGTTATGTTATGACGCTATAACTTGGATGCTACTCTGTTATGTTTATGTGAACAAATAAAGCAGAGTTTGGGCTTTGAAATGCGCTGACTGAAAATCTGTAATTGACAAGCCTACTACAAGTACAGATCCCTACAATTTATATGTGTATGTATATAGACTTCAGACGCACACTTTTTAGCAAGAAAAAAACTCACTAAAAGGTTTCTGCATTTTATAGTCCTGAGACACTCCAGACCCCCCTGAGAATTTCCTTTAAAAAATCTCTATACAATCATAAAAAGAGCCCCCGAGGCTGTTCTTAACCGCACAGTTCTCTGTGTCCCTGCCCGAGTCTGTTCTGTATTATCGGGACAGGAGGGAAACCAAATGCGATATACCTGTGTTTAGTTTCCTGTCAGAGACAGGACGTGTCATTGAAGCTTGAGGAGGGTGATTAAACCCCAGACCACCAGTTATTAACCTCTGCATTACCCTAGACCATCATGAACTAAAACATTAACCACTCTTGCACCTTGGACCATACTGCTAGTTTGTAAATTTGGGGCATGTAAGCCCCGCCCTAGGAACATCCCAAATCCACAGGCACTGCCTGCTTATGACTGGGGCCCTGCCCCTTGGGACAACCGGAATTTGCAGGGATTGTCTATGATTATTAGGGACAGTCTCTGCAAAATCAGGACTGTTGGCAGCTATGGGGGTATTACCGTAGACCACCAGTGAGTCCATTATAAACTCATTCTACCATTAAAGGGTTTTTCTCCTGGCAGATGGCATATTTAGCCAAGGAAAGCATCAGCCAGCCAGGCATTTCCTCCTGCAGTGGCCTCAGGTGAATGACCATCCATGTCAAACAAGGACAGCTCAAGTCTGCCAGAACGGGAGCCACAATTAAAGAGGGGAGTACCAAACTGGGGACAGGTGTCTTCATGACACAACCCTTTTAAAGAGAACATTAGATGACCAATGAATGAACCCTAGATCATCTCCCCAACTACCTTACACCAGCATTTCTTAATGTTTCAAACGCAAATAAATTATAGTCTTTGTATCCCCAAGGCTAAACTTTTACATTGTTCTGTACCTTTTAAAAGCAAATCACGTAAAATACCCTTAGAGATTTGGCTTACACACCATGGGAAAGACATACCACAGATTAAGAACCTAAGCTCTAGGCCACCAAGAACTGTGCTTGTGTTGCGTTTTTATGTGCAGTGTTTGTTATGGTGTTACTAATGAGTAAACTTCTATGCCTTTCATTAAGTGACTCTAAAGTATAAACAGACTTATTCCAGTTTTCCACACGTTTCTGCCTGCTACAGATTTCACTTTTTATTTCGTACGCAACCCTTATTTAGATGGGACACAATGGACCTTTTGTAAGCTTTTGTGTTTTCTTCAGAAAGGATGATGGCATTTAAGGGAATTACAATTTGCTTAAAGTAAAGGTTCAGTTTCACTTTCAAAAATAATTATTTTAGATAGGTGATAGAGTACATATTCCTGCAGTATGGCACATACTACCCACTCTTCAACCCCACCACTGAGGCAGTCACATTTAACCCCTCTCATCACATGTTAGCGTGGTTTCAGTTGTATTGCGGGCACTCCTCAGCCATGGTGCATCCGTAACCTGTGACCCTAGCCAAAGAGGAGATTCTAGACATAACCTGATTATTGAGGAGATTGTTTGTAGTCATGATCCCCTAGTTAACCACAGTAGTCTGCACACCGGAAGCAAGTACACTCAGCAGCAAAACAGGCCACGGGAGGCAAAGTAGGTGAATAGTATACATGTATTAACCCCTTAAGGACTCGGCTCTATTTCACCTTACGGACTTGGCCATTTTTTGCAAATCTGACCAGTGTCACTTTAAGTGCTGATAACTAAACGCTTTGACTTATTCAGGCCATTTTGAGATGGTTTTTTCGTCACATATTGTACTTTATGAAAAATTATTTTTATTTATAAAAAAAATACCAAATTTACCAAAAATTTGAAAAAAAATTGCAAATTTCCAAGTTTCAATTTCTCTACGTCTATAATACAAAGTAATACCTCCAAAAATAGTTATTATTTTACATTCCCCATATGTCTACTTCATGTTTGGATAATTTTGGGAATGATATTTTAGTTTTTGGGGATGTTACAAGGCTTAGAAGTTTAGAAGCAAATATTTAGGGACCAGTTCAGGTCTGAAGTCACTTTGCGAGGCTTACATAATAGAAACCACCCAAAAATGACCCCATTCTATAAACTACCCCCCTCAAGGTATTCAAAACAGATTTTACAAACTTTGTTAACCCTTTTAGGTGTTCCACAAGAATTAATGGAAAATAGAGATACAATTTCAAAATTTCACTTTTTTGGCAGATTTTCTATTTTTTTATTATTTTTTTCAGTTACAAAGCAAGGGTTAACAGCCAAACCAAACTCTATTTATGGCCCTGATTCTGTCGTTTACAGAAACACCCCATATGTGGTCGTAAACAGCTGTACCGGCACACGGCAGGGCGCAGAAGGAAAGGAACGCCATACGGTTTTTGGAAGGCAGATTTTTCTTTTTTTTGACACCATGTCCCATTTGAAGCCCCCCTGATGCAACCCTAGAGTAGAAACTCCATAAAAGTGACCCCATCTAAGAAACTACACCCCTCAAGGTATTCAAAACTGCTTTTACAAACGTTGTTAACCCTTTAGGTGTTCCACAAGAGTTATTGGCAAATGGAGAGGAAATTTCAGAATTTCAATCTTTTGGCAAATTTTCCATTTTAATCCATTTTCCCCAGTAACAAAGCAAGGGTTAACAGCCAAACAAAACTCAATATTTATGGCCCTGATTCTGTAGTTTACAGAAACACCCCATATGTGGTCGTAAACAGCTGTACCGGCACACGGCAGGGCGCAGAAGGAAAGGAATGCCATACGGTTTTTGGAAGGCAGATTTTGCTGGACTGTTTTGTTTGACACCATGTCCCATTTGAAGCCCCCCTGATGCACCCCTAGAGTAGAAACTCCAAAAAAGTGGCCCCATTTTAGAAACTACAGGATAGGGTGGCAGTATTGTTGGTACTAGTTTAGGGTACATATGATTTTTGGTTACTCTATATTACACTTTTTGTGAGGCAAGATAACAATAGCTGTTTTGGCACAGTTTTTATATTTTGTTATTTACAACATTCATCTGACAGGTTAGATCATGTGATATTTTTATAGACCAGGTTGTCACGGATGCGGCGATACCTAATATGTATACTTTTTTTTATTTATGTAAGTTTTACACAATGATTTCTTTTTTGAAGCAAAAAAAATCATGTTTTAGTGTTTCCATAGTCTGAGAGCCATAATTTTTTCAGTTTTTGTGCGATTACCTTGTGTAGGGTATGATTTTTGCGGGATGAGATGACTGTTTTATTGGCACTATTTTGGGGTGCGTGTGACTTTTTGATCGCTTGCTATTACACTTTTTGTGATGTAAGGTGACAAAAAATGGTTTATTTAGCACAGTTTTTATTTTTTACGGTGTTAATCTGAGGCGTTAGGTCATGTTATATTTTTATAGAGCTTTTGGGGTGCGTGTGACTTTTTGATCGCTTGCTATTACACTTTTTGTGATGTAAGGTGCCAAAAAATGGTTTATTTAGCAGGTTTTTTTTTTGTTTTTTTTAGGTCGAGTGATATTTTTATAGAGCCGGTCGATACGAACGCAGCGATACCAAATATGTATACTTTTTTATTTATTTACGTAATTTTTACACAAAAACATCTTTTTTAAAACAAAAAAAAATATGTTTTAGTGTCTCCATATTCTGAGCCATAGTTTTTTTTATTTTTTGGGCGATTGTCTCAGGTAGGGGCTAATTTTTTGCGGGATGAGGTGACTGTTAGATTGGTACTATTTTGGTGGGCAAACGCCTTTTTGATCGCTTGCTATTGTACTTTTTGTGATGTAAGGTGACAATTTTTTTTTATTTAGCACAGTTTTTATTTTTTACAGTGTTCATCTGAGGGGTTAGGTCATGTGATATGATTATAGAGCTGGTCGATACAGACGCGGCAATACCCAATATGTATACTTTTTTTTTTTTTTTTTTTTTCTATTTTTCACCAATATTTTTTTTTTTTTACTTTAAATGATGTTTTTGTTTATTTTTACTTGAAGCTTTTAATTTTTTGGGGGGAAACTTAATTTTTTTTTAAACTTTTTTTTCACTTCATTTTTTGTCCCACTTTGGGAGGGGACTTGAACTTTTGGGGGTCTAATCCTTTATACAATGCATTCCAATACTTCTGTATTGGCTGTATGAGTAATACTGTGTGTATTACCCATACAGCTTCCGGCCTGTGAGATCCAGGGGGCTGGATCTCACAGGCTCGTCACCGGAAGGCAGCGCGATGCCTTCCTTAGACATCACGTTGCCTTCCATGCCATCGGGTCCCCCCCACAGCCGCAACCGCAGGTAAATGCCGCAAACCGCAGGTCTGAATTGACCTGCGGTTTGCGGCGATCGCCGATACAGGGGGTTCCTATTAACCCCCCGCCGCGCCGCAATGTACTTTTAAACTTAGGACGTACCGGTACGTCCTGAGTCCTTAAAGGGCTTCTGTCACCCCATTAAACCGTTTTTTTTTTTTTTTTTCTTTACTAATAATCCCTACACTGCGATCTCAGCATACATAAGCTAATTAATGATTTTCGTTCAGTAGAATTTGTTAAAAATCGATTTTTATAATATGTAAATTACCTTGCTACCAGCAAGTAGGGCGGCTACTTGCTGGTAGCAGCCGCATCCTCCGATGGTAATGACGCCCCCTCTGCTTGTTGATTGACAGGGCCAGGGAACGGAATCCTTCTCTGCTGGCCCTGCCTGTTTTGATTCAATATCTGGCGCCTGCGCCGCGGCCGTACCTCTCTTCAATCTGCGCAGGTGCACTGAGAGGCGGCCACTCACTCGGCCGCTCCATCCTCAATGCGCCTGCGCCGATGACGTCACATCTACACCCGGCGCAGGCGCATTGAGGAGCGAGCGCCTCTCAGTGCGCCTGCGCAGATTGAAGAGAGGTACGGCCGCGGCGCAGGCGCCAGATATTGAATCAAAACAGGCAGGGCCAGCAGAGAAGGATTCCGTTCCCTGGCCCTGTCAATCAACAAGCAGAGGGGGCGTCATTACCATCGGAGGATGTGGCTGCTACCAGCAAGTAGCCGCCCTACTTGCTGGTAGCAAGGTAATTTACATATTATAAAAATCGATTTTTAACAAATTCTACTGAACGAAAATCCTTAATTAGCTTATGTATGCTGAGATCGCAGTGTAGGGATTATTAGTAAAGAAAAAAAAAACGGTTTAATGGGGTGACAGAAGCCCTTTAAGGACTCGGCAAACATGGCGTACCTGTACGTCCTAAGTCCTTAAGGGGTTAAAATATGCTTCTTATTTTTATTGCAGACAGGTATTGATGTGAATGATGGTCATCCCTTTTGATGCTATATAAAATTTACGGAAAATAAATATATTTTGGATTATTAGGCAGTTATTGACATGTACATTAACCCCTTCACACTTTGGGATGTAACTGTACATCTATATGCTGGAAGGCAAGATTAAAATCTACAGTTACATCCCAAAGTGTGAAGGGGTTAATGTACATGTCAATAACTGCCTAATAATCCAAAATATAATTCAGTTGATGGCATGGGTCCAGGACACCCCGCTGCAAAGATCAGAATCAGAGTTGCATGTAATCTTGGCTGTTTAACCCCTTAAATGTTGTGTGGGTTAAACAGGCAAGATCTAACGTATCTAGGTGGTTAGATGGAGGGGACTCTGTGTTACCCCATCATAACCTTGTTACACAATTGCAGGGCATAATTTAATAGTCATGGAATCCAGAGCCCTAACAAAGGTCCTCAGGCCTGCTATGGCTGTATACCTGATAGGCCATGCCAAAGACACAGCCTAAGACTACATGTACACGACGGTTAAAAATGGCCTGTGATGACCCTTTAAGTAAGGGCCGTAACAAGGCCAATTTTAGCACTAATGAAAGTCTATGGGGCTATTCACATAGCTGTTTTTTTTTACATGTCCTATTTTTGCCAGTTTTTACAGCCGCTTGGGCAGGAATGCAGCTGTCCGGGTACACTAGAACAATATGACCTTTTAGGGGTTAAAAAAAACCTCATCCACATCCACACACAGTGGCAGTCACTCCTCTCTTGATTGAAAAGGACCTGGGACCTGCGCTTAGAATTATGACGTCACCACGCACTCATTTCGGGAACGCATGGTGCATCATCAACCTGAGCGCAGGTCCTTCGGCATGTCCTTTTCAATCAAGAGAGGAACTACTGCCTCTGCGTGTGCAAGTGGATGAGGTGATTTATTTTTATTTTTTTGCTAAACCAAAACATTACAGCTGGGGGCCACTATGGGGGACATTACTAATTCTTGAGGCCACTATTGGAGACATTATTACTGCTGGGGCCACAATGGGGGACATTATTACAAATGGGGGCCACTATGAGGAACATTATTACTGCTGGGGGCCATTATGGGGGACATTATGTGTACTGAGGGCACTGCAGGGGTTGGAATCTTTATAACAGATCCATTTGTCCCATACTACATATCCCCTTGTATAGGGCTGCTTGACAATACACAGTACATATTTTTAGGTTTCATTCATAAGCATGCTATTTACAGTATATGCAATTTTATGAATGAAATTATATGATAATATAAAATTGAGGCTGAAATGTTTTTAACAACAGTCACATGTTTATATTGAATGTGCAGGACGTTTTATGGCAATTCGTC